>NC_133933.1:104895781-105503103 GCF_031877795.1 Strix aluco
GGGCAGAGGGACCCCCGTCCCTCGCCTTCCCGGCCGCGGCCCCGCCGGGCGGTGACTAAGCTCTCGGGCCGCGCTTGCCGCCTGGGTGAACCGACGCGTGTGGGAACGCCAGCCCAAACCCGCGCAGGTGCGCCCATTAAACTTTCATGCGAAAACGCATTCGCGGCGCGGGGCCGCGGCGGCATTACCCGTGTGGGCCGGTGCCGGCGGTTCGGAGCACCCCGCCGCGCCGGGCGGGAGCGGCGCTGGGCCGGCCGCAGCGCGGGGGGAGGCCGCGGCGGAGGCGGCCGGGGCCAGTGCGCGGGGCGAGCCGCCCGTCTTTGTCCGTGTGGGGCCGGGGCTGCGCTCGGGGGGGAGCCGGGGACCGGAATGGAGCCGCCCGGTGTGCCGAAGGCGCGGGCGGGCGCTGGTCCGCGGCCTGGCGATAAATGATGTCGAAAACAGGGCGGAGGTCTGCTGCTCCCCGGTGAAAGCTGGAAACCGCCTGTAAGTCAGTTGCAGAAAGATGCGGCGGTCCTCGGTGCTCCCCTGGGACACCGCTGTTCCTTCCCCCCCCCCGCCCCTTTTGTGTGCGCCTCCGTGGGTCCCCTCCAGGGACACCATTTCCCGGCGTAACGCATCCTAATGGCGCTGTCGGGGGCGGCGGAGGACGCGGTGCAGAGGGGCTCCGCGGCGCTGGGCTGTCGCCAGCCGCTGAACGCGCCCGAGGCGGGGCGGGTTGCGGAGCCGGCCCGGCCCGGGGCTGCGCCGCCGCCCCCCGGAGGCAGGGTGCGGGCGCCCGGCGCCGCGCCCCGCCGGGCCGGGCCGGGGCAGGGCAGGAGGGACCGCTCGGGGGCGGGCCCGGGCCTGGGAAGGGGGTGGGGGGGCGGTTGGTGGGGCGCAGGCGCGGTGGGGTGGCGGCCGGGGGCGGGTGGGCGGCCGTGGCACCTGCAGCGGGGCCGGGGCCGCGCCTGCCCCGTCCCGCTCCGCCCGGCCGCCGGGGTAGCGGAGGGCCCCGTCCCGCCGGCCGGGTGCCGGGGGCTGCCCGCGGGGTCTCTGCCCGCGAACCCCGGCGGTGACCGCCGCGCTGCAGCCCCTCCGCGCCAGCGCCGCAGGGCGACGGTGCCCCCGCCCGCCCCATCTGTGCCGGCGGGCGTCGCGTCCCCGCCCCGGCAGCCGCCACCCTCCTCCTCTCCTCCTCCCGGGGGGAGGCCGGGGCAGAAACACGGTGGGGGGGCGGCTCAGGGCTCGAGCCGCGGGGGCAGAGCTCGCCGGCCCCTCAGGCGGTGCCTCGGCGATGGCGCTGGAGCCGGGGGGCTGCGGCGGGGAGGCGGCGGCCGCCGTCGGGCTGGGGCCGCCCCCCTTCGCGCTCCGAGGGGCGGCTACCGACACCCGAGCGGCCGGGGGGGGGCGTTTCCTCGGCCAGGCTGGCAGCGCCCTCCCCCCGCCGTCCCTCCCTCTCTCCTTCCCTCCCTCTCGCTGGCCGTTGGGTTTTTTTCTGGTGCCGTCCCCGAGGCCGCCCGGAGCCGCGCAGGGCAGCGGGCAGGGCTAGCCCCCGGCCATGGCTGGCTACCTCTCCCCCGGCGCGTACTTCTACGCCGAGGAGCAGGAGTACCTGCAAGCCTACGAGGATGTCCTGGAGAGATACAAAGGTAGGGCAGCCGCTGCCGCTGGCCCCGCCGGGCGTGGCGGCTGCGGCCACGGGCGGCTCCGGCGCTGGCGGGGGCCAGGTGCGCCCGTCCCCGCCGCCGCCCCGAAGGGAGGCCGATGGGCGCCGGCCCTGTGCGGCGCCGGCCCGGGGGGGACGGACGCGGTGGCTTCTGCTGCCCCTCACCATCGGGCGAAACGCACTCCCTCGTGTTTAAAGTCTCTTTTCCGAGTGAAACGCGGACACAGTGATTTAAGTCTCGATGCGCGTTTGTATTTAAACCTTCGGTTTATTTTGACCTTTTTTTTTCTTCTGGTGGTCAGGCAAAAAATGTTCTTCTTTCGTGTAGCACCTGAGATTTTTCACCAAATACAGAAAAACACAGGAAAAAGGCGTTTATGCATAACAGAGATGCATACAGCTAAATTTATCTTGGTGGAAATGTAAATTACGTTGCTTGCTTAAATTAATCGGGGTGGAAGAGATGGTTTTGGGAGACATGATTCATTACTCTGTTTTTCAGCACATTTGATAATACTAAATTTGAAAGTGCTTATCAAAAGTGTTATGGGTCTGATTTTAGTTCAAGTGAAAAAGGGTAGAGTTAACTGTTCAGATTGAATCTTCATCCCAGAAATAGCTTTTACAGCATGTCACAGCATATGCTGACATTTTCAGTGCTGAGCCCTTTTGTAATGTTTGGGGAAGTGATGGGTTATATTTTATATCTGAAATTTTTCAGCTGTGTGTTTCCAGTCAGTTCTAAAGATTTTGGTTAAATGGTTTCCACTGATGGGAGTGGGAGTGGCATAGTTTAAGACAGCTTGATTTGAGGATACAGATAACTGATTTTATTTAATCCAGGTTGTTAGTGGTAATATTTTGAGAAATAAACTCTCTACATATGGTTATTTTGACTTGAGAACTTCTGAGGTCTAGTCTACTTTATACCTGTGTCACTTGCAATTTCATGTGTCATTAACAGATTTGACTAATGACTCCTTTGTGTCTGTTGCCCATTGTGTCAATGCAGCTATGGAGCACGTGCACTGTTTCTGTACTGAAATGCATTAGTGCATTTTAGTTGAGAAATAATTATGGTTTGTAATGGATCATCTTCAAAAGCACGTCTTTATTCCATTCTCTCCGATTTTTTAAAGTCATCGCTTACTTCATATGTAGCTGAACTGATTTTTGCAAAATTTAAAAGCAGGTAGACTGTTTACTTTGTAAATAAAGAAAGCACTGAGAAAACTTGGTTTTCTGTTCTGGTTCTAATCTGCAGCACTGCTACTCTGCTTTAGATTACCTTTGATTTGCTGCTAGAGTCAGGTTTAATAAGGCTCATTCTCATACCAGTTTGTCTACTTGTTTAAAAGCCTGGGAAAGATATTAGGCCTAATTTTCCTTATTTCAGTGAAAGTTTTATTGGGAAAAGGACTGACAGATTTGGTTTTTTAAGTGTTGGGAGACAAAGGGATTTCAATTAAAATAAACTCGTAAAACTAATTCACATCTCTATTAGAAATAAAGCACATTCTAGAAATATTTGAGTATATTGTGCAGTGGGGGTAACATCAGGTCCATTCACATGCTATTTTCAGTGACAGCTAAATCCTGAAATTATTCGGAAGGATCCAGTTTCTCTTGTCTTAGTTTTTAGCATCATATTCAGTATATTGGTATGCTGTGTTTTGCTGCTCAAGGTATACTTTATTCAGCCATTGGGAGCAAAGGTAAAGATTCGGACTTGTTTTAATTAAGATGTATTGGAAACCTGGAAAACACATTATTTTTTAAAATGTGTTTCCAAGCCGGTCATGATTTCCCATCCGAGTCCCAGTAGTATGACTTCACTACAGCGATTGTTGTTCTGATGACTTGCTATGGGAGCTGATCTAATCAGAAAAGAATTGCTACAATATAGGCTTTGAAGAGGGAGTGCCATTTCTCTGAATGTCTCAGTTTTGTAAACACTGCCTTTAGTAATTTTCTTAATCAAATGCAAACCACGTTGACTTTATATTTCTAAGACGAGCTCCAATCCATAATTTTAATGCTAATAGTTCTTTTTTTTCCCCCCTTTCTACAGTCTGCAGAATGCTCTCGTATTCATCTAGGGCATTATCAGGGTGCCAAATTATCTATGCCCCAGCTGTTGAGTACTGTAACTAGCAGAGTCAGCTGTACAAAATTCATTGCCTGTCTTGGAAGGCTTGTGATCGTGTGATGCCGCATCATTAAGATGTTCAGGCAGTTTGATTTAGGAAGAAAAAACCAGTCCTTTTTAAATGTGGAAAAGTGAAATTTTACTCTTTATCTGTTTCCGCGGCCAAAGTAGGCTGTGGATCTTGAAGACGGTGCAATACCAAATACCTTGTTGCTTTAACAGTTGAAACAAGGATATTTGTATGCCTTCAAATTCTGTCTGCAGACCATGTCTCTGACTGTGACAGTAAATAATTAGGCAACTGTTTGCTAAATCTGAGATAGCACAGAAGAGCTGTTTGCTAGGGGAGAAGAGAATGTTGTTTTCTTATTCCTGGCCAGCTTTGTTCCTGGCTGTCATATTGTTTTCCTTGATTCATGTAGTAATTAATTAGCATTCATTAAAGCATTTTGGTGGAGAAAAAAAGTCATGCTATCTCTGATGATTTAGAAATCATGTTGAATCAAGCTACTTATTCAGGGAAAAAAATACTTCTTTGTTAGTAGCACCTCTAGGAATTCAAAGGCAAAGCCTTTATGGTGATAGTGGCAACAAAATGTCTAGTATATTTTATCTGAAACATTTGACAAATTTCACATCTTGTTTGTGACTGAATATGAAGATGAGAAATCGTACAAATGTTTCTTAATATAACTAACAGTTCAACTTTATCTCAAAAACTATATTTGAGTTCTCTAGGAGGTTGTAAAGAACTTAAAAAAATTAGTCTTGCTGCTTTGTAAGTTATCTCACCATTGCCTGGGAACAAAAATTAATGAAGTTATTGTTAGCAGCAGCCTTCTTGGTAAATAAGAAAATGTCCGAAGTATTTCAGATACATTTAATTTTTAAATTATTAAATGCTATCTCTGTCAGATGGTGTAGGTATGCGTTGTTCCATACCAACATTATGTGAGTATTAAATATTTGAAGATCACCATTTTAAGCTTTGACTGCAGTGCATCATTAGATTTACTCTGGTATAAATCTTAAAATACCAAGAATCGAGACTTACATATATGATCCCTCTGAAATTCATTTCAGGTAAAACTTTTTTGTATTTTTCAGTTCAGGTAGTAAACATTTATATAAATATCAATTGCAATAACCTTCTTTTCCCTCGAGATTTTGAACAATTATGTAACAACGTTGCCTCCCTTTGACATCATTGTTGAAATGGGCACATCTGTTAATGACTGTGTGATTGCAGTCTCTGGAAAAGAGCTAATTCTTAGAGTTAAGTATTGAATAAATCACAGTTACTCAAGAATGTTCTTGCAATCACGTTATCTAGAAAAGTTTAAAATGCATAGGGTTATCTCGCCCATGCAGACCTTTTAGTGCTGCAGATTTTGGCTCTGTAGAAAACAGATCTGTTAGAAAATTCTGCTTGACGTGACTGCCCACAAAAAATACAGCTTTGCAGTTCAGGAACGTGACTAAATTGTTGTTAGTGATAGGAAAGATGTCACAAAAATATTTTCTTTGGATTGGATGCCTGATTAGTGCTTCCTTAGAGCTTGCTGCATAGCCTCTGTAGGACGGAGGGGCAGGTCTGAGACTGGGGATAGCAAAACTCAGGTTGGAGTGTTTAATCTTTGGTAAGTTCTGTTTCACTATTGGCATTTCTCTCTTGCTTTAAAAAGATCTGTAATAGTACACATTCAGCTGAAGCACAGCACACAGTTCTGTTTCTGTATTCTGAGAACAAAGACGCTGGAGATGGATGAGAGCTAGCAGGTCATCTGATGCATTTTGTTGTCTGTGTAGGGTTCAGAGGTAATGTAGTTTGTTCTAATGATTGATTGAGGGTAGCATCCAGTAAAGCTGTTGTGGCATTGTTTGGGTACAGTTTTTGAATTAAGATGGAAAAAAAAAATAGATGCCTGTCATCCAGCTCCTTTGAGCTGACTTCAGGAAGGGACCATTTGCTCAGAATGGTTTTAGTCCATGTGAAAATGAAACTGCTGCTGCATTTTGGGAATTTGGATGCTCCTAAATGTGTTTGGTATCAGACTTAGTCCAGGGATATTCTTCTTCAGAGATGGCTTCACAGAGTGAAGACAGGTGGGGCTGTGGCAGCCGCTCCTGGCTCTGGAATCTGAATTTCCTTATTTGTGCTCTGAACTCAGGGGTCTGAATTTACAGTCTGCAGAAGTCTTGTTCTTCTGGGCTCTCAGCTGTGAACCAATCAGATCTCCTGCTTCAGGTCTTCTGATGTTGAACTTGGAAAGAAATACTGGAGTAATTGATTAGATACTTTTATTTTCATTCTCCCTTGGCATAACAAAACCCGGTGGCATATAGGTGTTAGTTTTGCAGGATGTATCAGGAATTTCCACCTTGGATGGTTTTCTTCCACCTCTTCGGGTGCTGGTAGTATCTAGCCTTAGAATTGATCACTTTTTGTTCAAATGGGACAGGTTTTTTTGCTGACTAGTGGAGGGTACATGTGGATTATCCAGCTGCACGTCACCTAATCCTTTCTTTGCCTCTGTGCATGTCTTCAGCGTGATGACGCTGTTGTTTCCCCTGTTCCTAGCACACTTCCTACAGCAGGTTAGCCTCCCGGGAATGAAGGATTTTAGTCAACAGAAAGTGTCTTCAATTAGGGATGAAAACAGCATTTGTGCTGTGTGAAGTCAGACAAAATTAATGGACTCCTTGGGCCATGTAAAAATGTGAAACCTGCAGTTTTACTCCGTTTCAACGTTCTTCCTTCTTTAAGCAGAAAGTTCTCACTGTCAAATTGCTTGGAGGTGGGTTTTTTTTTGAGTGCACTTCATCCTAAATCTGAACTAGATCTTGCTGATTTGACTTGTGTGAGCACTTCACTTGAGCTAAGTTAAAAACGTCTAAATTTTGTTGGAATAAAGTAATGAGAACCTGAATGTTAGCTGGTTCAGTGAGGTTTTGTCTGTATAGAGGCCTCAAGATTTGGGCAGCAGTTTCTAAAGCTGAGTTTGATGGTATACATAAACTGCGGTTGTGCCTCCGTGGCTTTAAAAGATACCTGTTTGGATGACTAAGGCAGGCAGACTTTGGCCATTGATTCAAGTATCTTTGCTATGTGAAGTGGGGCAGAGATAAAAGGTCTGTTTCATTGCTTTTCTGGTACTTCCCAATTCCCGTTGAGTCAGCAACATCTTTTAAATAGAGCTCGCAGGAATATTCCATAATTCCTTTTTTTATAGCCAAAACCAGGAGGTGGTGAACTATGAGGGGGATCGGTGGTGGGAAGAAAATAAACTTCAGTCATCATTATGTTAAAAGGCTTGTTTTGGCTCACTTTATATTTTTGGTTGAGGTGTTTCTAATTGTTTGCTAATCTCTAATGATGTTTTGCTTGAAAACCAGATGATGCATTCTTTTTTTCATCTAGGCTCTTTAAAACATGCATGATTTCAGAAATTTATTCCACCATTTTGCTAGAACTTCAACATGTACTTGGAATTAAGTGCTTTGTAAAATAAAAATGGGCTTATTCACATGCTTGAAGTTAAGTACAAGTATTTTATAAGTTCAGGCTTAAAAGAATAAAGTTTTGTAAATGTCAAATATGAATGCAGCTTATTGCTGCATGCCTGAAATGTTTCCTGTAAAACATCATTAAAGCCGTTTAATTATAACAAAGCCTTGATTTTCTGTAGTGGGTGAAAATATTCATGTACTGAATGCTCTCAGTCAACCCAGCTTTCAAACAGGTGAAACAATGCTTACAAAGACACTTCAGTCTGCGGGTCAAATCCTGAAGGGCATGTTAATAGCCAGATCTTACAAGTTGATCTGTGTAGGCAGACTCCGGTGCTTTTGTGGGAATACACTGGCTTCAGAAATCCACCCACACAAGCCTCTTCCCAAGATTGAGGCTCAAGTAAATAGCAGAGCCTTTAATAAGGCATACTCCTGCTGAAATCGGTCACCCTTTAGGGCGTTCCAATTTGGCTTAGCTGCATTAACAGCAATTTAGTGTGTTTCCGGATTTAATTTTACTAGACCTGGTGAATACATAATTTTGTTGTGGAGTGTAATGTATCAACTTTTTGGATTTTGTACATTTTAAACAAACTGAGAATAGCTACAAATAAATCTGTGAAAGGATGAAGATGCTAGGCAAATATATTGAGGGTTAAATTCTGCACATTGCAGTTACTCAATTAGTGTAACTATTTCTGTAAGACAAGGAGGATTAGACCTCTGATGGGCTTTTCAGTAGCATAGGCCAATATCTGCTCTTGATTATAGCCACATGGCCCTTTTGAACTTGTTTTGCTCTTAGATGTATTTTCATTGTTCAGTTTTGTAGTTAATATGTGAAATGACAGTATTTAATAATGTGTTCTACAATGCATATAAATACAGATCAGCAATTAAGTGGGGTTCAGAGCCTAATTGTGTTGGAAAACTAAATTAGTTTGGCCTGAGATTCAGGTATCCAGCTATCTGACAGCTATGACACTTTGCACCACTTGCATCTAAAATTAGTAGGGCTCTTCTATACTGGGATCAGGCAGAAGGGTATATGTTTTCATTCAGAAAATGGGTAAAAGTCTGACTCTTTATACATCTTTCAGAGGGGTGTTTCAGGAAATTTACAGGTGAGACTACAAGTAAACAGAGAAGTCCAGAAACGTCTTCTGATGGGTACTGAAACCAGTATCCTGTCATCCTGCTGGGAGACTTTTCTTCTGCATGATCAGGTTACAGTCTGAGTGTTCCTCATGTGACAAGGTCTTTTAGGCACCATAGAAGCAGCATTAGTACACGCGTGTGGTCATTTGGACAGACATTTTTCAGTAATAATAATAAAGCATCCTGAGCTTTTTTGAGAGAGGAATGGCACTTGCAGTGCTGTGGTTTTTATTCAAACAAAACTTCTGTTAATTTTGGTAGGAGTCAGGAACTTAGCTATTGACTTTTATAAATATTTAATGCTTTAAATTACTTTGCCTTTAGATAAATTTTTAATCTGGAGATAAAGGTTTAAATTACGTCCTAGAAATTAGGAAATGACTTGAGCACTTGTCTGGAGAAGCCACTGCTATGTAGTTGTATGTAACTTCTGGGAATAACGTATTATTGCTAAGCTACTTCTGATTTCAGAGTAGGGTATTTTCAAAAGGATGCATAGCAATTTGATTGCTAGCCCCAAGGACTTTTAATAGAACTAGGTGCTTCACTGCTGTTTGTGCCTTGGAAATTCTCCTCTGATGACTATATATTGTTCAGTTCATAACCCGATGTATAATACCATGTATTACAGATTAGTTCTGCATTTAAAACTCAGCTTTTGAAAGGTTTTAAATATGAAGTCTTCTCTGAAGGAAAATTTATCATAATTTTTAGAAAGTTGATTTCAAAATTAAGAAGGACATATGCTTTAAACATACTGAAATTTTCTTTGTGTTGTAGAGCAAACATTTCTCTCAGGCTTTATGACTTCTACCCTTTTTGTTCAGTTTTTAACAGAACAATTGCTGAGAAACATTTGTTGTGTTTTTTTGTAGGTTTTTGTTTTTCTTCTTTGCAGATAATTTTTGTTGATGTCCAGTTTACACGAGAGTTAAAGTGGTGTTTGGCTCAGTATTTCTTTAAAGGAGAGAAGAACAGACACAGATGAGCTACAGGAAGAAAGCCAAAGTTGATTAGGTCCCTTGATGAAATTACCTTATAATTTTACCATGCTCAACAGGATACTTTTGCATTGTTCTGTTTCATTTTTTTAAAATAGAGCCCTTGTTAATAAAGTCCATACACTCCTTATGAGGCCAGATCTATCCTACCTCTGAGAATATCAACCCAGATTCTAATTTTGTGCTTGTTGCAAATTGTATTAAATTAAATCAAATCGATTCATGTAAGCATTATATGTTTCTATATAAATTGTGCATTTGTTTTTGTTTTCTCATGGATATACATTTCCTTCAGATCTTGTATTACACTGAATCAGTCCAGCCATCCAACATGCTGTTTAAAGTGGGTTTATGGTAGCACTGAGCAGCTATGTGTAGTTTGTAGCATCAAACATTTGTAATTGAAGTTATAACCTAATTTATGAAGATTACATTAGTGTCCTAGAAACAATACATGTTTATGCCTTGATATTTTGATGGTCATACTGAAGCATTTTTTGGCTTTGGGAACCATGTAATACTCAAGAGAATTTAAAGAATTAAGTTTACGCTTTGAGAGCATGTGTGTCTTGCAGTAACCTGTGATTTAATACCAAATGTAAGGATTTGATTAAATAACATTAGAAAGTTATGGGTTCATCTTCATTCTAAGCATGAAATGTATTTTGAATTTGGTGCCTAAATTTTTGTAGTCATTTCAGTGACCAACAATGTGAATGGTCTGTTGGAGATCCAGATGTATGACTAAAATGTTGGTGGATCTTTGTACAGTTTGTGCTGGTTGTTGGATTTTTAATTTGTGTTTCCCCAACCAGTAAACTTTATTGAGTCTACCCACCTTGGATCTTCTGTCATTTGCCTTCTTCAGGGCATACATCTTCACTGAAGGTTGCATGCCCTCTTCTGTTTTCCTAGTAAGAAATACTTTGGGGCAGGGGAAGCTTTGAAAAAAATACTTTATTCCTAGCATCTGGAAGATCCAGTGTGACTCTTGTTAATCTACCCTTGGTTCCCCTTTCTTCCTTCCTCCGTCACTTTCAATTTAAATTTTCGCTGTAGGTTGGATTCCTTATGGGCCTGCACCTACAAAGTGCAGGCAGAAGATCAGCTTGCTTTGCGGGGCTTCTTGTGGGACACACTTGCAAACCCCCTGTACCAACTTTGCAGAGGAGTGAATTGTACTTCCTCCTCAGACTGGTCCCTTCCCAGTTGTGGTGGAAAAAGAGGAGACCTCAATTCCAGTCTCCTGCCTGCTGCTGGAGAGAAAAGCACCCATAGAACACTAGCTCTAGTCTGAGAAAGCAGCCAGGCTTCACTCTCTCAGCTGTAGTTGAAGCTGTAGAGAAACCTTTGAGCTTTTCCTTATCACAATCAAATGTAAAAAATGTATGTGTGGAATGAGATTTCTCAGGCTATGTGCCTGTGTGCTGGTTCCTGCTGTGAACTCTAGTTCCTAGAGTCAGGATAAAGCCCAACTGGGACTTGAGTCTCAGGTCATGTACTGATGTGCTGGTGTCCGACTGTGCAAGTGTTTCGAGTGTAGAGTTTAATCCTTCTCAGTGAAAGTGCTGAGAGAGCGAAGAACACACGGGGACAGACACTAACATGGTCACGTCTTTCGAAATGGTTGTATTTCTTTTGCTCATGGTTTCAGTACTCAGGCTTGCACCTGGGTGTGTAAGCATTGCTGTTCGGGATGAGAGAGTCGGTCTGATTTCATGCTTGGACCTTGTGCTGACAATGAAGGCAAATGCTCCCTCCCTGCTGTGTGTGACCAAGTTAGTTAATTATGCAATGCACTGAGATGTCTTATATATCTTAACTGTATTTTAACCCCCCGAGACTTGTTTTGTATGTATTGGCTCAGCTGATAATAATTTTAAGTTGATTTATTTGCTTTTTTTTCTTCAGAGTAAATAAACAGGCCATCACAGTATTTATTTCAGTGACTAGCAGCTAGTGTTGACAAATGGCTTAGATTTTATGTGAGATAATGGAATCTGCTTGTAATTTGATTGTGTCAGGCTACCATTTTTTGGTGTTTTCATATTTTTTGCATTTCAGTTAAAATGCTTTTAGTTCTGTATTTCATGACTAAAAGTTTCATCTTCTGCAATCTCTCTATGCTTATAAGTTCTCTCTGTCTGTAGTACTAAAGCATTTAATAACTGTACATGCACTTCAGTGCTCCTACTACTGATGTACTTTGTGAGATGAGACAGTGTGATTGCATGTAGTACCTTTGTTGTGTTACTGTTTTATGTTATATGTCTCTAGGTATTTCAGAATTCCCTTTGATTATTTTTTTTTTTTTCAAATTTCAGATCTAGAATACCAAGTATAAGGCTTATTGATCTTTATGCAATTAGCAGGCAGTTTTCTGCTGATGGTCTTGGTAGTTCAGAGATGCTTAGCTTCTGGTTTTCATTCCCAATACCTTTTCACTTTTTGTTTAATTTACATTTCATTTCCTGTCATTGTCTAATAAACTTTCCAGTTTCAATAGGTTGGTTTTGAGTCTTAAAATTTTGAGGTTTTCCCAATCTGAAAACATTTGTACCATCAGAAGAGATTCCCCCCCCCCCCTTTTTTTTTTTCCTTGTTTACTGCCTTCTCCAAATCTTTAATAAATGCAGAATGCATTGATGATTTCTGGAAAACCATACCATTCTTGTCACATTGGAAGGCAGCCAAGATTCAAGACTTTATTATTCTTTAAGTCATTTTTCAGGCTACAAAAGGATTACACACTATATCCTAGTTGGTTTTAGTCAGCTTTTAGAAATACATGTCAATTTGTTCTCTGTTTATGTATGTACATATACACCTTTTTTGGTTTTAACTTGGAGGAGTCCAAACAGTTATGGAAGAATTTGATTTATTATTGCAGAAATAACGGGAATTTGGCATTATATTCTCAGTATCTTTCCCAGTATTTTAGGGCTTTTTTTGTTTTAATTTGTGCTTTCCAGTTACTCCTAGTGGAACTAATCAGAGCTACATCAGTACTATCTCAAACTTCGTTTATTTCGGACAAATAATCTGGAGAATAGTGATGTATTTCAGGGTAAGTTTTTGTAAGCAGCTTTTTTTTCTCTGATACCTTATTTCTGAATTTGTAGTAAGGTGATGGTAGTTGGGTATGTAAGCTGCTTGTAGGTGGATTTGTTTAGGTTTCCTGTGCGGCTACATCATTTCTTTGAGACTCCTTCCTGTGATGGAGTATGGTATTTTTTCTGGAAAGAAGGCTGTGGAGAAAGGAACAACAAATTGTTGGCTTAAAGACTAGGTCCTTGCGCAGTAGAGTTTATTCAGATACTTATCCATTGCAGTGGCTTGCCTAGTCTCACTGCCTCCCTGATTCTGATCATCTGTGAACACGTGTGTTATTGTCTGATTTGTAACAAAATTATCTTTTCTTTTTCATAGGTACTATGTCTCTTGTTTTGTTTGTTATTCCCATTTTCCAACCATTGCTTGGGTAGGGCTTCTAGCTTGCTAAGGAAAAATTTCTGGCATAGCGAACTTCTATAGCACGTGTCTGTTTACTTGTTGGCATTGGGCGTTTAGATTACTAGCCTGATGGTACTGAAGTAAATTATACTCCATAATGTTTGTGTGAAAAGGGATCAACATTGTACTCCTTTTCTTTTTTAAAATGACTTTATAACATCTCTCCATCATCTTAACAATGTCTGTGGTACCTGTATATGATGGTAAAGTTTTAGAAAAATAGGAGGATGTGTGTGTGCATTGTAAAGCAAAAATTTCCTTTATTACCTAATGTTTTCTTGTTTTCTCCTGTTAAGATACGTGTTTGAGGAATGTTGCTTTAGTTTCTTCTGCTGCTTCTTCTTCTGTGACTTGTTTTGCTTTTGTTTTATACTAACAAATCTTGATTATTTTTAATATAAGTAAGGACAGTACTATTTGACTTTTTTAAATTCAGCATCACTTTTTGGCAGTTGAAATCTTAACTGCAATAAGGTTTTCAGCTGTTTGGTGGCCTCATACTGATCTAAAATTTTTCTAAAACTTGAACAAGATGACAGCAGGAGTGCCTTCCTCATTGTTAAAAACAAGTGATCCCCAGTCTTGTCCAAAATACTGACAGTGTGTTCTGTAATCATGCAGATAAGTATCTGTTGAATTATATCATGAAGCAATTAATCAACATAAAGACTGAATTAAGATTTCAAGATTTAACCTTTTAAAATTAGCTGTATAATTTACTGTTTTTTCTGATTTGGAAGGCACTAATAGCATTTTTATTAAATTCAGTAACTGCGTATTATGTTTCCATCTCCTCCTCCTTTGTCTTCCCCATGCTGAACATTTCCTGATGGACACTGTTGGCTGTTTTATGAAGAGTGGTGTTCTTCATGATCTAACTGCTTCTTCCTGCGAAGTTTGTAAACAGGAATTTTTGTGTGTCAGTTACTGATATTCTTAGCATGACAACAGTTTTATCTGTAAGTGGAGCTTTTTATCTCACCCATTGGGCCATTTTCACTTTTGACATCAGGATAAAGCTATCTTTGTGTTTTAATTGGTATCACAGTTGCTGTAATCATTGTTTTTTTTTCTGGGTCCTGAGGGCAGTAATGGGCCTCACTGTCCCAGCCACTCCCCCACCTGCCCATGACTGCACGTCAGCCCCCAGGGCCGTCAGCCCCTGCCCCAGCAATGTCACAGTGGGGCCAGTCTCCAGCTCCCAGCAATGTCACAGTGGGGCCAGTCTCCAGCTGTGCCCAGCCCTGCCCTGCCCGGCCATGGGCGCTGCTGAGCCGGGCCCTGCCGCAGACCCACATCCTGGCCTGGGAGGTGCCCCATGCCCAAGGGCTGGGGCTGCCCCGGTGCCCCCTGACTGCGCTGCTCCTGGCTGGGGTGGTGGGACAGGCTCCAGCTGCCTGCCCCTGCCCTGACAGACACTCCACGAGGAGCCCCTGCTGCCCCCAGTACTCCGACCCCAGCGAGCTGCCGGCCACACCTGTACCATGACAGTTCCATGCAGGCCTATCTTCTGCTTCACCTAGATTCTCTTCTTTAAATTGCCTTTCCTTCTCTCTTTGTAATTTTGCCCTCTCTCCTGGCCTCATGCTACATGCATGACAACTTTTCATATTAGAGTGTGGTTTACAGCTGCTTGGCTTTCTGTACCTTCCTGGCCAGTTGTGCCTGGTTGTATTATATCATGTCCTGTTTGGTGTTGGCCTTTCTAGAAATGGCTCTGTACATGGTTGAAAAATGCTCTTCGAAAATAGTTCATTTCAATGATGTGTTAAGACAGTATTGTTGATGTGGTTTCTTTGACTATAAAATTAATTTGTTTATACAGCTTTGGTAAAGCTTGACTCAAATATTCTGACAGGTACTTGCATATCTCTTTATGAATTATGGATGTCTGTTTGCTTGGGAAAGAAATAGGCCCCTCCCTTTCCATCACAATTCTGAGCTTTGATTCAGAAAGGTGTATGGAGAAGTTCAGTTTTAGGCCTGATTAGTGATTTCAGTACAGATAGGCCCAGTAACCGGCAGTTGTCATGTTTGCTCAGGGGAGCATAGCTGCAGTGAGTATCTCTGTTACTCTTTGGTGCTGTAGGATTATTTATGAAATGTGTGAAGAAACTCTTGAATTATTCTTAAAATGTGATGGACTAAATAGTTTTTAGTGATGAATTATTTTCTTTTGTTTTGTTTGGTTCCCCCCCCATTTCCGAGTGGACTAAAATGTAACACCAGTAAAGTATTTAGCTCAGGAGGTGTAGATCTCAAAAATGCTTGGAGAATATGGAGCATTGAAAGTCTTAGAGAGAAGGTGAAGGAATTGAATTAAAGGCACTACCTTTATATGAGGAAAATCAAAAGTGTGCTTGAAGATAATGGCTTTTATTATTATTAGCAGGACTTAATTTCTTCAGCCTTCAGCTTAAGCAGCCCAGTGATGGAGAAGGAAGAGCTGTGGAACAAGTTTACTGTACAACTTAAAAGGTATTGAGGAGTAACTTCAACAGACACTAAGGAGTTGGGAAGAGAGCTTTTAGGAGCTAGGAGAGCCTCATGCTTCATGCATATGTATCACTAGTTGGCAAAATAATTAGTTAATGTTTGAAAAATACTACGATCCTTGGAAGCAACACTCTGCAGTGTGTTATGATGATTTGATACCCAGCCCTCAGACCACCCAGCATACAGAAAACTGCTTTGTCGGGTGCAACCAAGAAATGAAGGCTGAGAGGTACTAAAGTCATAATGCTAACTCTGTGATGTTTAGCAGTAACAAGACCATATAGAAGGCAAAGGGCAAAATCAAGTCCTAAATCCTGCCTCAGTTGGCATGTTCCATACAGCAGCCTGGGTTAGCTACTGTCCTCTACTGCCAACTGTTTTAGGCATCTGAATTAGTGAGGAGCATCAGTGTTTGGCTTAAAAGGCCCTTGGATATCTATGTCTTCTCAGAAATACTGTATTCTTGGGGGTTGTACTCTCATCTTCAGCTGATGGTCACTGTATGCTAAGGGTCAGATAGCAAAGTGCTTGAATGTTTTCTTTGGTTTACTAACCAGGGAAACCTAATCCAAAACTGAATGCTGCTTCTGTGTGCATTTGCATGAGAATAACAGTGGTTTGAGTATTTGCCTGAGAATTAGACATAATTTTAGGCCTCTCTGAGCTTAAAGAGTTTTGATTATCTGCAACCCAGAATTCCACAAGTTTTTTGTGTGTTTGGATAGGAATATGTTTTTCTCTTAAAACTGAGTTACTCTTGTGAACATGTAGGTGTAAGAAGGCTGAAAGGAAAGCAAATTGTAGATTGGTGTGCAGGACAGAAAAGTGTAAGTCTTCACTGAAAGCACTGATAATGTCCTCCACTCCGTTGAGAACAGATGATCCACGCAGTGATCTGTGGTAGGAAACTACAAAGATTTCAGCAGGATCAGGCTGTGTCAGGCAGCTGAAGCAGTTTTTATGAAAACAGCAGTGAGGCTTTGGAAGATACCCATGGTTTCCCTTCTCCATAATACCTTCTAAGCTGTCATCCGGATAAGAGGATAGAAACTCTGAGGAACTTGTTGGGGAGCAGCGAGTGCTGACTAGTCTGCAAGGGACTGGGAGCCCAGTGTGATAACCAGGCTAGCAGAGACCCTGCCCACAGGCCCCAGCCCCACAGCCTCCAAACGGGGCCGGCCTGGGAGCAGTCAGCAATTCCGATCCCCCAGGTGGTTTGGGATGTGCCCCGGCAGCCTTAAGAGAACTGTTAAAGCTGACCAGTCTCCAGTAGTGCCATCTCCTTCTTCTCTTCAGAATGGGCTAATAAACATCTTGCAGCTGAATCTAGTTGTACACACTAAATCAGTCATTCCCATCCTGCCTTATACAAAGTCTTTTATTTTTTTTCCCCTCTCCATAGAGTGATTATTTCCAGTATTGTTACATGTTCCTTAAACAATGGAGCAGAGATGGCTTTGCAGCATCCTGTCAGTCAGGAGGGAAACGTTAATGGTCACTCAAGTTGTTCAGGTGGATAAAAGATGCATTTTTTTCCTCTGTTTCTGTGGCTGCTGATGTGCTTCCTTGACTGTTGTGACCTGATGTCCCACTGGAACGGGGGAAGTACTCCAACCAGACCTGGAGTACTTGCAGCAACTGCTGCAGCAGTTGATGTTGTTGGCCAGTTAAATACTCCGGATAAGAACTGCTACATATAGGCCCAGGATGTTTTAATTTAGAGAAGGGGACTATCTGCTGGATGAGATTCTTTGTAGCATAGTAGAGATGTATGTTGAAGTACAGAAGAGATTCTTGAAAGGTCTTGCACAGTCTCATGTAGACTTTGTTACTGACAGTGCTTGACTATTTTTTGCATTTGAAGCAAATTGTCTTTTTCTTTTAAATTACATTTTGGCTTGCCACCCAGTGGTACAGATTTTCTGCATCTTACCCTTGTCACATGATACTAATGCTTCTCTTAACTGTCAAAAAGCTGCTGTGAGGTCAGCTTGGGACCCAGTGATTTTGAAACTTCTGAATCTCCCCTCACATGTGTCTGAATGTTGCCTTCATGACCTTATGCTGAGTCAAATACCACTTGAGCTATTTTTGGTAGCTGTTCTTTCAGCAACAAATTTCTACCTGAATCTCCAAGCAACAGCATTTCATCAGGACTGTGAAATTCCCCCATGGTTCATTTCTGAATGATGGATATTCATCTAAAACTTACCTTGTTTTTAGAACCACATTTAGTATAGAAAAAGTAGAAATGGGTTTAATGTTCCCAAGATTTTTTCTTCTACTGACTATTGCCTCCTCTGTTGTGGTATGTGGAAGTTAAGAAGGCACAGCTGTGTTGTCACAGATGATATTAAAGTGCATAACCCAGTTAATCTTGCCAAGATACCAGCTGTCTGGTAACCTTTTGCCCCAGCTGAACATCAGGGCTCACTCCAGGAGACCAGTTGCTGCATCCTTGACCCACTTCAAGGGTAGATAAGTTAGTACAGTAGCAATGTGGTGTAAACAGATGAGCAATATGAGCAGTAGTATGCTTTGGATTTAGCTGCTGAGTTGGATGTTCAGGAGAGTTGCTGCTTGACCAGGGCAGCTGAAATGGCTCTTGCATGTCTATCTTGGAGAGAATGGTGTAGGCCAGTTGTGTGCAGTGGGAGTCATCTTGACTCACTTGCAGTAGAGTATAGCCAGCTTTGTACACCATCATTGAGTGAGACACAGGGCATGTGATCATTTCTGCTGTTCATAACTACCCAACCTCACAGGCACCACGGGTTTATGCACCTCCTGTCTTCATCTGCAGGAACTGTAATTGCTGTATGGTGTTGCAAAACAGATGAGATAAAATGAGAGCTTATAGTGCATTAGCTAATTTGCATTAATTGCCTTGTGTGTCTGCTCATGCTCAGTGGTGAAATGAGACGTAACTAACTCTTCTCTGAATGAGTGCTGTGCTTCTATGCACATCTGACATTTGCCTCAGTAATCCTGATATGTCCTGTGCCCCTTTAGTGCCTGGCCTCACAGTACCCCTACTTGTCTTGGGCAGGCATTTCCTATTCCAGAATTCAGCAGACCAGCATGACTGACGTTTGTAAGGATTTAGAGGTAAGGCGTTCAGGGCAGTCACTGTGGTACTTTGAAACCTGGATTTAAAAGTTGAGGCAAAAGTTGCTTGACTTGTGGTTACATCAATGCTAGTAAATTAACATGATCAGGACCATTCTGTGATAACTGATGAACGCTGCCATGGAAGAGCCTGCTTCTGTACTCTGAAATTCTCTTTCTCTCCAGATTGGGCTGCTGGCAAGCTCTGGGAATGGTAAATGACCCATGCTCACCCTGTACTGTGCCTGACAATTGTCTGGGAGATGGACAGCTGGCACGGGCTGAAATCAAGCTAGGGATGGCTCTGTCAAAAACTTACTAGAACTGGGGGATTTAATTCCAGTGCCTAGGAACACCAGGCTAGTGTTTAATTTGCTAAGACAGATGTAGTCTGAAAACTGTCCTAGAAAGATTTTTACAAGTTTAGGTTTTTAGAATTACTAGTCTTTAATAAGTGTCATAGTTGGCTTCTACTCAAGTTAATTAAGCAATCTAAACTCTGGTGTCCTGTTTTTTAGGAGAATCCATGATGGTAAGATTGGAAAAATTGTATGTGCAGTTTCAGAGCAAAAAAAAAAATAATCTTGCTCTGAGTACTCAGCTATGGGGGAAAATTCCAAGTTATTGAAAGTATTATTTAATTGGTTATGTTTTTTGTTTGTTTTGATAAAGCGTTCCATCTGTTTGAATAAGAAGCTTCTGATGCTTTTCCTGACCTTTTTATATGTTGTTTTTTGCAATTATGGATTCAGTTTGTGTTTAAAATGGGTATTTTATAAGGGAGTATTTAAGTGCGTAGGACAAGCAGACTCAGAACAGTGACATTTCAGGAAGGGTTGAAACAAAAAAATGGTGTAAATTTAAGGTTTGATGCTATTACTGCGCATTCGAAGGAATGATTAAATGGTCAAGTAAGTTATATATGAGCATTGAGAAGAAGTGTACTTGGCTGAGAAACTAGCATAAGATCATGAAGTGAAGATGAAACAAAGGCTCACTTTCTTCTTAGGTTTGATGGGCAAGGAGAATGCACTAATACTGGTATATATTTAGTAAGGTTTTTGATATTATTAGTAATAGAAAAGTTACTTGAACATTGAAATATGTCAAGTCCACAATGGAGTACACTTAAGTGCAGTGGAAACATGTCTACTAGTTTAGAGGAGACAAGGGAATAATTAACAATCTGCAATAGAGTTGAAAGTCAAAGCCTTACATATGATCAGTATTTGCAGAATTGTAATGTAATAAAAATTTGGGAGAATGTGAAATGATTACTAGTTTTATGCTGCTATGGTCTGTCCAGTAGCCTTTGGCAGAGTTAACTATGAAAAATGAAAAAGTAATTTTGCTTGATTGTGTTGATGGAGTGCTGTATTTCTCATCTGTTCCAAATAGGAGTTTGTGAAATGTGAAAAATATAGTTCCCTTAGGCAAGGCTTATTACTTATAAAAATATCAATGGTTTGTATGGAAGAGAATTTTTGAAGCCTTTTTTATGTGGAAAAAAATATTTTTGTTTTCCAAAATTGAGGAAAAATTGAAATTTTTTTTCTAAAAAAGCTTATCTCTTAAAGCAGAATAACTATGATTTAAGGCCTCTTCAGAAGTCCTTCAGAGAATACTTGTTTATGTATACACAAGCACACAAAGATGCGCCACTGATGTGCAGCATTAACTTGTGATTTTTAAAACTGGGTGACCATATATATTCCAAATATTCAGTGGATAAGTTTGATTTTTCTCTTTCTTGAGAACAAAAAAAAATTTTCAAAATCTCAAAATGGCACTTGTAGGTTAAAATAAAAAGACTAATTTTAATAATACTTGGAAACTGGAAAAAAAAAGAAATCAACCAACCTGTCACTGGTACTCAGGCATTGACAGTCAGTCTTTGTTATGCAGAGACACAGGATGAGGCATGAAAATGACTGTCCATCATCAAAGAAGTTTTGACAGCCTGTTGGATATCCTGCAGTAGCCCATAAATGTTTTCAGCCACCATGCCTGAGGGACTGTGACATTCCCAAAAGGACATGGGAACGTGCCTCGGATTTCAGTGAACAGTAGGGAGCATGGGCACCCCTGAAATGCATCTACTCTTACTCTCGGCAGGCCTGTGATCACCACCTCATGTTCTCCTGTTGGGATGATCCAACTTTTGATGTGGTTTTATGATGTGGCCGAGTGCCACATAAAACGTTTTCAGCTGCATGGAGGAGTACGTGCTGAGGGTTTTGGAAGGGTTTGTTTTTAGTGAAATCTGTAAGAGATGTATTAAACTGCAGAAACGGTGTGAGTCAGTGCTTTTTGGTCCATCTGCAATGGTTGGTATCTTTGAGGAATCAGTGTGCCGTCTCACTGTGCATGTACGGTGCATCAGGACCACAGATGAGAACAACTGAACAAATGTCACAGTCGTATTTCTTTCTGCTTGATGAAGTAACACAATGGGATGGATAAATGCTCTGTTTAATGACAGACACACTCTTACAGGAAGGTGGCCAGAAAACTGCGTATGTTACAAATGTGTTGTCACTAGGCATAGCTGAAAAAGGATCTAGAAGGGATCATCTCATGGTTGAGTGGATTGATTACTTTAAATACTTCCTATATGTTAATACAATAGTTTGCTTCCTATGCCACGGTGTTTCATTTTGTATGTGCTTAGTGTAGCTTGATTTGAGGTGTATATATTTGGCCTGATTGCTGACATTTCTTTTTCTTATTTTAGATATGCATAATAACTATTTTATGCATGTTTTGCAGTTATTAATTTTACTTGTTTGGTGCCATTGCTTTGCAACAGGTATATGGTATAGCACTTTGTAACGTATTTGTCTAATTCAGCTATAGCATACACAGATTTTTCTTTACATTAACTTTGCTCTGGATACCTAACTTTAGGTTCTTACCCAGTCGGTTGGTCACATTTATTTTGTCTTAGGTCAGGTTATACATTGGTCCCCAGTTATATCTTTCCTGAAATCTTAAATTGATCACGCTACCTTTTGGCAAGCTAGCCTAGCTCAAGGCAGAACAGCCACCATAAATAATAATACATGAGATGCATAGTGAAATTGGATTACTGCTCAGTCATTGTCTTCACAGATATGAAGATGATGACTTAGCAGCTAATGAGTTGCGCTGGTTTGCATTGTACCCTCTAACAGATTAGACAAGTTGAATAATAAGCATCAGCCCCCTAGAAGAAAAGATTTAAATGCACAGGATATCAATTAAGGTTAACACTAATTTCAGCTTCAGTTAACTCTGTGGTAGAGGTAAGGGGAAAAAGAAAGATGACCCAAGAGCATATTGTATATCAGTACATCAAAAATGTATAATACAGTGAGGTCAAGATTTTGGGCTGAAGAACTTGAATTCAGGTCGTATGCAGAAACATCCGAATCTCCAGCTCTAGATGCTGCTGATTGATTTACTGACTTTGGGAAATTTTTTATACTAATTTTCTTCAAAGCAATTGAATGACATAATTAGATGGAACTGCCAGCACTGTTTGAGTAATGTAAAGATGTAGCAAAATCAGCAGGAAATGAAAACGCAAATAAACAGTAGATAAAAAGTATTGCTTTTTCAGCAACATAGAATGCATTTAAAAGACCAGAAGAGCAGAAAAAGATCTGAAAGCTGTAGTTAATACATAGATCTGAGCTCAGAAAATTATGCTAGGCCAAGAAGCTTAACAAATACTCCACAGTAAATATAGAGCTGTATGTAGCAGGAACACTAAAATAATAGTACCATTTTAAACTGTACTGGAAATATGGCAGACTAGGTTTGTCTAACCTTATTATTAAGTAATATATATCTTAAGTTTGTACATCCTGTTTTGTTTATTTTTTAATCAGGATTTACTTTTCTTTTTGTTTTGCTCAGTAGTTTTCTGTAATCTGAATTAGCATCACGTGCTTGTGGGAGCCAAGTTGCAGAGATGATCTCCGAGTTGAAATGCTGAGATCACATGGAGACCTTGTTCTTCTGTTCCTAGCAGCACAAAACAGGCTCTCCAGAAGTGATGTGGGGTAACTGAATTTGTAGCAAATAAGGTCAAAGGCAATGCTTAATTTACAAAAGTCACAATTGTTTCTTTGATACCCCCGTTGTATTTTGTGGATTAGGTCAACCTTTTGAAGTACAAGGAATGTGTTCATTGGTCAATTAAATCTATTCCTAAAGTAGAATACTGTGAAAGCATGTGACTGTGTGACCACTGAGCCCTAGAAGACTTAAGACCTCATGCAACCCAGTGCTGATCGCTGACATGCTACTCATGATAAAATGATTTACAGACTCTAGAAGAGCTGATGTCTTTAGTGTAAAGGAGAAAACTGTCAATGTTATTTTCTTTGTGACTTTTCTCCCATGTTGGAGTTACAGTGACATTGCATAATTGAAAACTCCTTATGGTGTGATCACTGCATAGAGTTACTAGAACTTTGTAGGAAGAATGGGCTAATTGGTTGCCTGTAATTCTTTTTATTAATCTAGATTGTTTTTTTTTTTTAAGAGAAAGTAAATAACCATGCAATATAGGAGTCTTTTCCTGGGAGAAATAAGGCTGTGGAAAGGAATGCAGTATTTTCTCAAATAAAAAGGTTTAAAAACCTTTAAAGAATAAGCACACAAAGTTCATTTTAGAAATCGGGACAAGGATCTAGTCTACCTAATCTGAATTTCTTGAAGTGCATATGTTCCTTATGTGATTATGCTTTCAGGAGGAGTGAGTTTCTAAATAGGTTTTGGCTTGTACTTTTCTGCTTACTGATACTTCAACAGGAGGTGTGAAAGATGCTCTATCAGTACACATAGTCATCCGGTGGTGTAGGCACCCTCCCACACTGGGGGCTGAACAGATCACTGCTGTAATGAGGTATTTAAATTCAGTCATCACTTGAAGACCTTGATAAATGTCATAGTACTGTTACTGCAAGTCTTGTAAAGCTAAAAAAAAATAATCTTTGTACGAAGAATTTACAACTAACCAAGAATTAAAAGATGGACAAGATGAAGTTGGGTGTGTATCGGTATGCATGTATGTACAGGCTTGCATTGTCCTGGCTGTTGAAGTGCCTGATAAGGCAAAGGTAGAACATCTGTGCTCAGCTGTACAGATGAGGGAGGAGACTATGTGGAAGGTCAGCAGAATTAGCGCTTTTGCTTTGCTTTTCTTCGTTTGGGGAAAGGGAGGTATTTCACTCCTTCATTCCCTCTCTTCAGTATGGTAAAGGAGCCTTTCTGTAAAACTGGGTTTGAGAATCTGGACTATGTTGGTTCTCCTATAAAGAGCTACAAATATGAAGACTGCCCATGGACTGCTGTTACAGAAAGGAAGGAGAGAGAAGAATAGTTGCTCTCTTTTCTCTCCTGAGTAGACCATGACAACATATATTTATACCTGTAAAAATTGATGTATTTTTGCTAGATGTTAAAAGGGCTTTATGATTATATAACAGATGAGGAATTTCAGGAGCATTTCAAGACTTCTGATAACATTCCTTTACTCCCCTTGCCTAGTCATTGAGCGTTGGCTGATTTTCTGTAGGTAGAAGTTGTTCTGGAGAAGTGTTTTGCAGTTAGGGTACGTAGATGGTATTTGAGCTTGAGTTAAAACTGGTTTTTGCCTTTGAAATTTCTTTGCTTAAGATTGAGGTGCCCAAAACTGTCCTTCCTCTATCAAATAACAAATAATTGTTGTTTGTTCATATCTGTTAGTGATAAGAGTACTCCACAATATAAGCTTTTTTTCTTTCGTAAAAAAATGTAACTAGCCTGCTTACATGAATCATTTTCAGAGGAAGGTATGTTAAGTAGTGCTGCTGAGAGGTATTTTTAAAGGCCCTTATTCATTTAAAAAAAAATAAAATTACATAAACACTTTCAGACATGGACTTCTAAAAATATTTGTAATACTTGTTACAGAAGACTTGGTATTAAATCATTTCATTCCAGTTTTGTTTTTTCTTATGACATTTAATTCATATTTTAATGTATTTAAAGGTCACTTGGATATTTATACTTACACTACTACTTCTACATGTTGTTGGCAGAATGTTAGGGAGTAACACTTTAAACAGCCATTTAAGCATGCCAAAGCTTGAAGGATGGTGGACTGGTGAGGGCTCTCCCTCTGCCACTTCATTTGAGAGAAGGGAAAGATGTTTAGGAACCGTGGAAGCACCTGAGAAGGGTCTGGTAGGAAATGGGGCCCACACTCACAAAAAGGTGTTGGATTCAATAGCTCATCTCAAGTGCATCTATACCAATACACGCAGTATGAGCAACAAACAGGGGGAGCTTGAAGCCATGATGCGGCGTGAGAACTATGACATAGTAGCTATAACAGAAACGTGTTGGGATGCCTCACACGACTGGAGTGCTGCAATCGATGGCTACAAGTTCTTCAGGAGGGATAGACAGGGAAGGAGAGGTGGTGGAGTGGCCCTGTATGTTAGAGAATGCTACGACAGCTCAGAAATCAAGTATAGTGATAACGGGGTGAGAGTGTTTGGATTAGGTTAAGGGCCAATAAAGCAGATCTTGCTGTGGGAGTCTGCTATAGACCTCCCAACCAAAGCAGTGAGGTGGATGAAGCTTTCTACAAACAGTTGGGAGAAATCTCACGGTCACTTGCCGTTGTTCTTGTGGGGGACTTTAACCTCCCGGGTATCTGCTGGGATCACAACACAGCAGAGAGGGAACAATCCAGGAGGTTCCTGGAATGTGTGGAGGATAACTTCCTCACACAGCTGGTGAGTGAGCCGACCAGGGAAGGTGCCCTCCTGGACCTGCTTCTTGTGAACAGGGAAGAGCTGGTGGGGGAACTAAAGGTTGGAGGCCATCTAGGGTGCAATGATCATGAGATGATTGAGTTTTTGATCCTTGGAGAAACAAAGAGAGGGGTTAGTAAAACTGCCACCTTAGACTTCTGGAGGGCTAACTTTGACCTGTTCAAAAGACTGATTAACAAAATCCCTTGGGAGGCTGCCTTGAAGGATATCGGAGTCCAGGAAGGCTGGACATACTTCAAGAGAGGAGTCTTCAAGGCACAGGAGCAGGCTGTTCCTGTGTGCTGAAAAACAAGCAGGCGGGGAAGGAGACCGGCCTGGCTAAACAGGGACCTTTGACTGGATCTCAAGAACAAAAGGAGAATCTATGACCTTTGGAAGAGGAGCCAGGTCTCTCATGAAGACTATAAAGATGTAGTGAAGTTATGCAGGGAGAACATTAGGAGAGCCAAAGCGCAGCTAGAACTCCACTTGGCTACAGCTGTTAAGGATAATAAAAAATGTTTCTATAAATTCATTAACAGCAGAAGGAGGATTAGGGAAAATCTCCATCCTTTACTGGATGCAGAGGGAAACATGGTAACTAAGGATGAGGAAAAGGCTGAGGGGCTCAATGCCTACTTTGCCTCAGTCTTTAGCAGTGGAACTGGCTGTTCTCTGGACACCCAGCCTCATGAGCTGGGAGATGGGGAGGGGAAGCAGAATGAGGTCAGCACAGTTGAAGAGGAGATGGTCAGAGACCTGCTACACCACTTGGATGCACACAAGTCTGTGGGACTGGATGGGTTACACCCAAGGGTGCTGAAAGAGTTGTGCTCGCCAAGCCGCTTTCCATGATTTACCTGAAATCATGGCTAACTGGGGAGGTCCCATTGGACTGGAGAGTGGCAAATGTGACACCCATCTACAAGAAAGGCAGAAAGGAGGATCCATGAAACTATAGACCTGTCAGTCTGACCTCGGTGCCAGGGAAGGTCATGGAGCAGGTCATCTCGAGTGCCATTAAAAGTCATATAATGGACAACCAGGGGATCAGGCCTAGTCAGCATGGGTTTATGAAAGGCAGGTCCTGCCTGACAAACCTGATCTCCTTCGATGACAAAATGACCCGACTATTGGACGAGGGAAAAGCCGTCGATATTATCTACTTGGATTTTCGAAAAGCATTCGACACAGTTCCCCATAGGATTCTCATAGAAAAACTGGCTGCCCATGGCCCGGATGAGCGAACGGTCTGCTGGGTCAAGCACTGGCCAGATGGACGGTCCCAGAGAGTGGTGGTCAATGGAGCTAAATCCAGCTGGCGGCCGGTCACAAGTGGTGTTCCTCAGGGCTCGGTGTTGGGACCATTTCTGTTCAACATCTTTATTGATGATCTTGATAAGGACATAGAGTGTATCATCAGTAAATTCGCAGATGACACCAAGTTAAGCGGGAGTGTCGATCTGCATGAAGATAGGGAGGCACTACAGAGAGACTTGGATAGATTGGATCAGTGGGCCAATGTTAACGGGATGAGCTTCAGCAAGGCCAAGTGCCAGGTCCTGCACTTGAGCCACAACAACCCCATGCATCGCTACAGGCTTGGGGAGGTGTGGCTGGAGAGCTGTGTGGAAGAGAAGGATCTGGGGGTTCTAATTGACAAGCAGCTGAACATGAGCCGGCAGTGTGCCCAGGTGGCCAAGAAAGCCAACGGCATCCTGGCTTGTATTAGAAATAGTGTGACCAGCAGAAGTAGGGAGGTGATAGTCCCCCTGTACTCTGCACTGGTGAGGCCACACCTTGAGTATTGTGTCCCGTTTTGGGCACCTCAATACGAGAGAGATATCGAGGTGCTGGAGCGACTGCAGAGGAGGGCAATGAAGGTGGTGAAGGGCCTGGAGAACAAATCCTATGAGGAGCGATGGACGGAGCTGGGACTGTTCAGTTTGAGGAAGAGAAGGCTGAGGGGAGACCTCATCACTCTCTACACTTACCCAAAAGGACATTGTAGAGAGGTTGGTGCTGGTCTCTTCTCACAGGTGATTAGTGACAGAACAAGGGGGAACGGCTTTAAACTGCAACAGGGGAGGTTTAGACTGGACATTAGGAAAAAATTTTTCACAGAAAGAGTGGTCAGACAGTGGAATAGGCTGCCCAGGGAGGTGGTGGAGTCACCATCCCTGGATGTGTTTAAGGGTAGTTTGGATGAGATACTGGGGTATATGGTGTAGGGGAGAACTTTGTAGAGTAGGGCTGATGGTTGGACTCGATGATCCAGAGGGTCTTTTCCAACCTCAATGATTCTATGATAAAGGCCTTGTTATGTCTGATGTCAGTTTTTGTGATCAAGGCTGTGACTTTTATAACATTATCTCTAAAATACTCTATTGTTCATAGCTTTGTCTTTTACTTATGTAATGGATGATATGTTTGAACTTACTAGTCTGGAGCTTTACTACTTGTAGTAGTAAAAAACCTCCCACAAAGCAAAATACCACCAAAAAAGCAAAACAAAAAAAACAGGAAAAAAAGCCAAACCAACTCCCACCCCCCACCCCACCTTGCTGTCATGATGATATTGAGGGACAGGTAGAGCGAGAAGAGAGAAACGTCATAGTCAAGAGTAATCCCACCTCACTGAGCTGTCAATTATGAGTGTGGGGCCTAAACTCAGAACAACTCTTTGGACATGCCCCTTTCTGTCTGTTGATTACAGAGCACTTCCCAGGTCCTGCCTCACAGCATGTCCTGATTTAATAGTGGGGTGAGCCCCGAGGACACACTGCTTTTTTCCTTTTCTTTTGCTTCTCCTTTCAGCCTGAATCGTTTTCCAAGGAAAGGAAGCATTGGCATGAAGGTGGAAGAAAGCTGTAGTGTGCATGAATCAGGTCCTCAGTCTTAATATTCTTATAGTCCATTGCAGAACGTGGATATTCTGCAGTGTAGGTGTAGTCCAAAAAACTGTGGAGTCTGGTGATGGGTCATCAGCAGACGACCCCTCAATGTGTGAAGACCTCCTCCACTGAAAACGGAAGGAAGAATGGTGGTGACTAAGATGGTGTAACACAGTGGAGGCAAGTACAATGACTTTGGCAGAGGGGAAGATCAAGAAACTTCTATTTTACCTGTTTGCAAAGCCACATGCTCACAGATAATGTGGCGCCTAAATTTTAGGGTTTATTTATTATTTAGAACCAGGGAATTCAGCCTTGAAATGGGTGCTGAACAACACTTGATATCAGTCTGCTGGTAAGGGTGTGGGAGAGCAAAACCTTTATTTTGAGGAAGTGATCTCACATGCTATTTTTGAGGTGACATAAGAGCATGATTGTGCTTCAGTTAGGTGGTCAAGGCCAGATGTCTGCTAGGCTTATTTCATTAGGATGATGAACTTAAAGTCGAAGACTGTAGAAGTAGGTGGTGATGGTGAATTTTAAGCACAGGAAGCAGCTCATGTTCAAAGAGCATCAGGGTATTTATTATAGAAACGTAATACGAAGAAACAAGTCTCCAACACAGAAGGCTCCAGCCCTGAAAACCTGATGATATTTCTCTGGTAACGTGAACAGATTTATTTTTGCCTCCTTCCTGAGAAATCTGCCTATGATTGTGAATACTGACCCTTTGAGTTTTTTCCTGTGATACTTTTAATAATTGTGGCTCATATGTGTGGTACAAAAGTAGTCGAACACCTAGAATTGTTAATTTTGCCACTGGTCCTTATGCATGACATCTCTCTATAGGCTGACAAACATTCTTAGTTTCTGACAAACATTCTTACTTGCATGCAGTTTTTTTTCATATTCACATTCCCTTTTACATGAGATGTCATAATTCTAAAGAACTTCGTAAGGTTTGCATTTCATGTCATTAAAAACCTTTATATTTTTAAGTATCGATGGCAATTCTGAATGCTATAGTTTACCTTGTAATTGCCAAATATTCTTGAAGAATGCTAACAAACGTTTGAAAATTCATGATTGTTCTGCCCATATCTTTGATGAATTCCTTTAGAATAAAAGTGTGGATGAGGATTAGCTTTTGCAAGCTGGTGAGTTTGAGTTTTTGTATTCAGTACAGCCACTCTGAAGTCACGACACTTGCATAGGAGTTACTGCTGGTGGGATCTGGCATATCTTTTGGTTAGTATAGCATCATCCACTGTGGTGTCAAATACAGAAAATGTAGGATATGATGACAGAAATCATAGGACTGTGACATTTTCCCTCTTTTAAAAAAAATTTATTTGAAATCTTTTTCGCTGATCTAAATGTTGTAAGGCAATCTGTGTAAAAACCTCAACAGTGTAATGTCAAACCCAGTTTCTGTGAAAGCTGTAAGATGGAGACAAAAAGAACTTGAGCCTGATTGGAGTTGCACATAGTATTTTTCATTTTTAAGGTTGTTTGTGCCTTAGCAGTAGATGTGCTTTGTGAAGAAAACTCTTGCAACAGTTGACCTCCAAAACCAGTAGATTTTCTCCATCTTGAATCACGAGAAAGTTATTCAATAGCCAAACTCAGAAGAAATTTTATCAACCAGAAATTTTCTTGCAATTTGGAAAAATCTATTTCCAGAGGAAGGAGTGTGCGTTTCGGGTTTTCTACTTGCACATTTACAGTACCACTAAGAGCTTCCAGATTTTTCTTTGCTTATGATGGAGTCCTTGTGCCCCTTCACAGAGGGGCCTGTGCTCCTGGAGGATGTAGAATTAAGACCCATGAGAATTTCAATATGATAAAACTTTAAAATAGGTGACTTTGTTGAAGCAGAAGAAAACATAATTAATATAAATAGTAAAATATACTTGTGAGTCACTAGCATTCCATGCTGAAGTCTCCTTCTATTAGGTTAATAATAACAGCATCAGTTTCATTAACCATTACACTTTTCGTGTTTCTTGAATTTTTCCTGAGCTCTGTGACAAATACTGAGGAAAAATGGGCTGAATGTTCTTTTGAGATTTGTGCTTACTTTTTATTCTGTGTGATTTCCAAAATATATCAGTGCAGCTAAGTACTGTTCTGTTCCTTTCATGGGAATAAAAAGGTGTGCAAGTTTAGGATGTCTGGAATAGCTTACAAGAAGGAAACAGGGAAACTAGTGACTTTGACTAAATTTTTTATGTTTGTGTGGTAGGTAACATGAGTTTATAAATGCTTTTGGATTAAAATGTTAGGTATTTTATCATCCAAACTTAAAAATGTTTACATGGTTTGAGTGGAGGCTTGGCATTGGACAGGGCACATCAAGTTCTTCACGGCTGGTGGTCCAATGCTGAGGGAAGGTTCAATTTCTCCAAAACACTGGTGGTTGCTTCTTGCTAATTACAATTTAGAACTCTGCTTTATTATTTTAACCATCTCTATTATAACAGAATTTCCAATTTTTGCACTCAGATGTTTACTATATGGGTTTTTTTTTTTTTAAAAATCCACTTTCATAGTATGTGTTGTTTCTATTTAAACTTACCTGAAATGTAAATCTAATAGGCACAAATAAAATAGGAGGAGTTGGTAAATGTTAAGTGATGTTGCAGACCAATTTCCTGGAGCATCTGCAGCCCAGGGAATTTGAGGATCCAGTTGGAGACTGTTGGGCCCAGGAACAACACTTGACCTTCCATAGAAGAGGCTTGCAAAATTTGCTTCTGATAATAAACTTTCATTAACTGTCAGAGCACTAAATTACCAAGACCTTTAATTAATGTTCTTCACTAACAAAATCTTCTTCTAAGGGGGTCCCATGGCAACATGTTTCAGATGTTTAAGTTGGTGGCTAAAATCCTTTTCCATCTATAATACAAGACTCTGGGCACAATGTGTGCTCATTGTTGTTTACTTAAATATTTTCGCTTGTTTCATGGGAGAGTAATAGCTTAGTTATACTACTCCAAAGTTGTATCTGATTTTCCTAAAAGAAATTTTCTTTTAAAAAATCCTCAAATGTCCCAAGCAGAGAAGAAAGGAGGTACTAAAAAAACCAAAGGCAAGAAACCGTCTTAGTGAAACAAGAACACATCATCTTGAGTTCAAACTCTAGGATTGTCATTTTTTAGTAGTGAATTTTTGAGGCCTGCTAAGTAATGCACCTCCTGCATTGTAGTAATTGCGTTGTGGTGAAATTGCTTTGTACTGCGGAAGAACAATTACTGGGCCATAATCCTCGTGAAAAAGATTCTCTTCCTTTGAAGTTGAAAGTTGACCTTGTAAATACCCAGGTTTCATTATAAAAGGTGAATTGTTCAACACTTTATTGATTGAGGTTTTTCTAGTGTTTTGCCAGATACCTGGCGCCAAAGAGTAAAATTTGATTTTATTCTTTTCTAGTGAAAAAGAAATGGGAAAACTTTGAAAGAATATTTGTTGGCTATTTTTTAAAAGATAATTTCATAGTGAAAAATAAGGACTGCAGTAAAGCAGAGAGCGCACATGCACTACACTGACCTATTTAGTCTGTATTTCATCTGGTTGTGATAATCGTGGTTGATACTCCTTAATTCTGCTAAGACTATTTACAAGAAGCTGTGGTCTTTTTTTTACTTTTTAAAATGGTTTGAAAGTAATACTATTTTAATGGTGTTGCATAGTCTGGAGTTTGAAAAGCAGTCCTAGTTTAAGAACAGTAACAATTGACAAAAGAATTGATTTTTCAGAACGGGAAAAAATGAGTCAAATGCTCTCGAGGTGAACTAGTTGAATTGTCCAGATGGAGGCATCAGGGCTTGCAGGCCTCCCCCACTGCTTTCTTTGTTCCTGGAATAAACACCTTTTACTTCTCTTAACAATGATAGCCTCTTGCCCCATATGAGTTACACTAACATCACCTGCTGGCTGTGATAAAACTGGTTTGTTTGCACTAGATTTGAGAATGAGATGACAGCTCTGTCCTTTTTGTAATTGGTTTGACAGCATTGGAATAAAACAGCTTTTGCTGTGCAAGCTGATTGTTTCCTATCCATGACTGTTTTCTGTTTCCTCCTCAGTAAGGAAGAGGCTCGAGGTTTTGTTCATAGAAACATGCTTTAATATTTAACAAATATTGAATTGAAATGTTTCCAAATTCATTCATGTCCACGAAGCAAATTCTTTTAAGTTTCTCTAAACAGTTCCCTATGCTTCCCAGTTTGTGCTTAAGAAAAAAAAAAAGGTTTGTGTATGTACATGTACAGTTTCTATAATTTTTGGTTGAGAGAGTAACTTTGGAAGTTGACCAGTTAAGTATTAGACACTATGCTGTTGTGCCAGTGCAGAATGGCAAAAGTTTACTGCCTGTTGCTTTTGCACATTGAGACTAGGCGTTTTTCAGGTATGGAGAACACTGACGTTCTAATTTCCCATTTTGCTGTCTGCAGTAATGAATTTTCAATATGCTAATGAAAAGTCTAGGAAAATTGGAAGGCAGAAGCTGGCAGGTAGAGATGACAAATTTATTTTGGCCTTACTGTTGGCTAAAGGAGAGCTGGAAAAGTCAGAGACTGCCAAACAAAGCTTCCTGGCAAGGAGAACTGGCCTATCTCCTCATACCTTCGGAAAAAGCACTCTGTATGACTAGATGTGATACTAACTTCTTTCTCATTGCATCTGGGAAATCGATTGCAGCCTGTTACCATCAGTCCAGAGACTGTAATATTCATGCCTCTGCAACTGATTTACATCCTGGGCCAGGGCACAATAAATAAATAAGAAATCCATTAGTGGTAGTCATCCTTTTTTGTTCTAAGTCTGGTGGTTACATAGGCTTAAAGTGGATTTTGGCTTTTTATAGTTCAGTCTTTTATCTTTTTTTAATTATTGCTTTCCATTTCCTTGGTAGCTACATGTCCCACATGAACCTTGGCCCCTCACATTCTGTTGGACTGTGGATGAACACCTTGCACAGAGGTTTTCTGAGGCTTTGAGGCAGCCACACAAACTGAATTGCAGAATAATACTTTCAAAAAGTTCAAAACAAGCCTGGGTTTTTTTTTTCATTTTAGTCTTATAAATTACTCTTGTTAATCTCATGATATTGCTACATTTTAAAATCTTTTTGCAGTGTCTAGTATCTGTTGCTGTAGTGCAAGAACAGTGCGATCTTATCACTGGTGAAGTAACTGTTATTTCAGTTGCATTTTTTCAGTTTATTTGAAGGAGCAAAACATCAGGGAGACCAAATTGACTGGAAGAGGTAAGTTACTCCTATAAGTCATTCTAAACAGGAAATTAAGTGGAAAAAAGCACACCATCATGAAAATGGTTGTCTTGGTATTAAGCTAAATAGTAATACACTGCGAGCCAGTCTTGAAGTGCAGTAAATAGGAAAAAAGTGTTGCGGCACTTCTACATATAGTTTGACCCGTGTATTAACTACATTTATTAACTGCACATACTAAACATGCTTGCACAGTTCTGAATACACAGTACCAGCAATCTGCTAAGGTAGTACTGAGCATTAGTATTATTTGTCATCAGAGGTTCTTTTTATATTGGCTCTAATTTTTACCAAGTGGCATAATTTTTTTCTCAAATACAGTTGATTAATAAAGGAAAAAAACCATCTAGTTCCTCAAAGAGGGGAAAGGATAAATATATAGATATAGGGGTTTTGTTTGTTTGTTTTATCTTGTGGTTCAGGTATGGGGAAGAAATGATCTTTTGCCAGCCTTTCCATCTCTTTCCAGCTTGAGAAATATTTAATTCTTTACCTAGGATAGCTAAGCATTCAACTTGGGTATTTGGAGAACATTGTCCTAGTTCTACAAAGGTTGGCTAGACTTGATGTTCTCTTCCAGGAATGTTTTAGAGTGCAGAATTTAAAACCCAGAGTGATTTGGATTATATCTACTTGAGCAGCTATCTTTTCTGCATGATCCAGCACAACAGTTGAGTTCAGCTGGTCAAGTTGTGGTAACAGTTCTTGACTGTATACGTCTGGGGGCTGCTGGCTGGCCTTTGTGTTATAGGAAGGTGGAGCTGGCTTTCTCCCTCTTTTGTCAGGTCTGGAATCAGTTGACCTTCAAGTGATAGTCCATTTTTTTCACTTCACCTTTTGTCTGGAGGAATCAACTTGTATTGAAGATAAGTTTAGAATTAAAATCACATCTTTACACTAAATATTAAACCTTTAATTTTCTCTTGTTTTCCCAAAGTTATTTATTTCATAGAGTAAGTCCTCATCATCGGTGATCATGGAGGCTTGCATTTTTTACCTGTTAGTGTTTTTATTTTAGCCTTAAACATGGTTTCATTAGAAGACTGCTTGAAGCTATTGGACGGTGCTCTTTGTGGTACCCTGCTGCTTAGTGAGGAGTAGAAATACTAAATTGCTAACAATTACATGCTTTCCCTAAGGTGATGATTTCGGTGATTTGAATTAGAATACTAATGTAATTTGAATTTGAATACTAATAACAACAAAAGAGAAGCAGCTTAAACTTTCAGATGTTGTCCCCACTTTTACCTGTCCTGCTTATTGCAAGAGTGCTTTTCAAGGTCTGGAGGTGAAGTTTGAGGGATTATGAATCAAGAAGCTGGCCGTCCTGGGAAAACATATCCCTTTTGTTCATACTGCACAGCTGTAAAGTTTTCTGCTGCTGCTAATGTGACTTGTGTAAAAACTGTGCTTCCCAATGCCAGTACTGGCCTGGAAGCTTTGTAATGGGATGCCTCTTAAAAGGAGTTAGGTAATGAGACAAAATCCATCAGCACTTTCCAGTTTCTCATCCCTGGAAGAGAAAAGTTGAAGTTGGCTATTTTAACTTCTTTATGATTTATTTATATGCTGAATCCATTTTCTTGGTGGGAACACATTGCGTTCTGGCATTGCTACTTCACATATGGCTCAAGAGACTCAGATCAGGTTCCTGAACATGGAATTAATCTCATTCTCTGGCTATTTCTGCATCCCTTCCATCATCCTGACCTGTATCAGATCGATGCCAGGTTTCCACTGGAAAACTTAGAAGAGTCTAATAATATTAACCCTACTTCCCAGCTTTCTACATTAAAGATGTTGAGCAGTGTTTTTGGATCTTGTTTCTAAAAAATGAGAGACAGTGAGTGGAATAACCTGTTATTAGATGGTAATACTTAATTGTTAGAGTGTTTAGGGATTTTTTTTTTTCTTTTTTTAATAAATTTAAATCTTCTTCACAAAGTCATTCCCTACTGAAATAAGTCTGTACTGGCAATTGCCCTCTAAAATTTCAGGAAGAATTTTTTTGCTAATCGGTGTTTGGTGGTTTGATGTAGTTAATAGATAGATGCAGAGTGTTGAGACTGGTAAAAGAGAAGGTGAATTTATTCACTTGAACTGAGTTGTCATTTTTTCATGGAAGTATTTCAGGGCTCCTTTTTTAAGATTTAAGCATTACATTGATACACAAATATACATTGAAGTGTAGCTACATGGCTCTTTTTTTATCTAACTGCAGAATCCATCTTGCTTCCTTTGGCACCCAAATTTTAGATACACAAATGAGAGGCTTAAAACTATTGAATATTAAATCTTCCAAGATTGCTTTCAAATCCTATTTCCTTCTTGGCTGCTGTAGCAGGTTCCAAACATGACTTCTCTACATTTATTAACTCTGTACATCTGTTAACTGTTTATGTGCAAAAGTGTACAGCTACAAATCCTGTAATAACGTGACATCAATCAATATTAGTCACATCAGATGTTGCCTGCTCCCTGTCTGCTAATCCAAAAAGGTAGACCCATGTGAACTAGCAGTTGATCTGAAGTAGGTGACTAAATAATTATATTGCTTATTTATGTTATTTCAGGTTATTATAGAACGTTTGTATGCTTCACTTCAGAGGATGGGCAACTCTGTAGCTTACATGCTCTTGCTGATGTCTGCTGTGCTCCTTTCTGTGAAACTGGAATGCCTCCATTTTGCCTAACAGGATATTTTTTTGGTAGCAGTTGAGCAACAATTAAGCAGTGCATTCCCAAGCCTCTTCGCCCCTGTCTTTATTATAATAATCTGTCTTTAAGCTTGGATGTATGATAGAGCTAGCCAACTCAGTATCAAGGGGTCACAGTGGTTCCCTACATAATTCTGAATCCTCTTTTCCTGTAATGGAGGAGAGCATTTGCCCCCCAAAAGAGCAGTGGTAATGTAGATCGTTCTCATTTTCACCACTGCTGTTTCATTGTGTTAAATGTCTATGACAGCTGTATAGCTGATTATTCAGTCAAATACCAGTTTTAATGGTACACAAAGATAATGGTCTGCTTTTATGGAAAAAATGTACCTTTAGAATCACACTGTGAAAAATAATTCACAAAAAATGTAATAGAAAGAAGGAGAGGAACGCCTGAAAAATACTCATGATGGAAGATGTGTCTCTGTTAGGTCTCTGGTTTTCAAAGTGCAGAGCTCCTATGGGTGCTGCTGGAGAGAGATACATGTGCAGGGAAAACTCTTCATCAGAAAGTATTTTGGCTGCCTTCTTGCCATTTGTCTCCCATGATACCAAATGTGTATGTAACAGAAGTGGGAGCTGAAGGACTTGAAACTCTCCAGTTTCAAACTTAAGTCTCTAACTTTCATTATGAGGGAGATAGAACTTCTCTTGCTCCGCAGCTGTCAGTACAAAAGATTTTCATTTTCATCTGTAGTATTCCAGTGGCATAAAAATATAATTTAAATATAGTATTGAAATCCATGGTGGATTTATACTTGTCACTGCTTTTTATTGTCTTAGTCATCACTCCATTTCTTAGCTACTGCAAAAGGGCACCACTAAAAATTGATGCTATTAGTTTTCACTTTATATACGACTCTTGTTCTGAAGCATTACTCCCTGTCACAGTCTGCATTTTCCAGTGGCTATAACTGAAAACCATAGCTAAACCTTTCTGTTTTCCCAGGAGTCTTGTGCAACTGAAGTCAAATGCTGGGAATTTGGACTTTTATGTTATCCTTCTTGGTCACTCCCTCTATTTTGTTAGGCCCATATCTTTGGGTTTCGTGGCCCTTTTGAAAATGCCAAAGCATTTTTAGGATGCTCATCATACCACGGCCATGCGAGTGGGGTTTTGCCTCTGGGGAGTTCAGTCTTGGTGGTTGCACAGCTGTTGTTGCAAGGATGGTGGTATTTTCCTCTTGTGAATCTCAGTCAACTCTTGGGCAGTAGTGTTGTAAATGGTATTGTAAAGTCCCGGTCTTGATCTCACTGAGGTTAATGGAAGTATTTCTCTTCGATTGTAGGATCTTTTGTTCAGACGGTAAGTTTTTAGGAAGATAGAAGTATACAAGGATTTAATTGTTCATATTAGTATTAACTGAGATGATTTGAATTGTTCAGTATTTAGTCAAGTCACTAAATGCTTATGCTTCACAGTGGTGCAGCATGTTTGGGTAACTGTCGTGTAACTGAAGCTTAAGGAGTTAAGTAAAGCTTAAGGAATTAAGTAAAATTGATAAACTCTAGTATAGAATTGAGTCATTAACATCTTACCTTTCTATTGCATTTGTCACACAGATACAATAAGCATCACTTCCTTGTTTCATTCCATGGGTTTTCCCTTCTGGGAAAGCCTCTGGGTTTTCCTTAGTATGTCTTCCTCTAAAACAAAACAAAGTGCTATCACTGGTAATCTTATTTTGTGCCTTACAACAAACACTATGCCTTACAACACTGGCTGTTCTTACAAAAGCTTGTGTTTCTGATTTTATATGATTGCATAAGAATCCCAGTTTATATTACAAATGGTAAGATTTTGGCTTGGACAGTAACAGAGAAAATTTTAGTAATGTGAATACTAAACATTCAAAAAGATTTGAAAACTGAAAGGAATGGAAGAGAGACTGTTAAAAACAAAACAAACCACCTTTATGAATTTTAAACTTTTTTTTTTTAGTGTTGGTAATAGGCAGAACTTAATCTAGAAGGATTTTGAAATTTGAAATCTAAATTCTATCCTGATCACAGAGAATTGGAATGGCTTAAGAAGAGTTACTGGGAAAAAACCCAAAACAAACCCAAGTGCAGCTTCTGCTGGTAGGTTCAGGTTAACTAGCAAAAGAGGTATTGCCCAGGTATCTGTGGTGTATTTGTATAATAGGACAATTTTAAAGTTGAGGCTAGGTGAACAGAAAGGGCTTGGCAGAATGCATGTTTATTGGTGGTAATAGGTAAAACCAAAGGTACCTGCAGTGCCAGGTATTGTTTCAATAACTTTAGGACCAAAACTATTGCATTTCCCTTTTGTAACAAATAACTAAAACTGGCTGTGTTGAAGAAGGTTAGAGAGACAGTGAGTATTTTAAATTATTATTACTCCTACCTAAATTGAGGACTTCACTGTGTAGACAATTTGAATAGCAGGGAATGCATGAGGTTTTATGGTCTGCACTGTAGGATAAGACTCAGTGCACTTATTAAGCATTTGATGGAAAACAAGTTATCTTGAAAGTATGAAAAGCATCTCCAACAGGTCATTGGAAAGAGCTTAGGAAACTCTTACTGATCTCTGTGTAAGTCTTATGACCTGAGTTCTGAATATCTAAGCTGTAGTGCAGTATTTTAATGATGTTGCTGAAAAATGAAAGGAAATTAAAAATCATGGGTTTGTTTTTTCACTTAAAAAGGACATGTCTTCTGGTTTACTTGCTAGAATAATAGAGGACACTGTTAGACTCCTGAGTTCTTTGTGACCAGCTCAGGGGACTGTGGCTAAAATCAACATTATGTCTGCCCTGAAGTAATGGTCGTTGTTAAACCTCAGCTGACTGAATTGACAGCTGCCACCCAGAAGAAATTTCTCTTGTGCTTTTAAATGTCTAATGTTTTACAAGGGTACATACATTCAGGTCTTCTACATATCTCAGACTATTCCCCAAGTGAGGCATCGAGTGTGATGACCTGTAAAGATTATTCCTTTGTGCCGGGCAAATCATTTGGTACTAAACCAGTTAGGAACAGTTCAAAAGTAATAGCAACAACACGGCTTCATTTTCATCTACATGATAAATGTGTTGTATGCTTCATGTGAAATTATTGCTGGGACCTGCCACAGAAGAGGAAGAACACAGCTGACGGGTTTAGTATGTTACTTACACAGGGCTGAATGTGTGACATGGAGAGTAAGAGCCTGTGTTGATGTGGGAGCTGAGCTTATCAAAGGAGAAAATAGTTTAAAAAAATATATGAATCTTCCTCATGTTTTTATGTAAGGACATGGGGAAAAACTTAGCTGTGCCTGAAACATAATAGTCCATTTCATTCCATCATTTTTGGCCTGGTTTGTTTTACTTCTGTTGAATAGTGATGCAAGTCCCTCAATTTCAGTGGTGATCTAACTTTGCCAAAGGAGTTGCATGGATGCAAAGCACACCCATCATTATTATTTAAATGTTTATATTGTAGTACCACTTGGATAGGTGGGAGGTGAGGATGCATCTGTGTCCTGTATGAGGGAAACAAAGCGCATGGGAACATGTGGAGTGAGGGCATAAAAAGACCATTTAATAAGAGAACTAGGAAGATTTGACAGGCTGTTTGTGTAAATAATACTTAGGAAAATCCAGTTTTTGAACCAAGACATCTTTCTTGAATGGAAACAAAAGTACATACACTGAAATTTTAACTCTAACTTCACCATTTCTGTACATTTTGACATCAAAATGGTCTGTTTTCTGTAAGCTCTGTTGGTAGATATTGTTTATCACAGGGACTAGTCATCGCAGAAGATAAATAGGTTGCATTAATACACAAATTCATATACACACCATGTGGAATGTCATTACATGTTTCATTTGTAACTTTAAAATGTCTATTATGAGAGGTTATATTTCTGGTGAAGACAACCTAGTTCATCAAGGAAAATCTTCCAGTTGCATGCGTTATAAACTGCAGTTGATTCCCACCCTTTTATATATTTGTACACAAGCTACATTGTTTCTGAGATCTGGGGAATCCTGTGTTTTGTATTTAATAACCATGAAGCTCAGAAGCCACAGACAACAGCTTTGTAATGTGGAAATTAATGTAAAATTCAAATAAGGAGTGGTTTTGTGCTTTCAAAGCTGTTTAATATGCAAAAAAATCAGTTGGCAGTTTTTGTTTTCCAGTTATTGTTAAATGAACTTTTCAGTATAACTCAAAAGGTTGGATTTTTTTGGCCATTTTTCATCTTCAGAATATTTAATGGAGAGTTCAAATCGACTAACGGTTACAAGATAAGACTTCTTAAAAAACAAACCAACCCACAAAAACTTTTTTCACATCATTCTGGCATGCACTATTAGTTGTAATTCTGTCTATTTTGTTATGGTGAGTGTCTGTTCTGAGTTCAGCCTGATATCACTGAATTAAATGGTTTGTTGACTAGAAAATTATAGACATTAAAAAAAATTATTTAAATATAAAGCTGTTCTCTCATAGTCTTTATTTCTTTGAAAATGTTCATTCTTTGCCTTTGCCTTTTCATTTGTGTTATGTGACATTTTTATATTTGTTTTTTTATTTCTAATGTGTGAACAAAAGTCTTTCAGAGTCAACTACAGGAAAAATGTGGGCATGCTTTTCTAGATAGCATTCTTGTCATATTATTGCTCATTTATGTCGGTCTAACTCTAGTGGAAAGCCTTAGAAAATGTAATAAAATTATCTGGATGGGGAGAACATTCGTTTTCCTCACTGCAGCTCTTCTGGAAACTCTTTTTCTTTACTGCAGCCTTTATGAGTGTCAGAAGGCAATCTTTGTACAATGAGGGTACTTCTCCTTTCCCTGGCAGGGCTCCAGAGGGGAGCCATATGTTCAGATTCTTCCATGCCTGGTTGAAAGTCAGCTGAGGAAGTTTCAGTCTTCCTGCTAGGCAACATGGAAAGGTCATCATGCTGTTTTGGGGGAAGGAATCGAACCTAAGGGTTCACATTGCCACACATAATGTTGTTCATAAAGGCAGCCCTTTGTTTTACGGAACATGCACAGTTTGTCTTCCCTTTATCCCCTCCTTTCTTTTGTTTCTCCATTTTCTGCTGCTTGTAAATGTGCAGAACCTGAAAGTTAGTTTTATATTATTTAAGTAACTATGTGCCTTAAGGCTGTATTGCACTTTGTTTTCCCAAGTCAGCAACATGGTTGACTTTTAGATAGGCCATAATCATGAACAGGGGATGAAAGAAAAAAAAAAAAGTGTATGTGTTCTGAAAAATTATGTAAACTGTGAGTACTGTTTGCTAGAATAAAAATTTGTTATAGGTTATTGGTTATTTAATTGTGAATTATTTTACATGTATGTCTACTTGAATAAATGTGTTTCATCCTAGTTATTTTGAATGTTTGATATTCTCAATTACTGTAGTTGTCATACTTACCGCACTTCCCCTCCCGCCTCCCCGGTTGAACACTGTGTGGTTTGTTTAAGAAGAATAGAAAATAATTATGAACATGTCAACAGTACATTGTTTTAAGGAAAACTGACCTCTGCTGTAATTCTTAATGATTTCCAGATTCAGTATATGCTGTTTTTCTGAGTGCCACAATTTCTTAAATCCTAGTAAAACAACTTTCTGAATGTCTCTGTGAGAATGCAGGTGAATACTGGATTCTCATGAATGGGAAAGTTAGTATATGTGGTGATGCTTAACTCTTAAGAGTAAAATTTTGAAAGGAATTCTCTCTGGACTTTTGCACCCAGCTGATGTTCCAGTGGTATGTTAAAATTACCCTTATTATGCTGACTAAATTATTAGCCTCAGTAGATTTTATGCAGAGATTAAATTAAATCTTTCTTAGGAGACTGAGGTTGAAGGAGGCTACTGGAGTATGCACAGGTGGTAGCGTAGATCCCCTGCCAGTACAAATCCTGATTGCATCGGTGGTTACCGTGATGCAAGAACGGTCCGTATACCCTAGTTGTATCCGTTGGCTGCTTTGCAGCAGGGGTTGGTCTGATTTTCCCATCCATGGAAAGCCCGTGCTGAGTTCTGACTCTTCCTCGCTGCAGCTCCCAGACATACCACTTCCAATTAGCATAACTGAAGCTAATTTCACATCAGCTGCCTGTGTAGTTATTAATTTTTGCTAAACAGCTGCTTATGGTTTTATCTTATTCTGTATCTATTAATTATACTGTTCCCTGTATTGTCTCATGTCAAATAGTGTACTTAGACATGCTAAAACTGTTTAGACAAAATGGTAGGTATATGTGGTTCGGCCTCTCACTTCCAGCTTACTGGGGTGCATCCAGCCAGGACCTGAGAAACAACTGAGCTGTAAGGGCACTGACAGCCCTGCCTGTCCCAGCCTGGCTCCCCCGGGGCTATCCCCACCTGCCCATGACCCAGGACCCCATGTCAGCCCCACCAGGCCATCTGGCCCTACTGTGGCATTGCTGGGGTAGGGGATGTCTCCAACTCCCCAAAGCCCTGCCCTGCCCAGCCATGGACCCTGCTGAGCCAGGCCCATGTGTGAGCCTACATCCCGGCCCAGCATCAGTCTGTCCCTGTCCCCAGGGAGACACCAATGGCTGGGGCTGCCCTGGCTGGGTGGTGGGATGGGCCCTGGCTGCCAGGCCCTGCCCTGACAGACTCTCCATGGGGAGCCCCTGCTGCTCCTGGCACCTGACCGAAGGGGATGGCTCCTGCTGTGCCCTGATATGAAAGAAGTTCAAGAAAAAAAAAAACAAATCAGCAGGACGTTCTCCCCCAAATTTCTTTCATTTGGTAAGCAGTTCAGCTGCAATATTGTTGGACAGCCAAAGACAAATGCAGAAATGCTTCAGTAATCACCTTTGTTTTGCTCAAGATGAATGTGATGGTTCAGATGGTCCCTGTCCTTTCTCATGCCCCCTTTCTGGCACCAAGATAAAGTAATTTCTCTTGGACTACTTCAACCAGAACAGGTTTCCATTTGTTTTAATTTCTTCTGCCAGGCGTGATATGGCTTCCACAGCTGCAGTGAGACAAGGTCACTTGAACCTTTCACTCTGTCTTGGATAATTTGTTCACCCCATCACTCCTGGACCCTGAGCAGGGCCATTACCTTTTACTCTCTTTTGCCTTGGGATGGAGATGGGACTGGATGAGCCATGCCACAGACACTGTGTATCAATATGGTGCTAACTAATTCTCCGATGGTGAGAACCAGAGGGAGCAATGGCAGAAGCCTTCCATTAATGAAGGCTATTTTCATGGCTAGAAAAGTGCAAGAGAACTGTAACTTGCGTTTACAAGTGCACTTACAGAACAAAAGCTGTTGAAAAAGGCAAAGAACAGTGCATTACTGTACTGGGTCTGGCTGAGCCATCATGGTGCTGTGTTTTATGTTGGGAGCTGGCAGGGTGTTGATAGCACACTGGTGTTGTGGCTACTGCTGAGTAGTGCTTACACAGCACCAAGGCTCTTTCCGACATTTCCCCCCCACAGTGGGACAGGGTGGGCAAGATCTTGGGAGGGGACACAACCAGGACAGCTGACCCGAACTGACCAAAGGGATATTCCAGACCATATGACGTCTGCTCAAGTATAAAGCTGGGAAAAAGGAGGAAGGGGGTGGGGGTCACCCTTGGTCCTCCGAGGCAACCACTACACGTATTGGAGCCCTGCTTCCTGAGAAGGCCCGACATCGCCTGTTCATGGGAAGTTGAGAATAAATCTGGGTTTTTTTGCTTCCATGCGTGGGCCTTTGCTTTGCTTTGCTTATATTAAAACTGCTTTTGTTTTACCCACAAGGGTTGGGTTTTTTTTTTTCCTATCTTATTTTCTTTCCCCTCTTTGCCCTGTTGAGAAAAAAAGGGGAAGAGGGGGGAAGTGATAGAGCGACTTGGTGGGTACCTGGCATTTAGCCAAGGTCAAACCACCACAGTTATCCAGTTCTGCAAGGAGGAGAGTTTGAGTGGCTTGACTGATCGTAAGTTAAACTAGTTAAGCTTTTGTGGCAAAGAATGACTATAAACAAATCTGTTTGTTTACTGGTAGTAAACACTGCAGCCATAATCTTTAATAACAGCATGTGTGCAGCCAGATGATGTTTTCTTGAAGTGAACTGAAATTAAGAGATGAAGTTAGCCTGCTATAAACTTGTGAACCATTTATAAAAAATGGGAGAATGTTGGCTTTCAAAATGAGGGAAAAAATAACTTTGTGCTGCAACTAATTAAAAATTAATTAAAGGATTACACTAAGACAGTTACAACTTCACGTCTGTAAAACTTAGGGTGAAGATGTGACATCTGTCTTCAAGAGCTCTGTTGGCTTTGGCACAGCAAGGCTTTTCTCACACACACCTCTAGGACATGTGGTTAAATGTGTTTTGTAAGCTGAACTGTGACACTTAGATGCTGAGCATCTCAATTGCATTACATTAGCAAGGTTGTCTCTTGCCCATCCATTCCTTCTGCTGACTTTCATCTAACATGGAGGAAAAGGGGCATATCCTGTTTAGATGAGGAGTGCGGTGGATGAAGAGTTTAATACAGGAGTGAGAGGAAGATGAAGGTGAGAATGTAGGGATAGGGGTATCAAAGTGATGGAAACACAACAAATGGTGATTGACTGGCAAAAAGCTGAAAGGGGAGAAGAGTCAGTGGGGTGGAGGGGTGGAGGAGACCATCAGTAGGACATTTAGAAGGAGGAGATAGGGGGGAAAAAGGAAGAAGAGTCACAGAAGGCCAGACAGTTGCAGAAGAGGAATGAGAAGAGCTGCAGTAATAGGTTGAGAAAGGGCTGTGGAGAATAAACCCTAAAGCCAAGTCCAAGAATACTTGGTCTGCACATGATTTTTCTGTCCAAAAATACATTGAAACTGCAGACGGTGTGTGTCATCCTCTTTTCGTGGCTGTTCTGTGTAGAAGATAGAGGCTTTTTTATTGTCATCATTTGCTTCATCAGACAAGTGGTAGAGAGTGCGGGCCATAGTCACTTATCAGAATAGTTTAATATTTTATTTTCCTCAGTTTTAAGTTAAAAGTTCTTGCTTAAAAGACTATATGATTATAATTCAGGCACTCTGACTTGGAATAGGAATTCATAGTATTAAAGTTGCAAATCCAAGATGAGAATTTCAGCAAATCTTTAAGGTTAGCTCTGGCTAAAAGAGTACATGAATGAGCCTTTAAAACTAACTAGGTGTTAATAGCACTTATTAAAATTTAACTGCGGGTTTTAAAGGGCTTGCCTATAAGTGCAGTTACAGGATTCCTTGGGTGGAGGGGCTGCCTCCACAAGAATGGTTTATTTCCATTGATTTTAAGCCACCATAATCTAGTTTGTCTGTAAATTCGGTTCAAACTGGAATAACATAAGGTGATGGTGTTCCATCAATTTAGGTGAGTTTAGTTTAAAAATATTTTAAAAATTTGTCTTGTTCCTTGACTGCTTCAGGAACAGGTGCTCCCTCTTTTCAATTTATTTTGTAGCTGTGAGAATTAGGCGTATCACTTAATTTAAAAAAAATAGCATTTCTGAAATTGCAAATTTAAAAAAGTTAGAGCAAAGCTCCCAGTAATATAATAGAAATCAATACTTGTGCTAGGAGCAAGTTAAGAGTTGTACCCCGCTCCTAGGCAGCATGGACCTTCTAGAGGTGCCTTCTGAATCAATGAGGATGTATGTATGGCTGAGCTGCAGCTTTCTGTCTCAGTTCTTTCCCAAACCAGTTGAATTTTTTTCTGTTTGTGTCTTGCACCATAGTTACTAGGATGATAAAATCCTACGCTAAAATTAGTGTTGGAGGGAGAGGTACTTTGGGAAAATTTTCTGGAGAAGGGGTTTTGCTGTTTCATTCTGGAATTATATTTCTCTTCTATGATCCCATCACATAACAACCTGGATTTTTATTTTTTAAATATATATAATTATTAAACTTAAGTCTATATTAAATATATAAAATAAAATTATATAAATGGATATAATTTTATGAAAAATAGATATGCTCTTGAGCAGACATTGTATAGCTTCATCTTGCTTTGCTTTCTGTGTTCATTGCTGATTGGCTGGGTGGTACAAGAAGTGCAAATGGAGCTGTAAGATTATTTTCATTTACTGCCTTTAACCTTTTCTCTGTGGAGGCTTTCATTGAAAACAGTTCTTGCAGAAGTGTTGCCTAAAGATATAAAAAGTAAAAAATTATGTTTGGAATATCTGCCTGTTCCTGTGTTTTTTGAGTACTTAGCACAATGGAAGACAACTAGTGACTACCACAGTATAAACAAACTAACAGAGAAATACAATAAAATATGTTGTTATTCTTTTCCCATCTTTCATCTCCTAACTTTCCTTTGCCCCACTTAGTTGTGTGAAGACAAAAAAGTGAAATACAGTTCATGCTCTAGTGCAAACACAGGGCCCAGTCAAGTAATGGGGCAGATGCAGCCAAGCTCAGCATCGGAGCACAGTAACAAACCGCTTATCTGATGCCTACAGGCATGAACAGAGGACACACTGTAGGGAAGGATGTGAATAGCTTTGCTGTCTTGATTATTGTGTTTCATACAATAATTCTTGGTTTTAACTACCTATTTATTTAGCTGTGTTCAATGCAAGTAAGAGATTTTCCAGTATAGTCACAAAATACTGTAACAACACTTAATGTGGCCGCTACCTAGTATTCCGTTATGCTGGCAGTTTCCTAAATACGTACAGCTAAGGACCATTGGGTATGCTACTGCTTTTCATTTATCATCACTTTATTTCTGATTTAAGTTTCAGATTTTTGTTATTATCAAGGGGATTTATTTTGAATGTGGGTGTATTTGTATATTTATAATTTTTCTTTCTGAAGATGTCTAAGCTAGCCACTTTGAACAGGGAATGAGCTTTTGCTTGCTGTTGGTAACCATGACTCACTGTGTTATTTTAACATAGCAAACATGAATGTACTTTTTCCCAAATGATTCTGAATTTTTTTTTCCTACAGTTGAGTTTTCCACTTTATTTACCATAAATCTGGAAACCTAGGTAATATATCTCTATATATGAGCAATCTGCCTAGAACTGAGTATTTTAACAATTGCTATTGTTGTGTTGTAACTAGAGCTGTTAATGTAGGGTGACATTCTTGCCCTTTATTAGTCAGTAGGCTTTGTGCAGCTGTTCTGGGTGGCATCTGGGGAGACAAGATCCATCACACCTACAGTGCCTGTGCGTCCCTGAAAATGAGGAATGTCTCTGCTGTAGGCTATGGATTTAAAAAAAAAAAAAAAAGGCGTATCCTTGACACTCTTGGACAGAATTATGCTTGTAAACACATCCAGAGTCCTGCTGATTTGGTTCAGTCAGTCCAGTAAAGACCTGAATCAAAGAATTAAAGACAGACTTGGGTTCACTTTTTTTAACCTCCCTAGGAACATTGTCAGAGCCAATCTTAAGAAAACAGTTCCTTCATAAATAATCATATTTTCAGAGAAGCCAGAATTTCTGCTGTGACTACCATTCTAAATAATGATTTGTGAAATCCAGGTTTTTCTGAATAAGTTTCCTCTCTCTCAGTGGTAATGCCATGTATCCCTCAGGGATTTTAGAGGCAGTCCTCAGCACTGCATAATTGACCCAAGAAAGTACTCATCTGCCTGGGAGACTAGTCTCTGATCCTGCCTTTAAGCATTTGTAATGTTACTAAATATTGTATTTTTGTGCTTTTTTGGTGATGGTGTACAGCCTCAGTAAGCCAGTACCAGGGGATAAAGCCCTGGAGGGAAGAGGGGCCCAAGAAAGCTGGTTAATATTCAAGGATCACCACCTCCAAGCTCAGGAGCAATACATCCCGACAAAGAGGAAGTCAGTCTAAAATGCCTGCATGGATGATAAAGGAGCTCCTGGACAAACTCAAACACTAAAAGGAAACCTACAAAGGGTGGAAGCAAGGACAGGTAGCCTGGGAAGAATACAGAGAAACTGTCTGAGTAGCCAGGGATCAGGTTAGGAAAACTAAAGCCCTGATAGAAGTAAATCTGGCCAGGGACATCAAGGGCAACAAGAAAAGCTTCTACAGGTACATTGGTGATAAAAGGAAGACTAGGGAAAATGTGGGCCCTCTCTGGAAGGAAATGGGACACATGGTTACCCAGGATATGGAGAAGGCTGAGGTACTCAACAATGTTTTTGCCTCAGTCTTCACGGGCAAAGACTTAACCACACTGCCTAAGACACAGAAAGCAAAGGTGAGGACTGAAGAACCACCCACTGTCAGAGAAGATCAGGTTCGAGACCATCTAGGGAACCTGAAGGTGCACATGTCCATGGGACCCGGTGAGATGCATCTACAGGTCCTGAGGGAACTGATGGATGAAGTGGCTAAGCCACTATCCATCATATTTGAGAAGCTGTGGCAGTCTGGTGATGTTCCTGCTGATTGGAAAAGGGGAAATGTAACTCCTGTTTTTAAAAAGGGAAAAAAAGAAGACCCAGGGAACTATGGGCCAATCAGTCTCACCTCAGTGTCCAGCGAGATTGTGGAGTGGATCCTTCTGAACTGTGCTAAGGTACATGGAAAATAAGGAGGTGATAAGTGACAGCCAACATGGCTTGACTAAGGGCACACTGTGCTTGACAAATTTGGTGGCCTTCTATGATGGGGTTACAGAATTGGTGGATAAGGGAAGAGCAACTGATGTCATCTACGTGGACTTGTGCAGAGCATGGGACACTGTCCCATGTGACGTCCTTGTCTCTGAATTGGAGAGACATGGATTTGATCACTCGGTGGATAAGGAATTGGCTGGATGGTCACACTCAAAGTTGCAGTCAATGGCTCAGTGTCCAAGTGGAGAGCAGTGACAAAGGGAGATCCTGAGGGGTCAGTATTGGGACCAGCACTGTTTAACATCTTTGTCAGTGGCATGGACAGTGGGATTGAGTGCACCCTCAGCAAGTTTGCCGATGACACCAAGCTGTGTGGTGCGGTTGACATGCTGGAGGGAAGGGATGCCATCCAGAGGGACCTTGACAGGCTTGAGAGGTGTCCTGTGCAAACCTCATGAAGTTCAACAAGGCCAAGTGCAAGGTCCTGCACATGGGTCAGGGCAATCCCAAGCACAAATACAGGCTGGAGGATGAGTGGCTTGAGAGCAGCCCTGCAGAGAAGGACTTGGGGGTATTAGCAGGTGGAAAACTGACTATGAGCCAGCAACGTGCGCTCGCAGCCCAGAAAGCCAAACGTGTCCTGGGCTGCATCGAGGAGCGTGGCCAGCAGGTTGAGGGAGGTGATTCTCCCCCTCTACTCCACTCTTGTGAGACCCCACCTGGAGTACTGTGTCTGGCTCTGAGGTCACCATTATAACAAAGACAGGGACCTGTTGGAGCGGGCCATGAAGATGATCAGGGGGCTGAAGCACCTCCCTTTTGAAGATAAGCCAAGAGAGTTGGGGTTGTTCAGTCTGGAGAAGACTCTGGGGAGTTATAGGAACCTTCCAGTACCCGAAGGGGTGCTACAAGGAAGCTGGAGGGGTACTTTTTACATGGGCATGTAGTGATAGGATGAGGGGTAATGGCTTTAAACTGAAAGAGGGTAGATTTAGATTAGATGTAAGGAAGAAGTTCTCCACTGTGAGGGTGCTGAGACACTGGAACAGGTTGCCTGGAGAGGTGGATCCATGCCCCCCTAATCCATCTCCCTGGAAGTGTTCAAGGCCATGTTGGACGGGGCTTTGAGCAATCTGACCTAGTGGAAGGTGTCCCTGCCCATGGCAGGGGGGTTGGAACCAGATGATCTTTAAGGTCCCTTCCAACCCAAACCATTCTATGATTAGCCTATAAAATGTTTGCATCTGCAAAGGCAGTGGGGCCAGCCCTGCCTCTTATAAAGCTTTTCATTCTTTACCTTTTGATTGTTAATATTCAGTAATCTTTACCTCTCTAGTCATAAAAGTGTAGTGTTTCAAAATCTCTTCTAGCACAAGCGTCCTGGACTTCTGATTGAAAGATCTTGTTCTGCTCACTGGTTTGTAAGTTGTGGACAGCTGCTGCTGCATCTGTCTCAATTACTCCTTGTTTCTGTATAACTGTGGATCTAGTATTCTTTCATGAGACTCACAGAGATTGATATTCCTTGTGGTAATCTAGATGGAAGAAATACATAGTCACATTCTGGCATGGGGATAGTTCTAGAAGATCTGTGTGCTGGGACTTTGGTGGATTATGTCTGTATGTGATTTATGGAGCATCTTTCCCAAAGATAAGTTACTTAATTTTTATTAGCAGAAAATCTTGCTGATTTTCTAGGGGATTATTTAATCAGGTCTATTATTTTTCTGTAGCTGTACCTTACATGAAAGAATACAAATTTCATGAGGTTGAATTTGCTGCAGCGAGTGTAGAACAAATCTGATGTGGAGAACAAGCCAGTTGTTAATGAAATCCCACTCATTTGAAAATAAATTTCTCTCCACTCCAAGCTGTAGCCACACTGCTGCTGCAGTACTGTAAAATCAAGTAATACACATCTTGTCATCATCTTGTGATTGGGCAGACACTATCTTATTTCATTGCAGTGATTTCAGACAGTAATTCATTTGATCCTTTTATCTCAGGCAGTAACTATTTGAGGCTTACAAGCCAAGCTGTGGGCTCTTAGCTTAAAAAACCCCCAACCCCCCAAAAAAACCCAACCAAAAAAACCATCCTAAACTCCTCCCTTTAAAGGACTGGGAGACTTGTAGGGACTCTTAGGTAGCACCTGAGCTTGCTTTTAGTAAGGTAGTTTGGGTAATAGAAGAGTTCTGCTAGGGAGCTTGGTACTCAGTGGTTGACCTGTGTGACTGGGTGCTATAACCCGACCTCTTCTATGCCCTTCCTTACCCACTTTGGCTGGATTGGCCCTGGCCATGTCTGCAGGCTGCAAACAGCCATTCTGGCCTAACAAGCTCTGTTTGTTTGTGGTGTTTCTTACATGTGTTACTGCATATATAAGACAATACTTTGATTTGTCCCTAAATACCATGGTGACATATGAGAGAGCAGAGGTAAACCACGCCTGCTCAACCCAGTCCTCATGCTGTTAATCTTCACTGAAGTTTGCTCTTGGTTTCAGGGAGGTGGGTCTGGCTCTACCGCAGTGGGTGACTTTGTCCACCCAGCTGTCTTAGGGCTGTGTTTCCTTCCTATTTGAGTAACAACAGCATGAGAAAGCAAATCTGCTCCACAGCTGAACACTTGCTTCAGTTTCCTTTTGCATGATTCCTGCAGTGGTTCTTCAGGGAGCCTCTTTCCTCCTCCATGGTCATTCCTGTCACCTGGTTTCCTTTCATCAGTTCTGTCACACAACCTCATGTGCGAGGGGCCCTCCTTGACCTGGCGCTTGGCTGATGCATGTCAGTGTGCGAGTTCTTTGGGTTATGGGCTAACCAAGGTTCATGAGGTTTCACGATCATTCTTATTTAACATAAGTTTCTGCTTTTAGGATGTTAAATCCCTGTGTATAAAAGTGCTGTTAATTCTGTATTGCAATAATAATAAAAAGCTATTAGAAAAAAATCCATTTATAGTCCAGTAATATTTAAAAAGACTAAAAATACATCCTAACTTGGGTGGCGAGGCAAGTTTTGTTCTGGCAACCCCAGGGGTGGTAATCAATCCCTCTGCCTGGGAGAGGCAGGTGGCATGTCACTCAGCCTGCCCTCCTTACTGTCATCCTGTCTCTGTTGCACTTGCGCTTTCTGTCTCAGAGTACGTTAGACTTCTTAAGGTTGTATTTCATCTCCTCTTACAGCACAGATCTATTGAGTATAGATCTTTAAAGATTTAGAGGGAGCCAGGCAAACATGGACTAAAAGTCGTTACAGTGGCTAAATTAGTGGTGATTTTCATAATTGAGTTACATATCAGTCTATATTGTGATCTAGTGTTCTTCCCAGGACTCAGTTTTCTGAAATATTTGCATTCTAGTTACATTTTTCATGATTTCTCTCTACCTACAAAGTTATTTTTGTCTGTAAGCTTGAAGTACGTTATTATATATTTTGGAGTTCCGAGAGAAAAACTGTGATTCTCTGTGTTCTATACCATATTGTTTTCCATCCTCCTCCATGAGATTAAATGAAATATAACACAAATTTGAATTACAGGGTTGAAAATCAGCTACCACTGAAGTCAGCATATGCATATTTTTAGTCCTGTGAGAACAGAAATTGCATATCAAGGTTTTAGTGAATAATTTATGTTTTGCTGAGTTGAGAATATAGAGTATGGCTTTTAAAACATGGGAGTAAGACTGTAACTGAAAATTTGGCTACAGAAATCTTTTGAATCCTTTGGGGATGAAAGGCTCAAAAGGCTTAATTATTTCAGAGCAAGGGGAGGTGGATCTTATAAATGAGTACAGTCATTTCCAGAAGAGAGCTGTTGTATGAGTGCATTCATTTGGTGTTACATTTGGTATGAAATCTGAGTACCTTTGCACTTCTGGCTAGGTAGCTAAATCCAAAAGATGAACCTTTTGGGGTTCCTTGGTACAATGATTGTGGAATGCAAGTTTGAATTAGCCAGTGTGTCAGTACAGTTTATGCTGGAATTTGTCAGAGTAAAAGTATGACGTAAAGGCATGACGAGTTCCACAAGCCTTTTGTATACTTCTAGTTCTCCAGATCTGAAGGGTGCTGGAAGCCCTTTTGAACTCTGGCTTCATGGATGTACAGCCTGTGGGCACAAGAGTTTCAGATAACTGAACCTTCTTTGCAGTTGACAAAATGTAGTATCTGTACACATTGTGTCTGGAAACCAGATTTTATTGATTTTTACTGTTCCTTTTACTGAAAATGTTCAAATGACTGAATAATTTAAGACTAGCAGTAACAAAGGATATGAAATTGATTACAAATGTTCATTGTACAAATTGCAAAACAAAAAATGTGTAAATTTAAGTTATTTAAAGGTTTTTTCCATGCTAACTTCCAGTTCAGTAGTTGGAGTATCCTTTGAGTTTACGATTGGGTTCATGATTACAAATGAAGATATTTTAATACAAGTTAGCTGTGTAGGTCTTATTTATGGTTAGTAAAGACAGTTCTGAAAGAGCTAGTTTTTCTTCATTGCTTATAAAGAAATCCTCTTGTGACTCCTTCAGTTGGATGCATCTGCACTGTAGATATCTACAGTTAGGTGAGATGGATTGTGCTCCAGTCATTTTAGTTTTTAAAATTGTCCACAGCAGAGGTATCAAGGAATAGTCTTAAGAGGGAGAAATCTTGGGTGTTTTTACTGTGCCTACTGGAGTTGGGGATAAATTATGACCAATGATACTAATGTAATTTTGAAGAAGGTTTTAGATACATTGCTTCATTTATTGCCATAAGGTACAGTACTTCAAACAAGATTCACAGTTCCCTTATTAAATTTCAGAGTCCGGAATATCAGCTTGGCACTTGCTGTTTGCAGACTCGTGGTTATACACAAGGTCAAAGATTAAGCTAGCAGGAAGATCACGGCTACGTTTAACATGATATCTCTTAGGTATACAAATGTACATTTTGCTAATAATTTTTTTGTTTATGCTCTTGGTTTGAAACTGCCTGGATCTTTCAGAAAAACAATAAAGTTCTGTAGTTGTTATTCCTACAGAAACATTATTTAGAATCATAGAACATTTTAAATATACTTACTGGCTTTTTAAAAAAATTATTGTCCTTCTATTAAGTAGTTTACCTCAGGTTACACAACTCCCCACATTTCTCTTTCAGATACATCAGAAATGTGGCTGTTTTAATAACTTCCTCTTTGCAAAGAATTACTTGGAGAGAAGAAAATTGCAAACTGTCTGAAGTGAAGATGTGTTTTGTCATAGCTAGTGGGGCTGAGATTAAGCATATGCTGGATTTGTTTGTTCGTTTCAACAGACTTTGTAAGAGACTAAATTTATACTCAGTTGCTGGGGGATGCCACTGGTTTTATTTCTAGACTTGTGAAAAAGATTTTGTTCATGATACAGCTCAAAAAGTGGTTATACTGTAAAAAGTATAGATAAATAAAATAGATGAGAGAAGGAATTTCTGAAAACTGTGTAGAGGGTGTAGTATGAGCAAAGTAGGCTTGATCCAAATCCTTAGAGCTCTGACACACCAGAGTTCTTGTGGTAGCTGGATTCTTTTGGTTGATGCTCATGATACACCTAGTTCCATTAAAATTTTTAGAGCTTGCAATCCTTTTATCTTTAAACGCAAGAAAATAAGAACAATTGCACAACGTGTTCCTACTTTTTGTTTAAAGAATTAAATATTGTAAATATTATATTTAAATAATAGATGTGTAAAATCCAGCATTTAGCTGTGATTTTACATGTGACCATTTTGTTTAATGCCAGGGAATGTTTTGGCACATTCAGAGCTTTGTATTCACTTTGTTTTCTTAAATCCTTCTTCACCTTGTTTGACCTCTGTGACTACTCTGAAGCAACTAACTGCACTCCCCTTCCTCCCTTGCTTTTTTTCTCTCTCTTTGGTTGTTCCAGTGCCTTTTCCTTGAATGGAGTCTTCCTCATCCTTCTTTTCCTTCCTCCTTTGAGATTGTGATGGCCCCTTGGTGGTCTTACCTCCTGTTTGGTATTTCTGGGCAGTCTGATCCATCCTTGTGACTTCATCTCGTTCTGTGGCAAAGATGATTGAGCTGTGTTTTGCCCCATCTCTTGTCACTCCTGTTTGTTTTGCCAGCCCCTTGGGTGAAATACAGCCAAAATTAAACTCTCTGTCATACTGATCCACAAACTTCCACAGGTTCAATCACCTTTCATACTTTTTTGTCACTGTTGAGAGCGCTTACCAGTTGCGAAGGCTGAAACACGCAACTCTTCTCTCGGGCTCTTCTTTTGTGGTTTCAGACTACAGAGTGCTTCTGAAACCTTGCCTTTCTTTTTGTGTGTGCAGTGTAAGCTGTCCTCCAGGGAGGTCTGAGTCTTGCACTGACTGCCATAGGATCTATCTTTGGGGTACTCCAGATGCCAAGCTTAACCAGTCATTTCAACATATGTTTTCACTAAAATCATTATCTTCCTATATTGCTGTCCTGGAACCCTCTTTTTCCACTATAAAATGTACAAGCTTCTTGTCTTTATCTTCAGTACCACTCACAGCTCTCTCTGCCATATCATTTCTCATTCCTTAAATTTTCCTGTACTTCAGACAGTGTCATTTTCAAAACGCCCTTTGCCTGCTGTTCTGGTGTTGCTTTTTATCGGTTGCTTTTTATGCATGGCAATGGCTTCTCAGAATTGACCTTTTCATCTCCTTGAAACCTTAAAATCTCCATCCATGGCGGCACTGCTCTTGTCTGAGGGGCAACATGGAGCTGCTATTAACGTGAAGTCATCAGAGTACGGGTAAAGGAGGACAAGGCATATATAGAGGTGAGATGAGACGCCACAAATGGGATCAGGAGAGCAGAAGTGTCCCAGCTCCTCCAGCACTGCCTTGGTGCCTGCACCACAGAGTAGAATCCCTAACAGGCCTGGCTCTGGTGGTGCAGTTAGATCAGATGGGAAGGGGCATTTAGGTGGTTAGTAAGTTTAATGAACAAACAGGTACCTGCCCTAACATCATCCCCAAGCCCCACTGACCCAGTGTTCAGTAAGCTTTAGTACTGTTGCAGGACTTGATTAATAATTTTTGCATCATTATCATGGATGATTCAGATGATACTGTATTTTCTTAAACAATATGGGAAGGAAATGCGCCATTGAATAAAATGTCATTTTAATTGGTTGGTTGTGTGGAAATTCACTTTCAGAAAGTGATAATTATTTCAGGATAATTTTTATGTGACTAAATTAGCACTATCATTCCTTTCTCTGTATCCCAAATTCACAGCTCTTACATTCAACTTAACAGTACCAGCGTAGCCACATAAAGGAATTATGTAGTTTAGCTCTTTTATTAGCATAGGTAGGGTCTTTGTTTTGTAAAGAACAGGAATTTTGTCATCATACCAAAGCTCATATAAAACTTTCAACAGCTCTCTGTGAGTTAAGGGCAGAGATACATTTTGATACAGTCTGTGAATGTGTGTGGTAAATCTGTGTTAAATGGGGAGATGCAGAAGTTGGATAAATGCTCAACAAGTTTATATGCTTTAGACTCTCTGAAATCTAGAATAAGAATTTAAGATGGGAAAGATAATTTGATATTTGGGGCTGCCTGCCTGCCCAGGTAGATTCCTTTGTTTCCCCCACAGCATACTGTTTTCAGTTGCTTCCCACTGCTTTTCCAGCTATTTGTACAGCTGTATGTTCTGTATAGCAACGCTATGTTCTGAATACCAATACTGTGTTTGAAAAGCAGACACATCTCAGTCTTTAAGTAAACAATTTTCCTATTCTTCTACTAAACATCATTTGGCACATCTCAGCATGACAGTTCAATCAACTGAATTCTTTTGGAAATGGAAAAATTACTTTGCTAATAAGTCTTTGTGAAGTGGGTTAAGACTGTAGATATTCCTGGTGAAACACAAAATGTACTTGAAACAGTTCAACTCAGTGAAAGCATTTACTTTGGGTTTGAGTGGTAATCAAGAGAAGTGGTCAGTGAGATTTCCAAATCATTGTAGGCTTGTTTTAAAAAATAAAGTGTGTTCTTTGGGCCCAGTCTTCAAATGAAATTGGCTGGGATACTTTTTTATTTTAATATTTTACTAACTATTTTTTTAATGTGAGCTGACATTAAATCTCTGAAAGTCTGATAGTGGTTTCAGAGTGTGTGTGTTCTTTGTCTTCCTTCAACACAGAAAACATCCTAGGAGTTATTTTTACGTTTCTTTGTTGTGGAGGAGAATCTTTCATTGTTCGTGAAACTGAAGGGAGAACAATGGGCGAGTGTGCTGGTGGAGATGAATGAGGAGAAATATCGTATATGTCTGTGGTGTAAACATCAGCTGGTGAGATTCTTAAAATTTTTTTTTAATGCATAGTGATTCTGATTCTTTTTCCAGTTATCTTGACACTGCATGCAAGCCAAATTAAATCTCCCTTAATGTAAGTGTATCAGAGTGTGTGAAGATCAGAGGGAAAGACCTACTGATTTAGCCAAACCCAGCATCACAGATCTCTGCCCGTACCCCCTCTTTTCAAGCTCTCTCTTGACTCTGCTAGTGAGTATATTCGTGTACTTTGTACTCTGCATTAAAATTTCATAGTCTTAGCTTGTACTGAGGAAATGGCGATGTAAACTGTGCTCTTTAGAGGCTCTGTGTGTCACTTGGAAACTTGTTGCTCTCCCTCCTGTTATTCACGCTCTGCCACAGTCTGGAGTTAGTACAGTCACTGCAAGCACAGGACTTCAAAGGTTCGCTGAACAGTTTGCAAAGGGAATGTTATTCTGGGTTGTCTTTTCTTCTCTCAGGACCTTTCTATTGATTTCTTGGAATGTTATCCCTCTGGTTTTTCTCCAAGGGAGAGTGTAAAAAGTGGAGCAGGAGGACTCAATCAAAGGACAGAAATACACAGAATCAGTGTAGATCTCCACTAACTTCTGGAGGCTTGGGGAAAATGACTGCAATTTTCTTAGTGCAGTGCTGCTTATTGCTGTGATCTGAGTTTGCACTGGACTGATGAAGTAGGCTTTAGTCTCATAAGCCTTTTGCTGTTTGGCTAGGCACATCTTTTCAGTATGGGATTTCTGTTAAAACTCACATCAACATTTTAAAATATATAAGCTGTCATCTGGTGTTGCAGAAACACATTTTTAATTTGTATCAAAGCTTCCTTGATCACTCAACACCCTCCCCCCCCCCCCCCCCCCCCAGCAACCCAAACAATGAAATGCCCAAACTTTTTTTTTTTAGTTAGTTTAAATTCTGATTGGGTTGGTAATCTAAAAAGGGGCGATACAGCCACAAGTCAAGAGGTACTATGATATACTTTGCAGGACAGGGTAATGTCTACTGAGATTTTTTTTTTTTTCAGACTACATGCATGTTTTATGTGTCTTGATAACTGCATGTGACATTTTCACATGGACCTTCTCTCTCACATAAAAGGCAGAAATTAAATAATACTGAAGACTGAATCAAATTGGAAACCAAGTATTTTTGTGGCAGTTTTTCGGTGCTGCTCACTGCTGTCTATGGAGTTCTGCTTTGTTGGGCTCTTTGTAATAGTTAAGCATCTGTCCTGCTGTAGGGCTTGAGGGAGAGGGCTGCACAAAAGGAAATACATTAGAAGGTCACTGAGCTTTGTGAATTTTGTTCACAGGGTATCGTGCTAGTGCAGTACTTACCCAGGAGTGATTTTCTGGTCAGAAAAGAACCAGACATGGAAATCTATAGTGCTGCAGAGGACAAGAATGTTTTCATACATGATTTTAGTTAATCTGAAGTGGTTAATGATGTTTTCCAAAAGCCTAAATAAGAAAGTCAAATGCTATATTGACCTTTTTGTCTCCCTAAATGGAACAGGCTTATAGGTAACCACTATTATTTCATTATTTCCTTGTATTTCTCCTGTGGTCTGTTTGTATCTGTGGTTGATTTCTTGTTTAATACTTCAGCTGTAAACTTTTGGGTGCTGGGACCCTTGTTTGATTTATGCTTCTAAACTTTTTGGAGCACTCATTGCTGTGACTGAAGACACTAGAAAAATGCTTTTTGAGTTTATTTCACATCTCATTTCTGATTAGATGTGAGGTAGCTACTTAACTACACTAACACTACAAAGTGCAGGCTGACCAAGATTCTGTGAATATGAATGACAGTATTTCTTCCACACAGGTGTGGGAATCCTTAATTTACATTCCTGCAAATCATATCAGAAGTGTAGTTCTCGTTCCAGTAATTGAAGATTTACTTAGCATCTTCTGCATAGGATAGTAAAGCCAGGCAAACCTGCAGAGATTTTATGCAGGTTTTATCTCCACATGTTTCAGGCATAGTCCAGGTGAATTCTTCATCCTGCCTCAAGCATAGATGGAAAATAGTGGCAGAAAAAAGGTCCAATTGAGAATTTGATGAGTGCAGTTTCTTACTGGGCCAGATGGGTGTGCAGTTAGCAAATTTTTGAATATTTTCAGGACACAAAGCATTTATTTACTGCCTATTGTTGTTTCACGTTTGCCTGCATTTGCAGGGTTGAGGTGCAGTGTGTTACAGAATATCACAGTGTAAATGGTGAGTCAATCATTCTTATGGTTTAGATTTTTTTGTGTGGTTTTGTCTGCACACAGTCTTTATTTTGACTTTTGAGGTGGTCATAGCTCTATCAAAGTCAATGTGAGTTTTATGATTGCTCCTTTATCAGCAGTTAGGATTAAACTCTGACCTCCAAAAATACCAAGAAGTCTTATTTTGTTTCTAGTATACTGTGGTGGTAACAGAGAACAATATTCCGTGTTAGGCCTTCTGGCTTTCTGTTTCAGCAGCCATCTGTTGATAGCAGTCTATATCAGTCCGGATTATGAATGATGATGTTAGTCAAACATGTCTGACATTCATGCTGTCATGCATGATGTGATATACCTGGGAAGCCACTGGGAAGAGTTTAGCCACAGCAGCCCAGATCTTCATAAGCTGAAAAATCTATCCGTTGCCTAGAGTGTGAATTCATGCTCCCAGGTACAGCTGTTTTACTACAGTTATGCAAAATAGCTTGTTAAAGAGTATCCACAGTTGGTCATCAGGAGCCTGAGGTCTTCCTTGGGGTCGGGAGGCAAGCGTACCCAAGCCATGCGGGCAGCTTGAGCTCCCCAGACTGTAGAGGAGTCTCTTCCTGATTGATTCATGGCGTTCTGCTAGATCTTTATCTTGCATAGACTCAAATAAACTGCGCTTATTTGTTTGCGTATAGAATTGGGTCTTTTGTTTAAGAAACAATACATGAGCAACTGGTGTGTGTGCGCAGCTGGAGGGGACGGTGCAGCTAATATTATGATTTTATTGGTGACTCTATATTTGAGTCTTGATAAGCCTGTCTAATCAATTAACAGACTGTTTTGGGGATAGGAGTCTAAATGTTGCATTTCATTTTACAGCAGGGTAGCAATATACCTTCCAGACAGAGCGCTGTATTTTGTGAAGCCTTTTACAAGAGCTGACAGCAGAGCAAATAAAACAGTCTACATGTGACTAAAGACTTTTTATTTTGCAAGCCTTTTAATTTCATTGCAAATATACCGCTAACATATCAAAGCAGTTCATTTCAGATGTTGTGGTCTGTTCTTTCCATTTTAATAAATAGCTGTATTAATTAAACAGATTATTCTGGTATTTAGTTATGAAGAATTGCAGAGTTTCAAAGATAAGTATTGTTCCAGATCACAACATTTAACCTTCTGTAATATTTTAAGTCTTCTCTTCACAAATTAATCTGCAGTACAGTTTCATTGCTTTACTTGCAAGGCTATATGAAGCTGCTGAAGTGGGTCACTGGAGTTGTGTGAACAAACACGCATTCAGTAAAACGCAGATGAAAGGGTGGTATCTTTGGATTCTGTTTGCAGGTGTTGCAGCCAAGACAACTTCATTGGGAAGCCCTCTTAAGGGATGACTGAATGTAACACAAAATTAAAATGCTGAAGTTTCCCAATTTATTTTCAGTCTTTGTCATTTTTAGTATGTGTTTTCCTGCAACTTTTATAAAATTGGGTGCTTCCCAGTCTTTGGTTCATTTATGTCTGTTGTCAAATTTAGTTCACATTCTGCTTACGAATTATATTACTCATTTCTTTAAGGAACATTTTTTCAGAAAACATTTGCATTTTTATAGCTAAGTGCATACTCACTAAATGATCTGGCAAGTAAAATTTGCAATACTGTTTTGTGAAAGAGATAAAAATACTCTCTTTGAAAAATATATCAGAGATCCTAAACATTGATTGTTTTGTCATGAAGGCTGAATCCTAATGACATAGAAGCCAGTGGGGACTTTACTTATTAAAGGTTAGCTGTTAACTTCAGTGAGGTCTGAGTTTGACTTTATTTGACTGTAATTCCAGCTGAGTGAAATAAGACTTTAAAAGAGGGTTTTAGGTTTTCATCGCTCTTAAGACGTAAGCCTCAACCAGGCGATGCATTTCAGGAGTTTGTGCCTTACTTAGGAATGCCTAACAGCTTCCATTTTTGCTTGCACTTCTTAATTAGTTGGATATATCCTTTGTGTAAGAATCCTTGTCTACCCTGCTGCACCGTGATTTTTTGATGGTTCTTCCAACAAGGCGAAACCCCATCCTGAATTCTCTTATCCAGATTTTACTATCTAGACTCGAAAACTATATATATATATTTAATCTTTCCTTCTCACGTCTGGACCATGTCTCTTCCTTGCTCCATGCCCTTACTACCTTTCTCCCCCTGTACTATCTGAACTGTGTACATTACCCGTCTGTCTCTAGTTATCCTCTTATTTTGTATTTGGCTTCCATTCAGTCCTTCTAAAAAAAGAAGTAATGTGATGCTATCTCCAAGGCAAGCTCTTGCAAACTGCTAGCGCTTTTCCCCAAGCTGTCCTGATACATGAACACCAACAGGAACATAAACAAGACATGTTATGAGTTCTGATTTCATAAATCCAAGGGGAAGCTGATCAAATTAGAAGAATGACAGAGGTGGTAAAATATAAAATGTTGCCTTTAAACTTGACAAACTTCTCCTGATCTACAAGAATAGCTGATTTAAGAGTGGCACCATTATATATTAAAATGCATGAAGTATTATTTTGAAGTATAAAACATAAAGCACTACCTGTAACAAAATAAGCTCTGTTAGAGGAAAAAAATACCAAAGAAAAAGCTGGGTTGTCAGGTGAGCTTACTCTGAGAGAACTGTCATATTTACCCAGATTTTTGGGGGTGAAGGTAACGAGAACTCAGTAGAGATCCTTTAGCCAAGAAGCTAATCTTTCATGGCAAACACTAAATGTATATAATGTATATTGCCATTCTAGTCCTGAGTCATTAAAATGGTATTTCATAGAGAACTGTATTTGGTGTGGGTTTCATTTTTTTTTTCTTTTATTTTTCTTTTTTTTTGTAAGGTTAGAAACTGTGGAAAATAATTTGGGAGTTCCCTGTTTACCTGTAGTTCTTCTCTTAGAGTAAATATTTACCCCACAAAACCAGGATCTGGAACTGTAATGCTTGCAGATTTAATGTTTATCTTGACTATTGTAGTGGAGTTACATATGCAGAAAATCCCATATAAGGCCCCTAAGTTTATTTGTTTCAGAATTTTTTTGGCATTTCTACAAGACCTCAGAATCGCTGTTGTCTTGTTAGAAACATAGATGCTAATTCAGCCTTGATATTTTTACAGCAGGACGGATATATATTTTTTTTATTATCGGAAGTCATTGCCAAAGTATGTAGGATTTTAAATGCTGTATGTCTTAATGAAACTTTGACGCCATAGCATACAGTTCATAGCATTGGTCTGTACTCATATACTTCATTGTATAATAATTTTATTCATTTTTATCTAATTTAGAATACTACACAGGATTGAGGATAATTCTAGTTCTTCATAACAGAGCTAGCTTTCACTGAATCATTGCTTCAGATAGTCAGAACTGATATGCAAAGCCTTACAGGTAGGGGTAGCTTAAACCCAGCTATAATTAAGAATACCCACTGATATGAAATATGGTAGATTACCTATTAGTAAGGTTATTCAACCCTTCCCTACGGAAAGTTTTAACTTTCCAAGCTAGACTTGTTTGAACGGAGGTTTTACCTTCCTAGAGATTGTTTCAGATTGTGATAGATTTGTCTGATGTCCCCTGGATCTTAATTAATGAGTGAGAATGAATCATTGGTACAGACATGGAAGGCCTGTGAGAAGTTAAGGTCAGGTTCTCAGGAGCAGAGAGCAAAGTGTCCTAGATAAGGCATTTCAGCACTGACTGAAGAATTGGATCTGTCCCCTATTTCTTATATAGCTTTGTGATTCTGGGTGAGTGTCATAGAGCATAATTAATGTATGATCTCTTGGGAAAGCATTTGTTTTATTTTCTGAGTGTGATGTTTGAGATAGCAGGGTCTAGTTTGCAGAAGGAATATTAGGAATACCAGAGGAAAACCTATTGTCTAATGAATTTTGTCTTCAGAGCTTGAAAAATGACAAATGTGCTCCGATTTCAACAGCAACATGAAATACATTATTGAATAAATATTCCTTAAATGAGCAGCATCCTTTCTATGCAGTAGACAGTAGTCTTGTAAAAAATAAGAAGGTTGTATTAAGGTTTCACAGTTTTGATTCCTATTTTAACTCCACTTCTGAGTGCTTCACTTTGCAACCCTAATAATGTTCTTTTAACACAGCTTTTTGAGTTTAATATAAATAGGTATTGTAAATAGCAACAATATGTGCAGAAAAATGAGTGCATTTTACACGAGTAAGGAATAATGCCTATCAGGCACATGCACAAATGTAGAAAAACCTGTTGCCTATCTGATAATTCACGGAGGCAAACAAATATCAACACAGAAGCAAACATAATATAGCAATGCAAAAATCTCCCTGAGAAAAGGAGATCTTTTTTTTTTTTTTAAGTCTGTCACTAGGTGGAGGAACTCCAAACTGATATTTTCACCATTAAAATGAAGAGAGAAGCGCAGAAATTTGCAGCTCATCTAGAAAATGAGGGTTTTCTACTCCTGCGCTCTTTTTGCCTTTCCTTGCATCAGTGTGGATATAGCGCACTGTTCTGCTCATTCAAGCTGGTGGCATGTGATGTGGTTGCTCAGAGATTATTTCAGGTTGTCTTCAGGCAGAGAGGACCACTCAGCAGCTTCTGCACTTGGGTCGCAACTCCACACAACGCTGCAGGCTTGGGGAAGAGTGGCAGGAAAGCTGTTCAGCAGAAAAGGACCTGGAGGTGTTGGTCAACAGCTGTCTGAATGAGCTGTCAGTGTGCCCAGGTGGCCAAGAAGGCCAGTAGCATCCTGGCTTGTATCAGAAATAGTGTGACCAGCAGGACTAGGGAAGTAATTGACTGCTCGCAGCACTGGCAAGGCCTCACCTTGAATACTGTGTTCAGTTTTTGGCCCCTCACTACAAGAAAGGCATTGAGGTGCTGGAGCGTGTCCAGAGAAGGGCGACGAAGCTGGTGAACAGCCTAGAGAGCAAATCTTGTGAGGAGCATCTGAGGGAACTGGGGTTGTTTAGCTTGGAGAAAAGGAGGCTGAGGGAGAGAGACCTTACCGCTCTCTGTAGCTACCTGAAAGGAGGTTGTGGCGAGGTGGGTGTCAGGTCTCATTTCCCAAGTAACAAGCGATAGGAGCAGAGGAAATGGCCTCAGGTTGTACCAGGGGAGGTTTAGATTGGATATTAGGAAAAATTTGTTCACCGAAAGGTGTTATTGAGCATTGGAAGAGACTGCCCAGGGAAGTGGTTGAGTCACCATCCCTTGGAGGTATTTAAAAGACCTGTAGATGTGGTGCTTAGGGACCTGGTTTAGTGGTGGACTTGACAGTGTTAGGTTAATGGTTAGACTTGATGAGCTTCAAGGTCTTTTCCAGCCTAAATGATTCTGTGATTCTCCCCAGGAGAGTATTGAACAGGCATCAACGTCACCTGTTGCCTTTGGTGTAATTCTGGTAGTAAACCTGTCTTTCAGAGAAACTTATAATTTGCAGGCACTGTGATCCATGCAAGCAATAGGGATTCAGGGAAAGGGGCATCGGTGTTAGAAGGATCTGCCCCTGAATTTGTCTTTGGGATTGAGGAATGACAAGAATGCATAATGAGATAATTTATTTGTGGTGATTGGTTTTTAAGTCCAAATTTTCTAATCTGGAGCCTCTTTAGATGCTGCTGAGTTGTAGTGTAGGTTCATAAAATAGGTGTCAGTCTATTAAGACTGACGACATTTTGTTGAGGTACTTTCCAGGCATATAAAGCATAAGAGATGTACAGTTTATGTCTGATATGTCAGAATAATGTCTATAATATATGTGTCTGCGATAACAGGTAAAAGCAGAGAAGCTGAATTTGATTAATTAACCGTTGAAGGTTTATTGTGATCATCTGCGGATCAGATGATCTAGGAGGATGTGTTTTCTTTCTGCAGCTCCTGCCTCACTTGTATTCTTAAATTACCTTGGCTTAAACAGCACTGCTGCTGCTCTTTTCACTGTGACGCTCTTTCCTTGCTACTCATTGCTAGTAGAGGAAAAAAAATAGACTTCTTGTTTTGGAAAGTTCAATATTTGTACTCAGATGTGTATTAATGCACCTAGAAGTTCAAAACAAACAAGCACAGACTCTTAATTTACTTCTTACTGCGAGTTAAATCCAGGGGGCTCGCAGTTTTGCTTGCTGTGACAGCAGATGGGCTCTTTGCTCCTGTTTTTTTTAAAAAGGGGAGTTGCTACTTTTGCCGTCTAGGTGAAGCCCTGATCATTCCTTGGCTCTCCTTTTCCTGAAAAGAAAAGAGAGTCTGAAGTTTTGAAGGAAAGAATGAGACAGTTTGCTGAACATGAAAAGGACCGGAGTACAAAGCTGGTGAAAGTAATGTGCTGCATGGGTCAGTAAGGCAGCCCAGCGCTGGGCTGGCAGGGTGGTAGGGCTGCCTTCGGGAGAGAGCAGAGCTCAGGGGCGCGGGGGGAAGCTTCTCTCAAGAGGCTTTCAGTGGGTTTCCTTCCTTAGTTTGGTGTTTCTTTCGTAATGAGCTGCCTGTTTTCTACTGCATCTGACAGGTTTGGTTTTGTATGTTCTGCTCTGAGCTCAAGCACACTGAATACTGTTGCACTGTGTTTTTCTTCGAGTGTGCGTTTGCTCTTCTGGAAGCATTTGATTTTTTGATTAAAAATCACAGTCGTGGTGTGTGGTGTTTTTTTTGTTTTTTCCCCTTCAATTCTGGTGTTTTCACAACATGGCGGGTGACAGCTTTCCTCTTTGTTACACATTTGTGTATGTCAGGTAGAGAGTTTTTCTGTCTCTTTGTGTAATATATGCATATATAAAAGGAACAAGGGTAGTAAGCATCGCTTCTTTTATGTGTGTTGGTATTTTGATAATAGAGTTGAAATTAATAGTGACTTCATGTTCTAACAAGATACAAGGAAGTCGATTCTCTTTATTTTTTTTTTATTGTCATCACAGTAACATTTCCCAAAGTGTAAACTTTTGTGGTAGTTAGTCAATACTAGCTGAGGTTACCTTAGGAAAAAAAATACATTGTAGGCTGGAAAAGACACTTGTGGACTGGAATATTAAATTCTGAAGTTGGGAAAACTTGTGTTCCTTTTAAAACAGCCACATATAATGGAACAGTTACAAGTGAAAGTATTTCTGGATTTCTTTCATTGATGAGATTTTCTGTTCTACATCTACCAAACTAGAGCTTCTACCTTATTAGGATAAATAACTGATGTTGAGAATGCTGTCTTGCTAGGTGAAGGCTATAGGCAAATGTATATATAGCAAAAGGTTTTCTTAATCTGCCAGATTTTTTTCACCAATAGTGCAGTTTTACTCTTTAGTTTGTCTTTTAGTCCTCTTTTTTTGTGTCCTCAACTAGAGTAAGAGAGTGTGGAGCTCTGAAGTGGGGAAAAAGCATATGCTAGAAGCTTAGAAGATCTTGAGTGGCATGGAAAAGGCATTTAGGGAATAGCAACTATTCTGTACAGAGCTGAATGTACGTGTACACTACACATGCTGTCTGAAGAACTAATTGCCAAAGTGAACTGTGGCTGCAAAAGTTGTAGGTGTGTTAAAAAAGGATTGGAAAAAAACAGAAAAAAATGCATCTATGACTCTTAAATGCAAAGATATGTATAAGCATGTAGAAGGTCTGTGAGTCACATAAGGGAGGAGTATACAAAGGCTTCACAGGCTTTTGCTTGTCTTGGTTTTGTATTTGCTTCCGAATACTCATTTCTCACTACTGTTAGAAGCAGCATATCGTGCTCAGTTTGGCCCAGGATGGACTCTTGTATGATCTCACGCCATTTTCAAAGACCTCAGGATCACACCAGAGACCACAGAGTCCATGAATATGGATCTTCCAATATTTTTTTTTTATTATTATTATTACTTATGTTACCTTTGACTGATCTGAAAACAGTATTTTTTTAATGTAAAATACAGGATCTGATTCAATCTTCTAGTGATGGCAGTAGCTGCAGAAGGAGTCTTGTTTTGCTACCTGAGCTGATTGATCATTCTCAGCCACACTACAAATAGCCTGAGTCAATGAAACAGCTGCAGTTTTATTGTACAGGGTCTTAAGGGATCTTGCTATTTTAGGCTTGCACAGATGGTCCCGGTTGTAATGCACCACAACTCGGGCTCCAGGGAGTGTCAGGGCTGTGAACAGGCTTTGTAGCGGTTGTACAGGCTAGTGACCATGCGTAGGTTTGTGGAGATAATTCTTGCGCTGGAGTGGCAGCTAGTGTTTCTCTAACGTGACTCAGTAGAATTCATGTATACACTTCCAATCTATAAGTGTGATGCTTCCTTACCCTGAGTCTATTGCTTTTATTGTTTCTTCTCAATATTTTGTGGGCAATCATTGATGCTAACTGCCATACCCGGGAGCTGGTAGTGGCTGGGTCCTATATCTGGGTCAGGGGACATCCATGTTTATTTTATAGAGGATTGAAAGAAAGAGAGTCCTTTCTCTGACTGAAGCTGTAGCTCATCCGTGCATGTTGGAACAAGGGAGATATTCCAGTCGAGAAGCATAGTGATTAAAAAAGCCAGCTTTCATATAGTAAGAGATTATCTGTTGCTAAATACTTTAATAATGAATTAGATTTTAGAGGCTATAAGTAGTATTTATAGCTCTTAAAAGTTTGCCTTGATCTTTTTAGCACTTTTTAGGGAACAGTTGACTTCTCGGAAGTTGTATTTTTATTAGTAGTGCTGCTGTCATACCAGTGGGGTTGTCACCCTGGAGGAACTGACCTGGAGCTTCTGCTCAGGAAACTTTTTCATGACATTTTGTGACATACTGCAAAAACATTTGCATGCTATTATTTTGACATATCAGAGCTTTTTACAGGCTATTCTGTTTTTAAAATTCATTAGAATGCTAATTTTATAAAGCTCTTTATAAAAAAAAAAAATCTGCATCAGTTGTAGAGTTGTTAAACCTTTTTCTTTTTCCTTTTTACCTCCAGATGAGCGGGACAAAGTACAAAAGAAGACCTTTACAAAATGGATAAATCAGCATCTCATGAAGGTCAGTTGATATTTCTGTGATGTCTGGATGACTGATTACTACAGCAGTGATTGTGTCTTTTACTAAATGTTTGATTTCAGGATGCAGCTGCGTTACTTGTAATAAGGAAGATCTTAAATTGTGAGATTTATGGATGTACTTGACGAGTCACTGGGGAGTTGAAATGCTACTGTCTGATATCCCAAGGTGATCTATTTGAATACTTGAATTTGAAATTAAAATGAGTCAAAGTTTAAGGGCCATGATTTCTTTCTACAAAGTTTGACTCTCTTCTGCCATTAGAGTGTCATGGCTGTAGTACCACAGCTAAGGCAAATGAAAAAAAAAAATTTTTTTTAAAGTACCATATTGAGGAAAGGGAAGTGACCTTGGGAAGGGGAGCTCTAGATCATCCTGTGGCATTAGTATGCTACTCATGGATTAGAAATAGAGGCTTTCTAGAGAAGAAAGTCAATTTTCAGTGTCTTTCTTTTGAATAGCAGTGAACTTTGCCTCAGGGACAAAGCACATCATTTTAACAACATGTACAGCTTTTAGTCAACAGAGAACTAAAAGCTGTGAGTTCACCTTCACTGCATGGCCCTTCAGTTCTAAATTTAATCTGCTGTTTCAGCTCTAACTGTCTAGTCCAGACATTTCTGTGGAGAAACAGGTTGTAGAATTATTTAATGTAAATTGCTTTGATTCCCCCCCACCAAGCTGAATTAATATAAAAGTCACATTTAATAAAAATGTAGCTGCAAACTGTCAGAGTTGAGATTTAATTAATGAGTATAATGTTCAGACATTGTTGGAAAGACCTGCTTGTATTTGTTTTTAGAGAAAAATGTGGGGTTTTTAGGGGGCAACAATTATCTCTCTGCTTCTTGTGGCTATTTGAGAAATATTGGACACGGAAGCAGAACAGAATTTCTTCAGGGATGTTTAAAATCAACTTTTTTTGTTAGCTCCTCAAACCTTCAGAAGATGCACAATTCTGATTTCATATCTTGTTGTTCAAGAAAAAAAAAATGAAACCTATCTAGCCCTTGGAAATGGTGTGATGTAGGGAGCTAACAAGGCCTGGATGTGAAGTTGGTCCCAATTTTTGTATTTAGCAAGAGACCTCTCTTCCAGAGTGCTCTTTTGGTCCTTCCCACCATGATTGAGCTATCACAAGTGGTCTTGACATCAGCCTCTGCAGCACACAACCTTTCTGTGGGCTGGGTGAGTCTGGAGTCACAGAATAGCTTTTAATACTGCTCATACCAATGGGTTTTCCTTTGTGGATTCTAGACTCAAAGAAATCATGCTGTGTAGAAACAGCTGCTCCAAGGACCCCTTCTATGCAGAAGCCTCTTCACTGTAATCCAGAAATACCAGAGTGGTCCCCATGCCCTTGCAGAAGTCTTCTACTTGCTAAAGAGAAAAGACAAGAGGCTGCAGACCTGTAGCCTTCCCTTTCTGGATTTTACCTCATATTTATGATAGAAGAAATGTATCCATTGTCCAGTACTTCAGACAAATTAGATTTAAAGAAAAAAGCATACAGGAAGATTGCCAGTACTCTGGCAGCAAAATGCAATCTCCAAATTTAACCATCAGGCATTTCTTCTTCAAATTGAGGGTCATTGTTCCCATGTTTGTAGAGGCTGCCAATCTTTTTATGTATTAAAAATGCATTTTAAAGATGCAGTTTTAATTTTCTGTGGGATGCAGAAAAGCCTATCTGAAGCTTTTTAGAGAACAATCCTTTAATACAAGTTAAAAATTACGTCTGTTTTTACAGAGGAGCATTGTATTGGAAATTATGTTTCTATACACCATTATTTTACACACTTGTAAAACATGCACAGTCATTGTTGCTATACTTTCAACTTCTTGGGAGTAGCTTAAAAAAGATTTAGGCTCTAAACCTGTAACAAAATCAAGGTAAAGAGTTCACACTAAATCCTTTTGACTTGCTTGCCAAGTTGAATGGCCTTAGGCCTTCGTCTTCAACTAGTTCTCAGTGTGAGTGATTGTAGAGGTAGATATAGATAAATATATAGATGTATATATATGTGTGAGTGTGTTTGGTCTGTGTGTACTGCTGGCCTTGATTTTCATCTCCAATTGCTCACTTTAGGGTTCAAGTTAAGGATCGATAACTTACACAAATATAGTTTGACTATAGCTCTTCCATTAACTTGGAATTTATGTAGCAACTCAACTTTATCTTTTGGAAATACTCAGTTTGAAAGCAGTTGGTGATACAGTTGTGTCAAATTTCTGTTCTTACAGCATTGTTTCTAGAACAGTGACTTGTATGGAAATTAAAATCAATTCTTCAAATGCTCTCTCTTAACACACAGAGGCATATTTAGAAAATACTATATAATGGAGGGAATGTAGAAAAAGTAGCACTGTAAATGTCCATTTCTAGCAGAGTTACTGAACGGGTCCTGGTCTATGCATTAAGTTGAATTTGAGTCCTAGTTTTCAGCTACTTTGGATTTAATACATAATGCATGCAACTCCTATTTGCCCATTCACTGCCAATAGCTTGTTACAAACAAAACAAAAAAAAAGGTGGGAATCGGCTTATTTCAGGCATCTCAATAGCTTTATTTGAGCTAGTTATCAGTCTTCTCTTGTAGGTAGCAGAGAGAACAGGACCTTCTAGATGTTTGCCCCTAAGGCATCTACCTTAAGGGGAGATGAATTGTGTCCTAGAAGTGCTTTCCCTCCACTAACTTGAAAAAGGAGTTCAGTGTGCTTTATCTGTCACTGTGTGTAGGGTTCACCAAGAAGTGGAACAGAGGAATGCAATGATGGAAATTATGAGAGATCATGGAAAACACCAGATCATGCGTGTAGACAGGACCCCACTATGGGCGTGGGGATGGACTGCATTTTTCTTTCATCTTTTTTTCCATCCTATTTATGTTTTTTACTTTCTCTCTCCCTTGCTTCTTTTCTCTGTCCCATTTCTTTTTTGGTTTGCTCTGTTTTTCCTGTTTTTCTTTTATCTTCTTGTCTCTTTACTTTTTCCCCTGCTTGTTTCGTTCTTTCCTTGCTCATTGTAATTAATCTCCTATTCTCCTGCAGTCCTTGAGAAAGTACCGGACTTGTACCCCTTTATAGCAGTATATTCAAAAGAGCTTTTTCTAGGTCAGCAGCATGATGCTTTTATGGGTTACCATCATTTGTTGGGGGATGGCATGGAAGCCTATCGTCATTCTTCTAATTAAATTCTGTATTTGTTATTCGCTGAGTAACCACAAACAACAAGATGGCTGAGAAATATTTACCCTTCTGCCCTCCGTTGCTCATCTTTAGTTGCATTGGATTAAAAGCATATAAGTGCATAGTATATAAAATTCAATGTATAAGATTAGTTCCTTGTCAGTTCAGTTGACTAGTTAAGCATGTATTTGTGTACTTAGCTAAACTAGAAACAGTCATTGCAGAAACTTTTCCTGCAAATGGTCTTGAGATACATAGTTTTAGAGACAGGTGTGTTGTGTGTTATTTGCAAAATGCAACTGTTTAAGTTATCTTTGAGTTCCACAGTTTAAGATCAATGGACTGTCACTACATTTTTTTAAATGCTGAAGTTTTTCTTCTGAATTGATAATAGATTTTCTGAGGACTGATTAGAGTACTGCACTTGCTAAGGCTACTGTTTAATGTCTGATGGTGGACTCCAGTTTAAACATTATCTTTTAGTTCTTGTTGACGTATGGGCTGGAGAGGTGAGATACTGGACTTGAGACTCGCCTGCTGCTGTAGTGTGAGCTTCCAGGGAGAAGCTAACATGCTGGTGTAGCATGGAAGTGGGGTAGAGTTCTCCTGTCTTAATGTTTCACTTTGCTGCTGTCAAAATAGGACGTTAAATTCTAGAACTTCTTACAACAGTAAGTAACCGCTGATGTAACAGCAACAGGTAAATTTGTGGAAGAAAGGGGTTTCATTCCGGTGTAGCGTTCACATGGTCCTAAAGCACCCAAAGAGAAATCCAACTTCTACTAAAGCCTGGAAGTTCTTCCTGATGCTCCTTTGAATTCCAGACCCTGAAAACTAAGGAAAGAATGAGAGAAGTGTGAAGTACAGAGGGAGAATGAGATAAAAGTGGGAAAATAGAAAAGTTGTTGATGAAAAGGAGTAAAAGCAGACAAATTCTTGTCAACCATTTCCTTTCTCAAACCAACTGAAAAATATTTTTATAGTGTCAGATCTTACTCTTGAGAGATTAAACATGGTGTTTTGAAGTACTTAATCAGAAATTATGATGTACAGAAAATGGGACTAAAGGCAAAGTAGCTGGAGACCGGCTAGGCCAGTGCTCAGATGGGGAAAAAAAGGTGAACACCCATGTATTTTCCCTCCAAGGGTAATTTTCCTTCCTTTTTTATGGAGTAAGAAGTTGTAGAGTGTCTTAACTGAACTTTTAGCGGCATTACTGGACTCTGGGGTGCCTGAGCAGCTCCCTGGAGAGTGGGGGCTGCCCTGCCCATGGCACCGGCAGGGAGCCCTGCCGCCAGTGGCCCCTGCTGTGCAGCTTGACATGGGACCCTCCACTAGCTGGTCTCTGGGAGAAGACTGCTGGTGATGAGAGCATTGGGCAGCATCCCTGCACAGCCAGAAGTCACTGTTAAAGGGCTTGTGAGCAAGAAGGATTTTATAAGTAGCTGGACAAAATGCTTCTAAAACTACTGTTTTAAAGGTCTATATTCAAAATCCTGTAGTGTGTTGCCCTGGTAGTGCATTAGAGAGAGAGTGAGCAGCTTTTTGTTTGTGCAAAGACTGAATAAATAACTCAGAATAGAAACCTGAAGTTATTGATTCCTGTGTGTCCTTGAGGCAGCACAGAGTTTGTAAATGGCCACTTAGGTCGATTGCTTGGTGAAATGTTCAGGTGTGCGCTTAATGACAGAGAAACCATTCCTGATATAGTGCAGTCATTCCCTTGCTGAAAGCTGGCACTTCACTGACACTAGTGGTTATCACTTCAGATAGCATTACTCTGTAGTATCTTCTTTTTAGCATGCAGTTCATCTGTTATTTAAAATTCTCCACCTCCTCTTGCAGAAATGAACAGTTTTTAGCTCTACATTTATATTTATTTTAAGGGATGAGACACCTGGTGTTAATCTGATAGTAGTGACCGTTTTTAAAAAAAGTCTCAATTTAACACCTTTTATTTTTGAAACATATTGGAAAAAGCATGTTTTGGGTTTCTTTTCCTGTGTTAAGGAAAATAGATGAAGATTGCTTGCTGTGCTGGTGCATCTAAATGAGTCTTTTATGTATTCCTCCTAGTTAATTCTGAGAGCTGCTGCAGTCTGTGCTGGGAGCAAATTCTGAAAAATCCCACTTCCAACGCGGCACACAACTTGCTTTAGGCATTGGGTGCAGCTGAAGTATCAGTATTTCCTCCTCCATTTTGTTTTTCAATTGTTCAGCAAGGCCTATTGTCTTCTTGGTAGAAAGAAGAATATTTCAGTTTTTCTCCTAAAAATTTTGCTGTTGTGTGTTCAGCACTATTCTAAAGGTCTTAAAGTGTTTTTTCTTTGAGACGTGCTCCTACTGAAAATAAAGTAATTCTTAAAGAAGATTATCAGGTAATGGTGTAAAGAAGTATTTGATTTTGTTATCCCTAGAAATACGCACAATTATAGTTTATTCATGCTACATTGCATGCAATTTTTTCAAAAATCTGCTTGGAGGTAAATCGCACAGCATCTTTCATCTGATTAGCATAATCTGTAGTTGCTTGCAAAGCAGATCAGCAAGCAAATTCAGGACTTCTTTGGTGTTTAATCAAAGTTTAGATGAGGGAGGAAGGTAGCCAGGAGATGGTAAGGAAGAGTGGTGACAGAACACCAGAAGTTAAAGCTGAAAAAGAGGAAATTTGTACAAAGTTTTAGAGGCTAATGATAGACCACATCACAAAATCTCTCTGCAAGCAAATAAATAAATAAATCCAAGTTGATAAAAACTGTGCCGCAGATTTCAAGTTTATTTGATCTTCTTAATTGTCGGAGTCACCATTAGCCGGGGTCCTTATTTCTCCGTGCGGGAACAGAAACGACGCAACACCAATGTGATGATCAGGTCGTCCATCTTTTTATTATATATTATTGTCCACTTCTATTCCTTTTCTGGTTACATTTATACTCTACTAAGTTCCGTACACGCACTCATCTATCTTCTAATAGGCTACAGGTCATCTACACGCGCTGTTCACGCGCCTCTACAAGCATTTGCATTGGTTAATTGCAATTAGCACGTAAAGCCCAAAACTTGCCAAAACTCCCTTATCTCATACCCTGTTTTGCTCAGACTTGTGTGCTTTTGCTGACCACAGGTGTTTCTCACTTATCTGCTGTCTTATGTGTTTTTGCCAGCCTTATTTTGCTGGCCTTGTCTTCGTCCTTGCATTCTTCTGTCTGCACTAACTTTCTCCCAGCGTGGCCCAGAATCCTACACTTAATGCATGCAGACTTCATGACTAATTGGGAGCAGGAAAAACAGAAAATTAAATATGCATGAAACATATGATAGCTTGAGTGCATCGATATTTTTATGGCATGCAGTACTGCTGAACCAGTTGAGTGTATGTTTTTATGATCCTTTTTATTGAGGTGTTTGAGGGTTTAAAAGTTGTTTTATATAGGTGCTCATATATGAAAGAATGAGTATAAAGAGAATTAAGTCTACCATGAGATTACTGTATGATGAAATAGAACCACTAGAATCAATATGTTTCCTCTGATAGACTACTATATTAATATATTAATTCATTCTCTTTTTGTGGGTTCATTGTTTGCAATTAGCTCTTAGCATAGATTTAATTTAGTATTATTTATTCCTTAGAGATCACAAGAGATAAAATTCTACTATGTGCAATTAAGTGTAGGCTTTTTAATTAATTGTTAAATTATGCATGGAATTATATTTTATCTACATATGTCTGATGTATCCTCATTTAATAAAAATTTCTGTATCAGTGTAGAAATACTCTGGCTTGATCTTCCTCCCATGGGGCCAGTGAGAGTGGTATTTGTCCCAATATGTGGACTCCAGACAGTAAGCAACCTCTAAGATTCAGTCACAAACATTATCAAAATATTTCGTTCTACAACAGTATTTCATATACTTTGGAAAATCATTGTCCTGAGGTAATGCAATGTGTGACTATATGGGGACCTAAGAAAGTATCAGAATAAACATGTTTTTTCCTGTAAAGAATGGTATTGTCTGCTAAAGGCATTTATGGTGCTTTGAAGAAGGAAATTTAAAGATAGTAATGTTTAAAATTCTCATCTACCTACTGAAATACAGTATCTTGGCTTTAATCAGAATAATGTTATGTCCGCCAACCTTATATTTTACCTGCTTTAGAATAATAGAATTGTTTGGGTTGGAAGGGACCTTTAAAGGTCATCTAGTCCAAACCCTCTGCCACAGACAGGGACATCTTCCACTAGACCAGGTTGCTCAGAGCCCCGTCCAACCTGGCCTTGAATGTTTCTAGGGATGGGGCATCTACTGCCTCCCTGGGCAACCTGTTCCAGGGTTTCACTGTAAAAATTTTCTTCCTTATATCTAGTCTAAATCTACCCTTTTTTCAGTTAAAACCATTATCCCTCATCTATTGTAACAGGCCCTACTAAAAAGTTTGTCCTCATCTTTCTTATAGTCCCCCTTTAAGTACTGGAAGGCGGCTATAAGGTCTCCCCAGAACTTTCTCTTCTCCAGGCTGAACAACCCCAACTCTCTCAGTCTTTCTTCATGGGAGAGGTGCTCTATCCCCCTGATCATTTTTGTGGCCAACAGGTCCCCTGTCTTTCCTGTGCTGAGGGCTCCAGACCTGGACACAGTACTGCAGGTGGGGTCTCACCAGAGTGGTGAGAGTGTATTGCCTTTGGTCTGAGTTAGCGTGTCCCTGTAGTTTTAAGTTGTGAAAGCTGTATTTGTTGGCTGAGTTTGATGTTATTAGCATTACATTTGCATACTTTAAACAATTCATCCCTGATGAGGTATATTTGGTGACACATAGTACAGGGCTGTAAAGGAGAGGGCAAGTTGAAAGCGTGAAGAGTGAAGAGAAGTGGTGGCACTGTGTAACTCGAACACCACGGTGTGTCTCTGGCCAAAGATAAGATGGGACAGTAGGTGACCATGGTTGCTGTCAATCTGAGGTGTTGAACTGGAACAAAGAGATTGACAGTAGATCTTTGGTTGCTAACTAGCATTGGAAGGACAAGATTCTGTAGCAATGGGGAAAATCATTTATCTTCATAGCTGATTGGAAGAGCAGATATGGAGGTCTGCATTTGAACACCTACAAAGGTACCCTGTGTAGCCTGTGCAAGAAGAGGCGTTTCTGTGGCACAGCTCAGCTCACCCCCAAGCAAGTGTGAAAACTGGATCGGGGCACACCTGCTGTTGTTTTCACTGCCTGCTACAGGAGTTGGAGGGGCTGCCTCCAGTATGGACACGTGTCTTGTGAGAGAAGTACCAGCCAGGGAGACCTTCAGCCTGTCAGGTTCAGAAAGTTGCTAGCAAAACTGCTAGTTAGGTGTAGACTGATTGGGAGGGACTGCTTCAAAATTTAAAAAGGGAAGATAGCTTAACAGCAAGTGATTGCAAAATCCCAGGCTCACCTTTCAAAGAAAAGAGAAAAATGAAAAGTTAAAAAAGGACAGTGAACTTCTAAGCAGCAGAACTGGGGAAAGCAATAGGTAGGGTCTCCTGGGGAAGTAATCCAGGAGAGGGAGGAATGCAGGAGATCTGGCAGTCATTGAAGGCGTTTGTGTTGGAGGCACAAAGGCAGGCTGCAGACAGGCAGGACAGATAAGAGGCATCGTATAGAATGTACTGCTGCTTTTAAGAGAGGTATGAAATACAAAGGAGCCATACAAGAAGTGGAAATAAGGGCAGCAGGACTGAAGATTTATATAAAGGAGTTAGTAAAGCCTGGTGTGGTAAAATCAGACAAGTGAAAGGTCCAGAAGGAGTTATGGTGTGATGTAAAAGTCCACAGGAGAAAGATTCTGTAATTATGTCAGAATGTGAAGAAGGGAGAAGTATTGATGCATTACCAAGGAAAAAAATGAGAAATATATTGAATGATGTAGAAGAGTCTGAATTACTCCGACCTCTTCAGTCTACAAAATACTGACTTGACAAAACATGTTTTAATAAGATGAGGGTAGAATTCACGTAAGGAAAGAGCAGATTGAAGAATATTCAGGTAAGTTATGTGCTTTCTGGTTGCACAGCTTTATTCACCCAATAGTTAGGAACTGATTGAACTGATTTATAACATTTTATCATTCTATTTAAGAATTCAGAGAGAACAAGGGACTCTTAGGAGCGTGCAGTTATAGTAAGCACAATACCTCTCCCAAGCAGAAGAAAAGAGTGGGGAGTTACAGACCTCACAGGGTGATTTCTCTCCCTGGGAAGACCATGGAACAACTGATCTTTGAAAGCAGGTGGACAAAGGGAAAGCGATGTTCAGGGTGTATCTACATTTTTTTGACACACAACCACATGTATTCTCATTAGCAGATTGCTGCCACAAAAGTTGAACCAAAGGATCCCAGATACAGTTTGCTTGGATATTGCCATCAGTAACAGCTGCAGCCAGAACTGGTGCTGGGAAGAGCCAGTGCTGTCAGTTGTTGCTGCTGTTGTGGCTGCCATCAGGTGCTGCAGCAGCATCACCTGGCTCTGGGAGGCCATATGCATGAGCAAGGGCCCGTCTCCCTTCCACCCAGAGACAGCATCCTGCTGCCCTTGCTGTGCCACATCCTCAAGTGAGGATTTGAGCTCTGTCACTTCATCCTTGTGGTGATAGCCCTGTTTCGCTAATGCTGTGGCTGTACCTTTCTTGCCTCAGGCCTTCTGTCTTGTTGTCAGCAATAAGTGTGGCCCTTACCCTGCCACAGTTCTTACCAAGGTCCATCACCTGCACAGAGCTGTGTTGACTTGTGCCCAGGGAGCTCCAGTAACTACAGATGAGCTCCACATCCTGCCTGTGGGCCAGCATGGTGCTTAGGAGACAAGGAGACAGCTCATAATTATGCCTTTTTGTAGACACATGAGTGTACTTGTGGGCGTGTGGTTGTGAAACTCCACCTGGGTGCACAACTCCCGATCTTTGCAATGACAAGAGGTTTGCAACCGCCTGTAATAAAGCAGTGAGAAGATAAGAAGTTTTCTTGGAAAATCAAGGACAGGGTATGATAATTGAGTTTGTTTAGTCTGAAACAGAGAAGACTGAAGGGAGATGTGTTACCATGCAGAGGCTGGTGAACAAGTGTTTTCCGAGGTCAGGCTCTAAGCAGGGGAAAACAAAAAATTCAGCTTAGTTTATAGAAGGTTTAGTTTGAAGATTAGCAAGGAAAAATCCCTCTCCCCAAAAAGCAATATAAAACACTGAAATATATGTGTTACACTGGAGAATTTCCTTCATTTGAATTTTCAAGAATAAATTAGAGAAACATCTCTGGTGTGTTCTAGCCAAACTCAATCTCTCTACTGCACTGAGTCAGGTGAGGTGATCTGTTCAGTCCTTTTTAGCCTTACAGTTCCATTATTCTGTGACAGCCTTGTGAGGCCCAGCCCTTCTCTGGCAAAATAATATTCAGCTTTGAGTCTTAGAGCTGATCAATGCCAAGTTCTAAATTTACTAAAGCATGTGTTTTCATTAAATTAGTGATTTCAGTCTGCGTCCTACAGTTCCAGTGAGAATGAATGCCATCTTTCAGTGGACTACCCTGTAAAGTGAAACAGTGATGTTTGCGTTGTACTCCTTCATTAATCTATGTTCATGCCTTTGAAGGTAAAATATTTTAAAAAGGGAACAGAATAAATGTCACAAGTCAGGCTTTAAGCAGGTTGTGAGTCACCCTTCAATTATCATCAGTAATATGCGCTGAGGCACTGTCTCCTAACAACTAGAAAATGTGATAGAGATGTAGATAGAGTTTTAGAATGCGTTTTTTTTAGTCTTTCAAAGATTTATAAATGTCTTTTTATAGTCTTATACACAAAAGCATTTGAACAAAGAGTACTGCATTGAGGAAAAATCATAAAAGGTTACTGCGGTGCAAAACATGGGAGAGGGATGGATGTGCATTAAAATCACAACTGATACAAGAGGTGTTAATGGAGTGGGAGCATGCGTGGAGTTGCATGGAACCTCGCATGACATATGCCCTGTGCTCATTGAGGTCTGTCTGTAGAATGAAGGTTACTTTGGTGCAGTAGATACTAAAGCTAGCTGGATATTTCTGTAACTTAAATTAATATTTTAGGACTTTAAATTGTAGCAATAATAGAGTAGATGTCCATTTTATGTTAGTAGATGCCCATTTCTGCTGAGGTTGTGAATCTACGCAACCTGGGCTCCACTCAGATGGATTAGCTGATCCTGAAATGTAAAGCAGCTGACCAAGACTGTGCAAAAACCAGTGAGGATAGTGCTGTGATAATGATGATAAATAAGCAGAATAGAATCTGTAGAGGTATTCTGAGTGGCTGGACCAGTGTTGGTTGAAGAGAACCTTTCAGCCCATTAATTCAAAAAGATTTGAGATGTGTCAGCTGGGATGGAGACAAAATTTATTTTTTCTGTAGAAGGCAGAAAAGAAGGATTTTTACATTTAAGACATTTGCTTAAACTTGTTCTGTACAATAACAGTGTTTCAGATATCACACAACTGCTGAAATCCAGGAAAGGACTCATGGATGTGTATGCTTATGTCCTACTGTTTTATATGCATGGAAGATTATGCACCTGCTTGCATACTTGCTGATGGGGATTAGGAGAATATTGGAATGCATTTCATGAAATCAAGAATAGGAATATAAGAAGAAAAATGTAAGGACAAGATTTAGCAATGGCCTGATTTTATTTTTTTTTTTTAAATTGAGCAACAATGTATTTACCTTAAAGCCATACAAGTGTCCTTTTTTTATGAAGTTAGTTTATTAAGAGTGTCCAGAGACATACGAAACAATCAAAGGCTGGTGACAAAATGTAAAATAGAGTATGCAAGAGCAATGGGTTAATTGTATGATCGAGTTGTCTGGAAGAGATGCAAAGGTTAATATAAAAAAAAAAAATTGTGAATGATCCAAGCTTAGGTACAAGGACAGGGTTTTAGAAGGGTGGAATACATGAAGTGTGTTCAAATCACAAAGTTCCCATGCTAATAGAGTGTAGAGCATTGGCCAGATGAGAAAGTGAAGGATGAACCTTGCAGCCAAGGATGAATCTTCAGTTAGGAAACATCTGTTACAAAGATCAGGGGTGTTGAACTCACTTTGTATGGGAGACTTGTTCAAAGGTGACTTAGGAAAAGTATTTGAAATGGTAAAGGGACTTTATGGAATGAAGTAGCATTAGCTGTGCCTGCTATTTGGGAAAATTAATATCCAAAGTCAAACAGCTAGAAAATTACTGCTGAGTATGAAACAAAGAGCGATTTATTTTCAGTGGACTGCAAAAAATGTTTCCTGTGGAGTGAATTATCAGACTGGCGAGTAAAAGGAAAGAATGAAAGTGAGTTTTGGACCGCTGGACCTAAACCTGGAATCACCAGAGTTTGCTTGCTAGTGAAGATGCACAGAAGAGACCGGACACAAGCTTCTTTCTCCCCTTGTGCCATCTTGCTACCAGCCCTGGCTGTGGGCCCCATGCTGTTGGGCTGAGGGGAGCAAATTGGCATGTCCTGGGTGGTGGGTGTCCAGCCCTGGAGCGTGTGTGCCTGCGCAGAGGTCGGGGATCAGCACCATCTGCAGCCTAGCACTCGGGCTGCCTGCCTTCTGTGCCTGGAGGTCACTGTTGCGGGGTTAGCCAATGATTAAATTCTGCCAGAACTCGTGTGCTTGTTTATTTTTAACAGAATGGGTGAAGTTTATTATAGGATTCAGTACAAAACAAGGGCCATGGCCAGGGTGTGTATTTGGAATTTGGATTTTTTTTCCCCAGAAATGAATTTTGGATTTAAAGTAAGGAGAGTAAAGAACATGAGAGACTGGGGGGTGGGGTGGGGGCGGATGTCAATCTGCATGTAACCTCTTCAGCTCCCTGATCTCTTGGTATGACATCAGGTTGGCCACAGACCACAGCTCAGCACCTTGCCTGGGCTGAGTAGCCAGTTGGAATGGAAATTACCTGAGGTGGAGTGGCCCTGTGGTGTATTGAGCAACACTCATGTGCTTTACAGGGGGGCATCTAAGAAGTCTGTAGAGCAAAATAAATGGTCTTAAAGATGTTTGAAGAAGCAGCCTTGGTTGCCTGATCAGTCACGTGTGAATATTTTGACAAATCTGGTATCTTGACAATTACATGTTGCATGGATCTTGTTACCACCTGTTAAGAATTTTAAAGTGTTTCTCATAAATCACGCTGTATATGTTGGCATAGTAAACCTTTATTTCTTTATGTAAATGCAACTTTTCATGTGAGAGGTTTTTTTTATTCTTATGGCACAGATTTATTTGTTATCATGCAGTTAGAACTGTCACTATGATTCCTTAATTTTCAAAAGTGAAAGGACTAAAACGTACGAATTTTCAAAACTCACAGAAAACTGTTTCCTCACAAGCAGTGCTTTTAATACAGTTTGTCCTTTAAAAACAAGCTTAACTACATTTTTAGGAAGCTGAAACATTAGGGAAACTCATCAGGATGTGAGGATCTCATGAAGTGGCCACAGCAGTTTTTCAGCGTTCTGAATGCTAATGGTATTTTCTGTGGAACAGTGTAATTATAGGAGCTCTTAACTATCAGTGTCTATTATCTCAGAGAAAAGCGTTTTATTGTAGCTGAAGTGAATGAGAGTCTTAAGGGATCTTTTTTCTATGGCCATTGAATCAGATTCTTAAAGAATAAATTTCAAGTTTATTGTGAAACTCATGTTGGCCTTGTGCCAGCTGCCATTTGGATGTATCAGTGACCTCAGTGGTAATTAAGGCCTGACCCTTCTTTCCCAAACACATCCCTTTCAGTTCTAACTTTTGAACCTTATCCCATTTTCCTTTGGAAAAGCGGTAATGCTTTATGCCTGTGCTGGGCATTTAGTTAACTTTGCTTCCAGAAGCGAGAAGAGCAGTACTTGAAGAAACTTTCCCAGGCTATGTGGTCTGAAAAGCCTCTGTTGGTTCTGTAATATTACAATTCTTGATAACGCCTGGGGATGACACTGATTTTATAAAGGCTTGTCAGCTGAACTTCAGTTTTTCAAAATAAATGTGATTCAGATTTGATTCTAATTTTGCCTGTTCTGGAAACTGTTAGAAAAGCTCTAATATGATATGTTCTCATAATGATCAGTGCAGCTTAATTATAATATAGATAAGAAGACTCCTGATGTTTTAAGAAAGATACTTGTTTACAATAGTCTGCTTTCCTCACCCTGTAAAAATGGATAATTTTGCAAGTGTGTGAGCACAAAACTCTGCCTTGTTTGCAAGCCCTGCAGCCTGCCAGGGCCGTGGCATTTGCCTCACCTCCCTTAGGGAGTTCCTGGTGGCCTCTGGTACATGGGAGTTACTTCTAGTTATTCCTGCCTGATCTGATTATATACTCTCTCCTCCCTCTTTTGCTTTGACTCCAGATTTTACAGCACATTAACTTTTGTTTCTGCTCCTTCCTACACTATTTCTGTTGAGAATATTGTTCCTTGCATTTTAGTTGCTGATCTGGAACATGCTGAACCCTAACACGAATGTCTGTGAGGTCTCTTTACACATATGCTGGGCGTGCATGCACTGTATACACAGAAAGGGCTATTCTTCTGCCACATTTCCTTCTGAATAAGAAAAAAGGGTGTGATTCTTCTGTATTTTCATAGAATCATAAAATAGTTTGGGTTGGAAGGGACCTTTAAATGTCATCTAGTCCAACCTCCCTGCAATGAGCAGGGACATCTTCAACTAGATCAGGTTGCTCAAAGCTCCGACCAACCTGACTTTGAATGTTTCCGGTGAGAGGACAGCTACCACCTCTCTGGGCGACCTGTTCCAGTGTCTCACCACACTCATTGTAAAAAATGTCTTTCTTATATCTAGTCTAAATCTACCCTTTTTTCATTTAACACCACTACCCGTCATCCTATCACAACAGGTCCCATTAAAAAGTAAAGGTGTGGCAGTATTAGAGAGTGCAACCTTCCTAATGCACGCCAGCCTGTGCATCTTGTGTCCATCCTTTTCAAGACCGAGCTGGTTTTACTTGCAGAAGCAGAAGGGACAGCCCTTCCCCTTTTACCCATGCAAGCATAAGCAACCTGTGGTTTTATGATGGAAAACCACAGATTTTGTTTCAGTATCAGCACAACACAACTAATAATACCAAGAAAAATTGTGAGAAGCAGGCTTGCTATGGAAGATGGCTTGTTCATTGCTGTGACCAGTGGCAAAATAGAGATCGCTATGTGCAGATTCAGTTCCCTAATCATGGACATCTAGGGCTGTTTGAGATGTGTAATGGTATTCAGGACACATATCTGTGGGATTCTGTCTAGCAGGACTTAGGTAAACCTTAGTCCTGGAGAAGCAGGTGGAGGCCAAGTGGCATACCCCCTAAACATAAACATAAACCAGCCCTATAGGTGTGGGCCCAGGCAGCTGAATCATGCCTTTGTTCTCTGCCAGTAGAAACGAGAACCAGGCAGACTGAAAGCAGTGGTGACAGATTTGCTGTGATGCCAGCCCACAGAGGAGGAAGCCAAGCCTGGCGGGCCACGGTCTTTAACTGCAGAAGCAGAACGGTACATGAGATTGGAACTGATAGCAACTTGATTGTAAGGACAACCAGATGTGTCAGCTGAACAGTATGATAAAGCTATGCGAGTTATGTGGGGGTATTAGATTGCTAGCTTTCAGAGGTGGCAGCCATCTTCATGATCTTCATTTGTCAAGTGCTGGGGTCCAGGGGCAAGATTGCAGCTCTGTGATTGCTGCAGTTTTAAAACATGTTTTTTCACTACTGGTAGTGCAGGTTCCCCAAGGCACTAGACTGCAAAGCTTAAGCTTACTGGGAAAGTGTGATATGAAAATATCTCATGCTCCTGTCAAGGGGGTTGAAGCTTTCCTTACCACAAACATCGCAGTTTACACACCAGAAGATGAAGATCAAAGATGAATCACTTCTGAAGCAGTGCCTTAAATTCTCCCTCTTTTCTTTTGATTGATGAAGCCATTTTGCTTCTCTTGTTTAAGTTTTGTCAGATGCCTCTCAGCCACTCTGTATCTCCCACATCTTCCTTAAAGAATCTCTTCTCATGCCAAAATTAACAAATCTGCAGCACTCACGTGGGTGTATTGCAAAAAGTTGCCTGAGGCAGCATGTCACCTACTTTGCACCTGGATCTTGCAAAATGTAGGGCTGACAATTCTGTGATTTTGTTGAAAAGCCACAAGAACCATTATGAAATGCTATGGGGCTCAGCAGATCCCACAGATCCATCCAGGGACCCCTGGCTGGCAGTGTCAGAGATCTCTGCTTCCAAGAAATGAGATCCTTTGTTTCACGTTTAAAGAGTAGCTGGCTGGAATTGTTAAAGAAATTTCAGATAAGGTTATATTTAAGCTAAGGCTAAGAAACAAGAAGTTGGTCTGTGGACAGACATCTCCCAGCTTTGTTGTGCCTATCAGAAAAAGTTAGGGCTTTCAACTGTCTCTCTTTTCATTCTATCTGCTCCCTCACTCATGGTTGGCCTTGCGGGGTCTGCTGGTTATCCACCCTTCTCACCTCGATTTAGTTGAATGAGGTCAGCTGGCAAAGGCTGAGCCTCTTAGGGGGCACCACAGGAGAAAATTGGTTGGGTTGGTGGCTGCTGGTGATAGAGCTGCTGAGCTGTAGGGAGCATTAAGCTCTGCTACTGGCATGGCTGATGGGAAGGGCTGTGCATGTCCTTGGCTTCACTAGATCAACCTAATGTTGTATTTCTTTGGTATGGTGTATAAGGTGGATGGGTGAGCCACTGGGAAAACTCAGTAAATACTGACGATTCTGAGCTGACAAAACAAATTGGTGGATGGTATGCTTTGATTAGTAATTAGGTTTAAGGCCAGAAAGTGCATTAACTTTTGGCCTGACTCCAGTGAACACGCATGCTGAGGATAATATATGTTGCATGTATTTTTTCACAATTCATTGGATCTAGTCTAGTGTTGTCTGTTCATGGTCATTATTTAGGTCAAAGTAGGTGGGTATTTGGTATTAAATTGTCAACTACTGATTTTTTTTTTGTTACTATATGCATTCATTGACTGTAATTTCGTACTATTTTGCTTTTCAGTAACTGTGGGAATGCAGACATAGATGTGAATTTTGCCTATTACAATTAATTTCAGTTTGTAAATTTGTCATGAAAGAGAATAAATTTGAAAAGCTATGCTGAGGTATATCTGAGGTTTATCTGTATGTTAGGAGATATGTGTTTATGTAAGTGTGAATTCTCAGGTATAAATGGGGATCTTATATTTAATTTTTGCATTTATCTGTGCAGGTTCGAAAGCATGTGAATGACCTGTATGAAGACCTAAGAGATGGACATAACTTGATCTCACTTTTAGAAGTCCTTTCTGGAGACACCTTGGTAAGCTTTTAGATCAGACTGCAGTGGTTCCAGTTTGTTACATATACATTTGCTCTGTTTGTTAATTCCTTACATATCTACTGCTGGAGGTTTCTCTGATACTTTCCATAACCTGTGACTTGATACCAAAGACACAAGTTGTATCTCTGTCAGTAAAATATTCCACTGTGAATTCTGTGGGGGAATGCATTCTATTCTCTACATTTCTTGTGGTCAGTGAGACTTCCTTTCTTAATAGGGTAATGCGCTATTTTTTTTGTTCTTTCTTTTTCTTTACAGTTTTTCTTTTAACAAGTATTGGATGCTTAATATCCCTTCGCATTAAAGGGAGTAACTTACAAATAGCAAGGATAAAATGTCCCTGAAATTGTCTAACACACTCCTCAGGTGTCATTTCCTTTCTTTGTGAGCATTACTTCCCTTGCTTGGTATTTGTTCTCTTCATTATGTTCTTCTTTTCATGCTCTTCTTTTCATTTGTGGTCTGTCTTGTGTTTTTGCTGTCCTGTCTCCTGTCTGTTATATTCATTAGCCAAGAGAGCGAGATTTTTTGAAGACCTTACGGTTGGTGAGTTCAACAGAAGCATGCGCAAATGAACAGCATGAGGATGTGGAGGATGAGGATAAGGGGGTAGGTGCCGACCCCCATAACTGTACTAATGTAGTGTTTGAAGTGTGGTGTTTGCTAATGTAAATTCTTAGTTTGGTGTGCTGCAGTAGTGTGCTGTAGAAAGGACAAAAGAACTCACCTTGGTAAACCAGGATACGTATGTTTATGATGGAGGTATGGTAAAGACAAATTTTCATTCAGCCTTTTTGTGAACAGTTGAAATGCAAATGTTCAACATTTCTATTTGTTTTCTTTTGTTAAACTGTACAAAACCATGATGCAAATGTGTACTGGACAACATTATCAAGATGTTACAAAATAATCTTTTTTAATAATAAATAGAGAAGTACCATAATTATTCCATTCAACCAAGATTATTTTTTTTACTTGCAAACAATATTGTCCACATACAAGTAGTTTAGACAAAGGCTTGAAGTCTCTCCTTAGTGAAGTCAATGGCAAAAAATTGATTGTCTTAATTAGAGGCACCTGTCTACTGCACCCATGGTGTATTTGACATAATATTGGATAATATTTTGAAATGCGGTAATTCAGATGTGCAGACCTATTTGTTAGAATTTATCAAATGTCATCATTACTTTTATCAAAGCAGATAGAGCTGTCACTTCTGCTTTGTCTGTGTAGTGGCTACTAAGTATACAGATTGTTTGCAGGGTTTATCCTTCTTGCAACAAATGCTGAATTTTCGTTTTGCTGTATTTTAACCATCCAGAAGGGAAATATCTACTTATGAAGTGTAAAATGCTGAGTGCTTGTTAGTCCAAGTGAGCTGTGCCATGCCTTTGTAGACCTTGCATTATTAGCATTTGCTAAAGCAAGTTGCTGTCATAGGGCCCGAGTGCCTCCTTGGCTCCCCGTGTGTTGTGCTGCAGTTGTGATTTCAGTGGAATTTGTGTGCTTTTTTCCTGGGGCATAACATAACTCAAAATGCTGCATTTTAGCTGTACATTGAAAAACATATTTCCCCTCTGAGATGCTATACCTAAATAGATCAGTTTGGATTTATTATACCCTCTTTGTTGTGGAAAACCAAGTTCCAGGTCTGCAGTCCTTTGTTCCATCCAGGGAAGCTACTCAGTATTGAGGGCTGCAGGGCTTGATCCTGGGCTATTGGTGTGAAAAACAACAGGCTAATTTGAAGGCTCTGTAATGGAAATGAAAATTCTTTGTGTTTTAGTTTATGCCTCTTATTCAACGCCGTTTTCCCATGTTTTTCTTTTGGCAAGCATCTGATACACCACAGGGGAAAAAAAAAAAAGGCAGTTGAGGAAGGCTTGGGCTTATCTGTGTGTTTCGCAGTGATTGTCTGAGGAAAGCCTCATATTCATGGCTGATACCTAGCAATTATAGTCCGCTTCAGTTTATTGCTGTGAAAGTTTGTGAAAAATCTGAAATAAGGAAGAAGAATAGAAGGATTCGGATATGATGATGATGATATAAATTTAACTGCTTTCCCATTGCTGATCTGTGACAGCTAAGTAAAGTATGCTTTTTCTGTGTGGTTCTTCTTCTTGGTGATTTTACACTAACTGCATGCAGTTTTGCCATGTTTCCATTAACACACCACTCATGCTTATTTTACAGTTTCTTCTTGCTAGTTTTGACTTTGCTTTGAGAAGAGTGACACTTACACGCTAGGGCTGTATATGTTGTATTATTCTGTTTGGAGGAAGGTATTATCTTTATTAGATGCTTTAAGTAAATATATGTCAGTATCATAATGCTTATACGGTCATACCATAAATAAACAACAATAAATCATAAAGTTGCATACCCAGGTAAGCTTTTCCATTACAGAGTTTAGCAGAACAACATAAAGGTCCGTGACATTACTTAGATTTTGCTTTGCTTATTATACTGTAAATATTTTATAATAATATATTGCAGTTTAGCTTCTGTAGGTAGATTAATGTAGGGCTTTTTTAGCCCTCTTGGCCTTAATAGTACTTTACAGGGAAACAGTTATCAATCAGCCTGCATGGATCCAAGTTGCAGTTTGGGACCACTGATCTCTCTTGCCATCCACTGTGCTAAAAAATTTCAACTACAGTTTAAAAAAAAAATTATTAAAGCACATTCTTCCACCAAAGGTATTGGCTTCATTAAAACTGGAGTACTTCAAATGTTTTACGTGGTATCTTTTAAATCAGACTGTTTCTTCTTTTGACTGATGAGAAAATCTCACAACTATTGTTTTCCAATTTTAGCCTCGAGAAAAAGGTCGGATGCGTTTTCACAGACTCCAGAATGTCCAAATTGCACTTGACTATTTGAAAAAACGCCAGGTACGGTGAAAGTTTTGTCAGCTCTAGCTAATAAATAAAAAAATATGTCCTGCTTGGTCTTTTATGCATGCTGTATAACAGCTGCTGGTGTAGGCTCGGCTTGATCTCATGCTTGAAATGGTTAAGAGAGATGTGACAAAGGTGTCTTTACACCACCCTTCTCTGAGCAATAACCTCAACACACTCCATGTGGTATATGATGTTAAAGAGGAGAAAATGATGGGTGAGGTCCTCAGGAGTTGCTTATAGTAGATTTAACTATCTTTCATGCTGCCCAGACTCTAGCAGGTATGCAGTTTTGTTCACAACCTAATTTTAGTGCAAAATGCAGATTCAAAGAAATGAAAACATTGTATGGGAGTTTCTTGTTTTGATTATATTTTTTTTGGAAAACTTTCTCAGGCCTTGATCCTGATGAAAGCAAAACTGGTGCCCAAGGAAGGCAGCAGAGTCACCTGTGCTGTGGAAGACTCAGGTTTAATTTTACCTGTATCTCCTTTGAACCAAACACTTGAAGCACACACTAGTGGGCAGTTTTCTGCTGCTATGAGTTTCTTTCTGCTGTTAAATTTCTTTTAAACACTTATTGGATTCTTGCTTTGTCCCTTTGCAAAACGGCAGTATTAAAAAATGTCCAAAACATGGGTGGAAGGAAAAACTGTACCTCCCTATCCATCCCATCCAAATGAATTGATACTGGAAATCTGCTTTCTGGTTGGTTGACTTTATTTTTTTTTAAATTTTATTTGCTACTTAAAAGGTTTGAAAAAATATGAGGTAGCAAACAACAGACAGATACTTAATTTGATTATAAAAACAGATGTCTCTTCGTATTTTGAGTGAAATTGCAAACTATCTTTCGGGTCACTGAGTGATGTGTGTGTACTGACAATTCAATCCTGCTTCACTGAGTTCAAAGCAAACTTTTCCCGTTAACCTAAGTGAGCCATTGAACAAATACACTATGAAGTAAATGAATAGCTACTTGAAATGACAGTCACAATGGCATTTCTGTGCAGTGAGACCTCTGGACCATGCCTTATGCATGACAGACCAGGTGTATTAAAATGCAGGAGATGCAGAATCAGGTCATCCTCATGCTTATGAACGTGTGTATGTCATTAGGAACCACAAGTCTCCATCACGCAGCCGTCGATTGTAATCTGAGGATTTTTGTGCTCTCTTTAGCTTTACAGTTTCATGAAGATGGCTGTAGTCTACTGTACAAAATACTTGTAGGGCTTCAGTCTTCTTGACAAGTTGCCAGCAGGACTTGCATTTAATTAAAGTTTCAGGCCCCTGTTAGGTGTTTCTAACCTGTATTTAGGAGGTGACTTGCTTAGATTTGCTGTGTAACCTCCAAATACAATATTTTATTGTGATTGCAAGGCAAAGAGATCCTATATATTGATATTTTTTAAGCCTGACAGGAAAAAACAAGGAACAAATCAAAGATAAGGCATATCTGACTATCTTGTAGAGTTTTGCCAAACACAAATAGTTTTTATAATGCAGTGGGAGGAAACATTTGGATTTGTTTTTAATTTCTTTTTTGAACAGAGGAATGCACTTTCTTTCTTCCAGAGAGAGTGTTTTGGTTTTGGGTTTTTTTTTCTAATAATTAAGGTTGTAGCTGCACATCAAGAGAAGGACATGCCTTTGCTTGTTCAGTTGATAATAGGGTATATGTTAAAAAGCATGTGCATGTAACTTTACTAGCATAAGCATAAAGTGCCTTTTAGCTGACTCATCTTTAATTGCTGGGCTATATGGATCCATAATACATATAGAGAAATTAAATGTAATAATAAGATATGGCAAAGAAAATAGAATTATTCAGCTCACTTTGGATGTGAGTTTGTAGGAGTGGCAATAATCTCAGCCTTTGTTTTAATCCTATGAAACATTTCATATATATAGCCCTGTGAATGAGTACGGCAGCAGAAGCGATAATAATAGGTGTCATTATTAAGACATCAGTTATTTAAATCTGATACTAAATTCTTGGTTTTATCAAGCCAGACCATTGTGTTTTAGCAGGCCAGTTCTCCTTCTGCTGAATTCTTGCTTTGGTGCAGGAGATCATGGGGAGGAAGAAAGGCAGTCATGGCTTCCCAGGTCTCAGCACCGCCCTGAGACTGATACAGCATTTACAGATCATTGTATTCTTCTTGTCCTTTCTCACTCTGTAATGCCTTCCCCTTCTGACAAAGACCGAGGTTAAGGGTGTTGGCATGGGGAGCAAATCTGCTGATGTAGTGACAGCTGAGAAATCTTCTCAGTTTAGCGTGGGTGGGAGAGGGCAATTCCTGGAGGGCTGGTTACAGCCAGAATGCAATTCCTTTCTGTTTTTAAGAATTAAGAAAACCAACAGAGTAGGCTCTGGAAGTGAGTAATGCATCCTTTATAGTCATGCCTGTGTAATGCAGTATTTGTGACATATTTATTTAAATTTTGTCTGTATTTTCTTTCCATGATGGCAGGTGAAGCTGGTTAACATTAGAAATGATGACATAACAGATGGGAATCCCAAATTGACTTTGGGGTTGATATGGACCATAATTTTGCACTTTCAGGTAAGCCTAGTTTGCTTGACAGTATGTTTTTGGTCAGATTCTTGTGTACAGTTACGATGAATTTGTCAGCTTAGAGAGGACTCCATATAGGCTGCACAGAAAGATAGATTATGTCTCTCCTCTAATGTGTATTTGAAGGTTTTGATGATGTATCTTATTTTGTGATGTAAACTGAATCTGAAGTTGTCATTTGTTTGCTGATTTCCTATCTGTGGAGTGAGAGAAAAATAGCTTGGGTTTTGAACTTCATTAAAGACAACAGTTGATGTATTCCTTCCAGTGTTTGGACAAACTGGTCTTGTTTTATTCTACAGACTTCTTTTGATGAGTATTAAAATATATTAAAAAGTTTTAAATCTCTTTTCATTCCGGATCTGGATTTCTCTGCTGATACGAGTATGCTAGCAAGCACTACTTGCAGCCTTTTCTACTAGTCCCTAACACTTCAGCATTCGTTTTTAGCCCCAGTGATGGTAACGTGGGTCACACTAGGTGGCACTCTGGTTGTTGTACACTGACAGAATTGTGTACAGTATAATGGAGCCTTACAGTGTGTGGTGTTAAATTGCTCCTCAAAATGAGGCTTTCACAATGGCCGTGGCTGTAGATGATGTAATTCAGATGACAGATAATTCCCATTTAGTGACTGCAGCATTGTTAGCGATAAACTCCCTGCTGTGCAGGCATTTTAAATGATCTAAAAATTACATGATCATACAGAAAAAGCATGGGTCACTTAGGATATCCTGCACTGGATTTATGACTGGAAAAAAAAAATTCTTAAAACCCCCAAAAGGCTGCTAAGGTCTGATTTGCCTTTCTGCAAATCCTGACAAGGAACAGAAGACATGAATAGAGCCAGTGTGGGTGCACAGCTTAGCCCAGACCAGAGCACAGGGTGAAGGAGAAACCACTAGCGAGTACTTGAAATTCCCTCAGCTCCCCTCTGTCATGTCAGTCTTTGCTCCCACATAGTTATATAGAGAAAGAAGGCTGAGCTTAGAAATGTATTTAAGCATGGGACAACCAGGGGATCAGGCCTAGTCAGCATGGGTTTATGAAAGGCAGGTCCTGCCTGACAGACCTGATCTCCTTCGATGACAAGATGACCTGACTATTGGGCGAGGGAAAAGCCATCAATATTATCTACATGGATTTTCGAAAAGCATTCGACAGAGTTCCCCATAGGATTCTCATAGAAAAACTGGCTGCCCATGGCCCGGATGAGCGAACGGTCTGCTGGGTCAAGCACTGACTGGATGGACGGTCCCAGAGAGTGGTGGTCAATGGAGCTAAATCCAGCTGGCGGCCGGTCACAAGTGGTGTTCCTCAGGGCTCGGTGTTGGGACCATTTCTGTTCAACATCTTTATTGATGATCTTGATAAGGACATAGAGTGTATCATCAGTATATTTGCAGATGACACCAAGTTAAGCGGGAGTGTCGATCTGCATGAAGATAGGGAGGCACTACAGAGAGACTTGGATCGATTGGATCGGTGGGCCAATGTTAACGGGATGAGCTTCAGCAAGGCCAAGTGCCAGGTCCTGCACTTGGGCCACAACCACCCCATGCATCGCTACAGGCTTGGGGAGGTGTGGCTGGAGAGCTGTGTGGAAGAGAAGGATCTGGGGGTTCTAATTGACAAGCAGCTGAACATGAGCCGGCAGTGTGCCCAGGTGGCCAAGAAAGCCAACGGCATCCTGGCTTGTATTAGAAATAGTGTGACCAGCAGAAGTAGGGAGGTGATAGTCCCCCTGTACTCTGCACTGGTGAGGCCACACCTTGAGTATTGTGTCCCGTTTTGGGCACCTCAATACGAGAGAGATATCGAGGTGCTGGAGCGACTGCAGAGGAGGGCAACGAAGGTGGTGAAGGGCCTGGAGAACAAATCCTATGAGGAGCGATGGAAGGAGCTGGGACTGTTCAGTTTGAGGAAGAGAAGGCTGAGGGGAGACCTCATCACTCTCTACAACTACCTGAAAGGACATTGTAGAGAGGTTGGTGCTGGTCTCTTCTCACAGGTGATTAGTGACAGAACAAGGGGGAATGGCTTTAAACTGCAACAGGGGAGGTTTAGACTGGACATTAGGAAAAAATTTTTCACAGAAAGAGTGGTCAGACAGTGGAACAGGCTGCCCAGGGAGGTGGTGGAGTCACCATCCCTGGATGTGTTTAAGGGTCATTTGGATGAGATGCTGGGGGATGTGGTGTAGGGGAGAACTTTGTAGAGTAGCGCTGATGGTTGGACTCGATGATCCAGAGGGTCTTTTCCAACCTGAATGATTCTATGATTCTATGATCCACAGAATTAGGCAGTGATTGAATGCTGCTGTGTTTTCAGAAACAAAGATTATTAACAACTTATTAATAGAAGCTGTTAGTGGAAGTTAAACCTTTACTTGATGTGTAGTTTATCTTTCTGAACTTGAATAGGTTTTTTGCAGGATGAATTTTTTAGCTTTTCTCACTAGCTGAAGCACAAAACAGCTTGCACAATTTTGGGCACTTATAAAAAGTGATAAAAATTAGTGTTACTAGTTATAGCTGTAAAAATTATGAGGAGGAAGAACATTTATATTAAAGTAACTAATTTAGGTGAGGTGGTGTGACAAGGATTTTCCCCTGTAAGGTAGCCAGCTCCATATGAAAAATGTAAAAGCATTGAAATTGTAGCAGCAACACACTTCACTCTGTCCTGACCCCCAATAACTACCAACTAAATGTCTAGCAATACAATTCAGATCTTGCATGGGCGAATGCAAATCCAGTCTAAAACGCCCCTTGTGCGGCTTTGAACCATTCCCACATGTCCTGTCACTGAATACCAGGGAGAAGAGCTCAGCACCTCCCTCTCCATGTCCCCTCCTCAGGAGGCTGTAGAGAGCAGTGAGGTCGCCCCTCAGTATCTTCTCCAAACTAGAAAATCTGGAGTTCTTAGTTGCTCCTCATAGGACATTCCTTCCAGCCCTTCCAGCAGCTTTGTTGCCCTCCTCTAGATGCATTCAAGGACCTTCACATCCTTCCTAAATTGTGGGGCCCAGCACTGCACAAGTACTCTGAGTGAGGCCGCTCCAGTGCTGAATACAGGGGGATAATCACCTCTTTTGACCGGCTGGTTGTGCTGTGTTTGATGCACGCCAGGATGCGGTTTGTCCTTTTGGTGAGCTTTTATTTTCTCAAAATAGTATCCCAAAAAATTGGTGTTAAAATAATTTTAAGAATGAACCACTGTTCTTGGACTAAATATTAAGCATCATTAGTAAATATGAAATAACTTTAGAACAGCGATTTTTAAAAGATATTTTCAGTCTTTTTGCTATTAATGGCTGCAGTACTTACACTGAATGCAGAAGGGATTTGAAAGGTTGTGTAAGAGACACCCTCTGTGCTAATCTCTGCTAGCCTGGCATTTGCCTGTATGTCACTTCTTTCGAAGTGTATGGCAATTTGGTGTCATTGACACCCATATATGGCCAATTCGGGTTCAGAATGTATAAGGAAGTTCAGAAGAATGTGTGTACTTACACCTCGTATTTTCTTGTCTTCACTTAGATTTTGAATGAGGGAAAAAAACTGATCCAAGAAGTCTTAACAGCAGAGTCCTCACGAAGGGATGAAGTTTCGTGATAATAGCTGTGTTTATGCATGGAGTAATCCTATAGATATTGGGAAAGTTGTGATGAGATTCATTTTGAAGTTAAGACACCTAAATCCAGGTGTTTATGGGGACCTGTGTTCATGTGCATTAAGTGTCTACATTGTCCCTATAATCTGATACTCTGAGCGACAGAAGTTTATTCTATACAGCTAGTATAGCCTAGAAAGTGAGTCAGCTAACCAGCTACTAGAGGCTCACTCCATTTGACTAAACATAAACATCTGTGTTGTTGGAGATTTATGAGACATCCGCATGAGTATGAGAAACATGACGTAGGTCTTATGGGAAACCCACTATCATCTGGGAGGAGACAGATCAGGCAGGATAAACTGCACCTTAAATGGTGGTAAATATGTTTAGCAACAGATTTGAGGCCTGGAGCGCTAGTCAGTATAGTGGATGAGGTTGGTGGAGCAATTCAGATCACTTGCAGTAGGTGCCTGGAGCACCTACTGAGCTATTCAGTTGTCCAGCATAGGTGCTTAGTGTCATCTGAGATGACACAGCATACACAGTAGCATATGCAGTGGGAAGCAAGTTTCCTTAGGTCCTGTGGTGTATCTGCTATCCCCATATAGATATCTCACATAGTGTTAAGTTTCTCAAATGTTCTAGATGGTCAACTGACTTTCTTCTTATGTCTAAAGGATGTGAAACATTGCTGTTCAAGATCCATTGATTGTACTAACTAGATCTCCAGGGCTTTTGATTCAGTTTTCTAAAGACAGGTGGCATTTGAGTGACATCTGAAGTGTGCTAGAGTATCCAGGACATGTGTGTGGAGTTCTCTGATGAGACACCAGATCTGTGGGAGACCCATGCTCTTCTAGATCTGCAGCTGAAGGCCAGTTGGGATATAGCAGGATATGTCAAAGAGTGCCAAAAGCCCATGTTTAGGAAACTAAATCCTGTTTCCGCTGGATAAAATGGTCTCTTCAAGAGATAGCCAGCATGTAAACATGAATATGTAGACACCTATGTTGAGGTGTCTTAATCTGAACTACCTCTTAAATTTTCCCAGCATTTGCACAAGTAGTTAATTTTTCAGCGAGTATAAGGAGCTGCTTGCCACGTGATGTTAGTGCCTCTGCTCCATCATTCAAGTGTATTCTAGTAACATGCAACCTGGGGGGTAGTCAAGATGCCAGGGATTTTTTTGGCTGTTGTTTGTGTCTTCTCGTTTCTCTGAGTCATGGCATTTATCTCAAGAGTATTTCCTCAAAATAGAAAATCTTCCTGGGGATTTGAATGAATTTAGGAGTGATTTAGGGGAAAGACATGATGAACAAAAATAAAAGATGATAGGCATTTGAGGATTACATTTCACTTGCATCTGAATTATGTTTAGAGATGGTTATGGTTTTGTGACTTGTTACCTGTAATTAGATAAGTATAGATGTTGTTCTGAGTTATACAACTGACTTTTGCAGCTGGACAAGTCCAGAAATTGTACATTCCTCTGTGTCTCAAGTAATTACATATAAGATATAGAAAAGATGAAATGGGAAATCTCGTGGTTTATTGAGTTGAGTATGTTAGAAAATAATTTGTGGATATTGAAATTGTGGGTATTGAAAATCCCTAAGACATGTATGTTATTAGGATTTAGGCAAGCTTTCAATGTACGCATTTCGCATGCTTTTAATAATATGTGGCTTTTAAAAAATTCTGTTTCATAATGCAATAACTACTATAAGTTATTTTCCTGGCACCTGTAGAACATGCTAAATCAGATTAGAGTATTTTGTGTAATTATAGGCTGTTTGTATATGTATAAATACCCAAAGTAATACTTGAATGGACTTCTCCTTCAACACCCAGTACATTTTCACTGATGGCATTGGAGATGAGCAACTGTAACTGAAAGCAGAATTTGGCCTTAGTAAGTAACCACAATTTTAGTAAGAGAATTTCTGTGAGAATTGGTGATCATTTCTTTTCAAACCACTGCAAACATTCTTTAATATAACAAATAGAAATTAAAATAATTTGCAATAAGAAAAAAACCACACCCAAACAAATCAAACTCAGAAACTTTCAGGCTTCCAAAATTAGGCCTTTGTGAACTCAGACCTTAAAAAATTTCTGGAGCTTTTAAGTCATGACTCAGTAGACTTTTTCTATTTCAGTTTCATTATAATTTTGTAGCTCAGGAACTGCCATGAAACACCTTCCCTTCCACCATCCCTAGCTCTCTGCTGTCAGGCCTCTTCACAGGATGCTGCTTTTCAAGGCTCTAGTCGTTAACTTTTCTGTCCAGATGTTACAGTACTGTCCAGCCCCCTCTGGTCAGATGGATGCTTTCTCTGAGGCCTCCTTAGAGCATGTGTTACCTCTCCACATTTCTCTTGTCAGCCAGCAAATACTTTTTTTTTTTGGTGCTGACTCCCCATAAGCCTTCAAGAAAAATTAATTCTTTATCTGTCTGCCCCAAAGCAGTCTATAGACTGTTCATTTGGTCCAGCAGATCAGCAGTTAAACTTTTACCTGTGTTGGGCAAAAAGGTGAGAAGGGTGGATTTGTTTGTAGATGACTCGGCTGAGATAAAGGACAGCTACCCAGCCATTTCTCAAGTTCCTGATACCCTTTGCCACAGATAGGTCTTCAGAGCCTGCAATGCAGGTAGCAATTTTGAAGCACTGTTGTGCTGGTTGTGAAGGCTGTGGTCTTCATACAGGGTGGCCAGAGGAGGAGACAGTTCAGCTGTGGTGGCCCATTCCAGTAAATGACGTGCAGAAGGCAGAGGAATAATGGGACATTCTGGGACCCATGCACCTTCCTCTGCTTCAGCTGCTCTGCAGTTAAATCCATGAAGGGGTCACCGTATAAGAGACATGCTGCCTGCTTTCCTGAGGTGACAATGTGGAGTTGAGAGTGCTGGGTCTGGCCGTCACTCGCTGTTCTCCTGGCACGTATTTCTGCTGGGAGCAGCTGCCTGATGGCAGCTGGCTGAGAAGCTTGCCTCTGAGTCTTACCAGAGCCACGGGTCCTGGCACCCAAGGATTGATGTTTAATCTGCCTCTGCTTTAAAATAGCTAGAACAGTTCAAGGCCTGATCTTCTCAAAGATTTAAAGATGGAGCTGTGTGGCCAGTTGTCTAATCTCTGACTATAAATGCTTATAGGATAAACAGTATTCCACCTGGGAGTTGCGATTGCCAGTCATAAGCCATTGCACCAGACCATTCATCATTTGGTGGGGTATGCTTGTCCTGTATTTTATTCCTCAGCTGAACTCCTAGTTAGCTCTTCTGGAATTCTTCAGCAATTAAAAAAATAATTGCTATTTCTCATGTAAGAAAATGAGTATGAAGTTACTGGCATTTCTGGGACTCATCTGAATCACAGCAAGAACGAGAGGCATTATGGCAGAGTTGTATTTAGACTTTATCTCTACAAATAGTGGGATCTCTGCAGCAGGATAAGATTTATGAGCAGTTAGCTCATTCGTTTGATTCTTTTCGTCCTTAATCCCATAAAACCACCACCAAGGAACAAATTCCTATTTTTGTAGGCCATCTCACTGGATATAAAACATCTCCTGTTCAGGGTCGTGACTTTTGGTAGCTCAGTGGTCCCTGAAAGCTAAACAGCTTTTTCAGATTATGAGCAGTGGTTACCAGTACAGCTCAAACAGCTCCGAATATAACCTCTTGTTTGTGCTGGCAAGCCTTTATTTTTTGCCTTGTTCTCTATCTTGTGCTGCTTTAATTTTCAGTTTCTCTTTGGCCTGTGTTTATCTCTCTGACATTCTGCATGTGACCTTTGAGCTGTGCAACAAAATACTTGCTGATTATCTGGTATGCTGATTTAGTACCATGAAATGACACGTCCCATTTATGCTAAATGCTCCATTGCTTTTGCTGTGTTGCATAAACAAAAAAAAAAAAAAAAAAAAAAAAAAAGAGGAGGAAGGGATCTTAGATCCAGAACTACCTGAAACACTTTCCTAGTAGGCTTTTGATCATGTTATTCTAGGATAAAAGATAACAGGTGCAATTTGATTGGCAAAGTGGAACGACCCTTCCTTTTAAAACATTTGCTAACTCTATGAAACCAATGATAAAGCATAAACTAGCAGTGTATGAAGGTCTCAGCATTTTGCAGACCAACAAATATGCAGACATTCAGCAACATTGCCACTATAATGTGTAATATGCTCATCCCGTGTTAAGAACATAATGCATTTCACAGTCACAGACATGCTTGACAAATTAGAGGAATCAATGGTTAAAAGCAAACCAATACAGATCTGCATGAGCTATTTCATGTCTTGATGTTAGTCTTTTATTTACCACGTCTTAATGTTAACCTCTTGTTTGTGATTAAGTAGCCTCTAAGACAGATCAAATTGCAGGCAAGTGTTGGTCTAATCCTTTATTCATGTTATACTTCTTAAGGGTTTATATGCCAGAAAAAGTCTTTCGCTAATCTCTCCTTAAAACTTTCTGGCATCGATGGGTATAGATTTGTATCTTTGGGTTTTTCATTTAAAAAAAAAAAAAAGAAGAAAAGGAAAGAAGTACAACAATCCAAGAAAATATTTTGAACAGCTTTGATCATCTGGGTCTTTGACCAGTGCTGATCTTCCATTCAGGTCTAGTCAGATATCTGAGACCAAGTCCCTGGTGTAGTCAGGTCTGCACTATATTGTGGTGGTTCTCATGGGCTTCAGTGATAGTCTCTTTTGATGCTTTAGAATATCATATTTCTTTGCTCCAGCAGACAGGTTTTAGAAGAAATTTCAGTTTCTGTTTCCTGAATTTCCAGTTTAATCCTGTTATCTGTCTTTTTCCTCGCTGAGACCAAAGTTATTACTTTATAGAATTTCAGTTAGCTGAAAGTGGCCATTTTGTCTTTAGTTACTCACACTTTCATTTATCATCTTTTCTTAACATGGAATATGATTTTGCATAGGTTTTTTTTATATTAAAAAACCCACAACTGATATAAATGCAATTTGTCAATTTTTTTGTCCTTGATCTTTTTGGTTCAAGAGCCTAAGTGACTTATAAAGTTAAAGTGACTATAGAGTTTATTTTTGGTTCATGGAAAAACAAGGGACAGCAGAAAGAATTGTTAATACAGAGGTGATAGCCTTCTCACTCAGGAACAGCTGGTAAGTATGGTTAAATCAGTTATTAAGTATCAAAAAAACATATTTCCTACCTATTTCTAGGAAGATAGAAAGGCACAAATATTACTAATAATCTGTGGAGATATATTTGGAATGCATTTATTCCTAGCTAATATTTAGAAATTATTAAATTCTAAGAATAGCTGCAAATATACAAGGTGTGTTCAACTAGGTTGACCTGGAATATGCAGCAGTAAGCCAGGACTGTTGGGAGCACTGAGCTTGTAACCAGTGTTCCAGAACTGACTTGTGTATGTTTGCTGCCTCAATTTTTTAATTACACATCAGAGGCATGTGATTTTCTGAAAAAGTGAATTACCTACTCTTAAGAAAAAATAATCAAAATTTAAGGTATTTATGAAAGAGAATGTGCAAGATCAGAGTCTTTCTAAATTACTGATTATATTAAAAAATGCAGCTTGCCAGCTGTAAAATAACAACATGTGTCTCTTCTGACCTATCTTGAATTACATTTGATTTGACATTTTTATGATGGTCAGTGTGCCACACTGGAGTTTTGAAATAACAGAGAATCCTTTATGGACATTTTATGTGGGGAAGAAGGTGGTATCATGCTGACTGTTAAACATATGGAAACGGTTTAAAGTAAAGATGTACTAAATCATATTCCATTAAAACTCAGTGAAATAATTATTGTTTAGAAACCTTAGCACCCACTTGTCTTAATTTAAATATGCACTTGCAATAAAAATTTAAATTTGCAGTATTTTTAAACAAATTCTTAACTCCTGTGAAATTTGTGGAGGAAGAACAACATTGGCAGTGTACTTGTGGTAGGCTATATTTACTTTAATACATTGTCAATTAGATGCTATTGTTCTTTCAGATACTGGACATTCTCATCTTTAACGTTTTACATAATACCTGCTTTATCAAGATGATAATGTCTTTTTTATAAGAGTACATAATGTAATATTTTAATATTATTATACTATGATCTATTTAAACATATGTTATTGTTATTAGACGTGTTGTTAAAACAAAGGCTATATCTGTGCAAAATGAAATCAATCTTGGTCCGTTGCACTGCAAAGTCCTGAATCATCTTTTCTGATGAGATAGATGTATTTTCAGGCGTAAAAGCCATTTGTTTGTACAGACACAGTGATGTCATTTACAAAGACTTTTTTTTTTTTTCTCCTGATGTGCTTTTCTGTTAATTAAGGGGGGGCATATCAGAACTGAACTCAGTCACATGTGGAAGTGTGTTTTAAATCACTGAGTCCTCTGGGCCTTGGCTGAAAGTCACTTTTCTAAGATGACTAGAATACAGCTTTTTTACTGTGAGTAAAGGGAGTAAATGTCACAACATCACCTGTATGTTAAGCATACTGCAAATGTGAATACAAATTGAGGCCATGAAAGAGTGTGGTAATAGCATAAACATCTGCATTAAAAAGAAACATGTTAGCATTGTGCCTGTGGGTAGCTGTCCATCTATCAGTGGTACAGGGTATTCTGTAACAGCCTTATAGTCCCTTAGTGTTACAGTGTAAAATTTTCTAGCCATTACTGTCAAATTTAACCCCACTGCCTTGCAAGTAGTCAGCAGTGAGCATCTTTGTTCTTGGAAGTTCTTTGGAGGCTGATCCTACTTCTTTGCTCTATTACTCATTCTAGATCCTGTCAGTAAAATATCGTACAACACTTCAAGTGGAACTGGCCCCTGGGGATAGAGTCTCTGGGTTTCATTATTGCAATTCTTTTTCAAATAAGCAAGGGAAACTCAATGGCAACACCTGATAATGCTTGGCAAGTCACTCAGTAGTTCTTTCTCAGCATGAGAAACCACATCTGCCCCTGCTCATGTGTGCCGGTTTTAGTAGTTTTTGCGTATCAGTAACAAAAATGAAGTGGAAGCTTGAAAAGATATTTTCCAAGCAAAGTATGCTGGTGATTAGACTTGCTTACATTTTAACAACATTTCTACCTAGTTTCAGGTATAGTTAGATGCTTCTTGGCTGTTATATTCAGAGCTACACAGAGATGCCTACAGAACAGGAGCATGGGAGGTGGATGAAGCTCCATTTTTATAAACAGCAACTGTTTGGACAGTTTTTTAGGCAGACTGGCTCTTATGATTTGTTTCACCTTTCTCTGACAGAAGGTTTAAATCTGCTGCAAAGTTCCAATTCCCAGTACACAGCACCACTGCCCTGAGCAAGCTATTATGCTTGTATGATAGTAGTGGAGCAGCAAGTTATTTATAGCTGACAAATCAGTGAAAAATCACATCAGCTGCTATGAAAACTCCACATAGAAATAAAAATTTGACCCCAACAAGCTGTCAGAGCAATCTCTGATCCTCTGATCCTTCACTTTAGTCTTCCCTTCTGTGGATCACTGGATACGTAATAAAAACGTATCAAGTACAAACCGAATCTGCTAACTAAATCCCTGCTATTTGCTGCGCTGCTTGCTTTTGGATTTGGAGTGTAGCTAATAGTTTCAAAGGTTGCTGCATATTTTTCTACTTTATCTTGCTCGAGTTACTAAATGAAACGGGAAGTTAAAATGCGTGCAGGAATTTTCTATTGCTCATAAATGCTATGTCATCTCTGTGAAAGGCCATCGGCATTACAGCCCAATGCTGAAGCAGTGATGTTTATTTAAGAGGATTGGTGGCCAGAAATAAGCCACAGTGTCTAATCAGACACAGGCCCTGCCTGGGCACCATGCCACAACGTTTATTGCGTGTGCATTTCTCATAAGCAAAATGGCTACGTACTGAGGAGGATGGATGTGAAGTCTGGAAGAAATTACGGTGCAAACGGCTGTTCTTAACTTTCTGAGGAGGATTTAAGTGTATGTAAATATACGGGAATGAATGAGACTATGCGACTGTGAGTTACCGAAAGCCAAATGGGGAACGTCTGTGGATGTGTGAGGGCTGAAAAGGAAGAACAGTGTTTAGATCCTGCAAAAGCTCCCTTAAGTCCAGCTAAACATTCCCCTGGAAGAAAATATTTCAGAAGAAAAAGGAGAAAGAAATCAACCAAGGAGGGACCAGATTCAGTACATGTTAAAGAAAGTGAAGAAAATAGCCAGTATGAAGTGGGGATTTCAGAAAACACTGAGAATCGTCCCAAGGGTGTGGGATTGGCTTATTCCGTCCCCCGGAGAGTGACAGTGGCTGGTAATGCTCTGCCTGTGAGTACAGACCTTTCGGCTGATCTTGTTAAAGCAAAAGTTTTACTGGGTGAAACAAAGAGTGATTCTCTTTGTGGAGACAGTTTTCATGGTGATAATCAGAGGCTCATCACGTCTGATGAAACAGAGACATGGTTAAAGGAACAAGACAAGAGGAGTTCAGAGAAGTGCTGTATGTGGAAGAGGAAATACTTGGAGGATGGCAACAGGAGAGAATTAGCATTCCTGAAGAAATCTCATGGTCTTTGTTATGGAAGAGCAGCCAGCTTGGATTCTGGTATCCACATTTTACGCAGACAGCGTGAAGAAACTGGATTAAACAGAACTTCTTGCAGAATTGTTGAAGATGTCCCAGAAAGCAATAAATCAGAAAAGTTGCGTCGCTTTCTTTCTGAAAGCAAAAGTTATCCCCTGCTTGATCAAAAGAGGTTTTATTCTTCTGATGCTGTGCTTTCCCAGTTGTCAAAAGAAAAGGCATTATTTAGCCATCCACCAAACAGGAGCAAGGTAAATATGTTGGCACAGTACATTATATTTGAAAGTAAGCTAAGAATAAGTATTTGAACAGTATTTTTACTGTTAAAAAATACCTTTGCTTTGCTGTATATAAGCCTTTTACACATGTTATGATACTACATGTAGTCGTAGGACAGAACATGTTACTTCATCTTTTTCACAGGTTAAGTAATACCTCTGTACTTCAGGAGTGTTGATACATCCTTGTGCTGTTTTGCTATCTGTAGATTGATTTGTTTTCTAATTTAGGAAGAAGATTTTCAAGTTAAAATGGTTCTAGAAGGTGGAGTAAATTTCAGAGAGTTTTTTAAGTTCACATACAATATCTGCAGTAATTTTTTTTTATCAACTCTTGATGGTCTTGTAATTCTTTTGGGTCTTCTGTCAAGGAAAGGAATATTTCTAATTCTTTTCAGTTATGGCTAATAGGAACTGAAGAAAGATAGAAATATGTGGACAGCCTGAAATAGAAAAAGTGAACATAAATCATATTAATAATGTTCTCCACTTTTAAAAGAAGTTCTTTCCTCACAAACTGTCTATATGGACTATTAATATTAATTACTGAAATTCCATCTTCCTCTGAGTGTAGGATTATTTTCCTTTTACAGTAAAAGAAACTAAACAACAAGCTTAGCTGCAGAATATCATAAGGAAAGCAAATTTTTTTCTGTTAGTATCCATGCTTACCGATTCAACCCATATTGCCAGTTTTGCCCCACTCATCTTCAGCGCAACTGAAATCTGTAAGCGTGGGTTAAATGCTGCTACCAGGGTCTGGTCCAAAACTGATTCCCTGTGCTCAAGAGGACATCTGAGCTTTGAGTTGAATGAACAGAGGGAATAGACATGTGCCAAAGGTACTCCTTCCAGCAAAGAGCTAACTACACTTTCGTTGTTTATATAATTTACTTTTGTAACAGGAATAAAATTATACTTCTTCCAAGCTTAGTTTTTAAATACAGATAACACACCCAGTTACAACACACAGTACACACAAGTACAAATAGCCTTCTAATGCACACAGAGATCTTTAGCCCTCTTAATCTTAGCTGGAATTCAGGAAAATCTTAGGGGTGTTCTTTGATTTGAAAAAACATCATTACTGATTAAAACAGTATGAGGCCTTGTCTGTTCAGCCAAACATGGCCACTTTTTCCTGTATAATCAGGGTAATACAACTTCTAATACGCTGCAGTTATTACGCCAACCAGGCATATACCCCTTGTTACCCACAGGAGGAAGGGGAAAAAAAAGAGTTTTTTGTTGAGCACCTGCATCGATACTGAGACTTGTGCTGGTGATAACAATAAAACACTGCTTAATGGTATAAATATGAAATCTACTGCCAGATCAGTCTAAATGCCCAAGTTGCTGAAATATCTGCTTTTCAGTTCAGTTCCCTTTCTCCACCCAAGATTCTGAGTATAATTAATTTTAAAAGCACCAAAGAGCAGCTTTCACCTGAAAATAAATCCAGGAAGAAGACTAGATTTCAGACTCTAGCTTATTTTACAAAGTCATGACCACTTTCCTTTTGCTTTTGAGAACTAAATAAGTATTTGCATGTCTTGTATTTCAGTATAAAACAGTAAAGCTGTTATTTACACAAATCCACAAAGTTGCAGTTATCAGCCTGAGCTGATACACAAGGTTTACGGTTACAAATCTCAGTTTTTACCATTTTCCTTACTGTAATTACAGAGATCAGTAGCCTCCACTCACCTTGTGAATTTAGCCACGCTATAATGTACTCTTAGCTTACACAGTGGTTCAGATGTGGCTGATATTTGAAAGTGTGTTGGCTTTTGAAGCTGAGGCACAGACACTGGGGAAACCCGTAGGTACAGCTGGCTAATTTGCACTGTAACAGAGAGAGGACATTTTACCCTGTGAAAAGCATAGTCCTCACTACTGGTTTATATCATCTGAGTCTCTTTCTGTGACACAACTTCCTTCTTAAGTGTGTAAAACAGTTATGATTTTGTGTTCAAATAGGCGCTACCATATTACTTCTGGTTTCCTATTTGCAAAGTTCAGGTAAGCAGGATGTTGTGAAGCTTTGTTCCTGCCTGCTCCCTGAGAACTTTGAGAGAAAGTTTTTTACTTTCTGCTGAGGCCTGATTTCTACAGCCCTTGTTCCTAAAACAGGAAGATGACTTCCTCGAGCAAGATATGCTCTGATACTGTTCAAGCTCAGGGCTGTCCTAGAGCAGATGGCAGCTTGCATTAAGGTCAAGAAGTTGTGAATCAAGACCTAAACAGGCTTCCTGCAGCAGACTCCTCAGTGATGTTTTAGCACAATGCAGGTAGAGTAGAAAATCAAGGCTGTAGTTTTGGCTTCTCTACAGGAGATACTGCTACCGCGATATTTGATGTCTCTTGTGTTGAAAGAAGCCATGGTTTTCATTCAGTATCAGCAAAAAATAGCTACCGGCTGGTGTTACCACCAGTTTTTGCTGGTTGTCAGCTTGTGTCGAAGCCAATGACTTATGTGTATCACGTTATCAATCATTATTCTTCTTCTTCCAATCTAATTTGTGGTAGTTTCGGTTCCGGTTTATGGATGTAAACGTTTTTTAGAAAAATGTCTAATATATAGATGGAATCACTCATCTACTTCCAGTACTCAGCTGTTGTCTTGGCTGCAGGTTCTCAGCTGGTTTTTTGCCATGCATCTACATAGTGTTTGATACAGTGGATTTCTTATCTCATCTACAGTACTAATAATAATTTTCAAGAAAAAAAATGTATTTAATTCAGGTTAAAGGCAATATTCTTGCTTTTAAATAAAAATATGTAGAATATTTGTAATCAGCATATTCAGTAAAATATTTCTACTGGTATATGATGGTGGACATAGTTGGAAGGTGTCTTGTTATCATTGCAAGTAGTTGCAAGATAACTGCAGTAATAAACAGATGACTTCTTTTCTTTTACTTTTAAACTCATTAATTCTTTTCCCATTCCCAGAAGAGTTGATTGATTACCTTTTTTTGCAACAGCATTTTACATATATGAAGACTGTTATCACACTTCCCCTCGGTTTTCCCTACTTTAGACTAAATAAATCCATTTTTTCAATCTTTCCTAACAGGTCATGTATTTTTAGCTCTTTTTCATTCTTGTTTTTCTCTTTCGATCTGCTTCAACTGTTCCAATAGTTTTTGAAGGGTGTTGCCCAAAGCTGGACTCAAAGCTCCACAGAGCTGTGCAAGAACTGAATAGGAACATTTGAATTTATGGCCAAATGGAAACTCACAAAGTCCAACTGTAACGTCAGGGGAGATGACTTCTTGTGATCACATGCAAGTTCAAATTCCATTCGTATAACTGTACTTCCCTCAACATACTGTCAACAATCCTTTTCAAAAACAACACATAACTAACTACTTAGCTTAGGTGGAAAACAGCATTTCAAAATCTCTCCATATTCATGTATTCTTTTTTCTCTTGTTTATTTGTGTTCTTCAGACTTTTCTGGTTTAGGGCTAGCTGACATCAGAATACATTTCATTATAGATCATACATCTCTAGCCCATTATATACTTTTTTGCAGTTAAGTACATTATGTCAAGTTTAGACGTGCTTCAAAACATTTGGGATAAGATGGAATTGGAGGGAAGACTCCTTACTATCTATACCAGACTTGCTTCTGTTTGCACTGTAAAAAATGAGCCGCAGAAATCCAACACCAGCATTGATTTCTTTTGGAAGGTCTTTTCTGATCTGCTCTGCTCTTTGGACTCAAAACTGCATCACTGAAATCAGTGCAAGCAAACAGCTTGAGGCTTTTTAGTGTATGGATTTTGTATACTGTGTGATGCAGAGGAAACTTACAGGCAGAGTAAAAAACCGCTTGCAGTAGCAGAGGTTAACTAGTTCCCCCATCTAGAAACAATAAATATATTGTTTAGTGCCAATTAAGACTTCAATCCTGAGATACTAGGGCTGTGCAGAGAATTACTTCTGTCTCTTCTTCTTGCATAACTTGTAATTCACAGGCTTTGAGATAATTTGGAGAACTGGATCTCTAGCAAACAACTGTTCAGACTCATGCAAACTCAATAATTTGTTCCATGCCCAAGGAATAAATGTCCTCTAGTAACAGAGTATAGTGGGTAAATGATAGGCTTGTGAGATATAAGAATGAAAGGCTCACATAAACTGTTTGCTTTGAAGGACAAAATTTGAACAGTAAAAGATTTGATCACCTCTTAATTTATTTTCTGTTCTAGTATTCCTAATTTTGTAGTCCTTCTTTTTCTTTCCTGTGGCAAATGATGTTATAAATATTGTTGATAATGCATAGTTGGTAGATGTAAGTGTGCTTATGGGGTTATCAAAGGGGTTACTGTGCTTATGGGGTTATCAAAGGAAAGATGTGCTCACTGACACTTTATTTTGTGGGTGTAGTATTTTACTTAAGTAGTTCCAAGTTAATAGGGCATCTTGCAAAGTAGAGATCATATTTGTAAGTGTAATAAAACAGCTCTTTGAGTCACCATTTCCCTCAGTGTATTTTTATACTTTTCAAATATGAATTCAGTGTTTATGAAAAAGTCTGAAATCTTAGTCCTGGAATCTGAAATACTTTATTTAGAGAACAGAAGTGCACAGGCTGTTTCGGGTCTCAGGCTAATGTTCCTTAACCTGTACTGAAACGGGCTACTTCCATGAGTGAAAAGCAATTTCAGTTTTTAAACCCACTGTAGTCTATTTGTTTTTCTTCAGATGGCCAACTGGGGTGCTGAACGGTGCTTGAAAGATTTTGGATCGAAATCCTGTTGACCTTAGGGTAATGAGCTAAATTCATGTTTTAGCCATCCAAAATTTGGATTGCAAGTTTACCTCGTGGTCACTTTCAGAATAAGAAATATTCTCCTTGTGTTTGTGTCCATAGCTACAAATGTTGTTTGTATGTAGCAACAGATACAAGTACGACCTTCAGAAGTTGCCTTGTTGTCTGAAATCACTTGTTGCCAGAGGAATCTAATGTGCACTCAAATATGCTGCGTTTGCACTCTCTGCAGCCCAAAATGTACATAGCCATCACCAGTCAATTAACCGTGAAGGAGGCTAAAGATTTGAATTTAGCAGGAAGGAATGTCCGTTAGCAAATTACATTGTTAGCTTGCTTAGGTAGAATACATTAAAAACCATGATACTTAATGATTACACACAGAGGACTTTTCTGAAAATGACAGGGAAAAAATTATAGGGTTTTTCTTTTTTGCTAGACATCTGGCACTTCAGATGACATCATCTCTTTCAGAAGCGTTGTCCGGATAAGTGGCAAATAGTTGACTTCATTTATATTGTGGTCTGGTTGTTCTGTGATGAATAGAAACTAAAGCTACTGAAAAAATATTCAGTTTGCTTTCTTGCTTTGAAATACCAAAAGATAAAAGTAACCAACAGAAAGGAAATCTTACACTGCAGATGAGTTCCCTAGATTTTTACAAGAACATTTTCAGAGAGATTTTAAGTTGGTCTTTTGCCACGTTGGATTCCCTGTTGTCTTCAAAGACTCTACTGTCTGTATTTTGTGTGATTTCATGTACTAAATACTCAGTGCAGGATTTTGATACCTAGAAATTTATAAACAATCACAGCTGCATGTGTTTCTCTTCAGTGTTTTAAACATAAAAGGAAATATTTTCTGATTTTTTCTTAAAAATGTGCAGTGTTCAAGCTGGAGACATTAGGATGCAAAAAATCCAGTGAGGTCTTCGGAGGTATTTATGGGCTAGTTGAACAGTTAAAACTACTTTGCTTTCTAACATCAGTGCCTGTATTTTTCCCTTACGTAGAACCATCAGATATGATGGCCTGTGAAGGACTGCCTTCACAGCTTGGTGTTTTGTGGATACTTGCATAGAAAATGATGTAGATTAGTTTGTCCCTGCATTAAATTTACTTATAGTTTATTGTAAGGCTGTAAATGCTTATTGTCCTCTGGAAGTGTGAAAGGTGGTTAAACAGAAATAGGAGAGAGCACTGGCAGCCCCTACATTGCCCTGACATCTCCAAGGTGCTTCCTTTTGTCCCCAGCTTCCTAGTGCTTTCCACCACCTCCTGTTAGGCATTGACATAGCAGCATCAGTAGGAAAGCTACATTTCTTTGTTCCTGGCACTGTGTTTTGTGTGGTTTTAATGTGAGAAAAAACTGCAATTTCCAGCCTAGCCTGTCTGAACTCCCCCAGGAAGAGCCCAGACAGGAGACATCTTTGTGTGCAGAGATTTCAAGGTCAGGAGGCATAGTTATGACCATCCCATCTGACCTCATGAACATAACGTCCTGGTTTACACTAGAATAGGATTGCTGGCATTGGCAGAGCTCCAGAGTTAAGGCTCTTCTGCAGCCAGCTTGAGCACGGACCTTGCCCCCCGAATTGTCTGTGGGCAAAACTTCCCTGAGCCCTGGCCTCAGGCTGGCTCCACAGCCAGAGGAGACCTGTCTCTCCCCACAGGGCTGGCTGTAGGCTTGTGTGGTGTGGCCTCTTCCAGGTGGGCTCATGGGGGTGCTTGGTGTCCACACAGATCTTGGTGGTGTCTTAGGCCCTCTTGCCTCTGCCCAAGCACCTCAGCCTGCTTTTTGTAATGTCTGAGCTACAGTACATGTGTCCCTGTGTAGTGCCTCACGGTACCTGGGTTCTTGGTGTTCTTCATAACATATTATCTGTTGTTGTTTGGGTAAGTGGTAAAAAGTGGTCATTTAGAAGAAAGATAATGTGTGATAGCACTTCCTTTATCAAGGCATATCTTCATTTTCTATTTTGCAGTTCAGATTTACACTGAGTACAATTTCTATAACATGAGGAGCAAAGAATACATGTGCAAATTAGGGAGACTAGGGAAATGTCTGCTTCATATTTATACAGCGGTAGTTTTCTAAGCAAACTGACTGCGCTTCATTAGGGGGGAATTTAATGTACTAGAAAGTAGTATTTGTACATAAAATTACCAGTGCTTTCCTGCTTTCCCTGACATGAAGTTGATAATGCTTGAATAATACAAAACCAAACCTTCTGTATCAAGCAAAACTTTTATTTATAATCTTTCAGTCTTTCAGTCATTCCTAAAATGCTTCGTAGAAAATTTTGTCCTAAACACACTATTATCAGTTTTCACTGTAAATGACTGTTCTGTTACTGAATTCCAGAACAGCATATAATATAAATTAACCTGTTTTAAGAGAGGAACATTGCAGCTAAATAAAGTAAGAATAATAGAAATATGGGTATTACAGAGGTGTGACTATATACATATAAACCATACTGCATTTTGTATATATAACATTTATATATAATAGATATAATACATAAAAATAGATTACTTTTCACATTATCAGCATAAAATAGACATAGTTAATTATTTTTCATTATGTAATAGTATTATATTGTGCCCAGAAATTAAAATGCTGAGAACTGGCTTATTGAAGAAAATTAAGCTACGAATTTTGTATTTCACATTGAAGACACTAAGCATGTATAAGGATAAGACATGAAAGAATATTAATACAATATGTAAATAATTGTCATATTAATGTATACAGATATCAGACAGAAAATTCTTCAGTAATGCAGAGTGGTTTTCTGCAATATTTTAAACATTATTTATGGGTTAGATGTAATTGCAATATTTACATTAACTGTGTTTTAGATATCTGATATCCATGTTACTGGAGAGTCAGAGGACATGTCTGCGAAAGAGAGACTGCTCCTGTGGTCGCAGCAGACAACCGAGGGTTATGCTGGAATGCGTTGTGAAAATTTCACTACCTGCTGGCGTGATGGAAGATTATTTAATGCCATCATTCATAAATACAGGTAAGTACTCCATTTGTTCTCTTGGAAAAGCATTTCAGTGTACATAGAGAGAGGGCTCTGTGGTTTATGCCTGTAATAGCACTGCAGCTGTGGAGATGACACTGTCTTTTTTGGGGCCACCCCTGCTTAACATCTTTATTGATGATCTGAACGAGGGGATCGAGTGCACCCTCAGTAAGTTTGCAGATGACACCAAGTTGGGTGGGAGTGTTGATCTGCTCGAGGGTAGGGAGGCTCTGCAGAGAGACCTGGACAGGCTGGAGCGATGGGCTAAGGCCAACTGTAGGAGTTTCAATAAGGCCAAATGCCGGGTGCTGCACTTGGGCCACAACAACCCCCAGCAGCGCTACAGGCTTGGGGAGGAGTGGCTGGAGAGCTGCCAGTCAGAGAGGGACCCGGAGGTGTTGATTGACAGCCGGCTGAACATGAGCCATCAGTGTGCCCAGGTGGCCAAGAAGGCCAATGGCATCCTGGCTTGTATCAGAAATAGCGTGGCCAGCAGGGACAGGGAAGTGATCTTACCCCTGTACTTGGCACTGGTGAGGCTGCACCTCGATTACTGTGTTCAGTTTTGGGCCCCTCACTACAAAAAGGACATTGAATTACTCGAGAGTGTCCAGAGAAGGGCAACGAAGCTGGTGAAGTGTCTGGAGCACATGTCGTACGAGGAGGGGCTGAGGGAACTGGGGTTGTTTAGTCTGGAGAAGAGGAGGCTGAGGGGAGACCTCATCGCCCTCTACAACTACCTGAAAGGAGGTTGCAGAGAGCTGGGGATGAGTCTCTTTAACCAAGTAATAAGTGATAGGACAAGAGGTAATGGCCTCAAGTTGCACCAGGGAAGGTTTAGACTGGATATTAGGAAGCATTTCTTTACAGAACGAGCTGTTAGGTGTTGGAATGGGCTGTCCAGGGCAGTGGTGGAGTCCCCATCCCTGGAGGTGTTTAAGAGTAGGGTCGACATAGCGCTGAGGGATATGGTGTAGTTGGGAACTATCAGTGTTAGGCTGATGGTTGGACTAGATGATCTTCAAGGTCTTTTCCAACCTAGATGATTCTGTGATTCTGTCTCCTCCTGGGCAATTCCCTGCTTCCCTAAGGCAAAAGGATGCCTTATTAGCCCTTGTGTGTTCCTTCTTCTTCAGAGGAGTATCACCGTGAATCTTGCACATCTCTCATGGGACACCTCCACACTGCTGAGAAGAATGTACCTGGGGTTCAGTCTTCTTCACAGTCTCTTTCTGTCATACTGACATTTAAGTATAGGCAGGGTAGAGGCAGAGCTGATCACCAAAGTCCAAAACTGCACTGCTGGTGAAAGCCATCAACTAGTGCATGACCTGAGATACGCCTGGGATCCCCATATTCTTCCCTGTATGACTTTAACATGGCCCTGGAGCCTAGAGCTTCTTCAGTGTTTCTGCTTGGAGCCCAGATCTACTCTGAGATGTGTCTCTTGTAAAATGGCAGGGTGTTCTCATGGAAAACAGGACCAGTGGCTTGAATGTTCTCGGTCTGAGAAGGGAATTGTGCTATTGTATGCTTTTGTGACCACACTCTTACAAAGTTAAACAGGCATTGGTAGAACCACTGGTGGCTACGGCTAGAAGCTAAGGGATATGGTATGTTGACTTGAAATACTGTTGAAGATGTCTGCTGACAGGAGAGGATTTCTAATTCTGGATTCTAAGTAAGAACAGATCGCTCTTGATAAAGCTGACTTTGGCATCAAAGCTGATCAGAGGAACAAGATTTAAGATCACTGCTGTGCTCAGTGTTCCCTCTTGGTTGGCAACATCTCTCTGTTTTTTACGTTTTTTTGGTTCCTAAATTGAATGAAGAGGTTTGTGTCTTAGAGGACCACATGAGAGAGTATTCTGGCTACTGGGCTAATTAGTGTGTAATGACTTGTCCCTCTCTGCACAGGGCTTGCAACTTCCTGGGTTTTATTATAGCACGTGTAGTTTGTGCTGTATGCCCTGGGTCATATCATAAGGAAGTCTGAGGGTTCATGACTTCCTTGGTATAATAGCAAAGGAGTGTACCAAGGAGAGAGAGACAAATTTGGTATGTTTCAATGCAGCTCCAGGGAACAGACTCTGAGCAGATTATTCTGTTCTTGGATTTCCTCTTGTGGGACCATTTGGCTCACCACAGAAAGAAGCCTAGGCAGAGACAACATGTATATGGTACGGGGACTAGGACACTAAAGTAAAATGGGAGATGAGTCAAGCAGATGCAGCCTTTTCCTCACATACTGTGTAGAGAGGCTGTAAGCATATCATACAGTGCTTTGAGTCCTAGAGAAGTTAACTGTGGCAGTGCATAACTTCATGGTAAAATGAAGCTGCATCTGAATCAATGAGGTCTTTTTCTGAATATGCTTCTGTTCTGGTTAGCCAGTCAGGGAGGAGGTGCATGCCAGCAAGAAAGTCTTCTTTTAGTAACACTGGCAGGACAAAGGGAAATAGCTGGCAAAAGACTAGGCTGTTTTACTTTGGGACAGAGCAGCCAAAAGAATGAGCATAGCACAGGCAAGTATTTGAAAAAATAAACAATTTGAAAGATACAGAGAGAAGGGAGGGAAAAAAGAAAGGAGCTTAATGAGATGGAATAATTGAAAGTATTTCCCAGAGCTTTTTCAGAGCCTTATATCACTTACATAGAGCAGTGTAGCCTTTACAGCTCAGCAACTAGTAGTTGTGGTACAGATCAGTTAATAAATAATGAAAAACTTGAATTCTGTCCTCTGTCTGTGCAAATGTTAATCCCTTGGGATATGACTGAGTACCTGCAGTTGTTTTGTTGGAGCAGTGTTTCTGGCAGTGCCCCATGAGTTTCAGGCACAGCATTTCAGCAGGGAAGCACAGGCACCTTTGACACAAGTGCATTGCACAAAGCAGATGATTCAGTGGCTGAGGAGCAGAGTCCCCATTTTGTGTGCTCCTGTGCCAGTTTCCATTTAGTCCCTTCCTGGAAACAAAACTTCTCCACCTAAGGGTCCCGTGTCCTACCCAGGAATGTTTACTGTCCTTATCTGATGTCTTTCTGCTGTGAGAGATTACAGATTCTTGGACTCTGTCTTGCTGATTAAATCAGTGAGATTCTTCCACTGATTTCAGTGAGTTTCTGTTTCTTTCCTTTGCCGTTTTGTACCATTAAAACAGCGATAATAATTTCCAGCTATTGCTCACAAGATAGGAATGGTCTTCCCAAACAGTTGTCTGATATTTTTAACTACAGTGTTTTAGTTCAGAGAGCTCTTTTAAAGCATGGTTTCTATTATAAGCAGTAAGTAGGTTAAACACTAACAAAATGTGCACATTTCTGGCAGTGGTTCTCCATGTGCTCCGTTTGTCTGTTTTAGTAGCTCCCAGTTTGTGGATCACTGGTGGTCTCAGGATCTAGGCTGAGCATCCTGCAGATGCCACTGGCTAGTGTGCTCCACTAGGGTGGGTGACCAGGGCTACCTGCGATAGCGGGTCCCCATGGAGGGTCTGTCAGGGCAGGGCCTGGCAACCGGGGCCTGCCCCGCTGCCCCAGCCAGGGACAGGGCAGCTGGGGGGCACTGGGGCAGCCCTGGGGATCGGGCACCTCCCTAGGGGTGGGCTGAGGCTGGTGGAATGTGAGCCCACAGGTATGCTGCACTACTGGGGGGGCCAGAAGCGAAAGCACCAGCAGCTTCTGGAGGACAGAGCCACACTGTCTCTGAGCTGAACCTGAGCACAGACAGGCAAACCCCATGCTCACAGCCCTGACACCATGGTTGGGAGGCCTTTTCTGGATGCTCCATCGAGAACACAGGCTGTATGGGTCCAGCACGATTCCTACAGTCAGTCTCCATCAGACAGGGAGATGTCACTGTTCTACGTGACAGGGGACTGGAGTGGCAGGTTATAATTACCTCCTTTCCAGGCATAAGCGATTTTTTAAATTGCAAATATGCACCAACTTCAAGACTTCAGGAAATTGCAGAAGCTGTGGAGGGCTAGACAAGGAGCTGGGCTGTGAATCAGACATCAGTGAGCAGGGAGCCTCTCCCCTCTGCAGGACCAACAGCCTGCCTGCTCTTAACATCAGGTGAAGATTGCTCCATCTGGGCTGCTGCTGTTAGTGGTCTCCATTTTTTTTTTTTTGTCCTGCCACAGGATCCCATCACCTTTTGGTGCAAGCCAGCTAAGATTTATGATGCAGAAATGCAGGAATACTGCATGGATTTGCTATTGGCTCCCTGCTCTCCCCAAGGTGTGTGGGAGAAGCGGGGTAAGGCCGACATTTCCCTGGCATGACTAACTGTAGTACCCGCCGCAGCATCTCGGTGCAAATCAGCAGGCCGGTGTGTGGCAGCTGGGCGAGCCGGGTTCCTCCCTGTGTCCCTGCCCTGCGTGCAGCCACAACCGTGCTGGCAGCGCTCTGCTGGCAGCGCCGAGCTGGGGGAAGCAGGCAGCGCGCACATGCCGGATCACTCGTCTGCTCTCCCGAGCAAATGCAAGATATTTGTTTTCTTTCCTCTCGAGCAACAAGGGTTAGGTTGTCAGAGCTTTTTGTAAGCACCTTCAGTCACTTTCTCTCTTACCTCTGCTAAGAGTATGAATCAACTTCCAGTGATTTTGCAGTATTCTTTAAATCAAGGGAAGTAATTTTATGAATGACAGACCTAAGAGGAAAAAATTACTCTGTTTGAGGTGTTTGACTCCATGTACAACTTGATTTTTTTTTCCCTTCAAATTTAGGAAAATGAAATTTGTTTTTGCGTGAGAAGTTTGCTTATGTTTTCAGGAGGTTCCAGCAGTCTATGTTTATAATTGAAGATTGCTTGCTGAAGATTATATAAAGCTTCCATTTTAAAACATCTGTACATGGTTAAATCCCTGGGAAATGAACAGGGCTCCACGCTGGCCTCCAGAACTGCCTCAGGGAGCTCAATTGCAGGTCCTGGATTTTGATTTTAATGTTGCTATTCTGTGTGAATATTTGTTCTTAAAGACCAAATAAAATTATAACATTGAAAAGTCAGTTTTAATACTGAATATTACCAGGTTTGGTAATTGAATGATTTTAGTTAAATATATCAGCTTTCAGACTGTTTTTTGAACCTCCACACCTTCAGATCTGTGATCAGTCCATTAGTGAAAGCTACAGCTGCACTCAGGAGATTTGAGAATATGCTGTATGTCTCATCTATTGTGTAATTGGCCTTTTATAGCTTAATTTTTCATTGAAGATGTGTGTTATTTGCTTCAATATGTTGTGTTGGAAGAAGTCTGACTTCAGGCAGTTTCAAAAGTACGTGATGTTTCTTTCATACCATCATATCATACATAGCAAAAACATGTAAGCCAGACTTCAAAGTTGGAGTCTGACTTTAATCAGTGTGTAATGCCCAGATTTTCCTGGAAGAACACCTGCCATCAAGACACTGGGGTCCTCTTCTTGCAGCCCTATCATCTCATGTATTTGTAGTTACTAGACTGTGTTTTAGGTAAATGCTCTTGATTTGCATTTTAGTTTTCTTATGTACATGCCTTTTGCCCAGGAAGAAGAAATACTAGTTTTTTAGCACTGTATCCCATTGTTAAAACATATAGAAACAGTTGCTGTCTATAGAGAATGAAGGCTACTCTTCTTTCATTACGAGTAGCATGCCAGATTGGAGCTAGTAATCCAAATTGTAGGTCTACATTACACTTTGCAGACACCTCTATTTTAAAGCAAAGGAAATTCAAATAAAAAGTTATACCAAAGTAACAAAGTGCTGTTTTTTGACCTCAGACTGCCCTGAGCCTTTGGTACCTAAGGACTACAGGCAATTTCATTTATAAAGTGTCTGAAAATGGAATTTAAGAAATAGCAAAAATACTAGCGGTAAGATTTACAGTTAATTGCCACCTATAGACAGTTTGTTAAGGACAGTGGCTACTGATACTCAGAAAACAGACATGGTTACATACCAGCTCATCCTACTTTCTCAAGAAAAAAAGTGAAGTATGGTAGATAGGAAAAGAAGATTCACGTCAGACATACATGCTTTTTGTATAAATGTGTGCACTCCTTCCTATATTTCTGTATTCTTACAATTTTTATAATAAAGAGGTAATTTTGCTTTTAGCATTTACAAAAGGAGTTCCAGCAAGAGCAGTATGTTCTTGTGTAACTAGATAATAGCATTTAATGAGTAGCCCCAGTGGTGCCTGTATGGTGAAAAACAGCATCTGTTCAGGAAGTTCTGCAAGCTCAGTTCCCAGATAAAGCCATGGTTTTCAAGTTCAAATCTCAGGTATTAGGTCTGTTCTAGTAAATGAAGCGGGTCCAGCCCCGGCTCTCTGGCCCTGTGGGTAAGCAGTACAGCAGGGCTTGTGTCTGCATGGCTGAACTCTCCCCTCCGTCCCCCAGACAGGGGTGCAGTCTCTCGAGAGCAGTCCTGGGTCAGTGTTGCTACTTGAACTGGGCTCATGCATTGCCTGGGAGGGTGTGGGTTACAGTGGGCCATGGTCATGCTATGGGAAGGAACTAGCAATTAAAGAGCTGTGGGCCCTTGATCTGGCCTTCTGTACTCTTTCAGCATAGACATGTCCAGTTAGGTCTGGACTTTTAGGTGAATTTCAGCAACCATACAAAATGGGAAAGACGCTGGTTAGGGAAAAAAATGGATAAACCGTGTTTAGGTCAGGCAGGAGTCTGACAAGCAAGCAGGACTGTAGTATACACATGAAGGGTTTGAGACAAGATAACAAGTGAGATTATTTCATGTAATGCTATACCAGGGTTTGATGAGACCACATACAGACAGTTGTCTACAAATTTTGGCACCACCTAACAAGAATAAGTGTTAGAAATGCTGCAGAGAGTGAAAGTGGTGATAGAGTTCAAAGGGGGGCATTTTGAGCACAAGCTTGAAGAAAAAGATATTTTACTGTATTGTTAAAGAAATATGGGGATCTGATCCAAAGGAGCCTTTGCTACTGGTAAACTTTGTGCAAGACCTTAACGATGCCTGTAGTTTTAAGTTATATACAGTTTAGAGAGAGTGAGGAGAAAATTACTACTATTCCCAAATGAGAGGAACAGAGGCTAACAGTGAATGCAGCACAGAAAGAGTGTAGGTACGCCGAGTGCTTCATGTGGGAAGAGGAGGAATAGAAGCTGCAGCAAAGAGTGTGTCCCCAAAGGAAGTAGCACTGTGACAGCTCCATAAATGATAACGTAAGAGAGACAAATTTTCTAGGGTCACAGTGTTTTCTTTTTTTTCTTTTGAAATATTACTATAATAACTCCATATGCTTTCAGAATTACTTAGCAGATGTGTTTTGGAGCGTGGTATAGCAGGGAGCAAGCTAGATTCCTGCCTGTTAAATAACTGTTCTGCTTTAGAACAAGCTGTTTCAACCTTACCGGGGACGATTTGCTAGGTATGTGTAGTTAGTTGAACACTAAGCTCCTGGCTGGCAGTACATGTGGCATCCCTCTGATGTTAAAACATGTTGCAGCTAATCAGGTACTGACATGAATACATTCCTTAAGGGGAGTGATAGTGATGCCTCAGTTTGCAGTAACACGTTGAACACCCTTGGGGAATGAATGAGAAAGAAACTAAATATTACACAGTGTCAAGCTTTAAAATGCTAGGGGATATGTTTTAAATAAAGAGATTAGTTGGGTCTGCTAGTTTTAGCTTGTCGTTTTGTGACTTGTAATTTATTGTTACCCAGCTTTAACAAAAAGAAAATGTGGGTTTGGTTGCCTTGTCGCCCGCTTCCCACCGCCTCATTGTTCAGAAGCATGGATATTACTGTTTTCAACAGTTTTTGTTATGTAGAAGAAATGAACTTGGCATTAAGAATTGGCAATTTGTGAGATAAACAGCATTTAGGATGATTAAAATTATTGACAAGCAGACATGCTTTTAATATTACTTGTCTGAGTATGCATATGCATATAGATTTAGAAGTAGCACGTAATCTCAGTTGCAGTTTAATTGAATGCACTCAGAAAAATTCTGTGATGGCTCTTGGTAAAGGCTATATTAAAATAGTACTGGAAGTGGGTGTGCAATTTTAACATCTTCTGTTGTGGTGGTTAGCCTTCGTAGGTATTAGATGGAAGACTTCCAGGGAGTTGGGTTGATTAATTTCAGATCTGGACTTAAAATGATCCCTGTGTATGTTGTGCTGGATCCTACTGCTAAATAGCAGCCGAATGAAAGATGACGGCTTTCTTTTTGCAGTAATTGAGAAGAAAAAATGTATTGGGATGAAATCAAAGCTTTTCTCTTGCTTAGGCCAGATGGGAGTAAACCAAAAATAAAGTTTTGGATTGAAAGGCCAGTTTTTTATTCCAGTTTCACGTGTCTCTTACTCTTTGATTTGTAAAGACCAGGATACCTAAGGGTGTTAGAAGTCTTTATCCAAAAGGGTATGGTGTCTGAGTAGTGGTGGCATATGTGCCCATGATAAATCAAATAGGGTGAGGTCTTGATCTTCTGGCAATGCCTTTTGCAGATTTGTGGCACATGGAGAACTGATTGTCTCCAAGGAAGAATGGCACAAGGAGCCTTTGGGAAATCTTTTGAACTCATTGTGGTACCTCACCCTTCTTCCCTGTTGGTAATCCCACTGGGAAGCTAGTGTGTGAGGCAGTTGCTGCTGGGATCTGGAGAGTTTTCTCAGGGAATGGAACAGAAGAATCATTTGGTTGGGTTTCTTCATTGTCTTTTTGGTATTCAAACACTCCATGGTAAGGTACATTATTTATGGCTATTTCTGTAGACTGCCCAGTGTGGATTGAGGTTAACAGCTATGAGCCTTGTTCCTATTTAAATTTTATCATAGGCAAAAATTTGGCAAAGTTACTATACCATTACTGCTTTTGTAATGACAAAAACATCTCATATACAAAGAGAATGTAAAATCTCTTTTTAAAGCCAGTGAAAGGACTAACTGAGATCCTTTCCAGTTTCATTCATGTGTATACTGAGCTTGAAATCTACATTGCAAACTTACTGCCAAGTTGTGATTAAGCATGGCTAAAGCTGAACTCAATGTTTAACTAATAGGTCTTTGATGTTACAATGCCTCAATTGTGTCTTTATCTAAATCAATTGGTATGGCAAGTTACAGGTAAAGTTTTGCTGTGCTGACAAAGGTGGAACAGGAGGCTTCAGTAGGTTTATTAAACTCAGTGCTTCTCAAATCAAGGACATGCATGATAGAAGAAATTATCTGAATTAGCTGTGTATATTGTTAGGGACTAAATTAATGTCAGGGTACCTGAGGGCTTTTTTTCCTTATTTTTAGTGCAGCTGAAACATTCATTCTTTTTCTATTGGAAGTCTTAATATAACATGTTGGGAGGTCTGAAGAAGAGATGGGAAATGTATCTGTAAATAGTGTGCCCTTGTTACAGTGTTTCCAGCTCACCATCACTTGCGATAATTTTTTTTCAGAATTATCGTATCTGAAAATTTATATGAAAAATTATGAAAAAGATACACAAAAGAGAGCTGAAGAGTTCAGATCACATGAGAATTTTCAGCTTCTGAGGGAGTAAAAAGACATGATTGTTCATCTTCAGAGAGGCATTGAGTGAAATCTATAGAGGCACATAAAATAATGAATAGTACAGGCATTCCTGTCATACCAACACAAGAGAAGACAAAACCAAAAAGAGTGTACAAGTCATAATGATCATGTGAAATACATTAGCACTGTGTGTCATTGAGGCTGGGGACCTGTGAAGCTTGAGAAAAGAATTTGCTATATACTTGTACAAACAATATGCAGAGCTGTCTTCAGCAGCATGCTTTTTGGCTTATCACAGTTGTAAGGATAAAAGTTTTCTATAATGACAGTTTTCAATTTGAAAATTGTTTGCATTTTCCCTGACTTCTGAAGCGTTGCCTGACTTCAGTGATGACACTGCTCAGCTTCACCCAGTGGTTTGATGCGTTGGGGTAATTTCTGTGTCCCCATGTCATGTGTTAGTTGAAGATGTTATTGTAAACTCTATGGTTGAACAGTCATTTCAGTCTCACATTTGATATTACATGAAATATTTTCCATATCTCCCCCCTAAAAAAGAGATTTCTGAACAGTAGTCAAATATTTATGTATCTTATTTCAAATAGTCTGTATCACTTGGCCAAGATAAAAGAATTTCATGGCGTACTTTTCACCTGCTTTCACCTTTAAAATTCCAGTCAAGTGCTGAATGATGAGCTAGCAGACATGACATACCATGCATCTCCTTAAATACAGTGGTAAAATTTTGGTAGCCTTTTGGAATTTGTTTCATATTAATTGAATGAGAAAGTGTTCAAGAAGTCCTAAGCAAATCTGCAGTAATCGTTGTCATCAAGTCTGTGAGAGCCAGTTAAACAATTCTGCACATAAAATGTACAGCATTGCTTTATTTTTCTGCAAGTGCCAGTCTTAAAACATGCATGTTCACTGAGACAGAACATTTCATGACAGCTTTGCAGTTATCTAAACTTCTACTCAGTATGGTCAGTAGATATGGCTCGCTCTGAAGTAATTCTCAGATTCTGAATAGCCTGCTAGGTACGTTGCACCAGATAGATTGGCCAGATTTCCACTGACTATGATAAAATACGTATAGACATTTGCAAGTATACACCTAAATTTATGTGTCTGGATCTGGAGCTGAATCTCACCCCCTGTTACTTTCCTCGTCCTCATGCACATGTAATAAGAGACCTTGTAATCTTGGGGAAGTATGAAGGTTGGAGGCTTTCAAATCTTTCTCTGTTCTTTCTTTTCACGTCTGTGTGAATCTGTTAAAAAGAACCAAAACCATTCTCCATAAAAGTTACAGTCTACAGTTAATATCCTGTGAGTGCTTGAGGCTGGTGACTGGTGATCAGACCTGACTGCACATTATTCTGTGCAAACCTCCTTTTCTGGGTGGCTCCACTTAAGTGTTGCGACTATAGATTAAAAGTCCTGCCTGTCTTTTGACTGACCATTTCCTCTGAAGGACAGCTACAGCCAGTTCTTCGTTTAGATACTCCATGACACTTAAGTCCATGATGAATCTTTCATGTTTAATTTTCTAGCTTTTCTACTCTAATGCTTGTGAGTAGTGTGCAAAACTGTCCATCTAGCAGACACATGAACCCAAGCACCAGTGCTGAGGATCTTCAAGCAAAACAGGTCACCTGGTTCAGGTGTCTGGACATCTGGTTCAAAACTTTTGCCAGTTGCAGATGTTGGCATGGAAATCAGTGCTCACATTTCTGTACTGAGGTCTGAGACTGAAGGGTTCTTTCCCAACATAGAGCAAAAAACTCAAGGTAGAAAACCTCCTCATGTCTGATTGTTGTCTATAGGTCCTTCTGAGACAAATCCACAATTTTGTAAGGAATCCAGAGCTTCTTAAAGTGTGGTAGCCTAGTGTATAGTGGAGGATAGTGTTGACTCAGGAGTCAACATTGTACTTACTCTCTTCAGCATGGGGTTTTTGACATCAAGGTACCTGCTACAGAACCTTGTGCTGTGTGTCTGTATTGTGGTTGTTGATTCTGATGATGGAAGAGATCTGTTCCTCCTTAATGTCACAAAGTCATACTTGCTTGCCGTTTTTGAGGAGAAATTCTCCTCTTTCTCCTTTGTAAGTGGTTGGACTATGTGGAAGGAAATCGGAACTACTCTCCTACCTGAAATTTGGGTTTCCGTGTTCTCTGAAACTGGGTTACTGAACCCAGCTAGTCCTATATGACCTTTTTTTCCCTAAGGAATGGCATCCTTTATATTGAAGCTCCCATGTGATAATGGAAAAAAGATCAGGAAAGTAACTGTGGTAGGCACATGCATTAGCAGAGGGTACCTCCAATAAAATAACTAGATCTCATGGTCATGACAGTGTACAGAGCACAACATCTGTGAACATTGGGCGTCAATAAAAATGCCCACAAGAACAGTACATGTTAGCTGAAGTCCAGGAGTCATTCCCACTGTAGTGATACATCAATCTTTCCAAAGCGGCTCTTTGGCAAGCTCTTTTGGACAAGACTTAGATTTGTACCTGATGTAGAGACAAATTCTTTAATAAGTTCCCAAACATTGACACAGCATATAAGCTGGTATAAATATTTTTTAGTGCTTTTGAAACTCTGTTAAGGGACAGGTTAAATGGTAGGCATTACTATATAGTAGGTTAAATAATAAATAGATTTTGCTTCATCATCTCATTTGTAGAGTTCTTGGGAAAATAACAGGAGATATATGTTAGAAGAGATAGAGCTAAAATTTCTGTTTTATGTGGACATTTCCTATTTTCTGATTCCTTTCTTTGCAATCTTTCTGGTATTAACCAAGATCTCTAGAGTAGATGATAATATATTTATTGCGCTCCCTTCTGATATATGTGTTGAATCCTATCCTATATGTGTTCTATCCCACAGAAATGTGTCTCTATTCTTGTCTTTTTAAAAAAAATATTTTATGACTATGTATTCTGGCATGGTCATTAATTTGTTTCAGTAGTCCTCCCATCCCTGAAAAATGCATGAGTCTTTCCTGGCACTCATCCTTTTCAGTTGTCTGTGAGCAATGAAGCAAAGGGTTTGTTTAATTTTTATAGGCATTTTCTAATTACAGCAGTGGAAAAGCTAACTGGACTATAGTGACGTGTACACTTCACTCTGCATCTTCAGTCATGTTTCTGAGAGTTCTGCTTGAAACTCACTATATTAGTATTTCTGCTCAATATAAGCCCAGAAAGAAATACCCTTTTAATATCAGGTATTACTCAGGCAGCGTACAGAGTTTTGACTGAAATGGAGTTGTGTAGATTAAACAGTTTAGATGGTTCTTGTAAATAACTTCAGGCTTGTTAGTTAGTCTCCTGAACTTGTTAACAGTATTTTCATGTGGAATATTACTCTGATGCATATATGTTTTAATAAAGTTAAACATTGTTGTAACTTGAGCAACTGTCATCCGGGAACAGTGAAGAAAAGGATGTGATTTCTTCATCGACTGGGAAAATAAAAGTTCAGTTAAATGTCTTTTTCTACTCCGAAATACCAAATTCCTTTCAGATCTAACCTCTTGTTTTAATGGGCAAATAGCATAGCTGCTAGTTTGGATCTTGAACTGTTTTACTAGGTATTAGGTTCTGGCTATGGGAAAATCTACGTGTGCCTAACTTTATTTATTATGTACAACTCTTTGATTCCAAGGAGTCTTTGCAGAGTAGAAAGCTTGCATTTGATCCCTGCAACTTGCATTATAAACCCCTTCATTTCTTTATGCTGTCCTGCAGATACTGTTCACTTGCTTCTCTTTGTGGTGTTAGGTATTTGTTTTCTTGAATTGATCATAATTTTGTCAGCTTCCTAATTGAAGTGGTATTAATCACACCTTTTTTTGCCTCACTTCTGATACAAATTGTGTCTAATTTCTAACACCTACACTAAGGTCTCAAATGGCAGGCACCAGTCTTTTTATAAATGAAATGATTAATGACTTGCGATGTGGAGCCAAACCCTTTGATTTAGGTGCGGCTGCAGCAGAAGCATCTCTTTTGCATGGAATGTTCCAACTCGGCTGGTCTTTGGGATGTTTATGTGTGTGTTTTGATGGCAAGGCCCCAGCCCGCTGAAAAGTCAGCCATAAGATGACTCACAATATTATGACAGAAGGTAGAGTCATCGTCTTTTACTTATAGTGCATTTAGTTTAATTTGTTCTTGACTGTGTATAAAACCACTTAATAGTGCTATGCAAATTGATATAAAATATATTTATAATACATGACAAATAGCTTCCACAAAACTCATGTATTTTCTTTTTAGCCTTAAAAATGGAAATGTTTGCCATGATGGATGATGCTTTTAAATCTAGCGTTTACTTCAGTTAAGACAAATAAATATGTATTAGGAGGATACTCATCACAACTGCAATTTAAGCAGTTAGTAGTATTTCAGAATTCAAAGGAGGAACGAAATACTAAAGATACTGGAAAATATTTGTAAGTCTTTATAATACAGCCCCACAACATGCACTGCACAATCTGTGCTTATAGTAATGGTTTCCCTTGATTCTTCAGAGAAGGATGGTGATCAGGGAACAGTACTGAAATCCACATGTGTGTGCTCAAATGCAAATTGCCATGTACCCAGTTAGTGGACAGGTATCTCTGCAAGCTTACAGCAGATAAAAATGACTTTTATTTTCATTTAAAATCCTGAGAAAACACTCTTAAAATGAACAATCTGTCAATCAGTGATTTCCTGAGCCATGTTTTTTTGACGCATTTTTCTGGGGATTAAAAAAGTCTTTTACTGAGCTCTGGGAGGTAAGCTCCTTTTTCTGTGGCTCTGCAATGTTTCCCTCTACTATTTGGGAAGAGGAAGGGGTGACCTGCAGAGGGTGGAGGCCCCAAGCCTCTGGCAGCATGCACTTCCCATGGCCATCACCAGGTGCTTTTGTATTTAAGTTATAAAAGGGAAAGCCTATTGAGCCTTCTGTCTGTTTCAAAAAAACAAAGGCAAGCGCTATCAAGACAGAGACAAATGCTGTCTTTTGTAGTATTTTCTGGTAGATCAAAACGTTAGATAAATATGGACTAGTTAATCTAGTTCACTATGCTATGTGTTAAGCATATAATTGACTGAAAACATCAGTATTAGTTGCAGTTTTTCCTTGTTCTTAAAAGGGGAACTGGAATAACCCTATGCTAGTAGGAGTTGCAGGGATGGGACAGTATGTTTAAAAGGAGGGGAGGCATCTCATGGAGTGGTCTTTTCAGCTGGGGGGTGAAACCACAACACCAATGTAAAATGATGTATTACACAACAGCAGTTCTTTTGATTTTTACCTTTATTGCAGTGAGAAAAACCTTACCTCTTCTTCATCTAAATGAAAGCTTTATTTTAAGGAGATTATCATGTCAGTGTCTGCAGCTTGCAGCTCATTAGTCAAGGCTTTTGCAATAACTTGTCCTTTCTTGTTCTGAGAGTTGGCAATTGGACAGGCAGTTTAAGTGTTTCTTGGGCCATTTTTATCAAATGTGAAACAAATGTAAAGAAGGCAGGTGAAAAAAATAAGCAAACCAACAGTGTACACTTACAGAAAACTGCTTCTCTTGTCAGAACTGTGCTGTGAAAGCAATCTTTATTACTCATACTGTCTCCATTATTGTGGCTGAAATAAGAAACTGGTGTGCTCTGTTTCCTTTTCTAGTATTGTCTTTTATTTTTCATGGATTTTCTGTGCTGCTAAGAGCAACAGATGATACTGGTTTCGTTGTGTTGTCTTCGTTGCACTGAAATGCAGAGAAGAATGGCGTGAGCTTGATCATGCTCCCACTAAGTGTATTGGAAGTGGAAAGTCCCACTGGGTTAGAAGGATTATGTTTCCACTTAAGTTTTATTATTAATTAAATGTTCTTTCAAGAAATAATAGGTACAGTATTATTATCTATCTTGTAGACTTGTCTTCTAATGAGCACAGGGAAACCAGTGATTCTAAACAGCTGAAAAGAAACACATTTTTATTTACAGTACCTTGTAGTTAATTCAGAGACAAGCTTGTGTTGAGTTTTCCAAAGTTAATACCATTTTGTGATCAAGGGGATTTGGGGTGTTGCCAAACGAAATGTTATAATTTGCTTTGAACAATGTGATATTTAACAATTTTATTTCTCTCTGTTGCAATTATTTAAAGCTCCTGCTAGGTAAACCTAAGAAAATAGTTTCTCTAGAAACAAAAATGAGAAAATTTAAGGATTGAATTGTTCACTAATGCTTATATGTCGTATGTTTCTTCTTTTAGGGTTTTGTTTTAGAGTTTTTTCAGTGTGAGTCTAGTTTTCAGTAGTATAGGATTTTAGTAGCAAAGGTTTCAGAGCTTGTGACCATAGTTGGCTTCAGGGGGATGAGTTTTTGCTCAGCATCTTTGAAAATCCCTTCTTCCATTTAGTTGTTATGGCTAAGAGAATTCCCAGTGGTGAAAGAGTCAGACAGTAACACACTCTGCCCTGAGGATCGCAAGATCTAAAAGCCAAGCACCATATAGCAAATCTAAAGGGCAATATTAATTTTGTAGTTTTACATTCATTTAAAACATTAAAGTAGTGATATTGGTACAGGATAATACGGATCTTAAAAACATTTATAGGTAAGATTGGCTTAAGACGGGTATTTCATTAAAAAAAGAGTGTTGTGGCTGACAGTGGAGTTTAGCAGGATGAAGGTGTGAAGGTGTAAGTGTGTGGGGTTGAGGGTTTTCTACAAGACCACTGTCAGCAGTGTTTATCTGAAAGCAGGGCTTCAGTGCAGTTTGAAAAAGACTTCTTTAAAGCTCAGTATAAGAATACTTGTCTTCCAGATTAAAATGATGCTTTTGTGACTGAACTTGTTACTGTATGGGTTCTGGCATGTGCTGAAGAGTTTGATGCAGAATGTCTAAAAACTTGTAAAGGCAGTAGAAACTAACTTCCTCATGTAAATGAGTCCTAAAGAGAAAAGCACGTTTAACCTCCTCAATGGCAGTGGAAAGGATAAGCCGTGATAATACAATGGCAATGCACATGAATAAACATGCATAAGAAAAAAAATTAAATGTATATGTAAGCGATGGCTAGAAACTTTAGCTTGTAGATAAAGAACTGACGGTGTTGTAGTTGCCTGCTGCTCGTGTTTATCACTTAGCACTCACCTCAGCTTGTTCACATGATTTTAATGAAATCCTTTTTTATTGAAAACTCTATTGCTGTATCCATCCATGCTCTCGGTTTGATTTACAAATATGGCAGTGATTTAAAACTGGTAAAGAGTTGTAATCAAGTGTTACTTTTTTTATTTGACAGGCCGGACCTGATAGACATGAATACCGTTGCTGTTCAAAGCAACCTTGCAAATTTAGAACATGCTTTTTTTGTAGCAGAAAAACTTGGTGTTGCCAGACTTCTGGATCCTGAAGGTAAGATAGCTGTAAAGGGCTTTGCAAAAACCCTAACATTAAAATAAAATCCAAACTGTATGCAGGTTGTAGCATATTTGTGGGCATTCTTACAGCTACGTGATAAAACATTGTTCTGTCTTGCTCTTTTAGATGTTGATGTTTCCTCACCTGATGAGAAGTCAGTAATAACTTATGTGTCATCACTTTATGATGCATTTCCCAAAGTACCAGAAGGTGGTGAAGGCATTGGTGCAAATGTAAGTAGGAGAAAAATACTTGTGCAGTGTGTGAGCTTCATTAATACGATTCTTGATTTCAGCTCCAGAATGTTAGCTGGATCTTCTGTAGGACTGCTGTTACACTTTTCTTTGATGTGATTTTCTAGGTTGAGATTTTACAGGCGTAGCAGCTCTTTCATGTTTTGGACATAAAAATATTTGTGCAGACAGCTCAACTGAAAACAACATACCTGAAGTTGGAGAAGGATAGAGTCAAAGTTCTTACTTTTCTGCAAATTGTGCCTCTCTGATTCTTATCAATTTGGCGTTTATTAAACTAGAAAATTTTGTGTTTTCAGTGGAATTATTTGGGACCAAAACTGAAAACTTCAAATCATATATTTGGAAGCTTTAAGTGAGCTGTAGTGAGCAAGTAAATACTGTTTCAGAATTGCAGAATTTAGAAATCTCTTTTCTATGTGTGTGAAGACCTCAGACTTCAAAGATAAAGCAAAAATGAGCTCTGAGATTATTTTCTTCTGATATTTAATTTGGGTTGTACTTTGATAGGATGTTGAAGTCAAATGGGTTGAATATCAGAATATGGTGAACTACCTCATGCAGTGGATCAGACACCATGTCACGATAATGTCTGACAGAACATTTCCCAACAATCCTGTGGAATTGAAGGTGAGGTGTGGCATCTTAAACTTCCTTGTTGGAATGAGACTTTATCTTAATGACTCAAAGCATTCTTGAACAAATGAAATGCTTGTTGATTTATACAATCAAATCATCTGTAGAGCAGTACTACTCCTTAACCTTTTCAACATACAGTAAATACATTTCTAACATATGAACAATCAAAACAAAAAAAGGCAATCAAAACCAAATCTTTAAAAAATCTTTAAAAAAAACCAATTAAAAACAAATCTTTAGCTTGTCACTGATCGTTTTTCATAGAACTATGTAAGAACGTAAGCTTGTGAAGAATATTGGAAGAGCGTTTGAAGAGTAATAGAGAGTTATAGTCATTGTAAGTAAAAGTTGATGATGGGTTTTTTGTTTCTGTAGGCACTTTATAATCAGTATTTACAGTTTAAAGAAATGGAAATTCCACCAAAGGAGACAGATAAATCAAAAATTAAACGTCTATATAAACTGCTAGAGGTAAGTTTTAACATGCATTGAAATGTGTAGAAGTTCTTTTTCTTTGGCTTAAAATAACAAATCTGTATGAATTTTTAAGGTCTGGATAGAATTTGGACGCATCAAACTTCCTCAAGGCTACCATCCAAATGACATAGAAAAAGAATGGGGAAAGCTTATTATCGCCATGCTGGAAAGAGAGAAGACCCTTCGGCCTGAGGTGGAGAGGTATGCTAATGAACACTTGACAGGCCTGGCTAATATATTTTCTGTTGTTTTAACCCACATTGAAAATTTGTAAATGTCTTCTTCCATGATAACATCCACACTAGTTTTCTAGATTCAGTAATTCTGCCTTTGTTCAGGCCTGATATCTTTATCTGCTTTCTAGAAGCAGGTCCAGATGGAATAGTCTCAGAAGGTCATAATGAATAGTATCTGTGCTTCAGATCATCGAAGCACGTAAACACAAATACAACTACCTTCTTTGTACAAATTGCTCAGAGGTTCATATCATTTTGCTGTCTTACTTGAACTCTAGTTCATATAAGCCACATCCTCATCCTTTACATAAAATGTGTAGTTCACTTGGTCCACAGCATTGTGGGCTAATGTCCTGTTCTGAGGTTGTTTAAAAGTTGGTTGTACTCAAGAGCACACAAAGTGCTTAGATGTGCAAAGCATATATCAGTCTTCCATGGTAGAATGTGTGACGCTGTTTTGTACATCACTAATAATGTACTGAGTGTGTTTGAAATCTTGATGCAGTCTTTGAGCATTTCTGCTTTTTAATGGTACCTCTTTTGAGTTCTGTGATGGACACAGATGCTATCCATTCATTAATTCCAAAAGAATTTTTATGTAACTCCAAAGTTAAATGATTCTTTGGGCTTCTGCTTGCAGCTGGGTACAGACACCTGGGGCTGGATTCATTCTGCTTTAACTTTAAGCATCCAAAGGAGACACCTAAGATCTGAATCACTTTCTAGAGAGTTCTGGCACTGACTTTCTGGTGAAAATAGGGTGATCATTCTCTCTGTTTTAAGTACCTGGAATTAAGTGTGAAGAATCCAGACCATTGTCTTAGAAATACAGATTTTAGCCAAGAGAAGATCCCAAAGACAGTCCGAGTTGATTAAATATGTGTCATGCTTACAAAAGGAAGAGCAAGACTGAAATGTCAGATTCAATGGGAGGTGCTGATTCACAGCATCCTGCTGCAAAAGAAGTTCCTATAGAGGAGGGCAAAGTTGTCCCTGCCATGCAGAGCAGAACACTGAAAAGCAGCGGAAGAAATACAGCCTGCTAGATCTTGTAGGTTAATCTGTCCTGACCTGCCAAAGGCAAAGGTAGTGCCTGCCTTCACCGAAAGGAATCCTATTTTTACTTGCAGAAAGCTGGAATATCTTTGTTTGACATTAGTTTATTTCTTTGTTATTCAAATGGACTGACCACAGGTAAACAAACATAAACACAAACTTCCCATATTTCAGGACTGGTAAACACACTTAAAGTAACAGATCGTATGGTGATAGGGACTACATGTGTGGTGGTCACTGTAAAATGAGAGAAAAAGTTGATCAAGTGATTCTGGTTTAGTGATCAAGTAAAATTGTCAGTCAGTCTGGACACAAGAGCTTGATCCTTGTTTGTTGTATTGGTTACTAGTGCATCCCACTAATATGAGGTGTTGGTACAGCTCCTGGGGTGGGATTTGGTTGTGGCAAAAATGTGACCTCAGCTAATATTGAAATTTGGCAAGTACTAAAACTTTGCCTGCAAGTCTGGTGAATACATCTGAAAGTATCAACACAGATAGACAACGTGTGGCCGGATTGGTATATGGGATCAAAATTAACTTGATGTCAGTGAGCAGAGTGCCAAACAACTGAGCTCTAGTTTGCAAAACTAACAGAGTTTGGCATTACTGCAGAGGTGTGTCTGTGCCTTTGCTGTGCTTTTCTGCGTAAACACAGTCATCTTACAGTGTGGGTGTAGTTTTTCAGGAGGTGCTAAAAGCAGGGGGTAAACCACTGAAAAAATCACCCCTAACCCAAATTCTGAGTTAAAATATAAATGTAAGGGCAGTGATCTGATTTTTCTTACTTGTTTTGCGGTCAAAACCGTAAGAAGCAATTAGCTTTGAATGTGGAAGAAGGGAAATTTGCAGGGCAGATTAGTGGGACAGGGCAGTTAGTAAACATGCATACTTGGACAGTGGAGTAATGATGATGGGTTGGACGGTGTACAGGTGTCTCAAATTATATTGTTGTGAGCTGATTAACCGTGATATTCCCCCAATTTTATTGTGCAGTTCCATTTGAAGGAAAAGGAGTCAGCCCAACCTGGAGGTGTTTTGTACTGTAGTGTGGAGTTCTCACGTAACTCCTTTTTAGAAACTTTTCATTGAAGAGTCTGAGAAAACTGCAAAGACTTCTTTAAGTTCTTATTTGGCTTATAGACATTCAGTGACACTTAAATAAAATATTTGGCGCGTCTGTTTCCTAGAGACGCCCTAATGTTGCTGCCTAGTCTGTACTTGCAAAGCTTTAATGCAAGGTAGGGAAGCCAAAAGCAAGGTAGCATACATAGCCTCAGGTGAAATCCTTTGAAGAGCTGGGAGAATATTAATTGCTGGGTTTTGAATATTCATACTGAAGCCTATTTAAAGGAGGAGTGCTAGGTGTTTCAAAAGCCAGTAGTGAAATTCCATCCATAGAAGCTGTACATTTTGTAGGAGTTTTATCTTTTCATTTTTTAGCAAATATAAACAGCCAGAAGGACCGTGCTCTGGATGTAAAAATGAATAGCAGTAGTTACAGCTATCATAGCAGTGATTCACTGTTTAGCAACAGTACTAGTGCTCGAACCAGCGTTGACTCCAACGAGAATTTTCTTTCTGTTAATAGTGGTCCCACACTGATTAAATCTTGTATAAGCTTTGGTAATGGCACCTTAGAAGGAAACAGGTAACTTAGCATATGTATTTGTGCTTTGTGTTAGATGTACTTTGTTTGTTTTTCAAGTCATTCAACGTGTATAGTAAATATAAATAATGTTAATATTCATTTTTCTGAAATGCTCTGGCATCACCTAGGTTGGAAATGCTGCAGCAGATTGCAAACAGGATTCAGCGGGACAGCCGAAGCTGTGAGGACAAACTAATACTTGCCCGGAATGCTCTGCAGTCTGTAAGTCAGTCAGTGATTTTACTTGTCCATGTTCATTACTGCAGGGAATGGCTACGTAAAAAAAAAAAAAAAAAATTTCTTTAGGATTTTTGAGTGCATACTTCATAACTGCTACTTTTATTTTCATTGTACTGTTAAATTTAGCATTTCTTCAGGAAAATACCAAAAACTGCCTAGAGTGAGTTCTGTTACCTTTTTTTGGTCGGTAGTTAGACAAAATGTTTCACAATTGTTTCAATAATAGAAGTTTTTACAAAAAAAAGTAGGAATTCTTATAGCTTATTTCTCTTTGGTTTAGCTGCAGGGCTTAATGGCTTTCTCTTATTTACTCAGGACACCAAACGATTAGAGTCAGGGCTCCAGTTCCAACATGAAGCAGAGATAGCTGGGTATCTTCTTGAATCTGAGAACCTTCTCCGTCAGCAAGTGATTGATGCCCAAATTCTTATTGATGGAAAATACTATCAGGCAGACCAGCTTGTGCAAAGGTACTTTACAGTGTATTTATGTGTATAAATAAATGTCCCAAATACGGATACCCATTATGGATAACATTTTCAAATCTTTATTCATAAACTTCTCAATTTGTCACTGGGCCCCAAATACAGATTATTGGGTATTCTGGTGGGTACATTGCTCACAAACATTGTTGAAGACAAGAAGAGCTGTTTGTACTCATTTGCGAAAATTAAGTAATTTGCCAGAACATGACTTAAATGTTTGATGTTTACTGGATATCTGAGTGTAAAGATGCTGGGTTGTTTTATTGCACCTAAAATGCTTTTAGAATTACTAACTTTGATTTTGAAAATGGAGGCAAGATTTCTGGTGATAGCTGTAGATATTTTAACAGGTAATGAGTGGGGCAATGTTAGTGTATACATGGCAGTGTGTACAGTCTCGACAGAAAGATGCATTTAAACAGCATAATTCAATTTATGAAGAAGTGGCTCCAAAGTTTTTCAGGATTTGTTCTGGACTGGGTGAGATCAAGCACATAACAGCCCCTTGGCAGTGAACTGCAAGTGTTTGATCTACTGCAACATGTAGTAGTATCTTGTAAGATTTCTGCTTTGCTGATTGTTCCCTGGAATTGTGTTTGGTGCATGCTAGTGCCTGTACCATGCTGATTTTCTAGTCGTTACCTGATTTCTGCATCTGTTATCTGTATTTATAGAAGTATAAGCTGACATACCCTATACTCTGATATAATGCTTATGTATAAATATTTAAGTACAACGAAAGTGTGAGAGATTATGTGAATTCATATTGCCATTCAGTTCAGCGTGATAAACCTTAATCAGAAGCATTCATTGAAATTATTTTTATTTATTTATTTTATTTTATTTTAATAGAGTTGCAAAGCTTCGTGATGAACTGATGGCCATACGGACTGAATGTTCTTCTGTGTACAGCAAGGGGCATGCACTGACAACAGAGCAAACAAAGCTGATGATATCAGGAATAACTGAAAGCTTAAACTCAGGATTTACAACAAACCTAACCCCTGAATTAAATGCTGCAATGACCCAAGGTTTAACACCTTCTTTGACTTCTTCCAGCTTGACATCTGGCCTTTCATCAGGTCTTACTTCCAGACTGACACCAACCATCACTCCCGCTTACACACCAGGCATCCCACCACGGTTAATTCAAAGCTATGTGACAGGAGTAGACAGTGGGACTCTGCAAACACTGAAACTGATGCAAATCAGAAAACCTCTCATGAAATCAGCTTTTGTGGATCAGAATTTAACGGAAGAAGAGGTGAACATGAAATTTGTCCAGGACCTGTTGACCTGGGTAGAAGAAATGCAGGTAGCAATTTTGACAGAAACAGCCCACTAATTATTACGTTTACTCCTTGTAGATCATGGCTAATTTTTCCTTCTTGTTTGTAAGGTGCAACTTGATCGAGCAGAATGGGGTTCAGATTTACCAAGTGTTGAAAGCCATTTAGAAAATCACAAAAACGTCCACAAAGCTATTGAGGAATTTGAATCCAGCCTTAAAGAAGCTAAAATCAGTGAGGTACAGCACCATATTTTTTATTTCTTTAGTTACTTTCTTACTGGGTGACCCATAAACTGAATTTTAAAATTTTAGAACTGTGTTTGGGTTTCACAGTTACTTTTACTTCTGATCTCTAGATATCGTATCATGAAATCAGATCTAATGATTTAACATGTCTAACCTTTTTGTTGTCTTTTGACCTCATATACCAAATACAGATCCAAATGACTGCTCCTCTTAAACTCAGTTACGCAGAAAAGTTGCACAAACTGGAGAGTCAGTATTCAAAACTCCTGGTAAGTGTCACACCTCTTCGATGTTCAGCTTTTCAGTGTACATCGTCTTTGATAAGGGATGAGCTTTAAATTCTGATTTTTGTAAATCTTTTTCTTTTTAATAAAGAACACATCAAGAAATCAGGAAAGGCATCTGGATACTCTTCACAATTTTGTGTCTCGTGCTACTAGAGAGCTGATATGGCTGAATGAAAAAGAAGAGGAAGAGGTTGCATATGACTGGAGTGAAAGAAACCCCAATATAACAAGAAAAAAGGAATACCATGCTGTATGTATTGTTAGTATATTCCAGAAGAAATTATTAAATCATCTTTAAGAATTTAAGAGTTTTCTAAAACATTTCTATCTTTTCTTTGTCTGGAAAAAAGGAATTAATGAGAGAACTTGATCAAAAAGAAGAAGTTATTAAATCAGTACAAGAAATAGCTGAGCAATTGCTTCTTGAAAATCACCCAGCCAGGCTAACCATTGAGGTAAGTTAGTAAAAACAGCACACAAACAAGAAACGGTTTTGTGATTTAATAGACCTTAGATTTTTGGGGAAAAGAAGGGAAGTGCTAAGTCATAGGAAATTAAACAACAAGACTCTGAATAATGAGGCCTTTTTTTTTTTTTCCCCCTCTTTATCATCTCTGTTGTATCTGTCTTCCAGTTTCCAAAAAGTAAAAACAGTTCTGTAAAGTTATGGTTACATCCTGGATTCCTTAGATAAAATCCCCCTAAATTCTAAAATTAAAATTTCCAGAATTGGTCTGTACAGACATTTCTGGTCATGCTTGCAGCTTCTAGAGTTATTTATACAAATTGCATTGGCAAACTGAGGGCACAGAACAGTCCTTATGTGGTTTGTCTTTCCCGTTGGATTGAAAGAAGTTTCAGTAAAGCTTTTATAGTAACTTACTATATGTATGAGTTCCTATAGTGGTTTAGGGTTGGTTTCATAACTTATTTGTCAGTGAATAATGAAACTTGTTTGAATGTTAAAAATTGGACCAGGTGATGTGATTTACTTCAGACTTTAATCAAGCTCTATATTACAGGTAAACGGTTTGCAGAAAATTTATTGTAGCTGTTATAGGGTCATAACAGGTTTCCAAAGGAGAATGTAAAATGCTTTTCCCTGTAGATCTTCAAGAAAAGAGTAAATACAGACAGTGGGTGTTAAAAATGGAAACAATAAAAAGCTGTTTTATTATCTAAGAATGAAAAAATAGTCAGGATGGATTTTTATGGTTCTTCAGCTCAGTGAGTTTATATCTACGTAAATTGGAAACATGAAGAAAACTCCCTTCCTGCCTTCTCATGACCTTTACGTTGAATAATAAATGACTTTTCATGCAATGTGGGGAATTCTATTCTTTAAAAGTATATGCTGTTCTAATGGGTTCTTATCAGTGTTATATACTTAATATATGAATATTTTAAAGATACATATTATGAAACCAGGCCATTACAGTGAAGATGACTATGCAGGTTACAATGTCTGCAATAATTCTATATTGGGACATTTTAAAAAAAAAAAAAAGAAAGAAAGAAATTTATGCCTTTTCTATAGAAGAATCTATGCATTAATGCATCAGTTTGAAATTCATTGATACCAATGGAAAATCTCTTGAATTCCCTGAGAATCATAAAGAATTGAAAAATTGACACTTTTGGCTGATTTCATAAAGTCAAGAGTACCCTCTGCTGGTGAACACTCATGCACTGCATCGCTAGTGGCAGCACACTGCAGACAGTATAGGAGGCATTATGCGAGTAAGGTTATGTTCTTTAAATTCCTGTGCAGCTGTTACACAAAATTATACATTGCAGCAAGTCCTGATTAATTATTTTTATTGTGTGTTCAGTATTACTTTAATATCCGATTTGTATCTAGGCAAGAATCCAGCTATTTTGATTGAGTAAATAGAGACACAGAATGGTAGATGAACTTAGACTGGGGGAACCTCAGGAGATATAGTCCAGTCCCTGCTGAAAGCAGTGTCAGGGCTTTGTTCGACTGAATTCTGAACGTGCCCAAGGATGGTGATTTCACAGCCCCTCTGGGCGAGTTTTCTTATATTTGACTATGCTGTAGTTACAGTTTTTTTTCAGGTCCAGTTGGAATTTTCCTTGCTGCAGCTTGCTTTTCCTGGGTGAGGAGGTCAGGTTGAGATGCTTGTGTTTGCTACATTACTTTTGTGTTTCCTAAATTCTGTAAAGGTATGCACACTTCATTTTTCATTTCCTTTTGTAAAATATATCTCTCTTCCTTAAAGGCCTATAGAGCTGCCATGCAGACACAATGGAGCTGGATTCTTCAGCTCTGTCACTGTGTTGAACAACATTTGAGAGAAAACACTGCATATTTTGAGGTAAGAAAGTAAATCAATAAAAATGTGAAATGTTTTAAGTTTTGTCCATAGTTAGAAAGTTCCACTGAAGGTGCTAGTTGCTCTCTTACAGTAGTTGTAAAATTGACATTTGTCATGTGCAGTCATCAGGTGTTACCACACTTGTATTGTCTTCACTAGTTATATCAGTTCATAGCAGATGAAAATCTGGCCTGATGTTTCTTCAGAGTGCTTCAGCTGCAAGTAGAGACTTTGAGAACGAAGCTGTGTTCTCTCCCTGTCATGCACAACTGCCGTCAATACAGCTTCTGTGGATGATGTAGAGTCAAGGGTGGTTAGTGATGGCCAAGGGACAACGTATCCTAGGTAGTTGCTCCAGGAGTACCCAAATAGAAATGGAATATACAGCATTAATAATTAATAGAGCAGAGAACACCCTGACAGCAGACATGTCTAACAAAACACCTTTCTGATGATCACCCATTTATATACTCAGCAAATGATGCAATACTCAGTTACATATATGAGGATCAAAGATTTAAGGGTTTCTCAGTTATATGCACAAGGATTGAAGATTCAAGAGGGTTTTGCTTTTTAAAAAAATCTACTCTTTTCTTATATTTAAATTATAAAGATTAATCCTTAGTGTCTGCTGGGTTGGGCGGTTGAAGAGAAAGGGGGGTGATGTTGGGATGAGATGCTTACAGACTGAGAAGGGTGAGAGGCCAGAGTTAGGAAATGGACTCTGGAGAAGACAAAGCTGAGTGATTTGGCTCCTAGTGGTAGGGGGAAGAAATGGGAATCCTGGATTTAAGAAGTGAGGTTTCAGGGACAGAATGGGGTGAGGATTATCACAGGATGTTTCCCTTCTCAGTTGTGCTTAACCAGTACCCTAGTTTGGAAGTGCACATGCCCATGCAGAACTGCCAAGTGTGGCAACTCACTTCCCCTCCCACACAAAATGTTTGCTTCAGTGTGCTCGCTGAATTTTGCAGCTCGTTTGCTACAGCTTGTAGGCTTTGTCTGATCTTTATATATGAAAGTAATTGTAATTCCAAATGAAGCAAGAATCACTTGAGAAAATTTTTCCATTGCAGGAACAGTAATTAACTGAGGTTCAATAACTGCTGAATTAATTTTGCATGTAGATAGTACTGAAAATAACTGGTGTTACAACGTGTGCCTTCTTGAAGAGTACATTTAGACATAAGATCATGAATAGTGATGTGTGGTGCAGTGGTCACTTCAAGCTACTAGAAAAGGTTATTTTTTAAAAGTCAGCACTTAAAGAAAACATAATGTATCTGTTTGTATACTTTTTAGGTTGTTTAAAAATAACCTGGGTGTTTATCTCATCCTAGTTTTTCAGTGATGCCAAAGAAGCCATGGAATATTTAAAGAGTTTGAAAGATACCATATACCGAAAGTACAGTTGTGATAGATCAAGCAGCCTTCATAGGCTGGAAGACCTTGTCCAGGAATCTATGGTAAGAATTCAGGGATCCTATTAACGTGAGTTACAATTGAACAAGAAATGTGTAGATTATAGTTGGATATAAAATATGTGTGTTAAAATTATTCCTTTAAAGTGAAGGAAAAAAAAAAAAAGATTAATTTTTTAGAACTTAAATAATTCCATCTGTCCATGTGTCATGACTGTTTTTCATAACTTGAAAATACAGTTTTATTTATTTCTTTATCTTTTACAATATCAGTTGTTGTGGGAAACCAGTGGTTTCAGAAAGATACTTTGTTCTTGTAAAACGTGTTACTTCTAAGAAACACAGTAAAAGAAGTCAGGAAAAGAAAAGCTTAACAGGATCAAAGAAGCAGCACTGTATTCTGGCCATCTCTTACGATGTATTCTTTTCTTAACTGTTTTAGGAAGAAAAAGAACAACTCTTGCAGTATAAGAGCACAGTGGCAGGCCTTGTGGGGAGAGCAAAGGCAATAATTCAGCTGAAACCAAGGAACCCTGACTGTATACTCAAAACATCCATCCCAATTAAAGCCATCTGTGACTATAGACAAATTGAGGTTAGAAACTTGAATTTCTGCAAATCAATTACAGACATGAGAATTCAGCTAAAGTTTCATTAATTACCATGTTCCTGGAGAACTCTGGGCTCTAAATTTCTTCCACCCTAGTAAACAAGAGCAAATCCTTGTGTTGAACATTGTTTTTGTTGTGCTGTTACTTACTTGTTGACACCATTTGCAAAAGTTCTTTTTAAAAGTGTTTTGTAATGCTTAGCTCATTAAATTATTCTGCTTTTCTGTTGATACTAGATAACTATTTACAAAGATGATGAGTGTGTGTTAGCAAACAATTCCCATCGTGCTAAATGGAAAGTCATTAGCCCGAGTGGTAATGAGGCCATGGTTCCATCTGTATGCTTTACAGTTCCTCCACCAAACAAAGAAGCAATAGATACGGCCAACAGGTGGGGACAAAACAAAATCACCCGTTTTATTTTAAAATTCATTTATATGAAGCTTGGGTTAAAATAATGTCTAACTTTTTTTTTTTCCTCTTTCATGTGTTACTCTGATCTAAAGTTGGAGTCTTATGTTTCAGGATTGAACAGCAATTTCAGAATGTTCTGGCCCTTTGGCACGAGTCACATGTAAACATGAAGAGTGTGGTGTCCTGGCGTTACCTGACAAACGAAATTGAAGCTGTTCGAGCTGGCAATGTTGCCTCGGTATGTGTTATGTCTAGGAAGGGCCTCTTAGCCATTTGCTGGGAAGTCATAGGCTGCACTTCCCAGAAATACTGTATAATCAACAGTTTGCAGCAATCCTTATCTTCCTTGTGGGAATAGTTGGCAGTGGCCCTGGTGGTTACCGCTGTGCAGTGTTTTGCCTTGATCTGAGCAGCCTTTATACAGATACAGCTGGGGAAGGAGCAGAGAGGTGGTATCATGAAAACTACCTGCAGCCTTTTTGTGCTCATCTCTCTAGTCTTCTGTTGTCAGAAGCGGGACAGAATCTCTCAAAAGCAATGAATAGCGACTAAATCTGAATGTTGTTCTGCAAGAGTCTACCTTTCTGCATTTATGTTGAAGATATCTGGGGAGATAAGTTAAATGAGGCTAAGGTTAATCTTAATGGAAACCCCCATTATTTCCTCATGCTGCAACTTCTTAGTAACAACGGAACAACTGTGAAGTGACATTCAGTCTTTCAAGCTGAAGGCAGCTGAACGCTCATTCCTCCGTAATGCATTTTTTTCATTCTTTTCAGTCTGTAACTTGAATTGTTAAATAGCTAGGTGAGACCAATTTGTCAGAAATGAAATAGCGATATAGATGAAAATACTGTTCTTTCTGGCTGAAACAGTGTGTGAGATCACTGAGTTACACAATGTTAGATGTATAGCAGAACACTATTTAATATAATAATTTATTGTACAACATCGGTGTATATTTGTCTACAAACTGTTGCAATAATATTTACAATACCCAAAATGGCATTTTCACTCCTAATTTCCCATAGTTTCTGTTAGAAAGAAAGAATCTGAGATAATTCTTGGAAGTGTCCCTACTTGTATGACTTGCTAACTGTTAGTTTGTTGCTACATGGCATTAGATGGAGAGATAGTGTCTGATGTAGGATTGGCTTAACACAGCCTGTCACTGGCATTAAAGATGGAAAAGGATTTTATAGTGAGTGTAAACTATCAGCTGTCAAGTGGACTCCAGCTTAGGAACAACAAGCTTTCAGAACCTCAATTCATTGACTTTGCCATCTTAGTAATTGGTCGATACTACTTTTTCATAAAAAGCGTTATAGGGAACTGATGCATCATTGCTGACCATGCCTTGGGTTTATAATCTGTTGCAGATAAAGACGATGCTACCAGGTGAACATCAGCAGGTTCTCAGCAATTTGCAGTCCCGCTTTGATGATTTTGTGGAAGATAGCCAGGAGTCCAAAATCTTTACAAGCTCTGATACAGCACAGCTGGAAAGGGAAGTTAATGTTTGCAAGCAATACTATCAGGAGCTTCTGAAATCTGCAGAAAGAGGTAAAACTGCTGAGAACAGTAGAAAGATGCCCTCACAAGAGATATTGTAGTTCTTCATAAAACTTCTCTCTCTGAATAGGTCTAGTGAATTACCCATTTTACCATATTGATATTGTTAATGCCCCAATTCTTCTCCACAGATAGAGTCATCATTTTAACAATGTGCACAATTGCATTGTACAGAAGCTCTAAGTATTTTTAACTTTGTATATACTAAGCTATGTAAAAATATTGATGTGTTACTTAATATACAGAGTGCTACAAAAAATTTTACACTCAAGAATTTATTATGTACATTAGAGGTCACTTAGTCATGCCTTCCTTGTTTTTGAATGTTGGAAATGCAACTTGATTACTTTGTTGAGTTCTTAACAGAATTAGAACTTTTTTCACGCTCTTAAGGTAAGAAAAGTGTCCTGGATATTTTCCTAGCTCCACAGAATGCCTGTAGTTACTGCTCTCTTACCTGTTTTTAAATACACTAAGAACAGAAAGCTTAAAATATCTGTTCTGATTTACTGTCAAGTAGCTAATGACTTAAATACAATAGTGCAAAGCTGATTACTGCAGTAGTGTAGTTCACTATACTTAAGGAAAGATGTGTTGCCCTGTGCATCCGAAAGAGAAGGTTTAAAAAAAAAAAAAAAAAGCCCTGGAGGTTTACTGTACTATTATGCCTGGTATCATCTAACTGAAAGAATCAGTCACTGAGTTTAGCAGTGTCTGCATAGGGATGATGCCTGTGCTTTGGATTGATGTCCACTAACTTTTCATGTGTGAGGAGGTGATGTAATAATAGCTAAAATGTAAGGGTTTTTAAAATTTGACTTACAGCCAAAATTCCAATGGGAACTGATGGAATTTCAGCCACTCATGAAAGGATCTGTAGAATGGTGACTTTATAAAGTGTTCCTTGAGAAGACATGGTGAAAATGACATCATGGCTTTGTTCACTAACATGTGCCTTGTTTCTTTCAACAGAGGAGCAGGAAGAATCTATTTACAATCTGTACATCTCTGAAGTCAGAAATATCAGACTACAGCTGGAAACTTGTGAGGAGCGGTTAATACGACAGATCCGAACTCCAATGGAAAGGGATGATCTACATGAAAGTGTGTTTAGGATTTCAGAGCAAGAGGTGAGCCTTTGAGAAAGGCTGTTTTACTTAGGAAGAGTTTTATTTTAAAATATATCCAGACATTTTGAGTGTAGCCAGGAAGGTTTGCAGTGCACCTTGAAAAGACAAGAGTCAAAGGTCAAGCTTGAGTTTGTGAGAAAAAAAGTGCCAATAAATGGAGACTGTTAGTTTCCCTCTTATTCATATGTTCCTTTAAAAAAAATTTTAATAGTTTCCACATGAAACAAGCAAAGGAGAGCAGACCTGTACTGATAATGATATGTAAAGTATGCATCAGGTTGTTGTAGGATAAAAGCACTGTCAATCACCTTTCATTTTACAGAAACTGAAGAAAGAACTGGATCGATTGAAGGATGACTTGGGAGTCATCACAGATAAATGTGAAGAGTTTTTCAGTCAAGCTGCTGGTTCACCTTCAGTCCCTACTCTGCGCTCTGAGCTCAATGTTGTTATTCAGAACATGAACCAAGTTTATTCCATGTCTTCTATTTACATAGATAAGTATGTAATAGGCCATCTCCCAGCACATGTGTTTTAGTTTACATTTTTCTTTTCAAATTAAATGAAATATAAAGACATTAGTATGAATAATACTGATCAAGGAAAAAGGGAGTTAACATTTTAACATTGTATAAATGGGTGGTACCCCATGACATGGAAAGGCTAAAAAACACAGGTGTGTTGAATGTTGTTATTGGTGGTTCAGTTAACAGGAGATTACTGTTTTTCAGATTGAAAACTGTAAATTTGGTGCTGAAGAACATCCAAGGAGCAGAATCATTAGTAAAACTATATGAAACTAAGTTGTGTGAAGAAGAGGCAGTAACAGCTGACAAAAACAATATTGAAAATCTGATGGGTACATTAAAGGTAAGAGTTGGCTGGTGCCTTTTCATGGGCAAATCAAAAAATGGTAGGAGAATGATCTGTCTTATAACACCTGTTTTGGTTATGCTATGCTGTACAGTGTTGGCTTGTATATTTGGAGGAAAGTCTGTGTTAGAATTGACATATCAGAAAAAAATGACAGCTTTGGAGCATTAGGAATTGGATAGTTTGCATGCGCATTCCTGCTGTTAGGAAATGCCTCGAAGTATCTGAACTTTCAAGAGTGGCACTTGATGATGCTGCAGTAAGATTTTTTTGGCTCTCCAAAAGGTAATATACACTTAAGGTAACATAAATGTATTAACATAAATGTGGCCACAATGGCTAGTACTATGGTATACTAATCAGGGTTTCATAGGAAGTTTGGCAGGTATCTTTGAGAAAGGATAGGGTTGAAGTTCAGCATTTTTTGTGTACTTTATATACCTCATTTTAATGTTGAAAATGATGAGTAATTCTTTTTTGTTAGACAGAATGATTGGCATCTGCTTAATGATTTTTTTGAAAGCTGTAGTTTAGAAGATAAGCGTGTTAATTTGCTTTCTGTGTTTTCATCTATGTGTTGTGGGGATGCTGTTACTTAGAATTATTTCGCAGCTCATAGCTAATTAGTTGCTTCAGACCCATTCTGGTGCCATTTTATTGTTTGAGCAACCAGAAGTAAAATATTCATTTAAACATTTTTCATTTATTAATTTATACATTTTACTCATGTAAAATACTCATTGATAAAATAGTGTCATAATTTAAGAGTTATTTACAATTTATCATTTATCACATAATAGCAATGGAGATCTGAAGTAGATGAGAAAAGACAAGTGTTCCATGCTTTAGAGGATGAACTGCAGAAGGCAAAGATGATCAGTGATCAGATGTTTAAAATGCACAAGGAACGTGATCTTGACTTTGACTGGCACAAAGAAAAAGTTGATCAATTAGCCGAGAGGTGGCAAAACATTCATTCTCAAATTGAAAATAGGTTTGTATAACTTTTTATTACAATCTCTTCATGTTTTATGCTGTTTTGTTTCTGAGGAAAAATAATCAAAAATGAATGTGGAAATAGGTCAGAATAGTTTTCTGAACTGTTTGTGAAATGTGCTAAGATCAAGGATTCTTACCTTTTCTGTGCTGTTGACATAGTTGTATCATTTCTCCCCAGGAAATGTCTGTGACTATTGAGCACTAAAAGATATAGAAACTTTATTTACGTACAACTTACTGAGACACAGTAGAAATAAATTGTCTTTTTTCTTTCAAAAAAAAGCTTGCAGAAATGGCTTGCTGTCCTATGGAAATGCCATCTGTTTCTCCACATAATTAGTTCTGACAGGCTAAACTAATGAGTTGATTCATCAGTTATGATTGGATTCATGTTAACTTGCTTTTAATGACTCAAATGCTAAGTCTGGAAGTCCTTAGCTTCCATTGACTTCTGTGATAATTTCACTGCAGTAACTTCTGGTGAAGTGCCAGCATTTTCTTTTGGTGTACAACTGTTTTCGTGCAGCCTCAATATCCAGTTGAGATGTTGCTCTAAATTCAGCCCTTCAATACTATTGTCATGATGACATTGGAGAATGTTACTCAAATGCACATGCCTACACAGATGTGCAGATACAGCAGAACACACCTACCTGTAATTCTGAAGATGTCCATACTTGACATTCCTGGAAATACTTTTTCCTTCAGTCTCCAGAGGTCTGTTTCCTTTACATATAGGTAATGTTAAGGAAGGCAAGTTAAGGGTGTCTGTACTATACAGCCTGAATTTATTTCTTTTAAAATCTACTTCAGTTTGTCATTATAGATAACCTGAACAAGAGCATCAAAGATAGCGCTGTTGATATAAACGTTCACACAACAACCTTTCACATTTTTGTCCTCCTTTTTTTAACGGGTGAATATCCATTCAGGTGCAATATTGAAGTTATTCACTTGTAATTAACTAATTTATTTGTCTCTCTTTAACATTGCTGGAAGTTAAAAGGAAGATGGGCAAAAGCTGACTTACTTAAAGCTGACTGCAGAATGTCTAGCTTTAAATCCACCTCAAATTTTTCATAATTTGATTACATGACATAATTTAAATGATAAAATAGTAGTTTTATGAGGTACTGAAGTGTCCTTATTTCCTCAGAGGGCAAACGTGAACCACATGCTCTCCTCACAGGACTGTATCCTGAATAGAATATGCTGAGAAATGACTGTTAATACATAGTGGCTTCTAGCGTAAATAGGACAGATTGTGATAGTTGCAGCATGGAGTTGTAAACAAGCTGCTTTCTGCAAATGTTCGCTCTGCTGCTTCCTAACAGCTTGACACTGGTGATCGTTATACAAAAATTATGTAGAAATATTGGCTACAGTTACTATGATCCTTTCTCATTTTCATGGTTATTAGCTTTAAAACATGCTTAAGTATGAAACCTGAGCAATACAGTTTCCTTTGCTTGCTCTTTTTCAGTCTCCTTTCGGCATCTTGAGAACAACACTAGAGTGATTCAAAGTATTCATTCCAAGTCAAATGATAAAAAGTTGTTTAATAAGTGTGTTTATCCTGCAGTGTTTTGGAGTGGTCATATTTATACGATCTTTGAAGTAACGGTATAGGGATCATGAAAGATAAAGTGTCAGTATTCTCATCAGTATGGAAACCGCTTTCAAGAAATACACAACACTCTCCTTTCAGGTCAAAAACATGATTTAAAATGGGCTTAAAGGATCAATTGCTTTCACACATTAGAATATCTCAAGTCTTTAGCTTTAGTGTAACTCCTGTTGTTTTGTGGGAGGTACAGAGAGTGTGGTGAAGCACTACTTAACTCCATCACAGCGCAGCACATGCCTTGATTCACATAGGTCACACTTGAAGTACTGTCACTTCTCATGACAGAATTAATTGCTGTTGCAGAGCCCTTCCTCTTGCTTGGGTTTTCCTGTGCTCATGGAGTTTCAAGCAGTTTAGCTCACTAATGAGGGTTATATGCAGAGTTTCTTCTGTAGTAGGATCTCTGCCGGGTGTCAGTTATGACAAACCAAAAGGCTTCATCAAGCTGGGAATCTTCGTGTTTGAGAAGTTGACTTGGCATTCAGCTAGTGTTATCTTAGTATGTTTATAGTATGAGCTATAGCAGAGCTAAGGCATCCGAAGCCTTTAAAGCTGTATTTGGCTTAGTGTTATACTTCTTATCTTTAATATTCGTCTTCTCCCCTTGGTTTATCTTCTAAAATAAAATCAGGTTGCGTGACTTAGAAGGTATTAATAAATCTCTGAAGTATTACAAAGATACTTACAATTCTTTGGACACTTGGATTCAACAAGTAGAAGATACTCAGCGAAAGATTCAAGAAATTCATCCTGAAAATAGCAAAGCATTGGCTAAACAGCTGAACCAACATAAGGTATGAAAGGGATCTCATTGTAGGAAAGCACTGCTGTAATGAACGAAGAATTCAAATATCAGTTTAGCCCAGTGATGTCAGTCTTATTTCTTGATATGAAGTGCTTATGCACCTCATCCCTTACTGTAAAATTCCAAGTTAGCACCAGCTTTTACAGTTTTATGTTTATAATGCAGCTAACATGAATATATCACTCACTGACTATTGCCATTTTATAGACCAGATTGTTTTGGTCCTCAAATATATAAGAAGAGCAAATCCTTAGTGCCTAAAATTCTGGACCCTCCTTATCACATCCTTTTTTATTCAATACTGCTCTTGGTATTTACGGACGTAGAAATATTTTCATGGAAGCAGAGCTAAACTCAACAGCCGTCTCCTGCAAGAAGGAAATGCAGCTTAAATAAGAGACAGAATAACAAATTATATGCACAAAATGGTATATTCCTGATTTTGTTTTAAGTTCACTTACCAGCTGTTAAATCTGGCAGGGTTTTTTCACTACTTCTGTACTGTAAGCCTGACAAAGCCCAGGACATAGGCTTGAGCATATTGTACAGATGGAAATGAGCATATTATGTAAATTTAATTATGTTAGATAAAGTAGAAGTGCTAATAATAATAGTAATAAATATATTTTTTTAAGATGAAGATGTAGGCTCATATTTTACAGATGCTGGTTTCTGAGATTGAAATGAAACAAAGCAAAATAGATGAATGCCAGAAGTATTCAGAACAGTACTCAGCTGCTGTGAAGGTAATAAATAACATTATGCTTAGAATCCTTTTTTTTTTATTATCAGTATCATGTGACATGCCAATCATTTTGTGTATTTTCTCTTTTTACAGGACTATGAGTTGCAGACTATGACCTACAGAGCTATGGTTGACTCCCAACAAAAGTCTCCAGTGAAACGCCGAAGAATGCAAAGCTCGTCAGACTTCATTATTCAAGAGGTAAATGGATTTCTTATGACAGGAAAATACGTGGTTTTTTAGTCTTTGCTTAAAGCAGAGTAAACACAAGAATGGGATTTTGGATTTATTAATGATTAAATAGGGTAACCCAAACAAGTTTATTTTTTTCTGTATAGATATATGATGTTATTCTATTGGTCATTATGCAGTATTTAGATAACGAGACAGTGTATTGCTGTTGATGAACAAAAGTCCTCCAAATTGTAGAAAGCTATATGAGAAATGTACCACAGTAAAACTGTTTAGAACTACCTCTAGGCTGGATCTCGATCACAGTAAACAGGAGGAGCTTTCATCTTTGCTATAGTAAAATTTACCAAATCTGGACACTTTTGACAGATTCCAGGGCAAATCGGCCTCATTTGGATAGGAAGGATAAATCTGCCTCCCTGCTAACTGTTAGAGAGAGGAATGGTAACCAGTGCTGCTTGTTCCTCTTATAACCTGTGTTCACAGGGGGAAAGAATCGAGTGACTGTGAAGTCAAAACACTGTCTCCTGGTTTCTTCTCCTTATGGATCTCCTCATAGATCCTTAAGATCTATTTGTGCAAGTGCACCCTGTTGATCAGCTGATGGCCTTCAACTTTGAAATCAAAATTGGGACTTTGGATTCCACAATCAGGATTTTGGAAGCAAAATCAGGATAGATTCTAGAGTAGTGTTTATCACTTCTTTGAAGATTAATGGGAGCGTTTCCCTATCTTCCTTCCCTCTCCTGCTTTGTTTCTTGCAGTTCATGGATTTACGGACTCGTTATACTGCCTTAGTGACCTTGATGACGCAATACATTAAGTTTGCAGGTGACTCTTTGAAAAGACTGGAAGAGGAAGAGGTAGGTTATCCCCTGGCAGCCAACCAAGCAAAAAGAACAGCTAGGCAAACAAAGAGCAATGTACCTGTTGGAATTATTCACAAAGTTCGCAGCAGATATGAAAGACTAAAATTCCTTATATACTGCACTTCATACAGGAATGCAGGAGTGTTAAATTACACTGTTATCATTCAGATAAGCAAAATCCTATACCATCCATCCATTTTAGCAGTTCTTCCAGCCAGAAGGATCATATGATTCACTAAATTCTGATGGAGATGTAGTTACATACAATACATTTTAATACTTTAATATTTTAGGGCTTGATCTTTTGGATAAATGCAGACATTAAGATGAGGGCAGGCTTAGTGTGCAGACAAATTACTCAAAATGCATGCTTGCTGCAGAATCAACCTTCCAAATAATGGAGAAAAAAATACTTTTAAATTCTTTCTTTTGAAATGTTTCTCTCTGAAAAATTAGGTAATAATTTTTTAAAGACTACAGCATTTTCATATAATCTGTACAGTTCATATCTCTAAAATAATGCCCATATTAAATGTAGTCCTGTAATTAATTGTACCCATATTAAATGTAGTGCTATATAAATTACATAGAAATTGGAGAACACTTTCATAAGGGTATACATTTTAATGCTGTTATTACAGAAAAAAACCCCAGAGTTCTTAAATGAATGCTGTGTAATTCTGGTGCTGGCTTTGTATTTATTGGCTTTTCTTGCTATTGAATACCTCTGGACAAACTCTTAACACTATGTATCTTTGTACATCATGAAGTGGTGGAGCATACTGATGGAAATATATAATGTTTGTTGATAAGTAGCCATTATAACTGAGGATTGAGTATGACTCATAATGTTAATGGTATCAAGGATAAAAAGTGAAACAAAGAACAAGAATTGAAACAAGCATCAAGAAACCTGTGAATTGCTGATAGGCTTCACGTTCTCCAAGGGCAGATGGAATCTTTTAAAGTCTTTTTGAATTTCAGTCTGCTCTGAATCTCTAGGACTGCTTTTTTTGGAAATCAAACACCCCCCCATCTTCCATCTTCCTCCACGTTCTGGCAGCCTTCTAAATCTTAGATAGCTTATTTGAAGATAACACAAGTAGGTTGCCAGACACAAAGTAATTTGATGGGGTTTTTCTTTGTAATCGGGGTAGCAAATAAGAAAATGAATAATCCTTTTCAAAGGAAGAATGATAATTTTTTTCTTCCGGAATCAGACCTCTGAAGTCTATGATTGTTCCAAGATTTTCTTCCATGCCAATCTTTCTTCCTAACTCTCAGTAATGGCATTAAGAATGCACAGAATGAGGGAAAAAATAAGATGATTTCCATGATACCTCAATTTAATCTACATGCTGTCGTGCTCAGAGCTTACCAGAAGCGAGTGAACTCCATCAACCTGTGAAGTCAGCTGAAGTCTTTCAACGTTTGGGATGTAATGAAGCTGTTGAATTCAGAGTGGAAAACACACCTAATGAAAGCATGATGGATGTGGAATATTTGCAAAAAGATAACGCTTCCAGTAAACCTAAACACACAGAAAATAAATTGGAAATTGACAGAAGAAACTTAGATGTACACAGATATGATAAAATCAAAACTAATAGAACATTAAAGCAATTTCTAAATTTCAGTGATCAAGAAGGTAGCATTGGTGACAACAGAGCAAACAAGCTACATACAGAGCAAGACAATTTAATGGGTTTTGGTGATCAAAGTAAAGAAGAAAATGGTAGAACAGATTGTTTTGTTTCAGCTGAGATCTGTGTAAGTGTAAATAACAATCCTGGTGAAATGTTAAATGAGAAAAATATTGATGGAGAGAGACAGAAAACAAAGGGAGTATCAAAGAAGTTGTCTGAAGTGGAAATGATACAAAAAACCACAGAAAAAAAATGTTCAAGAAAGGCAAGGAGTGATGTTTCAACAAAGGAAGAATGTGAGATGCAATCAGAAACTAATTTTGAGCTAACAACAAAGAAAGATGAAGTTATTCCAAAAACTGGAAAGCATGCCCTGGATATCAGCCCTTACAAGCAGCAACATTTTTCACCAAGAACTCAGTTAGAATGTCAGTGTAAAGAACATTGCTTTACAGAAGGTAATAGCCATAATACATTAAACTCTGAAGACAGAGAGTTTCAAGTGTGTGGTGAAAAGGGCGACTCTCTTTCAGGTGTAAGGGATGCAATACCTATAGAGAAAGCTGCATCCTCTTTCAGAGAGCTGTCAGCGCATGATAGAAAGGAAAAAACAAAGTTAAATTTGCAATCTGTGAGCTCTCCAGGCATTTCTGGTAGTGTTGAAAGGGATACAAACAAACTGCACAGAGTATCTCTGGATAAAAGTTACTTCATAGCAGAAAATGAAATCCTAGAAAAATCAAGTTTAAGTCCAAATGAAGCCAAGAGTACAATGCAAGAAATTTTGGCTTTTTCTTCAGAAAATATTTTGGAGAATCAGTATGCAGCAAAAGTCTCTGAATCTTATCCATTAGATTTTGAAGTGTCACCAGTGCAGAGTGATCCAAATTTAGGTACAGAATTGTTAGGAAATGCTGGTGATTTAAATGCAAATATAGCCCTCTCAGAAATTATTTGTGGAGGAGAGAATTCTTCTCCATTATCAGAACATGGATTAGCAAAAAAGCTTTTGAGTCACAGTGAGAAAGTACGTGAGAAGAAAATATCACAGGGTAAAATTTATGGTTTGGACAACATAAATACAGGTGGGGGGAAGCAGAGTGGAGAAGACAGGTTAGAACAGGGTCAGAAATATAAAGACTTATTGCTAGTTGCAGAAATTGACAGTAGAGATAAGGGTCATAGCACAGAGGTACTTGGAAAAAGCAATGAACTCCAGAAAACATTCTGTGGAAAAACAGGGAGAAAAGCCTCACTTGACAAAAAAGAAAAGCAAAAAAAAAGAGGCAATGATAATGAAGAGAAAAGGAGCACAACTGTTACTAAGGTACCAGAGTTTTTATGAAATGCAAGTGAAACAGTTAATTTAAGAATGATTCTAAACCAATCTAAATCAACATTTGAATCTCAAAATATGGCAAGGTCAAGTGATTTTAAGTTGATTGAACATAATTTAAACAATCAATATGCTAATGATACATTAATTACTGTGCATTCTGAGATGGTTAATTTTTTTAAGTTCTTACAAATTTATTTTTATGCTTATTTATTACTATTTAATTACCATCCTTTTTTCCACCCAGCTGATGCTCAGCTATGTCGATTAGAAATAATGAAAGCTAACAAGATACAGTTTGTGACTATCTGTATTTTTAGTTTCTCTTTCAAGCATATTACATCAGATTTTGTGTCTATGGGACCATAAAAGGAGATCTGATAAGAAAACAATTTAAATGTTTTGTATCTGTTGGGGTCTGTTCAAAATTGTGACACAGGAAATATGGAGAGGAACTAAAGAAGCTGCCTTTGCATTAGCCTTTTAGGAAATAAGTTTCATATATCATATGAAAAATAAAGTAAATATGGCAAATTTGAACTAAACCAACATTTTGTTTATTAGAAAATGTTGCTATAATTACCCTTCATGCCGTGTTTATATGATCATAGGAATATACATGTGTTCTTACCTCATGTTAGCTCACATTTGGTAACTAATGCCATAATAGTGCTAATGAAGACAAGGTATATATGGTTTCAACCATATTATTACTGGTGAATATGCATCTTGCTTATAAGAGTTTCCTTTGATCTACCAATATATGGAGACTACTAGCCGACTGGTTTTTGGTAGGATTTTCCTCATGACCACGTTTGTACTTCTGTATGTATGCTACAGAGCAGCTGTGCTCTTACCAGTCCCCCAGGTGAGCCAGTGGAGGCATTGGGACTGTGGAGCACACTACGGAGCATAGATGTACTGGGGGTTATGTGCTTCTTTTTCTGGACCTGATGCATCTCGGCTCTAGCTCTGGATACTGTTTCTTTTCTTGGAGGGGATTTCCAAACTTCTCTTGTGTTATTTTTGCTTGCAAGCATAAAATCCTTCTTCCAGTTCCTACTGAACTGATCCAGAAATGGTAGGCCACTTTCTTCTTGGGAATTCTTGCACATAGTGTTTGGCTCACTGTTTGCTCTGCCTATTTGTTTGGAGAAAAAGCATATGCGAGCTGTTGTTTGACGCTGCTTACCGCTATGAGGCATCTGACTGAAGTAAGAGGCTTCAGGACTTCTTCGCTTTGTGGATGTCTTTATGAAAGGTTTCATATTTGGCTAATGGTAACTTCCTGAAGCCTTCAAGAGAAGGTGATGGTGGTGGGAACTGCTCATCTTACTTTCTGGATGTACCGTATATATATGAGTAAGTATTTTCCATTCTGCTTTTCAAAGAGCCTAACGCGTTTCATATGCTGTATTACAAAAAGTACATTCCAGCTTACCTCTTTCTTTTACAGATTTTAAAGAATAAGGAAGCATCAGCACGTGAGGCATATTCAGATCTAATGGCACAGCAAAATAGCACAATTGATGAGAATAGAAAACTCATGGGAAAGGTAAAAACTCTTGAGGAGATGTTGGAGGATATGAAGAAACAAAAATTCCAAGTTGAACAGGAGCTCCCTAAAGTGAGGGAAGCTGCAGAAAAAGAGCGGAAGAAGCAGCAGAAGGATATGGAAGAGATCTGTCTTCAGAAGACCAAGGCTGAGCAAGAGGCAAAACAGTGTCGTATAGATCTAGAGAGCATTGAGAAAGAGAAAGCAGATGCAGAGCAGGAGTTGGAGTGTGTAAGGCAGCTCATTTTTCAGGCAGAGACTCAAAGAAGTGTACTGGAAGGAAACCTCCGTGCTTTTCGAAATCAAATAGAAGAAAGCACTTTTACGAGAAGAAACCTTGAAGAGCATCTAAGAAGAAAAGATACTAATCTTCATGATTTAGAGCAACAAAAAAAAACCTTAATGCAGGAGCTGAAGAAAAAAACAGAAGGAGAGGAGAAACTTATGAAACTGATAAAGCAAATGGAACAAGATCTTGAATTTAAAGGGAACCTATCAGAAATAAAGATGGCAGAAAGAGAGAAAACTGAAGCCAGAAGAAAGGTTGTTGAAGGCAAGTACTCTGTAACTAGAGAAACTTTGCTGCCAACTTTCATGGCTGGGCAAGGCAGCCAGTGTAGGACTGATTCTGAAATTACAAGCTTCCAGAAGAAACAAGAAGCCAAAAAAGTGGAAGAGCTTAAACAGAAGATAGATGATCTAACCCTTGCTAACAAAAAAGCTGATAAAACTATTAAAGACCTGAAATATGAACTGAATGAAATTGAGCTTCAGAAATCATCAACAGAAGAAAAGTCTCGTTTATTAAAAGAAAAACTAGATAAAGTCAATAGTGAAGTTAAATTCCTAAAAATTAAGTTGGAGGAAAAAGACCAAGTAGAGCAGGGATATTTGCAACAGCTGAAAGAACTGGACAAGCAGCTACATAAAACCACAGGTAAAGCTGAAGAGGTGATGCAAGAAGCTATAGATCTTAAGAAAATTAAGATGAACTATCAGGAGGAGCTGAAAGCTGTTCAGCAAGAAAAGACACAGCTAAAAAGAGAAGTAGAGGAATTAACTAGATCACAGACAAAAACTGAAATCACTATCAAACATTTAAATTCACAAATCAGTTCTCTTCAAAAAGAGAAGCTGGCAGCTGAACACAGAACACAGTCGTGCAAAGGAGAAGCAAATAATCTTCAAGACCAATATAAGAAAATTCAAGAACAGTTGCTTCAAAAAACAAAAGTAGAGAAAGAAAACCAGCAGGAAATTCAGATGCTGAAGAATGAATTAGCCAAAAGTAATCAAGTGTCAGAAACATTGAAAGAAAAGATAGAGGACCTTAATAAATGGAATACTGAAACAAAACTACTGATGAAGCAAATTCAATCTGAATCAGAGAAGATGACTTTGGAAAAACAAAGTATTCAGAGGAAAAATGATGCATTAAAAGCCTTAGCAGATGGTTTCAAAGAGCAACTGCGTACAACAAATGAACAATTGCACAAACAAACAATAATTGAGCAAGAATTCATATGTAAAATCAAAACCTTAGAAGTTGATCTAGCAAAAACAAAAGACTTAGCTAGTGAATATAAACAAAAATGTGATAAACAAAGTGCTTCCACCCTCACCATTGACCGGGAGGTTAAAAATCTAAATGCTCAAATGAATGCTCTAACCATGGAAAAGAGAGTGAGTGAGCAGAAGATACAACTACAACAAGCTCATATACAAGAGCTAAGTAGTAAATTGAAAAAATTACAGGATGAACTCCATCAGAAGACTCTGGATGAACAAATGGCACATAAGAAGATGATTCTGTTTCAGGAAGAATCCATTAAGTTTAAACACTCTGCAGAGGAATTTAGGAAAAAAGTTGAAAAATTACTGGAATCCCATAGCATTACAGAAAAGGACATTTCTGGCATAAAACTAGAATGTGTTGCTCTTCAGCAGGAAAAGCATATGGCTGAGGAAAACATCATGTTGTACAAGATACAAATGGAAGATCTGCAAGAAAGGCTTAAAAAATGTCATGAACAACTGCAGCAAGGGAAGCAGGTTGAAATGGACTATCACCAGAAGTGCAGGAAACTTGAGGAAGAATTGGAAGTGCAGAAGCGCACGGTTGAGGGCTTGAAACAGAAAATGGATCGACAGGTCAGGGAGAGTGAACACAGGTTTCTTTCGTTTCAGAATGAAGTTCAGCAAAATAATAAACTCCAAGATTCTGGATTTAAATTGAACTGTGAGAGAAGAGGGAATGATTTCAATTACCTGAGTGACACTGCAGCTAGAGAATTGGAACATCTTCCTCCACATGCAAAACCTAGCTCCCCTTTGTTAAGGCAGAAGCAGGAGAGATCAGGTTTTAAATCTGATCAAATAGAAGAAAATACACTGTATGTGAGTGCTGATGATACGATACCGAGAGAGGTGCAGTTCCAGATGTCAAGAATAAACCAGTCACTAGAAGAAGATTCAAGCCCCCAGTCTTTTACAGAGTTTGTTTCTCAAACGAGTACACAGTTCCAGATAACTTTTGATAAAGCAAGCCAAATCTTGGGAACATCAGAAAGGGACAACTTGAGAAACAGGAACCTACACGGTTCCAGACAAACTATTAGACATGGAGAAGATACGAAACATGAATTAGGAGTGGTAAAACCTTGGAGGCATCCCTTGGAGGTACACACTACATTTTGTGAGGGTTTGCCTTCCTAGTGCTGGTTTTTACTATTCTACTTTTTTGTTTGGTTTTAGTTCTACGTTATCACTATCCTGTATTCTTTCTAATTTCTAAGAAAGAATTCTAATTCTTTCTTCCTTCACCCTGGTGAAGGGAACAACTTCATTCTTACATGACACAAAAAGCTTTTCATTAGACCTTTGTAGGAGGCTTGTTAATATCTAAGAAACATTATTTTAAAAGTTTGTGGTGGAAATAGGAATTCATGTACCCCATAGTATCATTGTTGGTCAAAATAAGCTTTGATTAATGGCACTAAGTTCGTATAGTAACAACAGTTATTGTTGCTTAGTCTAGTCATATTCCTGTTATTAAATAAATGTTTGAAATGCACTTTAAAGCTCTAGCTATCTATATTTCTCTGCTGTCCAATGCTAGTAGCCGTTCTCCTTTCTGACTTATATTCAAGTTCTCCCTTTTGTTTCTCTGGTGGTGGATTTAGGAGTGAATTATGTACAGCATAGTTCTGCAGATGTATTTCTCACTGTGTCAAAAAATTCCTATTTGCAGATAGTGAAGAACAAGCAGTATGACATGCATGTTGAAGTCACAACATTAAACCAAGAAAATGACAAGACTTTTGGTAATGAAGAGAGAATATCTGAGGGAAACAAAACATCCGAAGGGTTTAGGAAAGAAGACTTTGCAAAGATGAGCTCTTTCTTAGGGGAAGAGATTTTGAAAACTGTTGATGATGCTACTCAGTTGGAATATTTTACAGAGGAATATGATTATATTAAATTTCAAGGTCTCCGACATGATGTAACTGCCAGACAGTTGACTGAAGTTAAACTTTTAGACAGGCTCACAGTTGAGCAGCTCTGTTCAGGGCAGAAAACTATTGATGAGGTTCAGAAAAGTCTTGAAAAATTTTTAACTAAACCTACAGCTATAGCTGGACTGTACCTTGAATCCAGCAAAGAGATACTCTCTTTTGCTTTAGCAGCAAGGAGAAGAATCATAGGAAAAACATTGGCATTAGCATTTTTAGAGGCCCAGGCAGCTACTGGTTTCATCATTGATCCCACAACAGGTCAGAAATTCTCTGTTGATGATTCGGTTGTTAGAGGACTTGCAGATAATGAATTCAAGAGTAGACTGCTTGAGGCAGAGAAAGCTGTTTTGGGCTATTGCTGTTCTGGGAAAGTGATCTCTGTCTATCAGGCTATGGAAGCTCGACTCTTAGAAAGACAAAAAGGTAAAAATATCCTTGAGGCTCAGATTGCAAGTGGGGGGGTCATTGATCCTCTAAGAAGTGTTCGTGTTCCTCCAGAAACCGCCGTGCAGCTTGGCTTGCTTAGTAACACAATTTTAAAATTTTTGCATGAACCTTCTAGTAATGCAAAATGTTTTCACAATCCAAATAACAGGAAAGCTATGTACTACTGTGATTTGCTGAAAATGTGTTTGTTCAGTGTAAGCAGTAAATGCTTTCTGCTTCCGGTTGGTGAAAGGAAAATAAGCAGCCCATCAGCAGAGAAAAGTCATAAAATTTCTGTAGTAGATGTCAAAACAGGAGCTGAAATGACTTCATATGAAGCTTACAAAAAAAACTGTGTTGATAAAGCTGCATATCTTGAGCTTTCAAAACAGGAATTTGATTGGAAAGAGTCTACGTGTTTTGAATCTGATGGGAATTCTTTTCTTTTGCTTACAGATCTTAAAACCGGTATACAGTTTAATATTGAGGAGACCTTAAATCAGGGTCGAATTGGCAGAGAATTAGTCAATAAATATAAGGAGGGTTTAATCACAGCTAATGAGTTTGGTGATATTTTAGTCAGCAGTTCACAGCCAAATAAAGATTTAAACAGTCCTGTTGCAGGGTTCTGGCTTTCTGAAACCAATGAAAGAATTCCAGTCTTAAAAGCCTCACGCAAAAACTTGGTAGATAGAGTTACTGCCCTCCGATGTCTTGAAGCTCAGGTTAGTACAGGAGGCATAATTGATCCATTTACTGGGAAAAGGTACAGTGTTTCAGAGGCTTTGCAAAGGGAGTTAATCGATGATGGTTGTGCCAAGCAAATCCAGCAGTGTGAACTGATCTTTACTGGGATCATTCACCCTGTAAGGAACACAGTTATGTCAGCTGTTGAAGCTATGCATTTGAATGCTGTAGACAAAGAAATGGGCATGCGATGCCTAGAGTATCAGTACTTGACTGGTGGGTTGATAGATCCAAAGTCTCATTCCAGATTAACAATGGAAGATGCAATTAAGAATGGTATTATTGATGCTTTCACAGCTACAAAGATGAAAGATGAAAAATCGTATGTTAAAGTTTTAACATGCCCCAAAACGAAGAAGAAGTTAACCTACAAAGAAGCTTTAGAGGGAGCTGTTTTTGATTGCCACACTGGGCTGCGATTGTTAGAAGCAGCTCAACCCATGAAAACAGGAATTTCCAGTCTTTACTATAATTCATAATGGAACAAAGATTCTCATTTTGGGGCCTGCTTCAAAACCCACTCAAGTCAAGGAAAAGATCTATGATGACCTTTAAGGAAAATCATAAATGGTGTTTTCTAACATAATCATGAGTTGTTGTAAAACTAAGTAGTACAAACCAGTAATTAGTATAAAACACTAAAACTGGAATTATATATTACTTGTTACAAAGTTGAAATTCATAGGTAAACTTATGCAGATTCATAATTTCAAAATGCAGACTATGTGTTCAGTCTTTACCTGAAGGCCTTGTCCAGCGTTATCCACATGTAGGTAGTATAAATCAGAAGTTATACTAAGGTTGGTGAAGTTAACATTAGTGCAAAATGAGTAGATTTAGGTGAGACAAGAATCAGATTCTTGTATTAAAAATGGAAAGGGATTGCCCATTTTCCGAATGAAGACAGTGCAGTATTTCATGTGGCCTGATACTTAATTTAATATTACAGATCAGTTTGCATATATAATTTATTTTACTAAAGTGGCAATAAAGTATACAAGGGTTAAATCTGCAGTCTAGTAAACACATGTGCGTAAGTAATTTTTCTCACACTGGTATTTCATTAATTTTAATGAGCTACTCGCATCATAAAGTTACACATTGTAACTTTTTCTCTCACTTAGGTAACATTTTATTTTTTTTTTAGAATTGTTCTCATGCTCTAATAGGCAAGTGAATTCCAATTACATATCAAATTTAAAAAAAACCCATTGAGATAAAATTACTGATTTTTACTTGTGATACATGGAAGGGCTTGAGCGTGTTTTCTAAGTATTGATAAATTTGAAACTACTAACAGGTTATACTACTACAAAAAGAAATACATTTTCCTGTGCAGAAAAAGATGAAACGTCTCAATATTTTACTTTTATTGTTCTTGGTTTTGTCGACATAAAAGCAATGTATTCTTCCTAATTGTAATTTAGTAATCCATGTGTATAAATTGCAAAATGCTGATATGCTATGCTGGCTGTACATATCCACACCTGAGGGTAATGCAAAGGCAGCAATTCAGAGATACTTTATATATAAATATTGTTTAGATTTTATCTGCTGAGTAATGGCTGGGAAGCTATGCTTTTTCTTAATATCAGTCATTTAATAATGAATGTACATGTATATGAATAAGCACTGTAATCATAATTACAAATCATTTGAGGAATTACTTTGTTAATGTCTATAATTATGTGGCATTTTTGTTCCTACATCAAAGTGTCATAGTAATGCATGTGGTGATAAATAAAACCAAATCACTTTATGTGATAATATTGCCATTGTTGTAGAATTGTGTTTCTATGGATGTTAATGTTAAATATTCCGACAATTTACATTTACATGTTTTTTTACAATTCGTGGTGCTCATCAGAAGTCAATGGAAGAAGAAAAGAAGGAACATGTTGAGAAAGCTGGGGATTTACTGAAATGGGTGTCAAACCTCAGCAAGACACTCAGCAAAGAAGAAGGAGAAAAGGCTGAAAAGACTGATTTGCCTAAGCAGCAGGTACACAGATGTCTTTTGGCAAATTCCACTTCCTCTTTTTAGCTTTCTGTGTTGATTAAAAAGACAAAATATTCCACAAATAATTTTTTTCTCCAAATCACCATCCACATTTTACTAAAGATGTAATTTCACATTTGGTTGTGAGTGGAGGGTTGGTTAAATGAACATTAACATTTAGGGACACAAACATTTTACTCAGGAAGAAGTGCAAGCTGGTTTTTACAGGCCTGGTGTGTGACGTATTCTGACAGTGCAAAATGTCAGTTTAGAGAAACTAGACCCTGCAGACCATAACACAGCGTTTGTAGAGGGACAGTGCATCCTGACAGGATCACACTTTGTAGGTCTGCCCCCTTGTCCTGAAATAGTTCACTGGTAAGTCTGGTAACTTCTACCCTGGCACCAGGAGGGAGATAGTTGGCAGGAAGGGCCTGAGGGCCAGGTTTCTTTTTATTTGCTTTTAAAAAGTTATTTTGAGAGGTCCTCTTAGGGGATAGACAAAACTACTGTCTTAGGGAATGCAGCAGGTGTTGACTGAGCCCTCTTTATTATCACACTAGTCCACAGGCTGCTGGAGTGGCCCATCTTGCTGCCTTTGTATTTAATAGGTACATTGTTGTTGTGTACAGTTGTAACTCTGACCACAAATTTCCATCAGTGAAGTTTCCTATTATTTCTAACATTTCCTCTGCTAGGCTTGTCCCACAAAATAGCTTAGTGACACCTAAAAATATTTCAGTAGGTGAAGTCTACCCGCACACTGAGCAGCAGAGAGATGAAGCAGTATCTTTTCCACATCACTCAGTGCAGGGCTGGATGTGTGGTCGTGCAAACATGATTTTGGCCCTCCTGGCAGCCTTTTCCTGCATTTTCATTTGGTCGTGCATGCTGGTGCTGGTTAGAGCTGCTGGAGCAGTGTGTGCATAACTCAAGCTTGCTGTCGAGCAGGTCAGCCAATGGCCACTGGTCCCAGCGCGCTGCTTGTTCATAGAGGACCATTGCTAGTTCTGTTACTGAGTTTGTCTCTATAGGAGGAAGTAGGGTTGTATTGATTTGAGCATATTGATTGGCAAATCACTAATAGTTAGGATTGGGATTTGCAAAAGCATTCCACACTGGTGTTTTTCTGCTCTTGTTAATGTCAACAGCGCAAACCTTTGTCAGCATGGGGCCATCACTCAACTCCTTAGAGCATCTCATCTTACCATGGCAACTGTGGCTGGCAACCTTCTCCATCCAGCCTGAGCCCTCAGCAAGTTAGCCGCCTCGGCTTCCTCTAGCCTGTGGGAGATGGGCATTTGCCAAGGGTGTTTCCTTCCCTTGTGAAACAGACCAGTGAGGTAGTGTCACCCTGCAGAGGTGCCTGGTTTTGTGTCGCCACTGACTAGCACAGATGGTTTGACAGGTTTTGTAGAAACGTTCAGACTAGTGGTTTGATAGCTAATGTTAGCTGAAATACCTTTCACACAGTGGTTTGGCTTTGCTGGGGTTTGTAGTTGTGGAGTGGGTGGAGAAGCTGGTGCCAGTAGTGACGGGGCACACACAGAAGCTGCAGCGATGCCAGTTCCCTGAGCAGGGTGGAGCTCATGACCCCACCTGCTACCTCAGCCTGCTCACGTCACCTTCTTGGGCAGTGCATACTTGCTCTCTTGGTTTCTGTCCGAGCAGCACAAGTGGTGGGATTGTGGCTTGCTGGCAGTGATTGCAAAGGGAGACTGTTCAAGACCCTGTTCGGGCCCTTTGATGTGATGCACAAAGCGACAGAATTGGTTGTGTTCAGACCTGGGTGAATGCAGGGCCCAAGCACCTCCCTAGAGTTCTCTTACCACTGACAGTGAACATATGTTAGGCTTGCTAATGAAGTCCTGACTCCCCTTTGATACTTTGCCTTTATCTATCTAAAATGAGTGCTTTTCTCTGAAGAGACTGCAGGCAGTTTCTCAGAAAAGTTAAAAAATTAAATTCTCGCAAGTTCCTCTGACAGAGCAAGTGCTTTAGTGGGAATGACAGAAATTATATCGGGGAGAATATTAATAAGTAATTAATTTTTCCAAGTGTCTGATATTGCATTTGTCTCAGTCATTGAATTTTATCAAGGTTTGTGGCCTTCTGGTATTTTTTAAAAAAAGTTATTATATTAGTGAGCAACTTCTTGAACATGACGATTGTACGCATATCTTTATAAAGCTGCTTTAAACTGTGCCAACTATAATAAATGGTTTTAAGTGATAGGTTAATTTTCAAACAAATAACATTTTAAAATAAATTCTTTGTGTCACCCAATAGTTTTCTAATACAAACAGCTTATTTAACCAAAAGGCATAGCACAATGACTTATCCATATATGAATGATATAATTCCATAGTAAATAATATCACTCTTAAGAACAGCCAGTATTTAAAGAAAAAACATCAAGTTCTCATACTATTGAGTTTAGTCCCAGATAGAAATACTATGTTGTTTGCTTGTTTTTTGCTTTACATATGTGCATAGTTAAGTCTTGAACACAGGTTGTTTATTTTTCAGATTTCCCTGGATGAAATGTCAACCAAGAAAGAACAAATAGCTGAAGCTCTGCAGACTACTCAGTCATTTTTAGCTAAGCACAGTGACAAGTATGCCATTTTTTATTTCTGAAATAATGTAAATTATTTGAATCAGTACATACCGTTTGCTTAAAAAGAAATCATATCCTCATCTTACAGTTTCAATTACATTTCAGGTACAGATATGTCGCATCTTTTCTTTAATGTTATAATTTTGTCTTCCCATTTGAGGAAGCTTGATGCAGTTATGTTTATTTCAAGAATTTGGCTAGGTTTATATACCTCTGGTCAGTTTAAAAACATTGGATAATAAATTTTATTTGAAGTCAAAATAATTAACAAATCAGTAGTAAATTAGTACTTGAACTCTATGTCACAAGTTTGTTTAATCTGTGTCTGAACTCAGGCTGTTTAAGATATTAAATTGCTGAGATATCTCATGACTCCTTGCTAGCTATGTCACCTGTCTTGACTGGCAATCAGTAGACATAAATTCTAGATTAATGTAGCTGCTTCTCCTGAATGACTACAAGCAGAATGTAGCTTTCTTGAACATCCTTGTAACGAGGCTATATTTTTTCCAGACTACTTTTACCAATTTCCACCCCCCTTCTTTAAGTAAAGGTAAGCTGATCACTCTCTGCAGGTTACAAATTACTCAAAGATATCTCCTTCTTCCATTTTTCTTTTTTTCTTAATAGAATGACAGATGAAGAGAGAAATGAAATGGAAAAGCAAGTCAGATCCCTCCAGGAGAGCTACAACTTGTTATCCAATGAAGCTTTGAAGCAGATGCAGGAAGCACAGTATCTGAGTGATGAAAAGATGGAAGAAAAGGTAACAAGCTTGAAGCTTACATTTCAGTCTCTTCTGAGTTTTACTGCATGGTTTTGAACCACACATGATCAGTAAAAGAAGAAGCTGCAATTAACAGTGTGTAAAGCAACTTGAGATTTAATTGACTGAAGGTTTTGTGTATTTGCTGTGGAATACTGTGTGTGACCTTACCTGTGCATATGAACATTCTGCTCATTAGATTTTTTTTGTGAAGAGTCTTAATAATGTGTGCCTTGCATGAAGAAAGATAAACAAATCATTCATCTCTTAACTCTTCTCTTAAAAGCCATTCTTTGACTGCTAGATAAGTCTGTTTCTGCTGCAAAAATGACACCATAAAATAACAAGTTAATCTCTCCCATATATCATTCAGAAATGTCCTAGAACAGATCTACTTTCAGCTTTTCTTAAAATTTATCTGGATATGAAAATGGGAGCACATAATGTGATTAGCTCCGAGACACTACAGATACATTTGTTAATGGATCTTAATCCTAAATATGGAATTCTCAAAAGTTATGTTGCAAATGAGTGTTCTTATATATACATAGAGGCAGTGTCTGTGTAATTAGTTCAAATAATGTTGCCAAACTGACTTCATGCTTTCCATGCAAACTAAATGCAATGTTTGGTGCTAGAGTATCTGATGCCATTTTGTTGAGTGTATATACAGAAGTGCTGTATGCTGTAAACATGAATAGCATGGTTGTTTTGAATCACATACTGTTTCCGAATATTCTAACCTTTCACAGACATTTAGAGCATGAAAATTTGCCTTTCAGGTATATGTTCTATTTGCTCACTCTGCAATCATTTCTTCTATTGTCTTTCACTAACCCTATTTATGTATGCAAAGCATAGGTTTTCAATTCGCAGATGCATGTTGATTTTAAATCTTTTATCACATCGTGTGCTGTTGAATGACTGACATAGATCACTTGCACATTTGAGCTGCTAACATTCACAGAATTCCTCCAGGCCTGGTAAGTACATGTTTTTATGCTTATTGTGCATTCAAAATCAAAAGAAAATTTTAAATATACAGTCTGAAAATAGTGATAGCTTTTCTTTTATATTCCTTTTTAGGTGAATAAAGTCATTGCTGGTGTTATTGACCAAACAACTGGAGAAGTTCTTTCAGTCTTTCAGTCTATTTTAAAAGGTTTTATTGACTATGACACTGGAATTAGATTGCTCGAGAATCAGCTGATCCTTTCTGGAATAATTTCTCCAGAATTAGGAGTATGTTATGATTTGGAAGAAGCTAAAGCTCATGCCTTAATTGATGAGCAGATTGTATTGCAGTTGCAGGAATTAAGTAATACAAAGCAGGTTATTTCAGAATCATCATTATCAAATCTTCCAGTTGTATCAGCTTTAGAACAAGGTCTAATTTCAGAACCTTTGGCTGTTAAAATTCTTGAGAATCAGCTTTCAAGTGGGTACTTGATTTTGCCATCTACTGGAGAAAACCTGACCTTGCAGAATGCTTTCCAGAGAAACCTGATTTCGCCAACATTATATACAAAACTTCTGGAAAGACAAGACACATGTAGAGATCTCATAGACCCCAACTGTGCTGAGAAGATTTCCCTTGAACAGATGGTTCATAGAAGTATAATACATGAAGAAACAGGGTTAAGACTCCTACCTGTGAAACCACAAGAAAAAGGTAGAATCATGTTCAAATGTGGAAGGAAGATAACTATTTCAAGAGCAGCACATGAAGGACTCATTGATCGGGAAACAATGTTCAGGCTGCTGGGTGCTCAGTTAACATCTGGAGGTATAATTGACCCTGACTCAGGGAAGCGAATGACTGTGGAAGAGGCCATGAGACAAGGGTTGATAGATCAGGACACTGCTTGTGGGATCCTCACACATCAGGTTCAGACTGGTGGAATCCTTTGTCCAAATTCAGGACAACGCTTGAGTGTTGATGAAGCTGTACAGTGCAACTTAATATCATCTACCAGTGCACTGCTGGTATTAGAAGCACAGAAAGGCTTTGTTGGACTAATTTGGCCTCACACTGGTGAAATATTCCCCATATCGACTTCTTTGCACCAAGAGATGATAACAAATGAGCTGGCATTCAAAATACTAAACAATAGACAGAAGATAGCTGCGCTTTACATTCCAGAAACTTGTGAAATAGTTAGCCTAGATAAGGCTGTGCAATCAGGGATAATAGACATCAATACTGTATCTGTTTTGACCAATGTGACTTTACCAGATAAAATGCCCAGTGTCAAAGAATTAGAGACCCCTTGTAAAAATGCTGCAAAATGGTTATCGACGTATGAATTCCTGCTGTCTGTATTTCATGAGTGTGAGGAGGAACATGAAGATTCTGGCACAGAAGACCCTGTATGTCATAATTTAGATCAAGCTAAGAAATTATTCATATCTTATCTGATGGTAAATAGTTATATGGATGCAAACACTGGAGGAAGACTTTTATTGTATGATGGACAACTGCAAGAGGCCATCAGTATGTTGCTGGAAGGTGATGGTGCTGCATACAATGACGACGTGTCAGAAATAGAGTTTAATAACAAATACATAAGCCTGAAAGGAATTAACCTAAAGTCAGCTGGCAATGCCCACTTTAATAATGTCACAGACAGTGTTCAGGGTGATCTTTCAGGTGATGATACTTCTAATAACAGGAAATTAAATCAGTTTGGAGATTTTGAGAATTACATACCTTTACAGGGAGGAGATCTCCCTATGTGTAGACCAGATGTTTGCAATGTTATTGGTACTGAGCAATCAGAATATACACAGGGGATGCTGTTAGCTAACCCTACAGAACTTAGAAGCGTAGTAAGTAGCACTCAAAATTCCATGAACAGAAATGCACTCAGAAGTCTTCCAGAGGTTTCTGAGTGGACAGAACTATGTAAGCAGAACAGTCAGAAAACAAATTCAGGAAACGTTGAAGGATATCTTCCAAATGACTCAAATCCAAATCTTATTTCAGAAACAGAGAAAGAAGAGGTTTATTTGGCAGACAGTCTGGGTAATGAAAACAGGAATGATAAAACCTTACAAAATTCCTTGAGTGTGAATGATTTGTCAGATAATGAAACCTGGAGAGAGCTGGAAAGGTGCACAAGATGTGGGCCTTGCATATTGCAAGATGATAATAGCAGAACGGTACTAGATAACAACAAGGAAGATGATTTTCAGAGAAGTCTTGGTTCATCCATCAGTGCAGATACTATATATAGACTTCCAGAAGAATTGGTTAGTCAATGTGGTGACACACTACAGTTTGAAGATAATGAATATAGTGAACAACATCTGCAGGACTACACTGATGTGCTTAACAGGCCGTCCCTAGAGGACTATCTTTATGTACATGGCAGGCCATCCTTGGAGAATTGTACTGATTTACAGAGTAAACTGTGTCTAGAAGACAGTGGAGACATGCACTGCAGGCCTTCATTGGATGGTGATACTGTTATACATGATAGACCACCTGTGGGTGACAGTAACAGCACAGCACAAAAGCTAATAGTAGAAGAAAGCAGTCTTACATTTGACAAGTTACTGTTGTGTGACAGTAGTTCTGACTCATCAGTAGGTGGGAGTGATGCCATCCCACAGTTCGAAAGTGACTTGCAGCATGAATGTAGTGAGTTAGCCTCTGAAAATGACAGCTCTCAGTTTGATGATGATGATGACGATGATGCCTATGAAACACCTCAGGTTGATGATGATGACAGTGATGTGTATGCTACTCCACAAATTGACGATGATGATTCCTATGACAGTCCTCAAGGTGATGATGGTTTTGATACCTTGCAGTTGGGGGATGATGATACACCAGAGCCAGAATTGTCTGCAACATCAGTTCCATTAGGTTTTCTAGAGGAGAGGGGTGGTCTAATAACCCTGAGAGAAGAGACCAGCTCTTATCAAAAACTTGTGACTAATACTGAAGTTGTAAACGTAAATCTGACAGGGGTGCCTGAGAGTGTAAATATAGCTTCTGCAAGTGCTGAAACTATGGAAAGAATCCCTGAGGAGGAAGCGGAAAGAACAGGGAGCTTTGGAGAGAAGGGGCAAAAATTACCAGTTACTCTGGAGAGTGAAGGAAGAAAGGAGGGAGGCCTTAGTTCTTTACAGAAGATATATGAAGCAAAAGTACAAGACAGAAATGAGAAAGATGAAATGAAAGAGGAAAGTGACTCCTATGAAGATGAATCTGAAGATACACAGGAAGAGGAAGATTATGAGGAAGATTATGATAGTTATGAGGACTCTGACACTGATTCTGACAGTGATGAGGAAATGGATATTTTTTATTCACATCATCAATGTATAAACAAAGGTGACCAGCTGTTAATTTCCTTAGGAGACATAGAAAATAGCGATGAAAATAATCAGAATATTGATGATTGTTGCTATTCTGTAGGCCACAAGACAGGATATGCTTTTCAATTCCAGTCTAACTGTGAAAATGGAAAACTATCCTCAGGAAAATGTGAATCTGCATCAGATGTTTCTGAGGAAAGATGTGCTGGTCTTACATGTACAAGTGAAGAAGACAGACAGCAGGAAACAGAAGATGAATATGGGACTTGTGTCAAAAGTAAATACATGTCACAAGATACCACTGAGCCCATTCAGTCTGAAAATACCTTTGACACTAAATGGACATCCTCTAAGAGTGAAGAAAATAATAAAACACAGCTGAAGGTTCCAAGTTCTCAGCTTCTTGATGATACTGTGACATCTGATGTTAGTGTAACTGCCTTCCTAAGTACAAAGCAAGCTACTGATAATGATGAAAGTACTAGGGCAAATTTGCTTATCTCAGAATGCTTTATTGATAGCATGAATAAAACCAATAGTACCATGCCAATGTTATATTCAAATCACGGGCAAAGACGGAGAGAAGCAGTATTTGCAGAGGAAAAAGTATTAAATAATATGGCTGGTACGGAACAACTGAAGGAAGGTTCATCCCAAATGGACAATAAATTCCTTATGGTTATGCCTTATGTGAGTGATGGTGGTAGTTCACTTAGTGACCAAGTACATCCAGTCAGCAGTTGGAAGCATGGTCAAATAGGAGGAGGTTTTGAAATTCTTACAGAAAATAAAAATAGAGTAAATATTATGGAGGAATGTGATATGGGGCTAAGCAAAAGTCCCATTCAGATGGAAAGCCTTGGGGAAATATTTGATGCATCAGTAATTAAAGCTGATAGAGAAACTCCCTCTTCAAGTAAAGAAAAAGTAAATGTTGATCAAGCTTTGCTTGACATTGGAGGTGGTGTGAAGTCAGATGAATTCAAAGGAGATTTTAACATTTCCGCTTCTTTAAAACAATATACAAGAGACATAAAAGACAGTAGCCATTCAGAATTGGATACAACTGAATCCTGTTGCTTTGAGGACAGGGAAAAAGGGAAAAAGGGTATACAGAATGAAAAGGATTTTCTGCTAAATACAAAAGAAATGCTTTCAAGTGAATTTAACACTTATTCTTTTCCCCCAGCTGATACAGTGAAACCAAAGGAAATTAGCATAACTAAAGAAACAAGGATAGTTATCTGTCAAAATACTGGTAATGTTCTTAAAGATTTTTCAGAAAACAAGAGTAGCAATAACAGTGAATTTTCCCCAGTAAAAGCAGATGCTTTAGGAAGTATTGAGGATGCCAAAGAATCAGGGGAGGGGAGTGAAGTGCTACCTTCTGGGAGTCATACCCATACCACCAATGTTTCTTCTGCAATTCTGAGCAGCATAGAGGCTGACTTGAATTATGGTGCCCAGAAAGAACATGAGACACTGAAAAACATAAAGGGAGAAAATTTCATGGCCAGTGAGACTTCTTCTCTTGGAAATGGTTACAAAAAACAAATGTCCATGGAGTCATTGCAAAAGGAAATGGGACCCTGCAAAGATTTTCAAGTAAAGGAAGGTATTTCACAATCCCCAGAAATGTCTGACACACTAATGGAAGACTTAAAGAATATATTACAAAGGAAATTGAAAATGGGACATGTTTACTGTAAGCAGAAGGGTGAACCCCTAAGTTACTCCGATACCAAAATTTTAATACAAAATTTACTTACAATGGTTAGAAGCACCCAGCTTGGGAGTGACACATCTGGTGCATCAAATCTCAAACAAATAAGCAATGCTGTTAGAACTGCATTAGTGGTTACCACACCATGTACAGAGCCAAAGGACAGTGATGCTCCTTCATTGCTTTGGCCTGATTGCAGAAGTCCCGATCTTCTTCGTGATATTCTGAAGCAGGAATCCTGCAAGCAAAAGATGGCTGATCCAGATGAAAGAAAAAGTGAAACAGACGTGAAAGCTCCTGTTCCGAAACTTACTACTTCTGAACTTCTGGAGATTTTTCAAATCTCACCTGGAGATGAAAGTACAAGCAAGTTAGAGGAGCTGATAAGTGGTTCGCTTATAAGTTCACAGGTTGCTGGTATCACCACCGAACATGAGGGCAAAGGCAAAGTAGATGGGCTTTGTACTCTTTTCTCAACAGAAAAGTCAGAGTTTGGATCAGAAATTGCTAAAGAGAAAACATTGACAGATGAAGATGTCATTACTTGGAAAAGTGACCAGGAGCATGGGAAGACAGACAGCCTGTCCAAAGGCTTTATTGAGCCTGTTTTTGAAACAAAAGAAGCAGTCCTGGAAGACACCTCCACTAGCACGGTAAGTAACAACAGCTGGTATGTGCTACCTATCCTGTGTTAAAGGAATTGTATGAATCCTTCCAAGTGCTGGAGAGAATAATTAAACTGGAAAAATGGTTGAAAAATTAAATGATAAATTTAAAATAAATTATAGTTAAACCAAGGACTTCTATTGCTTATTTTCAGGTCTGTCAGTTTGGAAAATGTTTTCTTATTGTTAAAACTAATTTTCAGGTTGATGGAGTACAGCAATGTTTAAAGTTAATGGAGAAAATGCAAGGACATTTGGCAGTGGTTCAAGATATGAAAAGCCACCTGGATAACCAGAAGCCTATTAGTAATAACCTGGAAATACTAAAAGATGAACTGGAACAACTGGAGGTAAGTAAAATGTTCTTTATGCTTGTACTTCAGTGATGGGTGCTAGGAAAAGCCCTTACATAAAAAAAGAGAGATTTCAAATGTTATTACAGTAATTCAGATTTAAATGTCTTTCTTGATAGTAACCTAATGCATTTTATATATATTCTCTTTGTAGTCTTTTGAATCAGGACTGGCTACCTTTGCAATTATCCTGAAAAGGGACATGAAGTTGACAGAAGAGTTTTTAAAGTTTTGTAACAGGGATATTCCTGAAGAGAAACTTAAAGAGCTAAAGATAAGCTATGACTGTTTGCAGGAAGCATTTTTGGTGGTCTGTGATACATCTTCAAAAAGAGCAAAACAAATAGTCTCTGCTGTTGACTCAGAAATGGTATGTTTTGATCAGTGTATGTTTTTACCTTGGTTTTTCTTCAAGGTAGTTTGACTAAAAAGAAGGAATTTGGTTTTGCTTTATTTTGTTTTATCTTAATATAAAAATACAAGTATGATTCTATTTAATACTATAGAAAATGTGACTAGACTCCAGGGGCATAAATAAATACACAACTTCCAACCACATCCTGGACTGCATCAAAAGAAGCGTGACCAGCAGGTCAAGGGAGGTGGTTCTCTCCCTCTGCGCCTTTCTTGTGAGACCCCACCTGCAGTACTGTGTTCAGCTCTGGGGCCCCCAGTAGAAGAAGGACATGGACCTGTTGGAGCAGGTCCAGAAGAGCCATGAAGATGATCAGGGGGCTGGAGCACCTCCCCTATGAGGACAGGCTGAGAGAGTTGGGGCTGTTCAGCCTGGAGAAGAGAAGGCTCCGGGGAGACCTAATAGCGGCCTTCCAGTACTTAAAGGTGTCCTACAGGAAAGATGGGGAGGGACTCTTTATCAGGGAGGGTAGTGATAAGACAAAGGGTAATGATTTTAAGTGGAAAGAGGGTAGATTTAGATTGGCTATAAGGAAGAAATTCTTTACTGTAAGGATGGTGAGGCACTGGAACAGGTTGCCCAGAAAAGCAGTGGCTACCCCCTCCCTGGCAGTGTTCAAGGCCAGGTTGGACGGGGCTTTGAGCAACATGGTGTAGTGGAAGGTGTCCCTGTCCGTGGCAGTGGGGTTGGAACTAGATGATCTTTAAGGTCCTTTCCAACCCAAACCATTCTATGATTCTGTGATTCCCTTTCTAGTCTAAGCTTGCAGTATTACACCAGCAACTTTTAAGCAAACTGCAGAGATTTTCAGACTGGATCACAGAAAACAGTAAAATCGTGACTGACTTCACAGTGAATACTAATGATATAGAAGAGATGAAGAAAAGTTTACAACTATTTAAAGTAAGTATTCTTTGTGGTGGGTGTTGGTGCTTCTGACAAATGGTGCTACTTACTATGAATTACTAGCTAGGTTTTGTACACCTGCTCATTAACCTCTTGCTGAAACAGATGGCTAGAGCTAATTATTTAAGAAGACAACTGCTTGATAATCCAGTAATAAACTCTTGTTGATTTGCTTTTTTTCTCTTGAAAAAAATTTTGGTAGAGTTTGGCTTACTGAGAAAGCTATTGGTTCTGCTTACATTTGTGGCAATAAATCTGACCCTTTTTGAAAATCTAATTTATAATACAGATATTTCAGTGATTAAAATTGGATCTTTATGCATAAGGTCCAGAATCTTTACTGAATTTTAATTACCTTCCAAATAAATTATTTGTGAGAGAAGAAGATGGGGAATCATGAAATGAGTCATGAAAAACAAATTGGATCAAATTTTTAGTTAAGTTCATACACATCAGTATGTATGAATGATAAAAATGACATTGTTTTACTGTGCTTCAATAGGGTTCCAGGATGCACTGTAATTTCATAGGGTAATTTCATACACATGGTGCGTGACTGTGGGCAGAATTTGTCACACTGCTGGAAAGAGGGCTTCTCACTGTGGGGTTAAGAATGGGAATGCTTTCATGTAAATAACATTTCTGGGCCTTCAGACCTAGAACCTAGAAATGTTAAACCTAACCTGCCATGAATGTTCCAGAGTTGAAGGTCAGCCAGTTTTCAGACATCCATGAGAGAGCGAAGAAATAGAGATGTTCAAGATCATCTTACTCATTACTTGGACATGGACTGTCCCAGAGACAAACTGTGCAGAAATTCAAATGCTGTACCTGACTGTGTCAGAATGATTCTGACACAGTTTTGATTTACTGTGGCTAAATTGTATGCCAAAAGCATTTTGGAACAGGGGCTAAGAAAAGAGGGTAGCGATACTTGTGTTTTATTTGTGCTGAATTTGTCTTCATTGCTAGTCATTTCTTTCTTTTAATTTACAGAACAGGGCTGCAGAGCTTGCCTGTAAAAAAATGCAACTGGAGTCCACTGCGTTTGATACTCAGTTCTTCATTTCTGAACATGCTCAAGATCTTTCTCCTAATCAGAGCAAACAGCTGCTGAGGCTCTTAAATACCACCCAGAAATCTTTTCAGGAAGTACAGGAAGCAGTAACATCTCAAGTGGAAAGTTTAGAGACTCAGTTACAGGCAACACAAGAGCTGGGTGATCAGAAGGTTTGCCTTTCTGTGTAAATGTGTGCTGAGTGTTTCTGTCTATGGATGAGGAATTTTAATACCAGCATGCAGTATTAAGTGTATTTCTATCTTCTCAGCTTTTACTACAGATATATGCATAGTTCTACAAAGATGGTATTGATCAAGTATGGTGAATTCTCTTTTTTTTGTCTTTCCTTGCTACAGTCACAGAAACAGTGTATTATGGACAGACACAATTTTGGGCTTTAGGAACTGTACAGCTGGAGGTGACCAGGTCTGCTTTTTGTAGCAGTGAGAGAAATTTACTTTGAGGTTTCTCACAAGTGTTGTTTGCTTAGTAGCTATATCAGTAATTAAATGAAGCAGTGAACTCTTCTGGCTGCAGCTATATTGAGCAGTGGATTTACTACTGCACCATTGCTCATCACTTCTGTCCTGATGACGATTTTATTTTCCTTTAATTTGCCAGGTCATCTGCTTATGTGATCTTTTTTCTAGGTCTTTACAGTCAAAGAACCAGATTTGTTAAAACCTTTCTACCGTGGCTTGTTTTGACTGAGATGGGTTAGAGGGACAAACATATGGGTAAATCAGTTAAGATATTTACAGTTCTAGGCATGGGCACTGGGAAAGCTATGAGTCAAGTTGGGACAGTTACCTCTTCAGCTGGCATGGCTGCAGTTGGCAAGCATAAGCAGCCTTTGTAGAGTCAAAGGAGGCTGATAAGATGCTACAGTGGAACTGCATCCCTTCTTCTCTCATAGAAGCACTGTTAAGACTCGGAATCACTACCTCATCCCCCAGTTTATGCATAATGAAAGGTGTTCTAGTATTCTGAAGACTTTGTATTATTTTGCCATTCTAAAAACATTGTTTCCACCATACAAAGAAACATAAAACTGAATAAAGGAGAGGCACAGATAACTTTTTTAGGACTTAGTAACAATAATGAGCTTGCATGTTTTGTTCTTTTCTACTGCTTAAAAAGTCAACGTTTTCTATTCAGGTAACATTATGCATAGCAGCAACAGCTAACTCACAATCACAACTAACCTCTGTTTTGATATCCTTTTTTCAGAATTAATAGTGTTTATCACAGGTTTCAAGCAGTTAAGAGACTGGATTTTCACTCCTGTCGTTTGGAGATTTCATCTTTCACATATGTGCATGGCCAGTCTTCTATTCAGCAATTCCATCAAACATGGTCTCTTTTACTTACAACATATTTGAGGTTTATCCATAACTTCTGTATGTTCATCTTACTCTTTGTACCACTGCTATCATGTTTACAGCATACTTTAAAAATGATTGCTTTGCAATATTGATGTTCAAAGGTAATTCCTCTTAGAGTGTCTGTTAGTTCCTGAAATGAGGACGTTTTGTTTAATTATTCAATTGTACTTGGCTCTAATATAGGATGTGGCTGAGCGGCAGCAGGAATGCAAAGAGAAACTGCAGGAAATCTGTGATTTGCTTACACAAACTGAAAATCGACTCATCGGACAGCAAGAGTCTCTTGTTATTGGAGACAGCAAGGCTGAGCTAGAACAATACCAGACCAAACAGGAGGTATGCACAGTTCTAGTCAGATAAGTTTAAGAAGACTGAGTGCAGAGGAGAGTGACTAGACTCCTTTGTTGAATAATACTTGTCATGTGAGAGGAGAGTAAAATAGATTTGTTTGACCTACCAAAAGTAAAGGCTTAATGGCACGCATTTAAACTGCTGCCTATGAATACACTCCAGTATGTGCCAGTGGGAGAAAAACTTTCAAACTAGGAGACACTAGAATAGGGAGCATGTACTAGGCATTTCAAGAAGCACTCTTGGAGTAGGCATGAAATTTGTTATATATTAGCTTAAGATTGTTCCTATTTGATGTGATAAAATCATGCTTGTTTATTATGCTAAAATAATTTAACCAGCTTTTTAAACTGGTATCAGGGAGTGCTTATTTCTGTTCACAGTATTTTGAAGAACTTTGCTGCAAGGCTTTCTCTTGCCTGAGGCTTTCCACTGCCTCACTCTTGTTTTGGTTTGAATTCTGTTTTTTCTAGTGTTGCATGCAATCTCCTTGGTGTCTTCCTGTAGCAGAGCCCTTTCAGTTTGCTTGCTTTCCTGTTGAGACCTTGCCTTTCAGCTGTATCCTGTCATCTGTAAGCTTTCACTCTGTCCTGACTGATGCTAACTGAGTTCATGATAAGGGTCTGAAGGACTTGGACTTCTTCCTTCTTCTCCTAGTAGTAGTTTACTCTACTGTAGAGCTCCAAATCAAGGTTAATAATCTGTAAAGGGAGAAATTTCCTTATTCATCTTGCCTTGCTTTACTTATCTTCAAAGTAACACATCTAGTTTGTGGAAGTTCTCCTTATAGTCAGTGGAAAGATGCAGACACCCCTAGGGTACCTCTTAATATTGCTTACCTGTCTTAAGTATTTATGGCCTAAATGGGGTACCCATGGAAATGAAGAACTGACATAGCATATGCTTCATTTTTTTTCCATTGGCTGTTTGTGACTGTCTAGCAGACTAGTTGTTATTTGCTGACTGATTTCTTGTGGACACTGTTGTAGAAGGGTGTCTCAGGAGGGGAATAGGGGCTTAAAAAAGGTCTTTTATAGATCAAGTCAGAACATTCATCCTTTGTGAGCTTTTTGAAAGGGAGCATGGAGATATTTGTCAGAGAAGAAGAATCTTGTCTTGGTATAGGGTCCCCAGGAAAGTCTTTCTAACATACTTGCTGAAGTGTTAAAATGAGCTGAAGTTTTAGCTGCCAAACTATGTTCTATACTTGCTGCAAAATCCGTAGTCTAGAACGAGAATCGAATGTTATGTCTTGCAGCTTCAAGAGTGTTACGCTGCATATGAAGAAAAAAAACTTAATTATTTCAGTAACTGGATGAATGTATTCAACAGCATAATTATTGTAATTAAAGCTCCCCTCAGATAACTGGAAGGAAGATTTTTTTATCTGACTCTATCATAGGACTAGGCAAACTGCTTTGGATAAATTAAATTAAAGATCTGTCCTCTGTGAAATTTAATGGACTTAAATGTTCTTCAGAAATTGAAATATTATGATTGATTACAAATAAAGAAATATATTCTTATGGCATTTCTGGGCTGAACAAAACCAAGAAATATGGGAGAATTTACACCTGGGAAAGATGACTACAAGTTTCTGACTTTTATTCAGTCTCCTTATTTTTGCAGCTTTCTGTTAGGATAGTAATGGAATGCATTTTTCAGGAGACTCACCCTACTAACTACAGTAGCAGATTTACTTTATCTCTTGATATCTAAAAAATAAGATATATTTTCTTATGTGTACACGGAAATAAAATATTTGAGCTCTAAACAAAGGAAAAAATGGCCTCAGTCTGAATAGGAGTGTAAGCCAACAGACTTGCAATTTAAAAAACAACCAAACAGATGGAGCTGCAGTAACATTGTCAGTTTTTTAATCATCCTATCTTCAATTTAGTAATGTATCATGTGTTCTCACAAGTTAGAAAGGACCAATATGGTGCTTACCCTATAACAGAGATAGTTCCAATAAAGTTAATTGGAAAGATCTGGTGAATAATTTACTTACCCCTGTTTGCTTTTTTTTTTTTTTCCTCAAAAGGAGATACAAAAAGACATGAGAATGAGTGCCCAGACACTGGCAGAGATTGTGAAAAACACTGAAAACTTCTTGAAAGAGAATGGAGAAAAGTTGTCACAAGAAGACAAGTCTATTCTTGAACAGAAACTGAATGAAGCTAAGACAAAGTGTTTGCTCCTTAGCCAGAAGGCAGAAGAGTCCAAAAAAGAACTGGATAAAGCTATGACAACAGCAATTAAGCAGGAAACAGAAAAGGTTTTTAGGCAACCATTTCATACCTTTATTCAAACTTTTTACATGTTTCACAGGATTCTTGCAACTTATTACTGATACTCTGTGGAGAGATTAAAATCATATTTCATTTGGGTGACTTAATGAATTGCTGGTTTATTTGCTTTATAAAATAAACAGCAACATATATGTAAATCAAAAATTTTGTTTAATGTTAATGTATTTTAAATGGTCTGTTTGCATGTGATATTTTATAGTGCCAAAAGAAGATTTCTAAACTGAAACTGTGAAATTTCAATGTAGGTTGCAGCCATAGAACAGCTGGAAGAAAGTAAAAATACAATAGAAAATCTCTTGGATTGGCTATCAAATGTGGATAAAGAAGCGGAGCACGGCCGGAAATTTAAGCAGGCGATAGAACAGAATGGAACACACTATGAAGACGGAGATATGAAGGCTTTGGAAGGAGAGGAGGATGATGTCAATGGTAATCTGCTGGAAATTCAGCAAGACATTGAAACTCGAGTGGATGGACTAATAAAAAGCACAGAAGATAATCTGAACCAGCAGTATCAGAAAGTCAAGGTACTGTTACTGGGTTTATTCAACGTTTAGGTGCAAAGTGTTTCAAACCTCATGCAACATGAGTGAATTCAATCTCATCCTTTCTGTCATAGACTTTGCAACAAGCACTAGGAAATTAGTGATATACAGTGGTAGGAATTTCAGTAGTTAGAATGTATTGTGAATTTGTCACTTTTTCACTGTTACTATGGTTGTTTCCTTCAAAATAAGAAAAAGGACATATTCTACAAGGTAGATGTTAAGAATCCTGATGGTGAGTATTCTTACTTTTTATAGTGAAAAATTAATGCAAGTAAACAAAATGCAAAAAGCAACAACGTAAATTCATACCTTTTATGTGACTTTCTAAAAAATCTTTGTAATAGCCAAATGATTCAACCCCCTGAAATTCCCTGTGAACACTGATACCAATAGCCGCAAATAATAGTTTGCTGAAATTACGATCTTCAGTCCCTGTAACTTTAAAACATGGTCAAAGCACTAATTTAAGGCTTCAGAAGGCTGAGTTTTATGGCTTTTGTTGACTTACAGTTGAGCAACAAAGAGATTTTAGGTGTGGTTTGATGGACATGGTGAAAATGATTATGCTGATAGATGATACTATTTTGGATTTCTTTTCTTATTAAAAAAAAAGCCAAAACCAACACAAGAAAATAAGATCATTTGGTTTTGAGTACATAATATTCTTACTTTAACTTTTTTGACCGTTCTTTTCTGCACCTAATACCTACAGGATAATTGCCCACTGTACTCATGGAAGAAAAGCATAGCAGTCTATTTTACGTAGAAGACCTTCAAGAATAAAGATTTTTTGAAAGAATATATTTGAAATATGATTTTGAAAGAATATATTTGAAATATGATTTGGCATACAGTTCTAGTTCCTATGACTTAACTTTTTTACAAGATTGAAACGACTGAAACACATGCATAGAATGTGTCTTGACTTTTAATGTCAAAAGGACCTGTTTTATAAGCAAGTATATCTGATAAAAATCACTGCTCTTAACATTGAAAAATGAGATTTAAAAAATTGGATAATAATGTTTGTTCACTCAATATAAGAACAAAGTATCTGTATTCTTTTTAATGTTCGATGCTTTCACTCCTTTTGTTCTGTTTGTCTGAAATGGTAGCTACAACATATGTAACAGGAAATGGAACAGCTTTGATTTGGAAAGTTGCCTGCTTTTGAATGGTTTATTTGATAAATCCTATTTTGAGACAGGGAATGAGAAAAGTTTTGATTACACTAAGCACGTTACCCTAAATGTTAAGTAATAAGCAAATAATTTTTATTAGGAAGAAAATTAAAGAAATTGATAATGTCTAGTTTTACTATAGTGATTTGTCTTTTGGAAGTACAGGGGAAAGTGTTTGTGATATATATATATCCTAGTATTTCTGAGTTCCAGTGATATTTGAAGACTCCCATTTGGTCATGGCCTGTATATGTGGCCAGAATTATCATTGTATGTTTCTAAAATTCTGAAACTGCACAGAAATATGATGACCAGGAGTCACGCTTTCCCTTAAATTACTCACAAAATGTTTTTTAATAAAATGAAAACTGGAAAAGCTTTTTATCATTTTGACAGTCTTTGTTTTACTTGTGATTTTTAAGGAACCATCTGAGAAGGTGCTGGTCATAATACATTTTTTTCTTTTAGGCTCAACATGAGAAAATTATTTCACAGCAACAAGCTGTCATCATAGCAACTCAGTCTGCTCAGGCGCTGCTTGAGAAACAAGGGCACTACCTTTCCCCTGAAGAAAAAGACAAGATGCAAAGGAACATGAAAGAGCTGAAGGCTCAGTATGAGAGTGTCTTAGCTGAATCAGAACGGAAAATGAAATTGACTCATTCTCTAAGAGAAGAACTTGAGAAATTTGATGCAGACTATAGTGAATTTGAAACCTGGCTGCAGCAGGCAGAGCAAGAACTTGACAATTTGGAGGCAGGTACTTCTGCCTTCACTGGTATTATGGTCAAACTGAAAAGGCAGAAGAGTTTTTCAGAAGATGTTATATCTCACAAAGGTGATTTACGGTATATTACAATTTCTGGACAAAGAGTTTTAGATGCTGCAAGGTCATGCAGCAAAAGAGATGGTGTGAAGGTTGACAAAGATGGTATCGATACTTCAGCTACATATGCTGAAGTGCAAAATAAACTGGATAGTGCTTCAGATCGTTTCAAATCTCTCTATACTAAGGTAAGTTTTATTTATACTGAGTAGGAAAGACTACTATAATTGATTTTGTATAAAAATTGCAGTTTGTATAAAAAGGGCTTAGCTGATAAATACTGTGGAAGTTGTAAATTCCTTGTTTCTTAAAGTTAGATAGCAGAACAAGATGTTTTTCTAGAAGAAACGTTTTATTCAAGGGCCAGACTATTTAAGGTCTGAATGGATAAAATTTTCTACCTTGTGTTATAAGAGAGAAATAAGACCAGATTTCTTCATTGTTCTTTCCAGCCTTAGACAAACTCATTGAGTTTATGACAGTACAGGATGTCTGAGTAACTGCATTTTGGAGTGGAAGGAAATTTTAATACTTTTAGATGGATAACATTTCTTTATGTTCCTTGTGGTATTTCCCACAACTGCCTATTTACTTGGCTTCCTACTAATGAAATGGGTATAGAAAGAGAGATACTATGCCAAGATTAACATTCAAAATTTCAATTCGATTTGTGTCCTGAAATAGTTTGTCCCAATGTGACCTTTGTTGTCAGCACTAGGCATGCAAGAATGTAGTGATTTGAGGATAGCAATTCTTCTCCACTACTCTGCCAAACAAACATTTTATGCTTAACAATCTGAGATTAGTCTCTAACTAATGGAAAACTAGCAGTGCAAAATCCTCCATGTACCCTAGAGAGGGAAGATAATCCAGCTGTCTGTGCCAGATTCATGTATGGAATCTGTCCAGTAGAACTAGACAAACATCACCAACCGGTCTCACATGCCAACTTTCCTGCTGTTTTCAAAAAACAAACAAAGTGTTGTTCAATATTGATACTATTCTGGAATTGTAAACTTTTGAGATAATTATTAATTGAACTATTTAAGAGGCAGTTGCTGTCAGTATCCTTTGACTATACCATTTCATAATTTTCTAAGATCGTAGGTTCAGATTCCTTAGTAGAGCTTTAGTGTGCACTGATACAGTGTTGGTCTGCAGCAGCTGCCATCTTTGTCTGGGAATTTTCATCTCTTTCAGCGTTTTCTTGCTCAGAAATGTGAATTCTGTAAAGACATGGATTTGATCGCTTTATTACAAAACCAGTGTAAACCCTGTTCTCTCAGTTTGTGAAGACGGCTCTCCATTTACAGAAGCTCATTTTCATTTTCCCACTTAACTTATATGAACAGTGAAGCTAAAAGCTTGTATTAACACATTAGATTTCCTCCAGTTGATTTACTGAATTAGTTTGAGTGTGAATGTAAAGATTTCATTGCAAAATTTTCAGAGAGCTTATTTTTATGCACATAAAAATCCTATGCCAGCAGCTTGATTTACGGTCTCAGATTTGTCAACTTGCCATATTCTATGCTTTGCATATATACATTTAGCACAGACATAATAGACATGCTTTAAATATTTGACCATAAATATGCAGAGCAAAGTAGACTTTCCTTATTAAATCGAGTCTTGAAGGACAGACTTTTAAAAAGTGAGATCTTCCACTATTTGTGAGATCTTCCAAGTTGTAGTAACCTTTTTGACTTCTGTAAAAGCTTCTTGCTTTTAATAAATATTTATATGGCTTTTATTTTTTATATATATATTTTTTCACACATGCATATTACTTTATAGGCTTATATATTGAAGGAATCTTAAAGTCAGTTCTTAATTAACTGGTTATGTGAGTGCATTCTATGTGTGCCCACCAGATGGAGACCAAGTACCATATGTAAATATTAAAATACAGTGTATGGAAGGTTTAGAATATAAATATTTAAAGTAACTGTTTATAAATATTATGACTTGATAAAATCAGATTTTGCTTGTGAAACTATCTCCAAAAAGTCTGAAAGAGTTCCATTGACCCTTTTATGTGATGATTCACTGTATACATTTTGGGGCGTGCTAACATATAGAACTAATAGGATCTTAGTCAGATGACATTCTTAAGTGACCAAAACAAAGCATATGTGCAATACCAAGCCATATCACTTTGTATTTGCTCTGCAGATAAGGTATTTATGAAAGCAATACTCTGCTGTCTGTATTTTAATGAACATACACATATCTTCTGGGTTTTTTTAAAATTTCTAGCTTCCACTGGCTACATTTTTGGTGTCAGAGTGCTGATAAAGAATCTTTACGCTGGTGGATCAAAAAGTATCCTAAAGCTTTTCCTATTCTCGTACAATGGGTTAGACTCCAGTTTCCCACCTGCATCAGTGAATGGATCCTACATCACGCTTGAGGAGCACAAACTGGGAAGACCTGCGTAGCCTGTCCACCTGTTGTGCCTTAGTTCAGAAATCTGTTAGACAGTGGAATGATGACAGGAAAAAAATCATGCAGTATTTCAGGAATGAAAGTATGACCTTGAGATTGGTATGAAATGCAGCTCACAGTTTAATGCCTGGGTATTTGCTTGTTTGCTTTCTGCTCTTTTAGTGTAGCATCCTTGGAAATAACCTTAAAGACCTGGTGGATAAATATCAACATTATGAAGATGTCTCATCTGGACTTTTGTCAGGTCTCCAGGCCTCTGAAAAAGCTGTGAACAAACAACTATCAGAGCCAATTGCAGTGGATCCCAAAAATCTCCAAAGACAACTAGAAGAAACGAAGGTGAAAATCTTTTAAAAGCAGAAGTACTTTTGTCCTAAAAGGAACTCCTTTTCGTCTGAAAAGCAGGATAATCTAATATAATCCAGCTGGCTGCAGGCCAAATTCTTGCCTTTCACATGGGCATGCAACCTTTATAGTTCTGAAATTCAGCTGTCCAGAGTGTTACCTGAAACGCACTAGAGTAAAAAAAAATGGGGGACCAAAATGCCATTAGCAGTGGTGGAAGCAAGATGTGTTTTGTATCACTTAGCAAATGATTGTGTGAAATCTGGGAAGTTTTTGAACTAAGAAAGGATTTAGTGCTTACAGTTTGCTATCAGAGTAGGGCTTGGGACTGAGTTCCTGATAGAGAAGACCATTTGATGTTTGTTGTTTGTGACTCTTGCTTTTTTCTGTTCACATTTATGTGTTACTGCATTATGAAAGGGATCATACCGGATAAGCAGTGTGATGTGACTAGTCTGTTTGCCTGTTTTAGTTGTATCCAGTACTATATGCCCTGCAGAGAGTGAATATAACATAAATTGCTCTGCACAGAAAACCAGTTTTTTTCTTTTTCAGTTTTTTCTTTTTCAGTTTTTTCTTTTTCAGTTTTTTCTTTTTCTTTTTCTTTTTCTTTTTCTTTTTGTCTTTCTCTCTTCCTCTTCCTCTTCCTCTTCCTCTTCCTCTTCCTCTTCCTCTTCCTCTTTCTTTTCCCTTTCCCTTTCCCTTTCCCTTTCCCTTTCCCTTTCCCTTTCCCTTTCCCTTTCCCTTTCCCTTTCCCTTTCCCTTTCCCTTTCCCTTTCCCTTTCCCTTTCCCTTTCCCTTTCCCTTTTTCCTACTGAGGGAGTAACTTGTAACTTTATGTAAATCCTTGTAGAGACAAGAGAGGTTAGTGATGGAGCTTGTGAAGGTAAAAGTCCCGTTAGTTGCTTAAGATGTAGGTTTACAGAAGGCTTTGGGAACCCAATTGTAAGGTGAGTTATATAAAGTTTCATACAGTCTGTTATCTTTGAACTGACTCTTACATTTTCATAAACACATTCAATCATCTATAGTATAATTAAAATGCAAGGTTATTTATTTTTCAGTGAGCAAGGCTATTGGTTGGCCATTTCCTCACTGTTTTGTCTGTGCTATGTAGAGTATCAGTGCAGATATGGTATGTTTACTATTGACAAATGATAGTCAATGGCTGTTGGAAAGTACGTGCTTAACCATTTTCCTTACATAAGCCTGAGCAGTAGTTACTTTTACCACATGGTATCTTTCAAATCTGCCACTGGAATTGCCCAACATTTTGGTGTGTGACACGTCAGAGAAGACAAATCACAGCAATGTTGTAAGACAACAAACTAAAAGTGTAAATTTTGAACTCCTGACAGTGGAACAATTTAGGTACATTTGTGCTTCCAAGTGCTAGAAAAATAGGAGTAACACCAATTACAATTTGAAGCTTCATTTAAACTTTTTGTTCCTTATGCCAAAATGAATTATATCCTGTATAATGCCAATTTTCATGCAAGTAGAACAAAAGGAATGAGTACTGGGGCTCTCTTATGAAATGCCTACATGGATTACTTGCCACACAAAAGAGCTCTCAATGAATATAAGCTGGGAAGAACGGAGAGGGTACAACGTGTCAAAAGAGTCAAAGGAAAAGAAAAGAACAGGAGGCTGAAGAAAGAAAGCCAATTAATGAAAGCAAAACAAAGAGTATTTTTGAAGAAGTCAGGTGTTGCAAGTTAAAGCTGTCCCTTGTAGCCAACCCATGCAGTTGATAATCCAGCTAGACACAGACCTTGGCAGCATGGTGGGGTCTAATCTTTTTATGGGGATTAACTGTTCTTCAGAATATTCTTCAGTGCCTCTGGCATCAGCTTGTTTGCTTTCTGTCAGCATACAAGGTTTTCTGGCATGCCTTTTTTTCTTTTTTTTTTTTCCCCACAAGTACAATATATTTCTCTAGTGTAAGGAAAATTCCTCTTCAGGTCTATCTGAGTTTTGCTGCGTCAAGTGGGTCAGCAAGACATACTATGTTCTGGCATACTGTCATGCTCTGGATACCAGTGCTGAATGCACTGACATGACTTCTTTGTCCTGGCAGGGCAGATAGGATTACCATTTGAGTCATACATTCATTGAGTTAGTGTATATCAAAAAAAAAAAAATTAGAAGTCCCTTCATTTTGGATTTGTGTAAAGTTCAAATGAATCAAAACGAAGATACATCATATACACTAGCACAGAGGCCTGAAATAATATGAAGAATATTCAGCCTATAGTACTTGTATACACTGGAGGGAGAAAGCCACTTTCAAAAGTTGATTCAGCCTTCCTGTCTTTTTCTGTTGACTCTGGACCAAGTCACAGCTGGGCTAGTCTCTAAACCTGTGTTCCTTGGTTAGATGACAACCCTAGGCAAAATTCAGTGACACTGGGTCCAGGATTTTCCTAAACTGTGAAGGTGATGGTCTTGTTTCAGACTATTCCTGCTTATGCTACAATATCACCCTGATCCTTTGTCAATACAACTAATGGTGAATGTGTAACTACTGATGATGACTGTATGTTTTTTCTCCAGAACTGTTCTCTGATGCTGAGTTGAAAAATATGTTTATTTTTCTTTTGAATAGTATTTGAGTCTGTACAAGTGGTCTTTAAAAACAATCAAAATACACATTTTGAAGTTACATGCAAGAAATCAGTTGAGTCAGAGATGTTCTGTAAAACAGAACATAAGAAAGATGGTGAATAAAATAAAACAAGGGCCAGAAGGTCAACAGCAGTCATAGCCACTGGTGAAGATTTTTCTTAAGGATTTCTTAACTCAAATTGAGTTAGTTTATTCCCAGCTCTAAGTTTAGGTTGTATGGCATATCTCAAGCCTTGCATGTGTAACTATTAGCTGTGTTGAAAAGCATAACTGATATTTTTTGAATTTTATAGGTTCTTCAGGGACAAGTGTCTAACCACCAAATTGCTGTAGAAAAACTGAAAAAAGCTGCTGAAGTGTTATTGGATACAAGGGGAGAACTGACACCAGACAAAGATGAAATTCAGAAGACACTGGGTAAAATGTTTACTTTTCTTAATACCTCTTTTTATCACTTGTGTCTGCAGGCAGGTACTGGAAGAGACAAAATACAGTTTCCACATCCTTGTGTCACTGTTCAAGTCTGTTGTCACACTGTTTTGTTGATTCATAAGCTATTACAACACAGTAACTTCATTGTTGGTCTGTCTCCTACGTTAATCCATATGCTTTTCACTTAAAAGCTGTCATTTTATTTTTAACTTTTTTTTTTTCAGAGATAGGGATTATATTTAATTCCCATGTTACAGATGGGCATGCCAAACAGAGGTGGTGATTTGCTGAGGATCATAAATTCTTCAGTGGGAAGGAGCATGTTTGGGTTCAAGAAACATGACTCCAAACTATCTGTTTCCAAGCAATTATTTGAAGTTTGCTTAGCCAAGGAATTATTTCCTTCTAACTTCAAGAAACTGTATGTGATGGGGTTGATCTTGGCTGACTGCCAAATGCCCACCCAGCTGCTCTCTCACTCCCCTTGCCCAGCAGGATGGGGATAGAAAATAAGATGGGTTGAGATAAAGATAGGGTGATACTTACCAATTACTGTCATGTGCAAAACAGACTTGACTTGGGGAAAACTAAATTTAATTTATTACCAGATGAAATAGATTTCAATAGTGAGAACCAAAGACAAATTAAAGCAACACCTTCCACCCCACTCTTTTTTCCAGGCTCACCATCACTCCTTCCTTTTCCCAACTACTTGCACCTCCTCCCTGCCAAACAGTGCAGGTTAAATGGGGAGTGGGTGGTTGTCGTCAGTCCATAACAGCTCCTCTCTGCCACTGCTTCCTTCTCACACTTTTCCTCTGCTCCAGCGTGGGTCCTCTCCACAGGCTGAAATATTTCAGGACAGGCTTGCTCCAGTGTGTGCTCTCTACAGACTGCAGTTCCTTCAGGAGATCTCCACCTCCTTCAGCATGGGGTCCTCCGTGTGCTGCAGTGTGGTTATCTGCTCCAGCATGGTCCTCCACAGGCTTCAGGGGAATCTCTGCTCCAGCACCTGGAGCACCTCTTCCTCCTCTTTCATGTCTGACCTTGATGTCTGCATGGCTGTTTTTCACACTTTCTTTTCCCTCACTTCTCAGTTCCAAGCAGCATTTTCCCCTTTCTTAAATACATTTTCCTAGAGGCACCACTAATTTGGCTGAGGAAGTCAGCTGCGCCCTGTGGTGGATCAGTTGGAGCTGGCTGGAACCGTCTGTGTCTTCCATGGGGCAGCCCCTGGCCTCTTCTCACAGAGGCCAAAAACCTTGCCACTATGAAAGCCTTACCACCTACACTCAATAATCTTCCCTACCAGTTGTGAAAAGTAGCACAGCATGACATTCACCACTGTCTGAAGTTCGAAGGCTCTCTGTGTATATCACACAACTATCTGTTACTGGAATCCCTTAAGTAACTTGCAGAGCAACCAAAGAAAACAGCTGTGGGCTTGCCTCTTTGGAGTCGGTCATGAAACTCCCTGAGAGGTACATGGAACTTGTAACTTTCAGAGGCTTATCCCAGAAGTGGTGGAAGTCTAATGAAGAACCATCTGGAAGAACCTTTCAGCTCTGAAAATAACATGAGACATAATTGTAAAAGAGCTGTCTTAATACTCTGCTATTTTATTTCCTGGGAACAGTCAACAGCTGTCGTAAGCTAGAGCTGCATGGGAACCAGCTTCTAAAAGCTGTGGAGTACAGCTGTAAGCTTCTCCCTCATTTCCCTTGTCCTGTGGCCTTCTTGGCTCTGTTTGAAGATTTTGATCTTTCCTTGGGTATTTTTTACTGAAGAAAGATGATGGTTTTGCTTCATTCTGATGTAGGCAATTTTTGACTCACACTTACCTGGTAAGAACTGGTAAAATGAGTTAAAAGCTTAGTTTGTCTAAAGATAAAAATTGAAATATATTTTCTCTTTATCAGATGATATTGTGGAGAGGTATGACAATTTATCCAAGTCTGTGAATGAAAGGAATGAGAAGCTCCAAATAACTCTGACGCGATCCTTAAGCGTGCAGGATGGTTTGGATGAAATGATGGATTGGATGGAAGGAGTTGAAAAGAGCCTTGAAGAACAAGATCAAGTGCCTTTGAATTCTGCTGCTATTCAGGATATTATTAGTAAAAGCATTGTAAGTGTAGCATTCCCTGAAAGAAGCATTTGTTTGATAATTGAGATTGCAAGAAAGAAAATCTTAATTTGGCATCTTTAATTGATTCAAAATACTTAAAGAGGACGTGAAACCATGTAAGGATTTTTATAGCTGAAATAGATGGATCTACACTGATGGTCTGGCTGTACTGATTTGTTGCTTCGTGTGGTGGACTAGTTTCACTTTTTAAAATTTAGTTGTAAGCAATACAAAGTAATTCTTGCTTGTTTCAGATGCTAGAACAAGACATCGCGGGTCGCCAAAGTAGTATAAACACTATGAATGAAAAAGTGAAGAAGTTCACGGAAACAGCAGATCCATCCACTGCATCCACACTGCAGGCTAAAATGAGTGAACTTGCAGGACGGTTTTCTGAAGCAAGTAACAAGCATAAAGAGAAGCTTATGAAAATGGAGGAGTTGAAGACTAAAGTGGAGTTATTTGAAGATCTGTCAGAAAAACTTCAGTCATTTCTAGATGAGAAGAACCAGGCACTCAGTGAGACAGAGGCACCCAGAAAGGATGTTAGTGAAGTGTCTCAATATATGCAGGTACTGTACCATGCCATTTGTATATATTGTGCATTTCTGGTCTAACTCACCTAAGTGATTGAACAATAAATAAGGCATGCTTGTTTCCCAAATTTGGTTGGTTAGCTAAAATGAAGAATTTAATTTTGAACACGTGTTTGTAAAATCTAACATGAAGAATGTAATACTATTTTGCAGGAAGCTAGTGTAGAATTGGCACAACATAAGAAGGATCTGGAAGTTTTGCAGCAGCTTCTTGAAGAACTTTCATTCCATGCTCTTCCTGGAGATAAAGCACTGGTGTTAGAAAAAGTTAATGCTTTGTCAAAGAAATTCAGAGAGGTAGAGGAGACTGTAAAGGAAAAGTAAGTTGAATAATTATAAGTGTTTCTGCTTTGACTAGTCATGTGAATGTTGTGATGACTGCTATGCTCTTGCATGCAATCTCAAGAGATTGCAGTTAACCACAGAGTAAAGAGGTTTTTTTAATTAAAAAAAGAGATTCTATTTGGAAATGCCTCTGCAGTTTGTCTGTCTGGTTCAAGAGCTCTAATGTGGGCTGTAAAGACAAGTAACTTTTCAAATTTTGCGACATTCACAGGACTCCTGTCAGTTCTAAGAAAACCCTACTTTTCCCCTTCTCTGATAGAACATAAATTACTGCTTGTGCAAATTGCTTTAGAGTACTGTTTGGAATCAGGCTGCAAAGGAAAACTGGAGAAATTATAAGAGCTTCCATGTAAGTTACCTGTACAGCAAGATTTTCCACATTCTGCTCATATCCATAAAATTAGCTTTTGTGACTCTGAATTTAGGAATAGCAGTATCAGATTGATAATATCTGTTGGTTTAATTACCAGAAGGAATACTGATATTCCTTTAATTCTCTTTAATTGTCTAGAGAACAGGATGTATCATCTTGTCAGAAACAAATGGATACTTTTGAGCTCCTTGTAGAATCATTAAAGAAATGGATAAAAGAGACAACAGAACGAATTCCAGCAGCGCAACCCTCTCTGAATACAGAGGAGTTAAAGAAACCTTTGGAAGATACATTGGTAAGACATTGTAGAGGAGAAGTGAAATATGGCTGAAGGAAATTCAGAAACACAGGAGTACAGACTTAAGGTGTAAGCAGTCACAGTAATTGGGACTAGGGAGCTTGCAGTCTGCATTTCCATTTCCATTTCCTTTGCATGTTTGGATATACTGCAGGGGATTCCCAAGTAGCAAGGTTGTTCCTTTCTCTATACTAAATCTTCTAAGTCTGAAATCAGTTTTGTAATGAATAAATGACTGTCTTTCTTAACCAGAATTTAAAAGATGAATGGACATTAAAAGCACCTGAGCTGCAGGAAATGAATAGCAGAGGAACATTGTTGTGTAATCTAATTACTGCTGTGACTTCTCCTGCCAAACTGAGAGCAGTTGCAAAATCAGGTATGCATTTGTATAATCAGGTAAGCCTATCATTTCAGGAATTTTTAAAACCTTTAAAACAAAAATTAAAATATTTCACCCTTGGATTAACTTTCTGAATACTACGGCTTGTGAGAAGTCAGTTAGCCATGTCTGTTCTGACCATTGTTTGCTGGACTCTCATTTAAACTGTCTAACTGTTGTAGTAATTCAGTTACACATTCTGATTGCTTTACACTGACAAAATAGCGTAAAAGTGCTTTGATGTAAATGGTTAACAGGTCCTAAAGCTGTTACTTCAGTACATAATTCCCAGATAATGAACTAAATGAACAGTATCACAGTTGTCTTCACCTCACTCCAGAAAGCTCCTGATAATGAGAAACTGACTTATTCTGATTGGTATTCAGTGTTTCACATATCCACCAAGTCTGCAAGTAGGACAGATACAAACTCTGCTTTTGCAAACACTGATGTACCTGCACACCTGTGCTGCCACAGAGGTACCTCTTTAATGGCCACAAGGCTGTTCTGTGTGATGCCAAGCAAACACATAAAGGTTCACAGAGTCATGGAGTTTTTGTTAGAAGGGTGATGAGGACATGGTTTATCTACAAAGTGAGCCTAGGTGAACCTACTCATCCCAATAGGATAGCATAAGTAATGCTACTCAGTATTTTAGTTGAAACAATATGGAAGGAATTCAACTCTATATCCCAGCATGACTTTCCAGGGCCAAAATGTGTTTCCAGTCTGGAGCTTCAGCTAAATCCTTTTTACTGGTAATCTGATTTTAAAGACAGCAAATCTATTTCCATGATTTTCTGTACTCTAGTGTTTAAATGTTAATTTGTTTTACAGAAACCAGTAATTCTGCTAAGTATCATTCAAGCCATAGTTCAAGGCATGTGTTACCTAGAGTGTTTTAATGGCCATAAGCACATTTTCAGTCAGTTCTTGAACTGACTAGGTCTGGAAATAAATTCAAGTGTTTTGTCTTCTGTTGGTCATATGCAAAGGACTAGGAGGATGGGGACTGCCAGAGGATACCTTTTTGGCAAGAGTAGAACGCTTTCTTTCTCATGTCTCTTTGTAGTAGCTGCCTCTGGTTTCATTCTTGTTTGAATTTTAGATGAAAATGTTTCAAAGAACATTTTGGAACCTTATATGGGATATTTGGGCTCCTTCCTCTGCCCCTTTCTCTACTCCTATGCATCCAGATAGAAAAAGAATTAAATAACTAGCATATAAGAGCAGCTGTAATCCTCCAGACTAGAGCATTCATCCTCCTAGACAAGAGCTGTACTGTGTATCACTTAATCACAGTTATAAATACTGGAGTCCAGCTAATAGAGTATGAAGATTTACAAGGCTCTGGCTGGGGCCTGTGACTTCTCTGATCTAGTTTGTTTTCTCTTGCCATCCTCCAGCTGCCACTAATGTGGTTCTCACTGTCCAGCTGGTACTGTGGGGTGGATGCATAGCTTTTTCCAAGGCAACCATTAATCTTTCTCTGTTAATAGCTCGTCTGGGAATACATATGCACAGGAGAGTGGGAGGTGATTTTCCTTGCCGTTCTCTGTTGCTTGACCACGTGCCCCAGCTCTGTGGTCTGACAGCATTTTACAAAGCCCGTGTAGCCCTGGTTCCAGAAGCTTTGAAATTATGGTTAATTAGTAGGGCTGCCTGGGTGAGTAGCTGACAGTAAGGACTTCAGGTGTAACAGCAAGGACTCCACATTGCAAACCCTGTCATGGAGCAGATGCTCAAGTCTTGCTCATGACAAGATAGGTAGGGATTCATCTGGTTGGTATCAGTGTTACGGATGCTCTCAACATAAAAAATTAATTATTAACACAGTTAACTAGCTCTCCGTAAATTACAGGTTCAAATGTCTGCAAGAGGAGAACAGAACAACTTTTTAGGTTTTAACGGCAACCCAAAACGCATAACAAAGAACTCTATAGGGTTTAACAGCAACCCAAAACACAGAACAAAGCCCCATTCCCTAGGGTTTAACAGCAACCGAAAATGCTTTACAAAGCCCCACTACCTGGGGTTTAACAGCAACCCAAAACGCTTTATCACTCACCTGATAAGTGAGGGCTCTCAACCTCGAGGACCTGCTCAGGGCAGCATCCCGACCCAAGGCACCTCAAGGAGTTTCCTTGGGCAGCATCCTGACCCAAGGGGAGAGTCCTCAACCGCAGCGTGCTGGAGATGAGCTCCAAATGGCTCCCCCAGGGGACTCCATTGATACCCAGGCCGAATCTGACCTGTAGTCAATAGCGGCTCCCATTGGCCAAAGGCCCAACTACCGCAAAGCCCTGAGAACAGGCAATCAGGAGCTGCTACACTTCAGCAGCCAAGAAGCTCAGTTTTCATTGGGCGGATGCACCTGCCACAATCAGGAGCGTTTTGTGCTCTTGAGCTACAGTGCTGCTAACTTATAGAATCATTTGGGTTGGAAGAGACCCTTAAGAGTGAGTCGAACTGTTAACCTAACACTGCCAAGTCCACCACTAAAAGATGTCCGTAAGCGCCATGTCTACATGTCTTTTAAATGCTTTCAGGGATGGTGACTCAACCACTTCCCTGGTGGGTGAAGGTGGCCTGAGTAAGCAGTGCCTTCAGTAGTGCTGTCTGCAATGACCACTCTGGGCTTCTTTGCTGTTTAATGTTTAGTGCTCTCCTCAGAGCCTCAGCATTTGCCAGCTAGCCCTCTCCCAGGCCATACCCAGACATGGCTGGGTAAAACCATGTTCTCAGTAGGCAGTAGGGAACAGGTTCCTTTTGGGGAGAGGAAGGAAGTGATGTTAGCCATATGGGTGTAGTAGGCCTCATAGCTAGGGCATAGACCTTTGTCCACTATAGTCATTTATTTAGCATAGTATTGTGAGTGGTAGGACTGCTTATGCATCATGCATATGTGCATACTTATATATGCATCCATGTGTGCACCCACCCACTATGCATATGCTATGCATATGTGGTACCACTTATGGTACTAGCTGGCTGCAACAGCTTAAAACATAAACCAACCTTAAAAATATTTAAATAAAATACTTGCTATTACAAGGTTAGCATTCAGCTATTTCTTTAGTGTTATAATGAGAGCTATGCATCATGCTGTTTTGAAGATGAAATGCAGTGCTGGGTTTTTGGTGGGAAAAAGCCCAGATAAGCATGGGACTTTGTCTTGATCCACAGGTGGCACAATGTTAAATGGTGAAGGAGGAGCTCCAGGAACTCAGGATTTCCTGAAAAATAAAGGCCAGTAAAAATTTCAGGATGTGATTAAGAAATGTACTTGCCAATTACTGTTAAATATGTATTTTTTAAATCTTGTACATAAATCTGCTTGTAGCAGTCACTGCTAGACTGAAATTTCACACCACCATCACGTAAGGCAACTGTATTGACTAGGATATGATACTAAGATTAATTGTAAAAATACCTACCTTCAGTGTTTTCTTTGAAGACAGAACAAATCTGGCTGTGTTTTCTGAATCAATCTGTACTTCTATAAACTAATACAGGGATAGCTGTATTAATATAACACATGGCTTTTGAGAAAATTTTAATAATTGTGTATATGGTTTGAAAATTTTTAACACCCACCAGTGTTCACAACACGCATATACACAAACACATACATACGATGACACCCATTTTACATATATTTGTATCACTGTATGTGACGAATCCCTTTACAGAAACAAAGGAACTTACATAGGCACGTTATATGTGCTTATGGATAGCCACATACCACATCCTGAGTCTGCAGTGTCCATTCTCCTAAACGATAGTCCACTTAGTAGACAGGCTGCCTGCTGTGCTCTGTTGGTGATAAAACACATTTATAATGGTAGATGAATGTGAGCAAAATATTACTACAGTAATGTTAGGCTGTCATGTAGCTAACTGAACTGTAGTCCAGTATGTTCAACTTACGGTCATGGAATCGTTGTTTAAAATACTACAGTAACAATAGGTAGAAGTATTGAAAGGTATTTGTGTTACTGTGTTTATTAAAGTAATGATTTCTGTGAAATGAGAAGCTCTTGCAAATAGGAACTTACATTAGGTCATTCAGATGTAGTGTTACCACATTTAGAGTGAACCCTAACATGTTCAGTGACTTCTTATTTGGGGGACTATTAGCTATTGTAACTCAGAGTACTGTTTAGGAGTTCTTGAAGTCTGAGTATTGTTTGAAGGGCTTGTAACCTCTAATGTAGTCTATGCATATCTCCTTTTACAGAACTGACAACTGTTCAACAAGCCATGTCTGATGTAAATCACAGTTATGAAGATTTGGGAGTTTTACTGAAGGAAAAGATTTCAGAACTGGAAAGCATACTTTCAAAAATGCAGAATATTCAGGAAGAATCCACCTCAATGATGCAGTGGTTGCGAAAAATGGACAAAACTGCATCAGAATGGGAAGCTGCTCCAACTGATAGTGAAGCAGTTAAAGCCCAAGTTGAGCAACATAAGGTACTTTGTGCAGTGAAAAAAATACTCTTTCTTGCAGTTATTGGGCAAAGTCTATTAGAACAACTGATATCTCAGCCTAGATAAATGTTGCAGAGAGTATTTAAATTATTCTAGTCAGCATGCCAGTCAGGCTTAGAGCCAATCTGTCAAACTATGTCAGTGGAGTGAAAGGAGCACTGTGTCAGAGCGGAGTTGTGAAGCTCAGAAAATAATAATTGGTGGCCAGTTTAAAGAGGTGAGGCTATATTGATTATGCAATAAACTTTTTTGATCTCCTTAGTGGTTTAGAGATACATACTGGATTGCTTGTTAGATCTGAAGGGCTGTATCTATCCAAAAGCTGTTTCTGCAGCTGCTGGTTCACTGACACTCCACAGACCTCCTGGTCTCTGCAGCTGTGGCTTATGTCTATTCCAAGGCAGTGTTTCTCTTCAGCAGCCATGTCATGCTTGTTAAGTTATATAGTTGCACAGCAGTCTCCTCCCCCCTTTTTAATTGATATGAGAAGACCACTGAATCAGCAGTAAGCTTCTGTCCTGTTTCAGCATTGGAGATGTATGCTTCTTTACCAATGAAGGACAATATTTATACATGTAAAGGTTCATCTATAAAGGGAAATGTAATGGATAGGGAAAATTATTTCCTTGCCTGTGATTGTGGAAAAACAAGGACAGAGTTTGATTCAACTGAGGTTCTTCTTTCATATTTGGCAGATCACCTTTAAAAATTAACCTGAACAGTTACCAACTTTCCTAGACTTGGATAATGTTCAGTCCTAAAACTCAGATTAAATGTGGAAGAAAACTAGCTCATTTTTTAGCAGAGAATGTGCAAAGCTAACATGACCATCTTACCCCTGGTGGAGTAATAGAAGAGTATTTACAGATAGATGGAAAACCAAGTGAGTGCTCAGGCAAGAGTCAACCTTCTGATGAAGTTGGACCTTTCACTAGAAGTTCTAAATCAAGCAGTTTGTTCTGTGTTTATTTTAGTGGGTCTTGGATAATTAAAATGCAGCTCCACAGGGCAAGCTTTGTTGCTTAAGAATATTCATATAAGAGCCCTTTGCCAGGCATATAAGGACTGTTCACTTCTGTCTGTAAGAACAGTATGAATTAGGAATTGCTGGGGCATCTCAGTCTCCTGGTAGGTCTACACTTTAAGCTGTGGTGCTCTGTAAACTGTAGTTCTAGATGATCTACAAGAAGCAGTCTGTCTGTGATAGCAGGACTTCCAGGCCACACGACACTTCTCACTGTTGATGCTAGCTGTGAATTGTACTGTGTGTTAATCAGTTTGCCTTCTGTAGAAGAACAGATTCCAAGTCTATGTGAATATGATGGGACCTAGTGGAACTTATTAATCTGAATTCTTCTAGTCCTGTCACTTGTTCAAATCAAACAATAATTGTTGTTATTAATATAGTTTAAATCTGTCAGGTTCTCTCCCCAAAAAATTGACCAGCAACATACGCCATTATAAAGTGTTTTGAGATTCATAGCAGAAAAGTAGTATGTAAGTGTTAGATATTTATTGTTTGTCTTCATGCTTGGCATCTCAGTATTATGGACTTCAAACTTTACACTTTACTGTTCCTCTTTAGTCTCTTATTTATTTATTTGATCACTTGAATTTGCAGCTTTTTGAAACTGAATTAAAGCAAAGTGCGAATAAAGTGCAGGAACTAAAGGACAAAGTGACAGAACTGTTGGAGAAGAACCCTGACTCTCCTGAGGCACCCAAGTGGCGACAAATGTTGGATAAAATAGGTACTTCAGTAAAGCTGTATTATAGCTCAGACTGATTTAGAAGTTGTTTTATTATGAGTTTTTTAATGTATTAGCAATCGGTAGTATTTTTAGTATCTTGTTCAATCCTACCCCTTAAATTCATGGAAATAACTCCCTGGACAGTAGTGTAGATCTGGAGTAATTTCCACTGATATCCATGGGCTTTAAATTTATATCAGTGCAACTGGGGGAGGCTATAGCTTGACTCTCTGTTTGAGAGGGCTTTATTTTTTCAAACAGTGTGCAGCTGAAACCCAACTGGTCAGTTACCGCTCCAGATACATATATTGTTCTTCTTACAAAATCTAACAGATTAAGTTAATTTTAATTTCATGTGAAGAACAGTTTGAGTTGTTGGTAATGCTCTTCTGCACACTTTTTTCCCATGCACCAGTGGCTTTTGTCATTCTGTGGCTTAGGTGGCTTTTTGCCATTTTCTAAACCTTAATCTGTCAATTTTGCCCCCCAAAAAAGGGAAATTACCATGTTTGGATAATAGATTTTGAGATACTGGAGTGCATAATTGTCAAGATCTTTTAAAAATTCTTCTTACGTTTGTCGTATTTTGAATAAATCATAGGCCAGTCTTGTTTCATATTAATAGGCATTTCTATAGCTACACCAACAGTAATTTTAAAGCTGACAGTTTTTCCAATCTGTCCTGTTTGTAAGTGAAACTCTGAAAAGTTTAAGTAGCAGGTAGGGTCTCCAACAGAACTTGAGTGATGTTGAAAGGGAATTAAAACAAGCAGAGGTTAAAGACAGTGAAGTGGCAAAAGAAACTCATAAAACGGGGATGAAATTCAGAGACTAGGAGAGTTAGCAAAATATCAGGGCTGACTGGGCAAACACTGACAGTATCACAGAGGGAAGGGTGAAGTTACAAGACCATAAGACTCAATGTCTGCTCTGGAAGCCACTTGCTACAAGTGAAAGACACCATAGCTTGGTCTAGGTGTGAACCTAAGCTCACAAGCACTTTTGAAACACCTTTGTGCAGAAGTATTCTCATTGCCTGTCATTGAGTACCTGGTTTAGATGTCTAAATGAAGCAGTTAATTTCCACAGGCTTCTAATACAGACATTTGAAAGAGGTGTGCTCCTTCAGAGGGCTGCTCAGAGTAGAAGCCTAAATTAGGGCTTCTGCTCATCCTTGGAAAGGTATCCATTTTTTTTTACTGAATAAGCAGGAAGATTTGTCTTATCTAAATCAGACACTGAAGTTATAGCTGAGTACAGCCCTTTTACATCATTTGAGGCCGAAGCCTAAATTTGGTGGTATTTCATTTAGTAATACTCTAATCCAGTGTTATTGCATGTTGTATATTCATTGCTCCGAAAATGCTGCACGTGGCTGTGCTAAGCTGCAGACCTTCATATGGATCTGACTGTTAAAAGATGTATTTGCCGAGTCACTGCAATAAGGCATCTGGAGTTAATCAGCAAGAAGCCTTATTAGAGAGCTCTGTTTATGTTTCATATATAGTCTGCTGTCTGACAACACATCTGCTAGAACATGCATGCAATATGTTAACATTATCATTGTTAGATTCCAAATGGAAAGAGCTCAATCAGGTTACGTCTGAGAGACAACAAAAACTGGAGGAGTCTTCAAATTACCTGACCCAGTTCCAGACAGCAGAAGCTCAGCTAAAGCACTGGCTTGTAGAAAAGGAGCTAATGGTCAGTGTACTAGGACCACTGTCAATTGATCCTAATATGCTGAATACACAAAAGCAACAGGTTCAGGTGAGTAGTGCCAACATGCTTTATTGATTTAAGTTTCCTCTGCTTTTTTGCTATTAGCAAAGTACTGGTTTGCATCTAGGTGGAGTACAGCACAGTATGAGCCATTACATTTGTTTATCAGCAAATATTGGCTTAAGTCGTACTTGACTGCAATAATTATGAGAAAAAATTATCATGAGTGAAGAGAGATTGGAATAGCTAAAGGAAAAAATTGTTGAGGAGATACTGATCCTCTGATACATTTTTTTTGTTTTGACCATACTGTTGTTTATCTGTAGTTGAATGCAGGCATTCCTTTGAAGTAACATTAGTTTGAGTGTGTATGTAACATTTTAAGGTCAGTCCTTATATATAGTCTGTGCTGTAGAACTAGCTTTTTGAGATTTTATTCACCTGACTGTGCCAGTAGCTAAGAAAAATATGAAGGCAAATGAAGTGCAGTACTGTGAATAGAGCTGGGGCCAAGAGTGTGAAAGACAGAAGAAAAAGTGTAGTGAAAAAGTGGAATAGTTTACTTACAGAAATAAAGTGAACTGCAAACAAAAGAAACAAAAGTTAAATCAGATGAGGTTGCAGAAACTAGAAATTTTCATTTCAAACATTTCTATTGCTGCCAGTTATTTTAAACTGTGATGAGAAATAACATTTTTATTTTGCAAAAATATTACTAAAGCTGGCACATCAATATTGATTAAAATGAAATGTTTAAAACATGAACTACGTTCTAATACTATGTGAAAATGACTTAATATTGGTTTGTGCTTCAGAAATCTAGACAGCTGGCATAAAAGACTATTGTGTATCACTCAACAATCCTTAAAAGTTAAACTTAATTGATTTAAAAAGGAAGGATTTGGAATGCTTTGTAAAGTAAAACCAAGATATTTGTCCCTTCTTCTGCAAACACTGTGACTTACTGTCAAAAAACCCAAAAATACTGGGAACCAGTGATATAAACTTTAAAGGTCTTACAGTACACGTTCAGTCATTTTGTGAATTATCCAAATATTCTCTGTGCTATAATAATACATTGCAATATTATGTCAGAATACACCTTCTTTGAAGTTCTATCTGAAGACAAATATCGAAACTGTCTAGGAAAGAAGACACTGCTTGAAACTAAACAGCGATTGTTTTACTTGTTACAGTTACTTAATTACTGTAGTATTAACAAAATTCATTTTTTACTTGTATCTGCTGATTGAATTTCCATTAGATGATGTGTAAATTAACCTCATTTTTTCTGGTTCTTTGATGTAAATGCTTGGAAACAACACAGGTTATGTGTAGAAAACGCAATTATTTCACTGATTTTTAAACTGAGATTGATTACTCAATAAGAGAGCTTAGCTACAACAAATTCTACACAATTTTTGTTAGAAGCACTTTGCTTCTTTTTTCATGAGGTAAATACTTTTAAAAATTTCCTTTCTTCATAGATTCTGCTCAATGAGTTTGACACCAGAAAGCCGCAATACGAGCAGTTAACTATGGCTGGTGAAGGGATTCTGAAGAGACCTGGTGAACATCCACCCTCCCATGAAATTGTAAAAGAGCAACTGGCAGCTGTGGCACAAAAATGGGACAGTCTAACTGGCCAACTGAGGAACAGATGTGACCGAATTGACCAAGCCATTGTGAAAAGCACAGAGTATCAAAGTCTACTCAGAAGTCTGTCTGATAAGCTAAGTGCCTTGGATAGCAAACTAAGCAGCAGCCTGGCTGTGAGTACACAACCTGATGCTGTGAAACAACAACTGGAAGTTGCTAGAGAAATGAAGGAGGAAATAGAACAGGAAATGAAGAATATAAATGCAGCTCAAGCTCTTTGCGAAGAGCTGTCAACACTGGTTGGAGAAGAGTATTTGAAAGCAGAACTTACGAGACAGTTAGATGGCATCTTAAAGTTGTTTAAGGATATTGAGCAAAAATCAGGTTAGTATTTATTTAAAGAAAAACTGGATGATCTTCAAGGTCTTTTCCAACCTAGACAATTCTGTGATTCTGTGAAAGTAAAGCATCATAGTCTCATTAGTCTTTATAGAGATGTTGAGTGAGCTGAGCGTAATGCTAGCTGTCTACCCAGTCCAACCCCCAGGCAGTTGTACATTAGAATTTAGGACAGTCCCCATGCTATGAAAAGGTAAAAACAATATTTGGCATCTCTAGTGAACAGTTTGGGAGAGAATTTGAAGCATGGTAACAGAACTGCTTTTCTCATCTCTTCCTTCAGGTGCATCTTCACTGAATTAGAGTACCGAAAGAGGATGCTGTTCATTGAGCTACCTAACTGCATAGGTGCAGAGTGTAATCCAAAATTGTAATTTTTAGGCAACCACCAGTTAATGGCTTGGTGAAACACAGTGGTAATTTTATAAAACAGCCCGTGACAGAAAGGGGCTGGTAGTCTGCAGCACTCCCTTACCCTGTGACCAACAGAACTGAGCAAGTAGTACACTGCAAGCAATGTCATACTTTCTTCTCCCTAACAGTCTCAGTTTTAGCTTTTTAATTTCCTCTGGTCATGAGAAACTTCAAAGGATCTCCTTAAGAACACATACTGCCTGCCGGCTATGAGTTAGACATTACTAGGCTAGATTACTTAATATTCCCTGTGCTTACGCTTCATAATACCATGAAACATGACTGTGTGTTTTTTACCCCCAAAATCTGCCTGAATGGGATTCATGTCAACACAGATTGGCTAATCTCACCTCATTTGATTCATGTCGAAATGCCTTCACTGCTCTGCTGTGGTACAGTACAAGTCTGTCCCTTGCAAGGACCTTGGTTGACTTGGTTGTCTTCCAGTCAAACACCACATACTAAGAACCAGCTTTCTTTACATTAATGATCATCCATAATAGAATCAATCTACTGTTTCTTCACAGAATACTAGCAGGTTCTGATAATGAACCTCTGTGCTGTGTTCTCTTTTGTAGATAACCATGTTCAGCAGCTTCAGTCGGCATATACCACTTCTCATCAGTTCCAGCAAATGTCTAAGGACTTTCAGGCTTGGCTAGGCAAAAAGAAAGAAGAGTTGAACCAGGCTCATCCTGTTTCAGCCAAACTTGATGTCTTGCAGTCACTAATTGAAGAACAGAAAGATTTTAAGAAGACCATGACCGATCAGATTAGTTCATATGAAAGAATTGTTGCAGAAGGAGAAAGTATCTTACAGAAGACTCAAGGAGCTGACAAAGCAGCATTACAATCCCAAATTGCCACACTCAGAAGTAATTGGGATGAAATGAATAAGCAGGTAAAAGAAAGGCAAGATAAATTAACAGATTGTCTGGAGAGAGCCCTCAAATACAAGCAGCATGTAGAAAATCTGCAGCCATGGATAGAGAAGTGCCAAAGCAACCTGTGTGAATTAAAAGTTGGCATAAACCCTGTTGAAATAGAGAATTCTATTGTTCAGGTGAGGGCCTGGCAGAAGGACCTGGATAAACATCATGGAATGGTGGAGCTATTAAATAATACTGCTGAAAGTTTGCTCGGTGCAAGTCAAACAGATAAAGAAATTGTTCAAGAAGAAACTAAGGTGCTGAATCAGAAAGTGAATGTTGTCACAGAACAATTACATAAGAAGAGAGAGTGCTTGGAAAATATGGCACAAAGGCTAAAAGAGTTTCAGGAATCATCCAGGGAAACTGAAAAACAGCTTAAAAGTGCCAAAGAGCATCTGGAAGCTCACGACTCACTTGGACCTCAGTCATTCAGTAACAAACACCTGACGATGATGCAGGCCCAGCAGAAAGCCTTGCAGGCTTTAAAGCCTCATGTTGATTTAGCAAAAAAACTTGCCCAAGACCTGGTGGTGGAAGCTTCTGATTCAGCGGGTGTTTCTGACCTTTTGCTCCAAGCTGAATCTTTGGAGCGAGAATACACTGCAGTGAACCAGCAGGTTGAAGATAGGTGCTCATTCTTAGAGACAAAACTTCAGGGAATTGGCCATTTCCAAAACAGTATCCGAGAGATGTTCTCTCAGTTTGCAGAGTTTGATGATGAACTTGATAGCATGGCTCCTGTGGGGAGAGATCTCAGGGTACTGCAATCACAGAGAGAGGACATAAAACGTTTCCTGAAAAAGCTGGAGGATCTTATCATGAATAATGAAAATGCTAATAAAAACTGTAAAATGATGCTAGCCACAGAAGCTGAAGCTTCTCCTGATCTTGTTGGTATAAAAAGAGACTTGGAAGCTTTAAATAAACAGTGCAACAAGCTACTAGACAGAGCAAAAGCCAGGGAAGATCAAGTGGAAGGTACTATTAGCCGTGTTGAGGAGTTTTACACCAAGCTAAAAGAATTTTCCAGTCTGCTTGGGAGAGCTGAAGAACATGAAGAGTCACAAGGTCCTGTTGGAATGGAAACAGAGACTATTAATCAGCAGCTGAATACATTCAAGGTAGGAAGATTTCATTCTTACTACTATAAAGTATTTTACCACACTGCAATTTTATTAAATACCATTGTGAAATGGATTGGTTAAGAGCAGACCTTGGAGGAGTCTTATTTCACAGCAGTCAATTCTACCTGTATGCTTTTTATCTGTTTTAAATCTTCTTGTGCTCCAGAGAAGCTTTCCTTTGCTATGGCTTGGCAGACATTAGTAACTTTGCATCCCAGGTCACAGTTCCTGCACCTCAGTTCCCTCTTCACCTCTCTTCAGTATCTTGTTTCCTTATGCGATAGTCTACCTTTTCTGGTTTTGAGAACTGTGTATTGTCTCTATTCTGAAGTCCACGTATTACACAAACTTTCTTCTTCACTGTGGTGTGAGTTTAAGACTCCAGTGTTCCCATACCAGCCCATATTTGCTTTGCTCATTTGAGTAGTTTAAATTTTTTCACATGGCTATAGTCTTCAGCAATATGTAGGTTTAAGACCTTACCCTTGGCCATTTTCTGCTCTGATACACTGGCCAGTTTTACCTCACTGAATCCCACCCTTACCTAGAAACATCCTAGTAAGAAGAAATAAGGTAAAATAAGCCCCCTTTTATATTGGAGGTTTGCTGTAGTATCCTTATCCAAAATGCACTTGGGAGCTTCTGTGCATAGCTTTTTTAATAGGCAGGCTAGCAATCCTTGTCCAGCTCAAAAAAAAAATGCATTGCAGTGATAGTGGGTGTTAATCGTGCTTTGGTGCTGAAATGAAGTACTGATACTTGCTTGTTTAAGTTACAATAAATGAATTTCCAATGCTCACTGGAAAGATTTATAAATCCTACAGATGTAAGCAGTGTTTGAAAAAGGTCATAAACCTCCTAATGGCTATATAGTAGCACTGAATATTCTGTGCTGCTTTGGTTTCATTTCAATCTAATATTGGTTCAAACGTTTGTATGACTTGTACATTAGTTCACAGTTAATCATAAAAACAAACCTTCACAGGATTTGATAAACCATGCTGTGAAAAAGATGACCTTGGATAAAAGTCATTACATGCTTGGCCCAACAGAGGGTGCATTTTGCTTGTTTAAACTAAACCATATTGTAAAGGAAAACTAAAACTGAAAACTTTAATCTGGGAATTTCAGATGCAAGTTACTGTGAGTTTTGATGATCTTTCAGAATGCATAAATAGAGACCAAAATCATGAACAAATAGTTCCATTATGAGGAGATTCCATTAGACTGGGAGGATTAAAATTGTATGCCAGTCTGTCCTAATAAGTCTATCTCTATTTAAAAGAGAAACAAATGGCTTTTCTTTGTATATGGTTAGTAGAACACTTTGGATATTGGAAAATAGCAAAAGCTGCTGCTGGGATTGCTCTTGATTATGCTGACTGTAGAGGATTTCAGTTGTAGCCAATTTGTGATCTCTGATTTTACAACATTCCTTGCATTTTCAAACATGAGGTGCAGCTTCACGTCTTTGTATGTATCTCTCTATATATATATTTATCTTTCTTTTGGCTACAAAGACCAATGCTTTTAGGGAGAAACAGCCTGATGAGCAGACAGTAGAATAATCCAGTTCCCTGTGCATTGTCTCAGTGTTGTACTTTGTCAGGGCGCTGGACAAGACACAGCGATTGTATAATCGAGGAGTGAGAGCCTTCTCAGGTCTGTGCAGACCTGTGGGGAGATAGTGTACCTGCAACCAAAGTGCCTATATGGTAAAAAGACCAAAAAACTTGGAGAGGCATAAAGGAGAACAGTGATAGTAGCAGGTTTACATCTAGAAGTCTACTCCAGGATTGTATTTATATTAGATATTTATAAGCTTAGAAATGTATTTTGCTTGAAGCAACTATTTTAGGCCATGCTTTTGCTTATGGGTGAAAACATGATGCCATTAAACAGGAGATGGAAAAGTGATGAAAGGTGAAGGACTTGTTTAGGTAAGTGAAGTGTAAATGCAGGAATAAAGAAGCAGAGTGGGGAGCCTCCAAAGAAAAGAAATAGGAAGACCAGAATGGGAAATTTTATTAGGTGAGGGTGGTAGGTAGCAAAGGGATACTGAGAGCAGGAAGATCAGGATCAGCGATTACTCTCCTAATACTCAGTGTGAGTGCTACTGGGGCACAGCAAAATTGCAGTAGGTAAATGTACCTCTTCGTACTCTTTACCCTTCTAGAGAGCAGTTTTACCTGAGGCACCAAACCGTAGGGAGACTGGCTCCCACAAATCCTGCTCCACTCACAGTGTATTTGCACGTACGCAAACACACACAACCTGAAAATGTGGCTGTGGCCACAGAACCACAGTCTAGCTCCTTATGGTTTTAGCTTCTGTGGTCAAGTACAATCAACTTCTAGTCCTCAAGAGTGAAGCAAAAGAGTTGTTCTTTGGTAGATAGATTTATTCACATGAAATCTTCACTCTCTTCAGGGAAGGTTCTTGTGTAATGGGACAGAGATGGTTTTTGTGGTTTGACCAATTTTTATGTACAAAGAGTTAGAGCTTTGTGTGTCTTCTTGGCATGACATCAAAATGCATAGTTATTTAAAAAAATAAACAGGCTTTGAGTTGTATTTTATATATATATATATACACATACTTGTTTTGTTTATATTCCTTCTTTGTAATCTACTTACTCCAGTCAGTATAGGGTGTTGAATTGAAAGTACTTACTGTCAGTGTTAAACTATATTTATTTACAATGCAGATACAATATTTTCTTTCTGTAAATGAAAATCCCTAGTGGAGTTCATCTGAAAGTTGAACCATGAGTCTTACTTCACAGAGTACTCCAGGAAGAGTATAATCAATTGAAGAATTTGTCTCAATTAATATAAAACACATAAAATTAATTACTAATTAACTCAGCTTTGCTAGACATTTTTTCCCCAACGTCTGTACGCAATGCATAAATTAGTACTAATAGGAAATGTCAGTAAATTAGGTCTGTTGAGGTACACTGAGTCTGCCACTGTTCTTCAAAAGTAAAACAAAAGAATTGTGCAGATACACTGGACTGAATGCTCTGGGTTTGGGCAGCCACACAGTGCTAGGATGTTTGCAGTAAGAGCAGTATTTGCAGCTACATTTCTCTCTGAAATAGAGAAAGAAAAAACCCAGAAGTTGAATTATTTTACTTCATGAAACCTCTGCACAGTTCTTTGTACTGCCATTAAAAGGCACTCTTCTTAGTAAAACTGACATGGCACTGTTACAGCTTTCATCAGTATACGGTTCATTTGATTTTTGCTTTTATTTTTGGAACAAAAGTAGATTTAGTCATTAGAGGTTGCCTTCTAATTGGACTTTATGGGAATTTTTAGCTAGCCAGGGTATGTCTGCCAATGAGCTTGAACTAAGATATTAATTGGCTTAAGTTGTACAATCATAAAATTGTTTAGGTTGGAAGGGACCTTTAAGTCCAATCGTTAACCTAGCTCTGCGAAGTCCACCACTAAACCATGTCCCTAAGTACCACATCTACAGGTCTTTTGTGAGTTGTGTAGAGGGTGTCTGTCCTCTGATTTTCATTTTGAAGGCAGATAATGTTGAAAGAATAATCAGAAGTTTCTCTTTATGTTCAATAAGAAACTAAAAGTGTTGCATTTCCCATGCCTTGGTTTACAAACCCTGGAATAAGATACTAACCTTCCTTGGGATTTACTACAGTTAAGGTCTGTGTTGAAAAGCAAAGATAAAATAAGCAGCTGTTTAAACTTTTTTTTTGAAGTATTGCATTTCAAAGTGACTGATGCATCATGCGAAAGTCTGCAGTAGGTATGATGGAAAATGGTACATTATTTTTAAGATGTTAATAAAATTATTTTGCTGTTGAACAGATACAGACTGATTTCAGTTATATACTTCCCCTGTAAAATGGTGCAGCACTTGTTGAATTCAGTAAGGATCTGTTTGTGGGTATTTTGGGTGAGAATAACCATGGATGATAGGACCTCAAAAAATGCTTTTCTCATCTTTACCATTATAGTATATATTCTCAACTAGGGAATCCAGAGTTGAGTATCTGTTCGGCATAATTTTGATGTTATGGCTGCTCGCCAGAGAGGAGGAAGAATCTGTCTGGCATGACTTTAGTGTTTTGATACGTGGCTGACTGTAGATCAAGTAAATCAATAATTAGAAGTGTGGTGTGTTTGTATTTCTTGAATACAGTGTATCCTGCTCTTAAGGCAGAAGGCTCCAGCTGATTGCAGTTAATGCCCTATGTTAAGCCATATGCTGTCCTTAAACTGAGGTCTGAATTGTCACTGTAACTGAGGGCTGCTGTCACACAGCAGTGCACGTCTCTGGTGGTTTGGGGTACGGTTTCTACTGGAGCAGAACAGCCTGGCCATGACAGCTTCTCCTGTACTGTTGGCGAGTTACCTGTGAGTTTCCCAACCCTTCACCTACATGATTGTGAGCTAGAAGTGTAGGTGAACAGCATTTAAAAGATGTAAATGTCAAAAACCTGAACCTTTGGCCTGTTGGGCTGGTTTTCTGCTGCTCTAAGTCCCATAGAAAGAGTCTTCCGAGTAGAGGTACTTTTTCCCAACATTTTAATGTTTCTTTTGGTGGGAGCGGGGTGGCTTGGCGCTGCCACGCTCCTCGGACGGCGGTGGCCCTGTCAGACAAGGCCACCCTAGGCTGTTGACTCAGAGCCAGGAACCAGACCGAAGAGAATCAAAACTGGATTGACCGTCTCTCTTTGCATGTCCAGTGGAGCAACAGGGAACTATTCCAAGACCTAATCACCAAAGACGAGTTTGGGGGATTTTTTGAAAAATAATACACAGATAAACTTTTAATTTAACTGTCGTGTGGAAGCGTCCATTTAAATGACGGCTTTATCAGACGGGGTGATGGGGTGCGGACGGTGGTTGGGAGCGATGCGTATCGTTACCATCACTTCCCTCAGGAAAGCGAGCCGGCTGGAGCGGTGGCGGCTCACCTTGCCGAGCCGCGCCCTGCCCGCCTTCTCGGTGGGGCGATCGCGGCTGACGAGCAGCGGCCGCCGCGCTCCCGCCTCAGCCGGCTGCTCCGGCGCTAACGAGCGGGCTGAGGCGGGCGTGATGTCACCGCCGGGCGGGCGGCGAGGCCTCCCGCCGCCCCCCGCCCCGCCGCCGCGGCCCAGCCCGCCGCACGGCAGCGGCGCACGGCGCCGGCGGAGGGATGAGCCAGGAGTGAAGGCGCGGGGCAGCGAGCAGGGGAGGGGAGCGGGGGGGCAGCCCCCAGAGCGGCGCTCCGGGAGCGGGTGGGCCGGTAGCAGATGTTGCCTGAAGAGCGAAACGGGGCGTTTCTCGCAGCTCGGCGCGGGGAGGGCGCCGCCGGCCCGCGGGGGCGCAGGGAGAGCGGAGCGAGCGGGCCGGCGCTGCCTGAGGGGGCTTCCCTCCCTCGCCTCCTCCGGAGCTGCGCTTCAGAAATGAGGAGGAAGGAGCGGGGGCAGCCCGCTCGCTGCGGCTGGTAGCCGGGACCTGCCGAACGTAAACCTGCCGTGCCTTAGGGGATACGCCGCGCTTGCTCTGCCCTGCAGTTGCCTTAAACAGCTTTCCAGGATGGTGTTGGAAGAATCGGTCTAAAACGTTTATTTTCCGACTTGCCTGATCGAAGGACGCGTTGGCTTGGCTGCTAGAAAGTGATGTTTTCCTGTGGGACTTGTGGAGGCACCACGGGCAAGCCTGGTACAAGAGGAGGATAAGCTGCCTTTCGGATCAAGGTTATTTATAGCTACTGCCAAAAAAGTAAAGGGCTGGTTTATTATTCTTACTATTCTGGATTTAACTTATTCCCCCCCCCAAGATTTTCTCCGTGCCTTGGTCTGGACCATACACGGCCACTGTGGATTCTGTCTTTTTAAGCTGCGGCACCATGTTTTATTTATAAAGGAGATGGGACTCTGCAAACCAGTTAAATGGATTACAACTAAGCCGTCACCTACAGAAGAGAATGTGCTGCCTTCTGTAACTCGTTCATTTGGAAGGCTTATTCGGGAGATTTCAGATACAGATTCTGACCTGGAAAAATAAATGAAGCCTTCCATGGAGTGTTTGAAATATTTGAGCCACTGCTGGGTTTTGCTATACTTTGTTTTTCTGTGACATTGGAAGATTTCTGTTACTTTCTTATCGAAGCACTTTATATTTTAGGGGGGGGGGAAGGGGGAACCTCACATCCAGGTAAAGTTGCATTTAAACCGATGCACTGATTATGAATGACCTCAGGCACCTAATAAGTTATGATGTATATTTTGTATCTATGCATCTTATGCTAAGGGCAAGTTTACTATAATTCTTCAGAGTGCTAGTGGTTCTTAAATGTTTCCCCTGTATCCATAAAAACGAAGGTATAGTGGTGTACTTGTGCAAATACTTTCAGGATGGGGAAGCCGCTTAGCAGGCCAGACTGTCTACGCCAGAATCCTCCATGTGTTGGCAAAGGGGAAGAAGATGAAGATCTAAATATTGAGGACTGCTACGTTCCCCAGAGGTCCATCTATGACACTGTGCGGCTGAATGAACAGATCGATTCAGGCTCCAAGGGCAGCCTCTCCTCGAGGCATTTCACGGACCGGACCTTACCCTACAGTCACAGAACACTGGACATCAGCACTTTGTGCTCCAATGGTGCCCTTACTTCTTCCAGTGTTTTTGAGCTCCGAAGCCGTGAAGCTAACAAGTTAGATGAAAAAATGATCTTCGATGCTCTCAAGCTGAACAGTGATATAATTCGTACAGCTGGATTACCCAAAGCGAAGTCTCACACAGAAAAGAAGGAGCATAGGCGATCGTGGAGAATGTTTGTTCCACCCAACTTTTCGGATTACACGAATAAAAGTGAATGCTCCTTTAATGAAACTGCTGATATGTCAGATAAATCAGGCAAATGCAAATGGGGTACAAATTCTCTTACCTCGGAAGAAGATGATTCTGGTTTATGCAGCCCTCCAACAGAAAGGGAAGAAAAACAGGATACACTGTTAGCAGGGGAGCAAACTCAAATACAAAGTTTATCTTCTGCAGAAGATATCCGTGCAGTAGATCAGTTCAGACCATATTTCCCAGCAATTTGCAGAGAGCAGCAAACACCACTGCTTGCAAGCAGTAGTGTCCCTGTCAAAGAAAGCTGCAGACTGGCTTTGTGTGACATTTTACCCTCTGGAAAAGTAAAACAAAGCAATGCACAGACATGTGAGAGTGATCAGGAAGAGATGAGAGGGAAATACTCTCACCTACAAGGTTTCAAAGAGAAAACTCTGTCACATGAAGATCCTCTTCAAGGCGATAGAAGAAATATTTCCTTCAACAAAAATGAAGTGGAAAATGCATATGAAGTTCATGAAAAAATTAAAACACAAGTCACAACAGTAGAGGAGGATTATGTGGATGGTGAATCCCCCCGTGTAGATGTTTATTATGCGAATGTTGCTGTCAATACTAGTGATTTGGATTTAGGAAAATATGAGATTTTATCTGATACAGAGGAATCTAGTATAGCATGTACAGGCACAAATGAAATGGCATTTTCTGTTCAGCTTGAATTAGATAGTACTGTAAACTGTCCAGAAGCTTTCCCAGGGAAAAGTAAAGGCAGTATCTGGACTACTGGCATCCAAGAAACTTTGGATACAGTCTGCAATGGCCTATTGTCTAACAAGGTAATTTAAAATAACTAAATCCATAGATAATGCAGTCTTAAAGATACTTGTTTAAGGCTTTAAGTTTTGTTTTGTTGTAGAAATGTAATTTTTTTAATTCAGCAGATGCAGTAACCAGTATCATTTGCATAGTACACATGGGATGTCCAAAATAGGCGAGATGGTCAGTATAGAAAACGAATTGGGCAGATTCTGAGAGGAATGATTACTTCCAGCTGTGTGGGACAGGGTTATTTATTGCCCAGCTGGTGCCTGTTACTCCTGATGTGGAGTGCCTCATCCTCTGTACACTCGTGTTGGTGCTCCGTATTGGTACAGAGCATGGTGCTGTTCAAGGGTAACTACAGCCCATGTGCTCAGCCCAAGCAGCCTTACTCATCCAGGTATAAGCAACAGTATCAGATGGTTGTGGTTTCCAAAGCAGGCAGATTAAAGGCTCACTGCCTCTTCTGAAAGCTGCCTTTTGCGTTTGCGTGCCAGAAAGCAGATCTGACGTTACGGTAGTATTTTACAAGCACAGGATCTTGCAGCGCTTTGTGAGTGGTGGATGAGGTAAGAGAGTAAGAAGTGAAGCTTTGTAATAAGGAAAGGGTGTTTGTCGGGTCTGTAATTTTTTTCTTCCCACTCTGGTTGAAATCTGAGATACTTCAAGCTTTGTTGCTAAGTTGTTCTGGTAAACTTTGGCCTCAGCAATAATTGTAATTTATTTTAAGCTTCTCTCTGCAAAGAATGCGTGCATTTTTAAAGGGCAGATTATGGAGATCAGTCCTCTCTGTGGTAGGATGTTGCTCTCAAAAGATGAGGCTTTATGGCACATAAAAGAAGAATTTGTTATTGATTCTGTATGGAAATATTATTCTGCCTCATCCTTACCCTACAGTCAAGAAAAACACAAGCATTTTCTTTTTTCTGGGAGCAGCCAGCTGATTGCACTCTCTCAGTTTTCATGCAACCACAGTCTTAGAGTTTTCAGGTTTTTTTCGTCTGTAGAGCTGCTTAATTTATTTTGCCCCTCGTGTTTGGTGGAGTTGCTCTAGCTTCTAGATTGACTTGTCAAGCTGGTGGAAGCGTGCTCAGCCACCTGAGGTCTGCTGCTTTAAAAGCAATCACTTGCCACACTGTGTTTGGTGCAAAAGAGGAGAGTCACTGGTATGTTCAAAGTGATCCCTGCTTTTGAGGACGCTGAAAAAGGTTGCTTTGAATGCACTAAGTGTACACCAAAACTGTTACTGAATGCTGCTATAGAAATAGAAGGATTTAGGGTCAAAAGTTGAGCATTCTTTAGCATTGTTTATTCATTGGTTATTTTTCACTGGCCTGTGTAATTAATTCAGGGGCTTCAGGCCATTTTCTGATCTCATTGACACTGGTGTCAGTGCAGCCTAATGCAGCTGAATACAGATGGAGATTTACATTGCTGTTGCTAATGGTAATAAGGCTCTGAAAAAGCTTAAATACCCAAAAGAGTGAAATAAAGCAAACAGCAAACAGCTTAAACTGCTGTTTGGGTATGGTCAAAGCCCTGGAAATTTGCAAGAATATCCCTCTGAATGAAAACCCATTCTCCTGGGCATCCACAGGGATACTGTTTCAGCAGCATCTGTAGTGCCGCCTCCTCACTTGTTACCATTATATTCTCCTAAAAACTACCTTAAAATAGCTCTTGCTTCACTGCTTCTTTAACTTAAAACTTTTGCTTTTGTCCTAATTTGGAAAAAAATGCCTAATTGACACTCTTGGTGTGTGTTTTTTTATTTACTTGAGGACGACTTGACAAATCTTCTCTGGCAATTTTTGGTAGATTTTGTAGATAGATAATTAAACAGATGAGTTTCTCTGGTCTTGAATTTTTCTAAAAGTTCTTTCTTTTTTTCTTTTTTTTCTCCCCCCCCAAGTTTTCCCTCTTTCTCTCTCTCTTCCTTTTCTTCCTGTCTGAAACTATTCACAGAAGTGTACGTAATTTTCTGTCTATGGTGTATTTGATTTACTCTGTTTAGATTGAGTCTATTTTGTTTAGATTTATTAATTTTTTTTAGGAAGATGCTTATGAGGAATGGTTTCCTTTCTTCTGGACACACAATTTTCAGCATCTTTTTGTTGCATACTGTGATGTAAAACACCAGATGCATTTTATGTCAGAAGATACAGTGTTTCATGTGTGTCTTGGATTTCAACTGCAGGTATTCCAGAAAGAAGAAATTGAACCCTTGCAAGTAAAACAACAGGAGGTAAATTGGTTGGGTCAAGGCCTTATTCAGAGTGCTGCTAAGAGTACCAACACAGAAAACCTTGAACATGACCTTGAAGATGTCAACACCCGATGGAAGACTCTTAATAAGAAGGTTATTATTTTGTATACTATTTTGCTTGTGTTCTGCTTTTTGATTATTTGCTTGCTGACGTCTTTCAAAATGCAGGAAATGAAATACTCACTAAGAATATGAATTATATTACTTCACACAATCACTTTGTTGGTAATTCTGAGGATAAGATTTATATCGCTGGTAGCCAGAAGTATTACTATCATTTATAACGTTTTGTCAAACTTTCTGTAGGTCTACCCTGGATTATTATTCAGGAAAGGTTCCTCTAGGACTTTGTGTTCCTTCCTGCTTAAGCAGAGTAGGGAAGTTTGATAACCCAATCGAAGAGGTTGGAGTCATGACACATTCATGAGAAAGGTAGCCACGTCATTTGTAGCCAGCCACTTTCAAGTAGTTCTTCTTCAGTCTTTGCTCACACATTTTTTTGCTCTGTTGTATTCGTTCATGTACACTGTTGTACCTGCACAGTGCACAGAGCAGTGATACAGCCTAGTTTTGTGTGACTAGTGCCACATTTCCTTTATAGCACCTTACAGATTGTATTGCTTGAGACATCAGAAGGTACCACTGCTTTGGAAAACCAGCTGTAGATGTTTTTCTGCTTTTGAAGAGTCCTGCTTCAGCAGTAGCTGCTGTTGGGAAATGGAAAGCGTGGGAAGTAGAAACAGTGCTTATTTTCCTTTGCTCTGTTTTTCTGAAGGAGTGATGCAGCAGAACCACAGATACCTGTGGTTCACCTATTTGCCACCTTCTTTCCTATTTCTTCTTCCCTTTGAAGGGATTATTGCCCCTTATCAAGAGTTGCTACTTTGGGTTCCTGGCATGGCCTTTCTATAAGGAAAATAAAGACCATCTGAAACACAAACATCCTGTCAGTACACTTCTTAATACCCTAGCTGTATAAAACAGGAGTATCTCATGTAAGGAACTACTAGAGCAGTGTGATTTACTGGGAGTCAACCTCCTCTTTTCATCGAATGTCTGCAGCACCAAGAGATTAATGCTAAATTATGCCATAGCGCTGTTATGAACAGCTATGAAAATGAGAGTATTTGTTAGTGATATTGCCAGATGTTCTACAGAGTTTGGCTACTTATTTCACAGAAATAAAAAGAAAAGGTGAGTACAGTCCATCCTCTACTTTTTTTTCAGGTTGCCCAGCGTGCTGCACAATTGCAGGAAGCCCTTCTTCACTGTGGGAGATTTCAGGATGCCCTTGAATCTCTGCTTAGCTGGCTCATTGATACAGAAGACCTTGTGGCTAATCAGAAACCACCATCTGCTGAGTTCAAAGTTGTGAAGGCCCAAATACAAGAACAGAAAGTAAGTGAAATGTGTTCAGAATATCTCTCCTTCTACTGGATCAGTGAGAATAAATTCCCAGTCTTTGTCAAAGCATAAGATCTGTTTAAGTGTATTATATTACCTGAAGTGTGCTGAGGTGTTTAAAGCAGCCATCTGTTCAATACTCGGGAATCTGTCCAGGGTTGGGAGAAGTGCTCATTGTCTGGGACATAAGACAAAGAGTGACACTGTGCAGTCTGAGCTCTGGTTAGAATTATTAACACTATCTGGAAAGGATTGTTAAAGGTCTATTGGAAAAAGAGAAAGCATAAAATCCAGTGTTTGGCTATTTGGAAAGTAGGAAATAAAAACTAGTACATTTTCATTGTAATAATGCCAAGGTAATATTGCAGACTATGGACTTAAATACTTGGCTTTTGATCCTGATTGTGATCTGATTGTTGTTGGTAATTAGTTGGAATGGTGTTGGGAAATGGCCTGTGCTAATAATGTAGAAGCGTTATCAGTGTTGTCAACTTTTCAAATTTTCATAATGGATATAGAAAAAAGAGCAATAATGTAGTTTATGAAATGTACAGTCCATGCAGTTGGACTGTGTGGCCCACTGCCACACAGATTTAATATAAAGTTATGGTCAGTGCAGGTTCTCATGTTGGGACATCTGCAGAGACAAAATGTTAATGTTAACAAAGGCAACTAGAGAATGGAGGAAGGGAGGATTTTAGACAGAGGTGTGTTTTATTCTTTACGGAGAAGTTAATTTACTGGACTAGATCAGTGAATTCAATTGTATCTCAAGTGATGAGTCAATTATACAGTAGTTTTTCTATCTATTTTCTTATGTCTGTATATATCAGATATATGTGTTTCTGAATCTAGAATGGCATGCAGCTTTCTCAAAAATGTTTCTATAAAATACATCAGATACTTTAAATAGTTTGTTTCCCTCAATGGTATTAAATAGCATTTCTTCCTCTATATGATCACTCTTTGGGCTGTCACACACCTTTACCCCATAGAAACCAAGGAGGTTGTTTGGGCTTGTTGAAACTCTGCTGTTTATAGCAAAACAATTGAGAAACTAAAATGGGCATGTATTGTGAGGAGGGGGGAGTCAGTTGGTGTGTGATATGTCTGTCTCTTTTTGATTAGCATTACTCACACTTTCATCACAATATAGGCATTGCTTTTTCTTTTTTTTGCTTTAACAGGTTTTCAAGAAGTCTAGCTCCTTCTGTTTTTACGCTTGTGTTATTACAGTGTTTCTTAATAATCTGGTACCTGGTTGCTTTCTCTGTAGCTTCTCCAGAGGTTGCTGGATGACCGCAAGCCTACTGTTGAGGTAATAAAGCGTGAAGGGGAGAAAATTGCAGAGTCAGCAGAACCTGCTGATAGAGTGAAAATCTTGAAACAGTTGAGTTTCCTGGATAGTCGATGGGATGCATTGCTCAGTAAAGCTGAAACAAGGTATTTGAAATTCTTTCATAGATTTGAAAAATGTAGGCATAGCATGTGATAGATTATTAGAAGCAGCATGTGGAACTCTGTAGTATGAAATCTCATAAGTACTATCATTCTTGCTATTACATTACGTTATTGTGTCTTGATGTTGATACGATAGGTCCTCTGAAGGAAAAGCAGAGAGAAGTGACTTGGACAGACCAAAAGTTTTTAAAAATGTTTTGCCTAAGATGCTACAATCTGCTAGGATTAACTGCATATGTATCTTCTGAATATTTTATCTCTGTTAGTTTGTTAGAATGCAACTTTCTTGACGCAGGAACCTGTTTTGCATAGAATCAAGTGCAAATTTTACACTTAAATAATGATGATGTTCCCTTGGAACTTCAAAATCCTTACATGCTGCTACAAAGAGGGGGCACTCAACTCTTCTTCCCTTTTTTCTCTTTGTTGTCATCCATATAATTAGTTTCTACAATTTAAGAGAACCTCATACTGTCAACTGCTGATATACTTATGCAAGGTGCTGAGCTGAACTCCCTTAGTTCTCAAGAAGAAAAAGAACCATCAAAGTATGTAGATATATTCTAGCAACATGGGAAACATTGTCTCTTAAAGACATTGCAGTCCAATTTAAGTTCCAATTAAAAAAACAAAAACCCGAAAAATATATACACACACTTAGATTTGAGTTGTTGTCAACATATAAAATACCTGGAAAGTTATGAACTCTAAAGTGTCTTTGAGGAAATCCATGTTGAAAGGGTTGCTGAACATGTTTTCTGGGTGGAGATTTGAAAAAGGGACAGCCTTGTTCAAAGTAGAGAGAAGAGTGTGCATAAGAGGTGGCTTGAAAAAGGCACGTAATTGAGAACAAGAAAGGACTTGGAAATTTGAAGAAAAGGAATTTAAATGACCAATGAAGCTTAACAGTGAAGAACAAATGGATGTGTTGAGATTTGGGTGCTTAGAGTAGCATTGAACTCACCTCTGTCTCCTACTCCTTCTGGTAGCCTCTCTTTAGTTCCTGTACTCTGAGCCTCTTTTGTTACCTCATAGTAATAATATTATTTAATTAGTAGAGTCAACCACTAATAGACCATTATTTCCTTCTTTCTTTTTTTTTTTTTTTTTAATTTATTGAAGGAATCTGACTCACTGGCTGGGGTAAATGTTAATGTCATGTTTAATTTAATATTATTCTTGTAGTCTGGTGGTATTTAATTAAAAATCAAATTGCAACTTTTTCCAAGCCATCTATTAGCTGCAAGCTTGTCCCCATTTTTCTTTGGCCAATCTCTAGAAATGAAAAGGAGATTTGGGAATGATTTTGAAAACTATGTAGAGTACTTCACTGTGTGTTCTGTGGCTAAGTGTGTCAAGTCTACCTTGTTTATAAGCCTTGGGAAGCACATATAAACATAGCTTTTATCTGGAATGAGATCCCCCTTTAAAAGACAATATTGTGATGTTTTTCACGTAGAGCCAATCTCTCTTAAAAGTCTGCTTGAATGAAATTTGTTCAGCAGTGATTGTAGAGAAGACTCTTCCTGTAATCAAGAGTCTTCTCTGAAATGTAGTAATCTAAATCAGAAATGGTTTAGGTACTGCTTTTTATTTTGGAGGTCAAGTCCGTGTGCTTTATTAACATTGTCTCACTGTCTTCATTCAGAGCTTTTATCTAGAACAAGGGATGCAAAAGTAGAGCCAAATAGTTCTGTTCACATCATTGAACAAATGTTTAAAGATATTTTACAAGGCTGAGGAAGCATGACAATATGTTCTGGTTCAGTAAAGCCTTGCCTAACTTTAAAACATGTATAATAGTCAAGGGAATGTAACTTTATGCTTAAAGACAGCTAGAGACTTGAGAACTGTCCTAATTGGGTATAAAACAATGTTTTGCTGAATTGAGTGCTAGGTTATTTTTAGCAAAAAGTATGAATAAAGTAATATTTATTTGCAAAACTTGCATATTAGCTAAAAGAGTTTTGACCAGCTTTAGAGGTGGGGTTTTTTTAATTTTATTTGATTTTTAATTTACCCTGGTTTTCATTGAGTATCATGGATGTATTTCTATTTCATTGGGTGACTGGTTCCTACAGTAAGACAGATTTTTTTTTTTTTTTTTCCAAAGGATCCAAGGGCTGCTTTTTTTTTTTAACAATTTCACACTTACTTCATCACAAAAAATAACCTTTCTCTTGGCATGTTGGTAGGAACCGTCAGTTGGAAGGCATCTCGGTGGTAGCGCAGCAGTTCCATGAAGCTCTGGAGCCGCTGGTGGAGTGGCTGACCACCACAGAGAAGAGGCTTGCAAATGCAGAACCCATTGGAACACAGGCCTCCAAATTGCAGCAGCAAATTTCTCAGCATAAAGTAAGATATGAACCACATGCTTGTGTCATTCTTTTTAGACACTTCTGTAAAGTACAACACAACTGGCAAAGCTGTTGCGGTGTACCTGTGTTTTACCATACTGATTTTTTTTTCTGTAATTTGAGTTTTATATATTTACGTTGGCAATATGTCCTTTTTCATTCACTTTTTATTGAGTTCCACTTACATTTCTTTTATGTTTTTCTGATTTTCTTTTCCATTATTCCTATTTAAAAAAATATAGGCCCTAGAAGATGATGTCCTAGCTCACAATAAGTGTTTACATCAGGCCATTAGCACTGGTCAGTCTCTAAAGACTATGAGCTCCAGGGAAGATAAAGATATGGTACAGGAAAAGCTAGATTCTTCTCAGGCCCGATACATTGAGATTCAAGAGAAGAGCAACAGCAGGTCTGAACTTCTCCAGCAAGCTTACAGCAATGCTCAGATTTTTGGGGAGGATGAAGTTGAATTGATGAACTGGCTGAATGAAATCCATGATAAACTGAGCAAATTGTCAGTCCAAGACTGCAACACAGAATTGCTTGAGAAACAGCACTCTGAACTACTGGTATTTTGATTTCTGTTCATTTATTATTTAATTCATTTTTTAATTTTATTTATATTTCCATACTTCATTTACTTTTTATTAATATATTTTGTTTAAAATGGCAATATGCTTATTCCAAAGAAAAATAATATTTGTTATGACTGTGCTAACACAAATGGCCTTTTCTCTTAGGATCTTCAGGAAGAAATTCTTCTTAGAAAACAAAATGTTGATTTGGCTATACAAAATGGCTTAGAGCTTCTCAAGCAAACAACAGGTGAGAGCTTATATAAAACTATGACTCAACAGGCTTTTTTTCTTATACATGTAATGCTTATGAGAAAATTAAAGTGGAAATTGTAAATATTTGTCCATATTTGCTGGTTAAAGCAGTTGTAGTTGTTTATTTTAATAAACATTTGAGGTCAAGGTAGGTTATGTTTTTGGGCCCCTTTTACTATTAATGTAAGTGAGCAAAAGTCCTTTTTTGCCTGTAGAGAATTTGGCCCTTGAATCCTTTATTATTTTTAGTGGAAAATTATTTTAGTGAACCTGCATTCCATTCATAATAGCAAATTATGGACGTTACTCATAATGGAGGGCTGCTTGGCAGTGGATGCAGTCAATTCCCTGCAGGCATCCACAGATGAATGTGATACTAGACAACCTTTTATTGCAAGAGGAAAGCTTTGTCCATTGGAGCTAATACTGTGGGAAAAGTTGCATTCCAGTTGTGTACAACATGTCTGTTCTGTAGATCAATTCTGTCCGGATTTTCCAGTACTTCTAAAGACCTTGAGCTCTTTAAGACACACATATGGTTAGGGGGTATCCTTTTCTCTTCCAGATGTCTATGTTGTGCATAGTCCATAATGAAATCTGAATATATGCTAATAAATTTCAGTATGTTGTTTTTATTTTAGCCTTTTGAGTTGTTTCAAATGGATAGTAATGGGGATGTACAGTGATGTCAAATATTGCTGTAATTGAAAATTTAGTATTTTGTTGGGTTTTTAATTTTTCCTTCACATTTCCAATAATCTTTTATAAACTTTTTTTTTGGCCTTTATAAGAATTATTGTGATTTTAAGGGTGGGGTTTTTTGAAGAACATTTGTGTTAAATATTGGATCTAAGTCCTTACTTTCTAATAGTTCAGTACAGTAGAAAAAAGATGGAAGGATAGATCGCAAGCTGAGGTAAACTTCGTAGCTCTGTACACTTTAGTGATGGTAGGTTAATTTGCAACAGTTGAAGATTGACTCATCTTGTTTGGGTTATTTTATAAATATGGAGATTTTTGTAATAGATGGGGTTTGGGATTTGGGGGTTTTTTTGCTTTTAAATATTTGTATCACAGGTTAATTATATCCCTCTGATGTTTTAGGTGATGAAGTTGTAATAATTCAAGATAAACTGGAAGGCATTAAAGCAAGATACAAAGACATTACAAAATTGAGTTCTGATGTATCCAAGACCTTAGAGCAGGCTCTGCAGCTTGCAGGTCAACTGCACTCAACTCATGAGGAACTCTGCAAATGGCTTGATGAAGTGGAGGTGGAGTTACTGTCATATGAAACTCAGATACCAAAGGGTGAAGAATTAAGCCAAGTACAAGAAAGACAAAAAGTAGGTTTTAGAACCTGTGAAGTATTTATTGCTGTATAATTCTGCTAGGTTTTGTGTTAACTTAATGTTTGGCATGAGGTTGTTCTGTGAATAACTAATTTTGGCATCAGATCGTTTGACTAAATGTAACAGTAGTTAAGAATCAAACTCAATTTCCAGAGTCATCTGTTATAATCACTTATGAAATTGAGCTGAGGTTTATTTTTAACACAAGAGAAGCACAACATTTCCTTTTTATTCAAGCAGCTACCTAATCCTGGGAAAACTCTTAAGTTGTCAAACAAAGTTATTTTGGTTCTGTAGTTGTGACATGGATAAAATCCTGTAAAGCATAAAAAGTCAGCATTTAAAATAGATACTACTAATCTTGTTTAACAACATTTATTTCAAAAGTATAATATAAACTGGATGGCATGGACAATGTTGATGGGGGAGAAACTAAAAAAAAAATCTTTTCATATATTTATATTGTATATATTTATATATATCTAAAAAGAAATAAAACAGTGGTGGGGGTTTCTCTACAGGTAGAAACTCATTCCTGAAGCATTGTGTGATGGTTTGATTGGAATTTAATCCAGTCATTGCTCATTTAAGAAATCACTTGAATCTTATTTTGCTTTATTGCATGCCAGATTTCACTCGCTGATGATTTGGTTCCTTATGGCGTTACTGGTTGCAAAGAATATCCATTAGTTTTATTTTCTTTGGTTGCTTCACTAAGTACTAACAAGTCTCGCAAAATTACATAGCATTTCAGACTGTCATAGTGACTGGAGAAATATATTTACTGTATATTCTGTAGAAAATTCTCTTCAAGAATCACCTGCTTTCCTGTCAGACAGCTTACAGTATGAAAAAGCTAATACATCTGAGCTGAAAATGTGTGGTAATTTATCCCTTTTGTTTGTGTGGAAAACATCCCATTTCTCAATTCATGAAGTAGTTGAAGGAATAAAAAAAACACATGCAAGCTGTGTGTGTTCAGTTTGTATGGTGGCATGTTTACTTTAAATGGCCTTTTTCAGGAGCTGAAAAAAGAAGCAAAGAACAACAAAGGCTTACTGGACACTCTGAATGAAGTTGGCAGTGCCTTCCTGGAGCTGGTGCCGTGGAGGGCCAGAGAGGGGCTTGACAAGATGATAACGGAGGACAACGAACGTTACAGATTAGTGAGTGACACGATCTCTCGGAAAGTGGATGAGATTGATGCTGCCATTCTGAGATCTCAGCAGGTACTGAAAACTGTTCTTTGGACACTAAGAGTCTCTGGCCATGTGTACCTGACCAAAAGATGTCCTTTAATGATGTTGCCAAAAGTTTGGTGTGCTTGGGCAGCAAAAGGCCTGTTTGAATGAAATGGGACTCCACTGTTAAGATAAGAATGTCAGAACTCCGCTAATCTGCAGACTGTTCTAGTTTTCTGCCTTTTTGTTGTTATAAACGTTGGGTTTGTAGCTCAAATTGCTATAACTATCCTGTGGCTCCTTTAGTAGGAGTTTGCTTAAGTAAGAACTGAATGGCCCATGTCTTTTGTAGATCATGTGTATTAAGTAAAATATGGTCCAGATGCCCCGCTGATGCAACACTGAAATCACTAGGGTTGCCACACCTTCTGGCATCAGCTGATTGTCTAGCTCCTCTGTACTTTGCACGATTAAAAGCTGGATGATCAGCTGTAGTGGATTTAAATAACAATTGCTTTTATTCATATCCACAATGCTTTTCTTCTTGGGGCTCAAAAATTCAGTTATTTAATATGTGGAGGTTTCTGTACATGCACAGAGGTGTATATATATGGGTACACTTTGAGAACTGGCGCTCTAATTTTGTCACTAAATAGTCCCATATTTAAGCTTGCTTATAAATGTATCATGGAAACACAATTTTTTCCTGTATCTGCCTACAGTTCAGGCATAAAAATATTGGTGGAGATTTCTGTTTCTGCTAATAGTTCCCATAAACAGGAACAGGACAAGTAGGAAGCATGTGTGGTATTTTCAATGTTTGCTGAAAGCTGACTAAGAGAAGGCTGGTAATAACTCAGATTTCCATGTAACTGATGTTAAAAATAACTTCATGTTTCTTTTTAAGGGGCTTGCTATGAATATTAGCTTGTCTTATTAACCAAATCCTCAAAAGTGAAGGACCTTTTTTTTTTTCAGTTAGTGATAAGGTGAGACAGGAGAGTATATGTTGGCTCTCCTTCAGCTTTCCTGAATTTCATGAGTATGTTGCATCCCCTAGCACAAGTTCAGCAAATTCAGGTCCAGGCATGAAAAGTCCAGAGCTGCTGCTCCACTGGGTGTTGTTGTGAGGGCATACTGCACCCTAGTCCACCGAACCTCCACTTCAGCCCAACTCACATCACCACAATATACTGCTATACACTATATCCTATGATAAATATCAAGTGACTTAGCATGCTTCCAGTGAAGGATAAGCTGCTTTCCACTTAGCTTGGAGAAAGACCATGCAAAATAAAAAAATATTTTTGGAGAAGCTAGTGCTCTCTAAGCTCACCCTGTGGCAGCTTCTGCAAGTGCCTGTACTATTAAAAAGTTTTTGCGGAGGACAAAGCCACTAAGAACATGAGGGTTTAATGGGAGTAGTGTGGGGTTCATGCTAGATGTTACTGGGCCAAGGTGAGAAATGCAGTCAGCTATATGAATGGGTAAACATATTGTTTCATGCTGTGAATGCAAGCTGAAAGCTTAATAGAATAATGCAGTGTCCTGTTTTTTTACTACCTGGGCAAAATGCTCCCAGATGGATAGAATTATCCTAGAGATAAATTTAGCTACATGTTTTAATCTTCATTTCTCAATACTGAAGGCATTGGTCAGTGTCTTACCGTAGTGAAGGAGTGCTACATAGAAACAGGTCACATTCTACTTTTGGCTTACTTGTTCTTCCCTCTAAAGCAGCCATAGAGAGTGCTTTAGAAAGCATTCATGGAGCAAGTGACAGTGTCATCATATGCAGAAGTCAATCATTCCTGGTTAGAAGAAAATTACCACAATTAACTATGCTTCGTTAAACTGGGTGAGGATGAAACAGATGATTTTATACTGACTCAAGTGAAGTTCAGGGCTCATAAATAACTGTCATGCATAATGGGAAGAAAACACTTCAGATTTTGGATGCAGAGAATAACAATTTTGTGCTTTTTATTCCTTAATGTTATATTTGAACATCACAAATTGGAAATCCTATTCCCTTAGCAAATGGAGTTCAGAGTCTTGCCCTTCCCCGATGCTGTGTACCCTAGAAGTTTCACTGCCATGCCTTGATTTTATTTCCATTAAATACTTACTCAATATTACTTACTTACCCATGGATATTTGGTATCAGGAGGTTACACTGCAGTTAATTTGTACATCTAACACATTTGAAATTGCCTTCTTCATTTCCTTCATTTGGATCATAAATAGATGGGATTCTGAAGAGCTTGGTTGTGAACTGAAGTTTCTAAAGCTAGAATTTAACTACCACTGGTGCATGTGTTTTGTGCTAATGTTTACAGTACTGATTGTTTCAGAACATACCTTTCTATTAGGAAGTAACAATATTTAGGACAAAATTTACTTTCTGTTACTTTAAATGAAAAATGACATAGTGAAAAAGAATGTTTGTACTCTCTTTCATGTAACAAATAGGTTATAAAGGCTGAAAAAGATTGACTCATAAAGAACAAAATCTCAGAACTGCTTCTTTTGTTTTTGTGTGACTCATGATTAACCACTAAGACAAAACTGATGTAGTGGCTAAAGTGAACTCCAGCTATGTTGCAGGAGAAGGGCTGTTATGGTCAACAGCCACAAAGGCACAGACCAGCAGTAGCTGATCAACGACACATATATATATATATATAAGAACAACACAAGTACCAGGTTCTGACATAAAGTGACCTGGTAGACTTTCACAATAACTCAGAGCTGTATTAATGTCCAGCTAATTGCAGTGGGGGTCAGAGTTAAAAATAAATAAATGAATGAGTTCTTAGTAGTTTCTACAATGACTGTTTTGTGCATCTGATCATCCCATGTAATATTTCTCTATGGCTTAAACTCAAAGCTACCCCTGTTGAGTACTGAAACGTGTGCATGCTAAGATACACGCTTATAAACTTGAGCTGAAGAGACAGTGTGATTTTTTTTTTTTTTTTTTTTTTAAATTTGGTCTTACTTTTCAGAAGAATTAGATCCTCATGTACTACTTCTCAGGATCTCATGCTCTTCTTTGCAAATTAATAAGAAACAGATCCTTTAAGTCTTCTCATTATTCTAGCACTTTGAGGTAATTTCTGAAATGATTGTGTTGACTAATGGTAGTCAAAAGTTAATCTTTTAGGAAAAGAACTGGCTGCACTCAAATGCCTCAAAGAATTTTCACATTTAATTTAAGGTCTAGTTTTGGATGAAATCCTGTCTTCTCTGAATTCAGTGAGGTTTTTCCACTGACTTCATTGAATTGTGATTGTTTTGACTTTATCATTTAATAATAAAGCAGCTCTTAAGATTAAAAGGCTAACATCAAACATCTATTTCTTAGGATGATTGCAACACTGGCAGTAACAAACATAGAGATGGAAAAGACACTTGGAAATAGAATAAAATGAAAATAAACAGTCTAGTTAAAATTCTGAAATGATAACCCTTTTTGTTTTCTTATGTGTGTTTAGAGAGCTGTAGGCTTTGGAAAAATGTATTTGCTTCTGTTGCTTTGTCACACTTATGAATTAAGCTGCTTGTATTACAATCCCTCAGAACCATTTTGGGCTTTGTATTTCATTGAAATAAAAACCTCATATGGAAAGTGAGCCGCTATCCTTCTAACAATTCAAAAGCATGCTTTTTAATCTTCTTTAAAATTTTTGAAATAGTCATTCTAATTTCATGTCTATAGAACCGCTGAACTAATTCATGTCTCCCTCATTTAGTTTGATCAAGCAGCTGATGCTGAATTTGCCTGGATTGCAGAAACAGAAAAGAAACTGATGTCTCTGGGTGATATTAGGCTTGAGCAAGACCAGACCACGGCTCAGCTACAAGTTCAAAAGGTAAAAGAAATGCATTTCCAACTGTCATGTTAATTATTGGCCAGCACACTCTCCATCTAGAAAATGTACTGGCATGATTTAATTTTCAGTCCATCATAATGCACTTCAAAACCAGTTTTTGCACCATGTACTCTTTTTTTTTTTTTTTTTTTTCCTTCCCCCTGACCCATTTTTATTGTGTTTCAAGGCTTTTACCATGGAGATTCTGAGGCACAAAGATACTATAGATGAACTTGTTAAATCTGGGGATAAGATTATGAATACATGCACTGAAGAAGAGAAGAAGACCATGAAGGTAAAGTTCCTTAAATTGCAGTTACAGTGGTAGATACTCAGACAATATATAAGTAGAAAGGATTCCTGTAGTGGTTTTCTCGAAATACTAATGAAAAAGCATTAATTACAGCCACTTCTAGTCTGAGGATTGTAATACTAGAAGAAATGCTGTTGTGTATCACTCTCCTTCGTTCAGGATGTTCAAAGAGCAAACACGGTATACCTGCTTCATTGCATGACACTAATTTGGAGCCCCATTTATTATCTTCATACATGGCAGATGGTATTTCAGCTGCTGGACGATTGAGTGAATAGGTGTGAGTCATCTGGGGTGGTGTGTGTGGAATCTGACTGTTTATCTTCTCTAGTTCTCTTGGGTCAGTGATGCTCTGGGCATGTGTATTTCTGCTGAATTCAATGGCTGTGCACCTCAGTGTGAACCTTTATTTTAATTTCTGCTGATTTCAGTGTAAATCTTAATTGCCAAGATTATTCCATCCTGTTGACTTAACACAGCCCATTAAAGGCATTCTTATGCCTTTGTTTATTACATACACACAGAGCCTGATGTTGGGGCAGTACATATGTACAGATTTTTTTCATTTTGGCATTTAAGAATGGGTTGGTTGTGGGGTTGGGTTTTTTTTTGCTGAATTTCGGTGAGGCTGGATATGTTGTGTAAATTTAGTCCCTCCACTGACCACCCTCCTTGAACAACAATACTTCACTAATTGTGCTCTGCTGCAGGATCTCTGAATAAATCTGATTTGCTCTTAAGTGAATTTAAAATACATGAGATGTCCTTTCTATGAAACTGTAGTCATAAAAGGGAGAGCAGTTTTATGTGAGTCTCTATTAAATATTGGTATTTGTCAAAAATAGTGTGTGTCTGTGTGTTAGGCTATGTTTTGTCCTTTGGATAGCATCTCTATGCTTAATTTACATGCAAGACATAACAAATGGAAGGATAGCTTGTTCTGCCAAAAAAGATTCTTTATTTCACATTCAATGGCTTGCTTATATGTCTAGTTTTTCCAAGGCTAGCATTTATGTACATTGTCACATATAATATTTCATAAAAATGATAGCATGGGCAGTGTTCCACAGGAAAAATGTATAGCTGGTTGATACTTTCTTTTGTTATCAATGTCCAAATACAGTAGATTTGTAAACCTTGTGGTTCTATCATATTATTAATGGTAACACATCCTCATTAATTAACATGTACTACCCTGGAAAATTATGTTTTGTGGTTTGTGTTGCAAGTTTGTAAGCTACAAGCACAATGGTATAACCCTATTCTCTTGCCAGATGTAAAAAAAAAAAAACCAACCCAGATTCTTATGTATTGTTCATGATGCTTTGATTCAGAAATGCTGTGGAAAACTTAGTTTCTGCCAAGTGTCACTGAAGATAAGCGTCTTCAGTAAGAAAGTGGGGCTAAGATTTGCAGTCAAATAATTTGCAGCTTGACTGGAAGCCTATGAAGATAGTGGTATTTGTAAATATCAATATCATTAAATATGTTTTAATTACTTTGAAAATACTCTGCCAAGTTCCCATCTCCCACAATATTGATTCTGTCCACCTAAAACGCTGATACTTTCGAAACAGTATCAAAACCAAATTTGTTTCACTGTGGTTTGGTGCTATAATTATCAAAGATTGTTTAGAAATGAAGGTAATAGACATGTGGAAAAACATACATTGCTATATTTTGTTAATATTATTTTACAGAAAAAAATGGAAAGCCTCTTACGGAAATATGATGCAGTCTGTCAAATGAACTCTGAGAGAAACCTCCAGCTGGAACGGGCTCAGTCCCTGGTTAACCAGTTTTGGGAGACTTATGAAGAGCTTTGGCCATGGTTAACTGAAACAGAAATGATCATCTCTCAACTTCCTGCGCCAGCCCTTGAATATGAAACTTTAAAGCAACAACAAGAAGAGCATAGGGTAAGCATTTTGCCAGTTTTGAAAAACAAAGTGTCAAAAGCCAAGTAGTGTTCTGTTTAGAACTGTGGCGTGCACTGCTAAATGCTGAAAACCCAGTTATACTTCTGTTGAAAAAGAGAATTATTTAATAATACAAAATGAATACATTTTTCAATCCTGCCTCTACTGTTTCCCAAACTGTGCATGCAAACAAGATTCTCTGGGGAAGGGCGCAAACAGTCTATAAGCATAAAAGAGGGCTAAAGGGGGAAAAAATTGCCATTGTAGTGAGAAAACTGAGCAGATAAGAAGTGTATTTAAAAGTTCACAGTAATTGTCAGTATTAGAACAAACCAAACCCATAAACAGAAAGAATAGACATGACATGTTGTAGCAGGAAACAAAAGAGGGTAAAACATGACTATGCAAACAACTGGAGTACCTGCTGTCAGCATGCTGAAAGTGAAATACTGCTGTTGTGTACAGTCTGTGTACAAATATGCACATATGTTGATCTTAATGTACATGTAAAAAAATTTGGCTTTTGGTTTATTGGTATCATTGGAACTAAACTTAAACCAGGAAGATGGACAATTAGAGGGCCAAGAATTGATTGCTTGGGTTCCAGCCAATCCCATAATCATTTCTCATGTCAAGTATGTTTGTTATATAATACCTAAAAGAAATAATTCTTTATCATAACGTCGCAAAACAGAGACAACAGTGTTGTAGACTGGCCACCATATGGGCTTTCTTACATGGAGGAATCATCAACTGGGATAAAAATTAGTATGTTTCGTATATGGCTACTAGTATCACATGGAATCAGATATATTCCACCCAGGTTAAAAACCTGTGTCTTTTGGCACATGCAAAGCCCATATGGCTACTGGAGATACCTGTCTCTCCCTGCTGAGAATAGTGTAACTAGTTTTTTTTTTTATTTTTATGTAGCTGCCTCAGTTCAGTGGCTCAAGTTAGATAGGATGAACCCCGACTTCAAAGTCTTGTTTGCTCTGAGACCAGTTAATGAAGATGTGCCACTCTTATGTGCTGGTAAACACTGGGTTCACTCATTTGTCTTTCTATTATGTCCACAATGAACAAACATGCTCTCTAAAGTCTAGCTATGTAACATGAGCTTTACAAACTATTTTGATTAGTCACCGTGAACCAAATGATGCTTGCTTTACTTACAGGGTTGTTCCCCATCTACTTTAATCATTCTGCTTGTATGAGAGGCCCTTCAGATGAGCTTCTATTTTTGCATTTTCCCTGGGCTATGCCATTAGCTGAGATTTGTTTGTTAAGTAGAAGATTAATGTCAGGCAATTCTAACATGTAATCTGATCTGAAATACTTGTTTACTGGAATTGTTTACCCAATAGTAGATCATGGAGAAGAACATTTATTGTTCTAGTTTTTTAAAAAAAAGAGTTCTGAATGTGAATTGAAAACAGTTTTCTATATTCACTTACTTTTCTGTTCTGATGTATTTACTGATGACTATCTTTGTTCCAAGTCATGGAATTCATAGAGTTGATTCTGTGAGTAACATGCAGTCAGTTTGGTTTGAACTGAGCTGTGGGCAGAGCACTAGCATTAGGTTTGGACCTAGAAATGTGCACTTTTGTGGCGTTGTGTCAAATCATCTATTCCTGCACAAAAATAAAGCATACAAAAATATTTTCTAAAAACTTTCAAACTGTTCTTAGTTTCACCTTTTCTCTGCTAATTGACATTGGTTTTCTTGTTGAAAGATATACAAGTAGAGCTTCATTCTCAATAAGTAGCTAGAGTCAGGGGGTTTTTTATTTTCATTGCTGTTTTGTCATTAGGGGACTGTGGAGAATCATAGTCACTGTCTTTTCAATCTTCTCAACCTCTCCTTTTCTGGGGAGGAGCAAGTAAGCAAGCCAGTATCAGGATTTCTTTTTAAGGGAAGGACCTTAGTTGAAGAGAAGAGGATTTATTTACACTGAGACTGATATGGGCCCTTTTCTGTGCCTTCATTAATTTAAACAAACTCTGAGCTGGGAGGAACAGAGCATGTGCCACCAATGTTCCTGCACAGGGGCTATAGCATAGAAACACATGGAGTTCACAGCATGGAGAGGGACAGTGCCTCACAAGACAGTGCGATTTTTCTGAAAATGGAGGACTTTTTTGTTTTGACTTCAGGGGTGGATGATGAGAGGGAGTAGACAGCTGAGATCAAATTTAATTTACTTATTAATTACTTGTTAAACTTTGTGTCAGTTAAGTAATAGCACTGTTGTGAAGACAGAGGGGTCTTGTGGCCAGAGGGGAGACTGCTAAACTAGGTTGATAGGTCTTTACTGACCAGTCTTCCTTGTCCTTTTGTCCTTTCCACTGATTTCTTTGAGCCTTCCTTGTGCTAGTTTCCTCTTCTTAAATCAGGGATAATTTGAATTAATATGCTTGCAGTGCCAGTACCTCTTTCTGTGATGTTCTTCAATGGAAGGCTTTGCAGCTATTATTTTAATGTATTATATATTATTTATACTAATATATATTATATATTAACATGTAACAGGTATTAACATGAAAATTACATATGTGGTGCTTCACACGTCTGGAATATTGTTGCCATTTCTGTCATTATAGGGACTAAATATGATGGAGGGTGTATGCATAGTTAGCATCTTATTTTTTGCCCATAATCATATGTCCTACAAGAGTATTGCATAGACCTTTCCAGCACGTCTCTAATTGTGATGTTTCATGCCTGGATAGCTCTGTGTTGGAATGGGAGCCATCAGTGGCAGAGCAGTCACTAACTTTATTTGATATTATTTGTGCTTTATATTAGGACAAATGGTATTTGTTTGGAATTTCTTGCCAGCTGGATATGTTAGAAGTGTGGACAGCTGTAATGTTGTGGTGCAAGCATAAGAAACTGATAAGTTGTTTCGTTTGTTATAGCAACTGCGTGAGCTGATCGCTGAGCACAAGCCTCATATAGATAAGATGAACAAAACCGGGCCTCAGTTGCTGGAGCTGAGCCCAGGAGAAGGTTTTTCTATCCAAGAGAAATATGTAGCAGCTGACACCCTTTACAGTAAAATTAAGGAAGATGTTAAAAAGCGAGCACTGGCACTGGATGAAGCCATTTCTCAGTGTACCCAGGTATCAATTTAAGTTTAAAGTATAATTGGATTCATTCAAATGGAAAGATGCACAGACATTGTCATCTTACATGTATAAATCAAGACTTATCTGCTGTTTTATCTGATTTTTCAACCTAATGACCTGTGAATGTTCATATCACTGCTTATGGTATTGATTTTTCTATTTCTTGAGGGGTTATAATTTTATATATTGATCAGTATTATGACAGCTGCAGTTGAAAAATATTATTGCTTCTTAATTTTAAGTAAAAAAATGGGACATTTGGTTAAAAATGTGGGATTTTATTTTCATTTTATTCCTTTTACTCTTACTGATCTCTTACTAGCTGATGGTTTGTTTGTATATGGATGTCACTGTTGATCAGTTAACTTGAGTATAGTTATATCTCAAACTTGGCAGCTTTAGTTACAGTCTACCAGTGAAACTAGAGAGTAGTTTGGCAGTGGTAATAGCATTTGGTCTTCGTTGCATACCCAGAAGAACTTAACGTAACACATGCTTGAGCTGTTATGTAAGAGAATTGAGACCAAAGTTAGACCTCACAAAATGTCATCATAAGCATAAAATTCAGATCTAAGTCCATAAAAGCTGCATATCTTAGGTTCATCAACCAATGCAATGAACCTTGATAGAGTTTTGTTAGATATCCCATTCTAGAGATTTCTAAATCTTGGATTAATTGTCATGAAACCCAAACTGAAATTCTTTCACTCAACCCCAAATTCAGAAAAGAACTCGGTAAAACTGTGTATGAACCCAAACAAATACCTGAATAAAAATACTTTGTTCTATACTGCTGTTTTTATAGGAAATTCCCTTTTTTCTCTGTTTGCTGGAAATTAAGTGCTATATTCTGCTCAGGTCTAAAATACTAAATAAAGAAATATACCTTAAAGTTCGCACTAAGTCTACATTCTAAATAATTTTTGTCATAGGTCATTGTACTTAATGTCATATTCCTAGCCCCTGCAATACTGAGTTTAAGAAGCTAAGGAAAAAGTGACATCAGATATCATCCTGTTTTTGAACTGGTTATAGACATTATATTATCTTTAAGTCATTCTAAACACCTTCCTTATTCACACCTATGAAAGATGCCTGATTATTTAGATTCAGTGTTTATCGTAAATGCTCAGTCCTCCCCCTGTTTGTAGCTGCACATTTGAAAATCAAGATATTCACTTAGCATTCGAGTCCCTGCTTTGTATGTGATAGACATTAACATGTTGTACTGGCTAAGTACAGAAAGCAAGAATAAAAATGCATTCTTCGTTAACAGCTAGAATATAATCAGATGTTGAAAATACTTAATTATTCATGCAATGCTTTAAGGTTCATTTTATGTACATAAATGTATATGCAGGTGACAAAGCTAAAGATTGTAACGCCCAGAATGCAATTTTATATAATTTTCCTTTTTTATTAAGATATGTAAATACATATTATCAGGGCTCTGTACTATGATGGCTATGTCAATGTTTGTCTAGACAGTCCTGGAAGAATAATTATTTAACTCTTCAGGTTTTAAATTATACTAAATTGCAGTATTTATCAAAGATGGGACATAACCTATGGAGCCAGAATGAGAGGTTCTAACGACTTGCATTTGCTTCCTTTTAAGTTCTAAAACATCTTGTCTCATTCACTGAAGTACGAGTACAAGGAGGCCCACTGAATGCACTGACAGTTTTAAAATGTAATCTATGTCCTAAAATTAGACTTGAACGCTGCCAATTTAATTTCAGTTTTTATCACTTTTGTAAGGTTTTGTTGCTACAATCACTTTTCAGAAGTCTTGAACGTGGGAGGGCTACTTATCTTTCATAACACATTTTGCTGGCTTGTGTGATATTCACACTTCTAACAAAAACACTGAGTCTATAACATTAGTCACAGAGTCTGATTTGAAGTGAGATGTATGGTGGGAAAAAGTAATTACATTTGTATTGCCTATATTCCTTTGAATAGAAAGGATGTAGCTATTTGTTCACGTAAGGTAATCTTGTTTTGCTGTGCTCTTTCTAGCACCTTTCCTAGGTGTAGTCAAGGGTGTTTTTTTGTAGATTCTGAAGACTCATTAAATGCACCCACAATTTACTAATTTCTGTAATTTGAAATGAATATAGTGGTGAGAGATTTGTAGGAATCTCTGTGGATCCAAAAGCATATAGTAAGGGCTAACTTGAAAGGATGAACCATGTTAGCAGCTGTAATTGAGTTTCTGGGCAGCTACCTGGGCTCAGTCAAACGTGGGTGAACATAATACACACTGTTGTGTGCTTTCAGTTGCAGAAAGTAACATACCTTTACTGCACTGACAAGTATCCCTTGGGCACTAACAAATGTCTTTTTGAATAACCTTACATATCAAGTCTTAATTGTTGGTTATATGCCAGTATGTTGGTCCTGATATGAAAATGTATGTATTTAATATTAAGGTAAATATCTTTCTAAAACTATGAAACCAGAAAGCCATGATTCTCCAAAATAAGGTACAAACTACTGTATGAATTATACAGGACTAAATGCAAGTAGAATCTGCCATATGTACAGTACCTTCAGATAGAGTGTCTCAGGACTGAACCCAGACTTCATAGTAAAGTTCTTAAATATGAGAAGAAATACGATTTTGCAAGGCCATTGTTGTAATTTAGATATTAAGAGGGGAAGAACCACAAAGGGGGACATTGCAGTTTGCATATATATATATATGTTAGATAGAGATGTTTAATTTTAAAGAACCTTTTTCCAAGAGAATTTCAGGTGCCATTTTTCAGTTGTTTTTTTTCTAATTTCTCTGCCACTTCTTTCTGTCTTCTACCACCCTCCCAGTTTCATGACAAGATAGATCCAACTCTTGAGAGTCTGAAACGCATAGTTGAACGTCTGAGGCAGCCACCTTCAATCTCAGCAGAGGTTGAGAAGATTAAAGAGCAAATCAGTGAAAATAAGAATGTGTCAGTGGATCTGGAAAAACTTCAGCCGGTGTATGAGACGCTGAAACAGAGAGGGGAGGAAATGATTGCTCGCTCAGAAGGCGCTGATAAGGATATATCTGCTAAAGGTAGTAGACTGAGGAAGGTTTCATGTAGTGGAAATGCAGTAAGCTGCAGCATATAAAAATCTTCATTTCTGATGACCACTGATCTGGGGATTGTGTTCTTGTGGAGAAGCTGCTAAAGATTTCTAAAAGCAAAGCATTCGTTTAAAATAAGTCATTGTGGATATGACCTTTGTTTTATTCTTAAAGGCCATGTTGGTTGTTTCTACTTAACATTATAAGGAGTCCTGTAAAGAAACAATTTTAGAGTCTAAATTTTAAAATGTACACATATGTTTCTGCTGTAGAACTGTAGAGAGATTTATGGCCAAGAATTGTTTGCCAAGGTAGTAATCTAGTTCCTTTGTTGTTTAGCTGTTCAAGATAAACTAGACCAAATGGTCCTCATATGGGAAGACATCCAGACCTTGACTGAGGAAAGGGAGGCCAAATTGTTAGATGTGATGGAACTAGCTGAAAAGTTTTGGTGTGATCACATGGCTCTTGTAGCTACTATTAAAGATACTCAGGACTTCATTCGAGAACTGGAGGGACCTGGAGTTGACCCATCTGTAGTCAAGCAACAGCAAGAAGCTGCTGAGGTCAGTAGAAAGTACTTTGTTGACTTGAAGTATTTTATTTACGGTATGCAGAGAAAAGTCAGAATTACTGTGAAATACCACAGGAGAGTTAATTCCTTTTTTTAGAGACCAAGAGGGATAATTGTATAGAAATTTGCTATAATGATATCTCGAGAGTCTATGGTAAATAGCATGTATCAGTGCTTAATTGCAATGAGCATGCAACATGTGCCTCTCATTATATTTACATATCAGTTTATAAACATGCATATAATAAGCATGTCACTGAGACTTTTAAGTTATACATGCTTTAGATTCCCTGAGTAGTACATAACATCTAAATGAAAGGTGTACAGATGTATTATGCTCTAAGCCTGTAATTATTTATGCTGATAGTTAAAGATTTGAAGGTTGAATGATAACCTCTGAAAAAGAAAACACGCTGATTAAAGAAATGTAATTTAAAACTTCCTGTTTATTTTTTTCATCTCATGCAAAATGACATCATAAACCATTGTTATAATTTAGACTGATGTCAGTTGATTTCACGCTGACGCTGCAAAGGGATGCTTATATTTTAAGCATCCAATTGTAAGTCCAAGTGACTTTAAAGAAAACAAAGGTGGAATCCTGCCGTGTTCTACCTTAAAAGCAAGCGGTACATAGATTATTAAATTTAGTATTAGCAGTGTTGGATTTTTTTCTCTTTGTAGGCTGCTAAAGAAGAAATCGATGGACTACAAGAAGAACTAGAAACAGTTGTGAGCCTTGGCTCTGAACTTAGAGCTGCTTGTGGAGAGCCTGACAAACCTATTGTCAACAAGAGTATAGATGAGGTATGGGAAACACAGATGCCTATATCTGTTATGTTAGATGCTTGTTCAGTTGAAATTGGCATATCCCCCTCGCCCCCAACAAATTTTGAAAATAAAAATTTTGTCATAAAAGTGAGACATCCCTGAAGCCTTTGTGGTAAAGTAAGGTTTGCCTTTCAGGTAAATTATCTTGACTCAGATTAGATTAGAATCTACAGGCAATTTTATTTTCTTGATTTATGAGTTAAAATTTTTGTAAAAGACAGATTTTTTTTTTTTGTAAAAATACTCACTGATTAATACAACAGATGGCTACTTTTTGCAAAAGTAATGCTAGAATAAATTTCAGATATATCTGGTTTATGCCAAGTGAGACATCTTAACGAAGACAATACTGTTTGGATGACTACAAAGTACTTATAATTTTTCTAATGTTCGGCAATGTACGTTTCTTTTGAGCTACCTTTATTATAATGATACAACTCCAAATGATTTAATAGTATTTCCCATATTAACTATAATTCCTATGTTAATAAAAATACTCAATAGTCAGTATTGAAGTTTACAGCTTTTGTAATCCAGAACCTGTAGTGAATTCTGAAGAAAACTAACTATGCAGCGATAGGGAGAACAAGAGTGTTAATATGGAATGCATATGAACTATTCATGCTTAGTTTACTGGTGTTATTGATCAGGGAATAATTAGTGAATGCACATTATACAGCAGTAAAATTCTTCTGTCCATTGGAGTAAATTGCACTTACTTGCAGCTGAATTCTGCCTGGGATGCCTTAAACAAAACATGGAAAGAACGGGTGGATAAGCTTGCTGAAGCTATGCAGGCAGCTGTTCAGTACCAAGACGGACTGCAGGTAAGATGGTGTGAGATACACTCAACCCAGTCGTGAGTCAATAGCATTTAATGTGGTTGTAGTAAAAAATGTCATGTGACCGGGTGACAACTAGTGTGTCGCTCTGATTATAGTAACTGTTTCCTTCAGTAGGCAGATATTTTTTCTCAGGGTTGGTTGGTTTGTGGGGTTTTTTTGCATTAAAGAATAAATCTATTGGGTTGTTTTCCTCGTATAGTTGTTCATATATTGCACTATGTTTAGATTTGAAATTAATGTCCCTTTGACAGGAGCAGAGTTTTTTTGATACCACACAAATTCACAGTAATCTTGCTCACATTTTCTTGAGATAGTAATTATTTCATGTGATAGGCAAGCTGAAGTTGTGACACATGTGCATGATCTGAAAGGAACAGAATACAGGCCCGTATACTTGCTGCTATTTTCTTTGAGTGAAGGACAGTGAAAGAACTTCAGTTTTATTCCATGTTTTTTATAAGTCAAATACTTAAGTTTTAATATTTTAAGCAAAAAATATTATTAACATAATGTTGCTGGACCATTATACTAATTCTTAGTGTAATTTCTCCAGTCACAGTGCTTTAGAAGATGATTCACTGTTTAAATCTGTAGATAAATTTTCCAGCAGTTTTTTAAGATATCTTTTCTCTGTATGTGCTGTATTTTTTTTTTTTTTTGCATGTTTGTTGCACATCTTGGCTGAGTGGCATGCCTCATCTGTCAGTGAATGGCTAGAAGATTAAAACACTTGAAAAGACTCCAAACACAGTCAGATTTTGCAAAACTGATTTTTTTTCCTCAGTGGAATTAGTCTTTCTTGGTTCATTAAATCTTTAAAACTGAAGTTTCACATGACACTGAGGGCAGTTGCCTGTGTGTTCAGTGCGGGTCAAGCAGCAAAACACTCTTTAATAATAATGCAACATGCTTGTTTTCCAGTGCACCCTTGCTATGTATTTTTCTCCAAGTTCACTTATGCACGTACTGTGCAGAGATTGACTTGTAGGGTTACGTTAGGAACATTGCCATTGGTTTAAGTGTTTTGTATTTCCTGTGGCTGTACATTGTACATCCTACAAGCTTGGTACTTTGTGAAAGAACTCTATTTAAATGCTTCTTATGGTCATTTCAATAGACAATATGAAAAGCATTGTGGACAGATTGTTAGCTGCAGCTGCCTCATCCTGTTGAGGTTGTTAGAGGGTAGTTCTCCTTTTCTTAAGGAGCTGTGTAGCAGTGGGCAGCTCCGACAAGCCATCCTAAGCCTTTCTCTGTAATGAATCATGGATAACGGGCAGGAGGAAAGGGGCCTAGCAGAGGTGTTTTTGCCTCTATGCAATTACCCAGATTGATAATAACTGTTTTCAATCTGTAAGTGGAGTATTCTTGAGGTTGTTTTGCATTGTATCAGGAGCAAAAGTGTAGAACCCACAAAGCCTCAGAACTGGGGAGACTTCACTGGTTTTTAAAGTTATAACCGCATTATCCTGCAGAGTCAAGCTCAGTTACGGCCCTTCACTGTCAAATATGTACCGAATGGGTCATGTTCCATGTTCCTTACACAGATAACGTTATCCTTCAAAAGACGCTTGTTGGTAATCATCATTTAAAATGTGTTATCATTCAGCTACTGCCTTCCATCTTTGCTCCAAAGGACTGCAGAATAGAGTTTGTCTTGTATTGTCTTGTCTTGTCTACCTTTCAGGGTATTCATAAAAGTTGTTGATTTTACTCAAGAAGTAGAGTGCTACTCAGCATGAATAGTACTGGCAGAATATTACTACTAATAGAAGTTCAGTCTTGCAACATGTACATTCTTGTAACCATTACATGGAATACTTTAGCTAATATTTGATCCCTTGTATTGCAAGGAAACCTAGGTTTCACTGAAGAACGCTATTTTCTTTCAAAGAGCACAGCAGTATTGTTCTCTGGAGTAAAAATAATCTGATATTTTACTTAATACAACTTTCAAATATGACACTACTTCTCTGCTCATGCTTCAATTTCATACTGTGATTTTCAGGCAATATTTGACTGGGTAGACATTGCTGGCAGCAAATTAGCATCTATGTCTCCCGTTGGAACAGATCTGGAGACAGTGAAGCAGCAAACTGAGGAACTTAAGGTATGAGCTAGCAATTTATTTAATTTATATTTTCATCTGTCTGCATTTTTCTATGTTTTTCAAGAGTCAAAAGTAATTTTCTTTTTCAATTTCTAGTAAGAAAAAATCTGTATGAAAATTTCAAATAACATTTCATTGCGAACTTTTCATTTTAAAATGTGTTTTATTTTAAAATCTGTTCCAAATTTTGGTGAGACTACGTTTTATTTTGTGAATATGTTCTGATAGCCCAGAAATACTTGTAAATAGCCTTTGAAAGAGAATGAATGCTATAAGATTGTTATGTACAGGGTTCTTTTGCTACAACCTTTACATTTTCTGTTTTGTACCATGAACAGCTTCCTTGAGGCTCTGAGAGAATGCCTCCAATGCTTCACATGTGCTGTTACAGGCTTTATCTAAATGCCTACACAGATCATGACATTCCCAGTATCAATAAACTGAAAATCAAAGTTTCAGGCTTAGACACCTGTCTGTATGTAACTGTGACCGAGTATGCTCCTGACGTTGGTAGGCTGTTACGCTATATATAAAAAACAGGGATATATGATGATCAGAGAACATCCTTGGTTTTGCTGCTCACTTGTATGTTTTTGTGGCTGTGGGCGGGTTGTTTAATCTATGTGTTTTATGATGTAACTTCAGATGAACCATAATCTTACATAGTTCAGAAAAACACACATGCAAGTTGTATTCAGCCTACTACCTAAGTTGCATGTAGGAGAGAGTATTCTACTAAAGAAAACTTGCTTTTCAGCTCTTCTGAAGAACAATTCTGTTTGAAGCTTTAAGTATTATATTATCACAACCACAAAAGCTGGAAGTTACTCAAAGTATGTTCTGCCTTTTTTACAGACCAGGGAGGTCATTGGAGAATACTATCCTGTTGTCATCTGGTCACAGTTAGCAATATCTGCTAGAACAGTAAGACATTGTTGCCTATTTTCAGTTAGCTGAGACTGTCTGGATTATCAGTGTCTTACAAAGCATTTTGACCCTAGAAAACAAATCCCCAAATTCATGAAAGTTGACAGTGATGCATTAGTATTGTAAATACTGCTGTACTATGCCATATTCAGGAAGGTCATTACTTGTGTTATGTTTATTTGTATTCTTTTTCTATTTACAATAGCAATTTAAGACAGAAGCTTATCAGCAGCAGATAGAAATGGAAAGACTGAACCATCAGGCAGAACTATTGCTGAAGAAGGTGACAGAGGAGAGTGACAAGCACACTGTTCAAGACCCTCTCTCAGAGCTCAAACTAATGTGGGACAGCCTAGAAGAAAAAATTATAAATAGACAGGTAAAAAAATTTGAAGGTGGGGCCTTTATTCATGAAAGATTTTTGAGACAAGCTTTTTATTACGCATAATGTTTGTATCGATTTACACATCTATTCCTTTCAGTTTGGAAATTACAGAACTATATATAATAAAATTTAAATTTTAAAATTTACTGTGTTGTTTTTATGGTTTTTAAACCCTTAGCAGTATTTTTTTGTCACTTCCTTTGTCAGCAGTGCCATGTTGATTTATTATTATTTAATTTTGGTTATTTGACATCTTAAGTAGCAGTTGAAAACATGTTTATATGTGCAAAATTAATATTAACTCCTGGCCTCTTAAAAAAAAAAAAAAAAAGGCAACTTTATTTTAAACTGTTTCTGTGCTCTTTCCTTAAATTATCAAAGTGGAAGAGAGATTTAAAGATGCAGTTCTTTGAAGTGTATTTTTTTCTAAATTGAATCATTCCATGACAAAAAAGAGGTTTTAAAAAGATCATGCACCAAATTGCATTTATATTGAAATTATATTTTAAGTGATAAAAAAACTCCTGTCATATCTCTGATGAAAGAACCTTCAAACTTAACTCTGCTTCAGTTACATGGGGTCTTCAAAGGTCAGGAATTTAAGCCTGGAATGTAAGGCTTTACAAGGGAATTGCTAACTCAGCTCTAACTATAAAGTAGTTGCTTGTGTTGGATAACTGTTTCTCCCTGGTTTTTATGCTATCATATGCATGGACTCCACTCTGGATTATGGTGACTAATGGTAATATAAGCCAATTCAATACCATTGTGAAACCATTTTATTGTTAATTTTGTTTTTACTGTAGCACAAGCTGGAAGGTGCCTTGTTAGCCTTGGGGCAGTTCCAGCATGCCCTGGATGAGTTACTGACGTGGCTGACGCATACAGAAGACTTGCTGAATGAACAGAAACCTGTGGGTGGAGACCCCAAGGCTATTGAAATTGAACTTGCCAAACATCATGTATGTAATTATAATGAATATTAACTGAAATGTTCTTTTGATGTTTATCTCAGTGATGAGTCTTGTAGTAAAACTTAACGCTTCATAAATAATTCTCAATAGAACTTTTCCAGATGCAGATTATAGCTGAAATGCAGGCTTGGAGTAACTAATATCTTTCCTCTTAACTCCTCCGTATTCCTTCCTTCCTTGCATATGCCATGCAAGTGGCGTAGTTTTAGCCAAAAAGAGCAGCTCACCCTAGTCTCCTCTTTTACTCACCTTAATTTGATCCAGGGAACTCAAAGGTTTTTGAACCCACTACTCACCCTGAAGCACAATAAACTCCTTGATTAGTTCTGTTTAGGCCAGGTCTCACAAAATGCACATGACTTACACATCATTCGTTCTTGTTTCTTCCTTCTCAGAAAATAGTGATTTGTTCTGAATTCTGCAAAATTGTATCTCAGTTGGGTCCAGCTGACAAGGAGAATGCTTCTCTGAAAATCTCAGCAAACTTTAGGCATATCCATGCCCCCATCTTTTTTCTCTCCGTTACATACAATGTGGGGTTAATTTTTTATTGTTTGTTTTAGTATTTTTACTGATTATTTTGACTTAGGAGCCCATGGAATAATGCTTTCATTGTGCCTTCGAGTAGTATCTCTCAGGAGCAAGAGATCTTCTCTACCTCTTTGTGTGACTTGGTGCTGTTCATGATGATGTGTTCTTTCTAGGCCTGAAGATTTCAAAATAACCTCATAAATCCTCTCCTTTCCTTTAAATATGCCGTTTAATTTTTGGCCTGCATATGATGTGAAATGTATTCAGAGTCCATTCTGGATGTACAGTGAATTGATTGAAATTGACAATACACAGATAATTAAGGCATTTTCATTGTTTCTGTTAATGCAGCTATGTGGCTTCTGAAGCCTCTTCTGTGGTCAGCTGGAACTTGAGCAGTGTAAATTATCTGCATGTCCTGTGTGACTACTGTTGGAAACAAGCCCTTTAAAAAAAAAAAAAAAAAATTACAAATACAGCTTCCACTCTGTGAACCTTTTATGTTGTTATCAAACGGAAGTGTTTTACTACTGAAGAAGCATCCAGAGATCATTTATGACTTCACGTACCTTCAGTGCTGAAGGAGTTCAGCAAACACATGAACAAATCTACTTCCTTTCCATAAAACAGAGTTTATAGGTTAGAAAGTTCACACAGTAGTGCATCCTGTGGTAGCCTGGAAAAACATCCATGTCTTGAATAACTTTGGAAAGAATAGACCTTGTTCTTAGTGAGCCTCACCAGGAAGGAAGGGATAAGATGCATCTGCTTCTGTGGATATCCCTCTTTTTCACCCTGTCAGGAAAATAAAATAACTAGTATCTTCCAGTATTTAGCTGAGAATTAAAGCAAATGTGATGCATGTTTTATTACAAGGGCTACTTGTGACTTGCTGTTTCATCAAATGCTCTGTATAGTTTATTTAAAAGTTCTTTTGTATTTACTTGTAAAGTTTTTCCATATGTTAGCATTTTGAGGGAGGTGAGTTTGAACCCCAGACCCCATGGAAGACAGCAGTCATAAACTTGAATTTCTTGGATGGGGTTGATACCTTTCTCTTCCCAATCATTTTGCATATTCTCTTTTTCTGTTCTTTATTTCAGGTATTTTAAAGCTTTTTTTTAAAAAAAAAAAAAAAAAAGTCTTTCTGAAAAGAGTATCCTTTTCCCAAATGTACCTTTTGCCTTTATGATTTCACTGTGGTTGGTGATAACAGGTTTTCAGCCAGATGGAGGAGGTCTTGTGTGTTAGTGTTAGAATCATTCTCCAGCTTTTAGCACAGCTGAAGTGTCCTGGTAACCTGACATAATGTGAAATGAGCTGTAGACCTGAAATGCATGAGAAGATATCGTGGCAGTCAGGTGGTTGTATGGCACAGCAGGCACATAGTATTCTTGTTTGTCTCTCTCCTCTCTTAAACTACTGCTCCACAAGCAATCTGCACTCCTATATATAACACTGTTTTCACACCTTACCCTCAAAACCAAAGAAAAATCCCGTTAAAGAAAAATATGTAGTTAATTAAGGAAGGTGAAGAAATAATTCTTCACTAGCAGTACTTCAGAAAGAAATATATGTATTCAGATGTAATATTTTTCCAAGATATAAAATGTAGCATTTTGGCAGCATGATCTGTTACTGCTTTTGATTGAGGAGACCTTAGTTATTAGCTTTAATTGCTAATACCTGTGCTGATGTTAAACTATTGCCTTGTCACTGGATTAGAATTAGCTCAGTCACTGTAATTACCTTCATTCAATAACTTGCCAACATGGCCAGTCATACATGCTGTATTACAATTGTAGGTGCTACAAAATGATGTTTTAGCTCATCAGTCTACGGTGGAAGCAGTTAAGAAAGCAGGAAATGACCTGATTGAATCGAGTGCTGTTGAAGAAGCAAGTAATTTACGGAGCAAGTTGGAACTTCTGAATCAGCGCTGGCAAAACGTGTTGGAAAAAACAGAACAAAGGAAACAGCAGCTGGACAGTGCCTTGATCCAGGTGAACAGGAAATGATCAAATAAAGACATAACTCAACAAAAGTGTCTTTTTACATGAAATACAGAGATATATGTATTAGAAGTTGGCCTAAATCAAAACCATAATGCAGACACACCTGAATTTTGAGAAAGTTTGAATCCAGCTGTATCTTCTACAGTGAGCCACTGTGTTTTATAGTGCTGAATCAAGACTTCAGCTTTTGGCCTACATATTTTTAAAGAGTAAAATTTCTGTATGGGTATATTACTCAGGGAAAACATTGATCTCAGAGTTGCTCTTTAGCCTGCTTTCAAGATTTCATGGAAATTGGTTTTGTTTTTATCATTTAGGTCAGATTGAGCTAGTTTAAATTTTTGGTTTGGTTCCTTTTTTTCCTTTGTTTTTTTTTTCTTTAATTTCCATTGATTACTGTAAATATCTGATTAAATCTGTTGCCAGTGTACTTCTGCATCTGGGCTGGTATTAGAATGGAGAACATTTAAGCAAGCTCTAAAATGATATGGTATAATTTAGGCCCAAGGTTTCCATGGTGAAGTTGAAGATATGCAGCAATGGCTGACAGACACTGAACGTCAACTGTTGGCATCAAAACCTGTTGGAGGCTTACCAGAAACAGCAAGAGAGCAGCTTAATACCCATATGGTACGTATCAATATTAGAATGCTTTACAAACTGCATTTCAGGACTAACTATCTTTCAAGAGCGTTTATGGTAAATACAGAGCATGTTCTATATATCTCAGTGTCTGTACAGTATCTTAAAAAAATGTAACAGCCTTCAAAACAACACTGTTGTTTTCAATGTAGGAAAAGTAGTCATTTGGGAGATGCCCAAAACTGAACCGTTAATAGTGTTGAGACAGAAGAGAACTCTTGCATCCTTATTCTCAGAAAATGTTTACAGATTTTTCAGTGATTCCTATTCTTCTTTCCCTTCTGTTCCCATAACTACACTTAGGCTTTTTCTAAGATACGAAGACGAATCTGAAATGATCTATATTCATTGGACCTTGAATTAAGAGACTCGATCCTTTATTCTTTATCTAACTAAAGGTGACATTAAAATCATCATTAGCACAGATGTAATAAGGACTACTGGCTCCTGTAGAGAGACTGCTTTAATTGGAAGTGGCAAGCTGATCAGGATGCCTGAATTATTCCCTTTCTTCCCTTCTTTTCTCTTTAAGAAACGTTCTATGGATTTCTCCACCCCTGTAGAACCACAGAGCTTAAAAAAAAGTCACTTAAACTTGATCCCTTACCTCAAAGGAAGGTGGTTCGTAGTGCTCCGTTTATATAAGATCATGCTGTGCTATTAGGCCAAGGTATAACCCCAGACCCCGTGATCTGAACTCCTGACCTCCTGACTCAGATGTAAGAGTAATATTCACTGAACTGTCCTTGAACTCCTCCTCCCCTTCCCCTCCCCAATGCTGTGAGAATGGGGCATAATCACAATTTCATGGGAGTCAGTGGATCTTTTTCCATTTTTCTTCCTGGTCTTAAAGTCAGATCAAGACCAAAAAAATTTCCCTGGAAAATTTTAGGGTTTCTTTTGGCACATTCTTACACTTTGCAAATCAACAAGCCATTTTCTATACTTGCACTTACAGATAGATTAAAGAATCTTTAAACTGAATGTAGTATTATAGTTGGAACAAATGTGAATATGTTCCCAGTAATATGTACTCTATACGTACAATTGTTTCCGAACTGTACAGGTATGTTTTAACAGATTGTTACTATGCTGCGGGCCATCATGTAACTGCAGACATTGACTTGTTATCCTTTAATGTATATAACCCTTAAAAAACAGGACTTGATTTCAGTTTAGTTAAACCGCAATGATTCTGTGCAGATATGTGTAAATTCTCTGAAACATCGAGGCCACTTGTCATGTTGAGTACTATTTATCATAAGTTCCAAATTCAAACTTGCCCCTAAGTGATACAAACCATGCTGATTTTGTGATGTGAAAGTGCAGAAGAAAGTTTTGCACTGTATTTTGATTTCTTTCTGTTTGGAAACAATTTATGAACCGCTTCTTGAGTGTAAGGTTTGTTTCTACAGCTACAAATAAAAACCATAATCAGTTCACAAATGAAGTTGAGACTCGGCAGCATTTCCCACTAAGCCAGCTACAGGAAAACAACAGAGACAAAGAGAAATTACAGGACACCAGCAGGAAAGGGGCTTAAAAAGAGGCCTCTTCGGCTGTGTCAGTGCTGCTCAGAACATCCCTCTCCTTTTCTGAAAGCAATCATTTTTCTCAGTTCCTCTTTTAAAATTATTTTAGTTGTTCCTGCCCTCTTAAGAATGTGATGTACTGCAGAATTAACCACTCTGGTGAGCTCTTGTCTTAGACTGAGCCCAACCCCAGTGTTTGGGGTTGCTCCTGCTTTGCTGCGTCTCACCTATTCTACACTCTCTATGTTTACCTCTGGGGAGTTCTTGTGCTGCAGGAAAATAAGATACTCTGAGGAGTTACAGAAACCAGAAATAGTGTAGGAAGGTTGGGAACATAGGAGGAAGCAGGCTAGGTGACACCACTTTTCATAGTCCTCAGAAAGAAAGCAAGGAAGCTTTCTGCCCTGTTAAAATCTTAGCTCATGGTTGAACCTGCTTCCTGCTTTGCCCTCCCCTGTGATCAGGTACAACCCCATCTACAGTATCTCTTAACCCAAAGAAAATGTTGGTTTGGGCTCTTGTCCTGGGAATTGGAGGAAAAACCTCCTCCTATTGCAAGCTACTTACTGCTCATCTCCTGGAAGATGTTCCTCATCTGGGAATCTGCAGCAATTCGCTTGGTACATTTTTGAATGGTCTGTTATAAATTTTAAACATGCCCTTTTGAAGTCAGAGGGATGCATGGGAGCTCTTGCCACCTCATCTTTAATGTGGTTAAAAGACACTTTGTATGTGTAAAATGTCTTCAGTGCTCTTGCCTGGCAAGTGAAGGAAGATACGGACAACACAAAAGAGATGATGTACAATAAAGCAGCCCTCCCAAGTTGTCCCACCCACTTTTGAAGGTGTATTGGATAGGTCTGGGCTTTCAGCTTACTGTGTAATGCTGACACTTTTTGTTTCAGCCTCAGAGGGACTTTAAACCAACCAAGTTGTAGCAAATCTTGTGCAATAAGTGCATAGTACTTTCTTTGCCAAGCTTTGGTTCTCAGAGAAAACATCTGACAGACAATACAAGTTCTCATTTCCTGAAGAACTGGGTCCTTTCTTTGTTCATTTGGCTTTTTATGAATTACATATGTTTCCTTTATTAGTCTTAATCATACCTGCTAAATGTTGGGAGAGAAATAAATATTATAGTAGCATTTTAAAGAGTATTGAATTTCTACCTGACTTATTTTTTGGTGCTTTCTTTATTTAGGAACTTTGTGCTGCCTTTGAAGCCAAAGAAGAGACATATAAGTGTCTAATGCAGAAAGGCCAGCAGATGCTTGCAAGATGCCCAGAGTCTGCTGAAACAAATGTTGAGCAGGACATAAATAACTTAAAAGAAAAATGGGAATCAGTACAAACAAAGCTCAGTGAAAGAAAAGTATGAGTTTTTACATAAAAATAGAAACGTAAATCATGTATTTAAGGATGTTAATGTTTGGTCCTTTTATGCATGCATTCATGCTTGATCTTTTAGATTTAAAGTTAATTGTAGAGACATTTGTGCAGAATTTATTCGTACATTTAGAAAGTACTGGGAAAAAATGGGATTCAAGAAATGGATTATTCATAACTGGGCCGCGGTGGGGGAGCGGGTGGGGTGACGGCGCGGGCAGTGAAAATGGCACAAGTCTGTTCCATAGAAATACATTAACTGATACTGATAATGCTCATTTGGTACCATTCAGTACAGAATTGCTGCACTAATTTTCCTAGCTTTTATCCATTTTTTTGCTTAGAATTCCCAAACACTTGGCCTTCTGCCACTTACTTCAAGGGACTACCTTCTGTTCTAACGTAGATCAATAGCGTGATTTCACTGATATGCAACATATGTTTTCTTATTATTCATTTCATTTTGCTTTCATTCCGTCACAAAGTATAGTCCATTTGTTCTACCTTAATCAAACCATGAAGAATATCAGTAATTACAAACAGAGGAACTCTGTACAGCCCTAATGCTTATAAAACACAAATATTTGACTCACAACTTAGTTACCTTTTAAAGTGAGAATGCTGGTGTCTCTTAAGGTAACTGTATAACGTAAGAATATCAGACTAACTAATACCCAACATGAGCACGTTCTTGCAGGAAGCTGCAAGGTTGGAGTGCTCAACTGGGCCAGCAGTGCAATTGTTTGAAAATCTGACTGCTGTCTCATGATCAACAAAAATTTTGTATCCAAAATTAGTCTTGGTTCAGACAACCAAAATGACAATTGGGCTTTATTAAAAAGAATAGGTCTAGGCAAACCTGTTCTTTGTTTAGTGCAAGAGAATAAATTAGATGACCTCTTTCAGGCTCTTCCAAGTGCACTGACACCTTAGATTTCTGAGATTCTACTGGTTTTATATCAAAATTGATAAAACCATATATACCATTAGGATTAAGTAGTAGAAGATGTAACGTCTTAATGTGGACAATTTCATCTTGCTGTATTTTCTACTCTCCTATCATACATAATTTTACTGTTACTCTTCTATCCATTTCCTTTAATGTGCTCAAATGTAGGCTGTTATTTTAAAACTCAGAAACTTTGAGTTGGAAAAATGTTTTAAAATGCTAAACTAAACTGGTTTACTCCAAAATGCTGAACTAAAATGGTTTACTGCTATTAAAGTATGACCTATCTTTACAGACCAAACTGGAAGAAGCCCTCAATTTAGCAATGGAGTTCCACAACTCACTTCAAGATTTCATCAATTGGCTTACTCAGGCTGAGCAAACTCTAACTGCAGCTTCTCGGCCAAGTCTTATCTTGGACACTGTCTTGTTTCAAATTGATGAACACAAGGTATGTAAAGAAACAGATGTATAATGTTTTTCTCCCACTCTGTGGAGATAATTTAAGAATGTCCAAATGAACCCTGTAACACTGGCACTCAGAGAAATATTTAATTTGTTTCAGAATTGCATTTTATAGTCTTCCTCGCTACATCATTCTTTATCAGACTGGGGTTTTTTTGGTGATTACCCAGTGCTTGAGCAACATAGTATTCAGAGTAATTTTCTCCCTTTTTTCCAAGGTTTTTGCTACAGAAGTGAATTCTCATCGAGATCAGATCATAGAGCTGGACAAAACTGGAACCCATTTGAAATATTTCAGCCAGAAACAGGATGTTGTCCTTATTAAGAATCTACTGATTAGTGTACAGAGTCGATGGGAAAAAGTAGTTCAACGCTTAGTTGAAAGAGGAAGAGCTTTGGATGATGCAAGGAAAAGAGCCAAACAGGTAATCGGACAACAGCTGTTGTACAACTCTTTGGACTTAGCTGTAATTACATCCAGACTCTTGAAGAATATGGTCCTTTAAAGCACTTTCAAGTAAGTCTGGATTTAGTGTAACAGACACTGTTGAATTAGTGGAGCAATTTCTGTGATTTGATCACAGAGCACTTCATTTGTGAGGTGAAAGCATCATTTTCAGCCTGAGCAGTGACTTCTGTCTGCCATACCGGAGAGTCTGAATGAAGAAAGTTACAGTATCGCTCCCAAACGTGTATTAGTGCCATCTGTCCTCAAAAAGAAGTCTCACAATCAACCCCTTATATTTTAAAGAATGTGAGGAACCCTTTTCACTAATCTGTGGGAGTATTCCTTAGTATTTTCTTCTTGGGTTTACATTGTGACCTGATTAACACTCATCACTTCCTCAATCTCTTATATTAGTTACTAGTCCAACATTTTCTGTATGGTAAGATATCTCCATTTATTTCCTTAAAAACCTGGAAAGTTTTTTCGCACAGTTTTCCTCACCAGGGAGCATTCTTTTTTTTTTTCCTTAGATTGATGTTCCTCACTGAGGAACATAAATGATAAGATGCAAAATGTGTGAGAGGAATGTAATATGTTTAAATGTCAATAGGAAGCCCTAGCTTCTGTTTACTCAAGTGAACATGACATTCAAGATCTGGTCACTTTCACAGCCAAACCACATTCTCATGTTTACTGCTGCTGTCACTCAGCTCTTGGAGTAAGAACTTCTCTGAGCAATAAATTAGCCCATAAGCCAATGAAATGTTATTTCTTTTCCAGCAGTTTCTCTTGTGCATTCACACACACAGCAGTTCTGCAATGAGATGGACTTAATCTCTACGTCCATTTACAGAGCTAAATACAATAAGTTACTAATTTAGGACCACAACTATCTATGCAGAGCAGGCAAGAAGTACTGAAGAGTACTGCTGTCAAGTCCTGATCCACAGCCTTGAACAGCAGGGTCCAGGAACCCTGAGAGGTTTCTGAACTAGTTTCTTGTGCTTTCATTCATGTGTAGGCAGTCCAGGCAAGAAGAATTTCAAAAGAGATGTGGAGAGACAAACGACCAGCTTGGAAAAATTGAATCCCAAAGGGATGCCACTTTGTGAAAGCTGGTTGACTCTTTGGTCTGCTTCCTTCCCTGAAGAACTCTTTTTGTTGAGACAGGAAGGAAGATCAAGAATCCGTTCTTTGACCATCAAGATACCATTTGATACAATGAGAGCATTTATGAGCATCCCAGGGAAAATCTTGGGCAGTCTATCCAGACAGGAGTTTTTCCCAGTGATTTACTGCTGTTGTCCTATATAGGCAACACCTAAACCCCATTCTTGCTGTATTTACTATTCATTACTAAAAATATAGGTATCTAAATGACCAACACATCCACAGAAGTTACTAATATGTCTCTGAAAGGTACATACTATGTGTGGAGATCATGTACATAAAAGGTTGCTAATTCACCTGGGAGAAGGGAGTCTTAAGTCCTATTCGAGAGACCAGGGAGAAAAAGCACACCAAATCTTTCTGAAGTCTGCAGAGTACTTGTCTGGCCTGCAGAGAATTGCTTGGGGTTTAAGGTTTTCAGACTACTTTATGAACAAGTGAATTTTTAAAATCCATGCAAATCTCACTTTCCTGCAGTTCCATGAAGCCTGGCACAAACTTATGGAATGGCTGGATGAGTCAGAGAAATCTTTGGACTCAGATCTTGAAATTGCAAATGACCCTGACAAAATAAAGATGCAGCTTGCACAGCATAAGGTGAGTCATGAGTGATCAAATGCAAAGTGCCCCGTGAGATGCAGGTAAGTCTATCAGCTTTGTACTGTTCAGTCAGCAAAGGAAGTAGATTTGTGGCCTCACTACAACAGAGTGCTTATTAGCATCAAATTAAATAGTGATGTGTTATGGGTGGGGAGTGACAAAAGAACTTTTCACAGTACCTGAGCTGTGGGGGAATGGTTAACTATGAAGAGGAAAGACATAATAATACAGCACCATGGAAACTTTAAAAAACAAAGTAATACTATCTCAGAACAGGAATATCTGAAGAGGTTTTGTTACAGGCTTTTTTCAGTCCTTAAACCACAAATTTACCATCCAGTTATTTGGGTTGGGATTTCTTAATACAAGACCACCTCAAAGCTGAAAAATAATCTTGTATTTTTATTGCTTTTTATGTCAAGTGGAAATATTAATGAAATCCTCTAGAAAGCACAATGTCACCATTAGTAACAAAGGTTGTTTCTCTTCATGGTATTCATAATTCCAGGACCAGCTTTCCACAAACCCAGCTACTGTAGGTGAAAATGTAAAAATCTCCCTGATTGACCTCACTTTTCAAACAAATAACAATAATGTAAGAGCTTTGTAGTTCCATCAGACACAGAGCAAAAGGAAAGATGGAAGAAGTCTTTACTTCATTTTCACTTTTGTAAAGAGCCTAGAATAATGTATTACTGAAAATCAAGTGGATGAGTAGTAGAATCTTCAGAGACAGGCTGTGTCTCAAGATTTATCTTGGAGCAGTTTCATCAGAGACAGAGTATTGAAAGAGCATTCCTTTTTCTACATTTTGGCATACATTTACTTCTACTTTTGATGTCAGTTTTATTGTTCTCCATTTACTCCTATTTTTTCATTCTTCACAATATCCCCAAGGGTTTGCATATCTAATTTTTTCCTCTGTGTAGCTTCTGATGATCGCTTTTACCTCTGACAAGTTTTGCCATGTATACTAATGATTGGTTACTGCATATGTCTGCTTTATATTTTTATCATTTTTCAGCTTACATGCGGATTTAAGTATTGTTTATCAACCAGGAAAATATTCTCCTTTAATATGGGAAAGTTGGCTGATGGTCAAGCAAAAATAGTTTTACCTATGTTTACTATTAAAACTTTTAGATAAAACCTACATTAACATTCTGTTACGCTAACTCTACAATTTCAGTTTGTTCTGAGATTGCTGCTGTTGCCAGAATTTCAGTCAGCAATGGGAATTTAGGGAAAAAAATCTTTCTGTTAGAGAAGACAAGAAGGACTATCTTGACTGTATCAATCTTTTAATCCTTCCACTCTCTCTTTTCTTTATATAAAGTTCAAACTCCTCACGAGTATGGTCAACACGTTATGACTCTGCTTTGAGATCCTTTCAGGTCCTGAGGTTTGACTCTCTACCTTAATTCTCATCCCCTCTTCTGAAGTGTTAAACTTGATAATCCCACTTGTTCTTTATACCTACAGTAGTACATTTTATGAGCCCAAACTTCCTCACATGTATTAGCAGACTTGTCAGTTCTCTCAATGATATCTTTTCTCCAGCTTCTTTTTGTATAAAATGCCTGCAGAGAATAGCTACTTGAGTTTCTTGAATCTCACTTCTCCATAAGGAATGGGATGGAATGCAGCATAGAGACATTAGGTTTGAAACTGGTGATTTGGAGGAAAAAGATGAATGTCTGTGGGAGAGGGAGTTCTGTGAACTTTGTGACTTTAAACTTCAAACAACCCCCCCAAGAAATCAACTCAATTGTTTTTTAATGAGCTGTCAAACCTCCCAACACTGCAATGTCCTTCCTTGTATTTTGAGTCTTTTCCTTCCACTCCCACATATACCCCCTGTGTCTGTCTTTGTCTTTTCTGTCCAGCCTTGAAGGTTTCCTTGCTCTATTTAGTTAACGATTTTGCTATCTGAATTGAATGTGTGCTCTGTGTGTGTGCTGTAAGCAATAATTTGAACTTGCTCTTTGCCAGTTGTTACTGCCAAAAAAAAAAAAAAAAAAAAAAAAAAAAGCCCTGAAAGAGAAAAGCCAAGATAATGTTCTCTCTCTCTCTCTCTCACATCTAGTGTTTTGCCAGGGACTTTTGGGGGTTATTCATGGTCTGTTTATCAGCAATTTTTCCTCATTTTTAGAAATCTGGAATGGAAAAACCCTTACTAGGTCACCCAATCCATTCCTCTGCTAATGCTGAATGTTCCTTACAGTACATTTATATGAACCTGTCTAATTTTATCTGTATGTTCCCATTTTGCTTAGAAGAAAGCTAGATAGTTAATTACTGAGATTTCATGCATTTTACCTGTCTGTTCCTGGCAGTTTAAACCGAAATCTATTCTCCATTACACCTCTGTGAATCAAATAAAAGTAGATTGGGTGTAGTGTGTGTAGTCTCTCAAAGAATGAATTGACTGCAACCCTTTGTTCACCTTTAACTCTGTGTTCCTGTATGATCCTTCTGTGGCAGCAATTTCCTTGTGTTGCCTCATGCAAATCAAGTAACACTGTTCACATAATGTTAAGTAGTTAATAAGATCCATCAAATAAAAGGAGCACAGACATACTGTTTGTTTGAAGGAACTTCTATAAAAAACTGGCTATTTTAATTCTAAAAATTATTTTGATTGTAGTTCTAGCTTGACCAATGGTGTTTCCTTATTTTATATGAGGAAAATGAAAGGACAGTAAGGAAATACCGAATTACAAAACAAATGCTGCTGCTTTTTTTTTTTTTTTGGCTGATGAATTTTGATCCTTAATTCCCTCTGGATCCTGAAATAACCTCGAAGTAAGGACAGTCCAGTGCAAAATGCCAAGCAAGTTATAAAAAAGGAACCTTGAATCACCCTGGGTAAAGTTGTCATACCGTCTGCATGGCATAGCCCGATGCCTACCTCCTATTTAAGACACCTCCATTCTACTTGAGCTTTCCCTGACACACATTCACATCTAAAAAGAGCACATGACTGTGTGGACACATGGGAAAGTTGGTGGGAGAGTTGTGAGCTTCCGTGGCACAGGCTGGTGCAGGCCAGCTGGGAACAGCTTGCCAGTTGGAGGTGAGCAGCTGTGCATGTGTTGGAAGTGACCATGAGGAATCCTTGCAATCTTTACATGCCCTGAGGAATTACTATAAGTTGTAAGTGGTAATTATTTCCTTGCTGGATGTGATGATACTGAACATTGCTCTGAGAACCTGATGAAAATCTGTTTCAGCAAACACTGAGCAAAACCTCTTTTTGCCTAGTATTTTTTGTGACCAAAAAAAAAAGAATATTTATTTGATTCTCTATATATGAGTATTCTAAAGAAAACTTGTGATTTATTTTTTTTTTAACTGCTTTCCTGCTAGCAGTTCATAAAGGTGTGAAATAAAACACTCTTAAGTATTGCTACCATTTAAAAGCTGCTGTGTAGGGCTGATTTTGTCTTTTGGCAGTGTTCCTTTATTTAATTATTTACTCTGTCAGTTCGTTAGCTCCTCTGCAGTACTGGATGAGCTGTGTTTCTGTGTGCTCCTCTGTGCCTGTGAAAAGCTTCCAGAGGCTCTGTGCAGAAGGAGCTGGCAGAGCTGGCAGGCAGATGGAACTGCTGTGTCACTGTCATCTTCCAAAGTCCCTGGATCACAGAAACCTGCTTGTGATTGTGACTTTCAGCCCAAATTGTTGTATTGGGATGTCACCTGGCTGCCTCTTGTGTCTGGATCTGTACAATTTTGGCATACAGTCCTTCCCAGTTAGAGCATGCTTCAGTCTTAGGAGGGTTAAATGTTTGTGGTTGGAGGTTTCCCAGCTTGACCATGCTGAGCTAAAACAAAATGACCTCAGTAGCCCTTGGGGTGGTCTACACTGGCTTGAAATCTTAGTATGTAAAAATGTAGTATGAAGACTGCTCAGTTCATGGCTCCCAAAGTAGCAGTTCTTTCACATTCTTCTGACTACCGGGCAGCCCCTTGCTGAAATTTAGGAATATTAAGCTAGGACAGGATTCATTGCTTTCCCTGAAGGAGGGGTTTTCCAGCGGCTGTTCCAGTAGACATCGAGCTACATTCCCAGAGTCCCAAAGGCAGGGACTCTGCTAGTGTCAAGTCCCATATAATTTCAGGTGCACCGTGGTGCTAGCAGACTAGAAATTTTGCAGGAAGTTTAAAATTTTCTTGCAGCAACATTTACAATTTCCATTGCAAATAATATGTCAAAGATTAATTAACTGTGACCTGTAAGCAGTTAATGCTATATGGGTGTTTTCTTTTTCTTCCATATGTACAGGAATTCCAGAAATCTCTTGGCGCCAAACATTCTGTGTATGATACCACAAATAGGACTGGACGCTCCCTGAAAGAGAAAACCACCTTGGCTGATGACAATTTGAAACTTGATGATATGCTGAGTGAACTAAGGGATAAGTGGGATACAATTTGTGGAAAATCAGTGGAAAGGTAAATGAAAACCAGTTTAATTACTCAGCAGATAAGAAAAAAGGCTTAGGAGAATTCTTTTAGCTTCTGTTTTGTAAACGTAAAACCAGAGTGGCTGGCTTGTTTGATAATTAAGAGTGCCAAAGCAGTAAAATGCTAGAAATGCATACTTTCCTGATGGTATGTAAGAGGACTGGGGGGGTGGTGGTCCCACTATTTAAAAAGGGAAACACTGATTTAAAGCTCTTAGTTGTTATCATTTTATGCTGAAAATATTTTCTTAAAGTGTGTGAATGATTAGTATGTGTGTTCATTTTTATTTTTTTTTCCCCCTAGACAAAATAAACTGGAGGAAGCCCTTTTATTTTCGGGACAATTTACTGATGCTCTGCAAGCTCTCATTGACTGGTTATACAAAATCGAACCTCAGCTAGCGGAAGATCAGCCAGTACATGGAGACATTGATTTAGTGATGAACCTGATTGACAATCACAAGGTAATTCCAAAAATATTCTTTTTTAATTTCTAGATCGCTCATAAGTGCAGCATTTTAATGCTATCTTTATTTGTCTATTCTGTAATTTTTAGAAACATGGAATAGTTTTATAACTCAAATATGTCATCAACAGTGGAAAATGCTATAAAACGTATGTGGAAGAAAACGACTGTTAGTGACTTATTGACACCAGTTAGCATTGAAATACTCTGTTTAATGCTGCTATCCTGTATATTTATGAACATCATGTCAAAAATGACAAGTGTGTATTTATGAATATGTGTGTGTGGGCAAGAGGTGGCAAAAATTATTTTACTGGAAATCTTTGGGGGAGACAGGGGTTTTTATTTAGTACATCTGCTAGCCAAATGTCCAATGCGCTCGTCATGACTACAGCAGTCTTTCAGACCTGCAGGGCTGCTGCATATTCACGGCGAAAAATAGTTCTAATGCCTAAGTTACACATGGGAGTATACAACTACACTATGGCTCAGGAAGCCTACGCTGGCAAGCTGCAGTATTGTGTTACTGAAGTGTTTTTGGAGAAGGGAGCAAGTAGGAGATATAGTACTGCACCTCTGAATCCCAGTTTTGCAGTTCAGTATATCAGAAGAAACAGCAGTTGAAGTTAATGGTATTGAAAGGCTGCACAGCCAGAGCTCTGGAGCCTGGGAGATTTAACGAGGTGAAGGTCCCTCTGTTCACCCACCAGTGACTTTCAGTATCCACCAGTATCCAAAGGCTGTTCAGTGAGGAGGAGATTCTGTCCCTCATGAAAAAAACGATATGGAAACATGGATTGTCTATAAAGATTAGCCTGAAATATGCTCTAATTGCTTCTGAAATCCCATGGTATATCACAAGTCAGTCATAGTTAGTGGCAAGGTATACTGTAATTGTCATATCTTTTTATTAAGAGCTTCCTTTATGTAACTGAAGCTTGTTCCATTTGCAAATATGAACATACTCTCACATAAATATATGAATATGTGGCGAGATCTACAGCCTTACAGTCAGACTCCCAGATGGGGTGTTATTTCTGTTTTTACGATTTCAAACATTCTCCTTGATGGTTAGCATTTTATCTGATCTTTTCCTGCCACAGCAATCCTGTGCATTAATCAGTGTGTCAGATCAATTGCTTTGATAAAGAGTGTAAAGGCAGCGTGATCAGAAGGCTAGATTTCCCATGCATTGCATCAGGATGGGTTCTCAGGATCTGCCTGACATTTTTCTACCATATTCCAGCTTTGTTAGGATAGGGTAAAGTGTAAATATCTTCCGATGGAATTTAAGAAGCAGAACTTGTGTGTTTTGTATCATTTAGATGGAATTACTCTTGACTGAATTAAATGCGTAATTTGATTCCTTCTTATAAACCAGTAGTTTTTTGTTATTCTTTACATAATTACGCCTTTGTGTATTTGGTGGTGCCTAGGTTTTCCAGAAGGAGCTGGGAAAAAGAACAAGCAGTGTCCAGGCTCTGAAGCGCTCTGCAAGGGAGCTGATAGAAGGCAGTCGTGATGACTCTTCCTGGGTCAAAGTCCAAATGCAGGAGCTAAGCACTCGCTGGGAGACAGTTTGTGCCTTGTCAGTATCCAAGCAAACACGACTGGAACAGGCTCTTCGGCAGGTAGAGGAGTATTACTGATGCTGCGTGTACTTTATGAGAAGCAGTGAAAATAGCTTGCAGTCTGGTTGCCAAAAATTCAATTTCCGTTTCGCTTAATATCATTCAATTTAACTTCATTCGAAAAATACTCATTTTCTTGCTCATGCATTGCTTACCTTGTCTCTATCCCTTTACCACACCACATAAATAATGCCTCTTAGCATTTATTATTACTGTTGTTATTAGTCTACACCACAGATGCAAAGCAAATGTTTCAAAGACCTTACCATCTAAGGAAATCACTGAAGTTACAGTCAAGCGTGAAGGGTGATTAAGAACGATGCCCCCTTCACAGGAAGCTGGAGATTGCAATCATATTTATGCCCTTCATGCCTTGTTGGAAAGAAGTAAATTTGTGTACTGAAAACTTGTTTACACTGGCACAATTACAGTGCACAGTGAAGTATGTTGCAGAAAAAATTGAGTGTGCTGAGTGCACTCAGGAGCTAGAACAGTGTATGTATGTCAGTATTGGCTGGTACCAATCCCAGAGAAATAGGTCCATCTGTATTGTTTCCAAACCTGAGATAATACAGATGTACAACTCTGTTAAGATACACTAGCTTGGGTTGATGCTCCTGCAATATTGATGTAGCCACTGTGTAGAAAATTCCTGCCCTGCTTTTCCCAGGGTACTGTGTTTGTCCAGCTCTCTGATCTCTCAGCAGGCACAATCCTGAGCTACCTCAAACACAAATTGTGTCTGAATATTGCTGTGCCCAAAGGTGGAACTTTCTTGTTTTCTCCAGACATAAAAGGGTCAGTCAACAACGGTCTGTCGATTAATTTTGCTTAACCAGTGATTTAGGCTATGCAGAAAATATAGTTCTCATCTCTCCAGCTGGTCCGTGAAAGCACCTCCCATGTAATCTGTCAGTGTAAAGGCATGACATTCTCAACTGAGCTGCAAGTATACTATAAATCAGATGGCTAAAAGCATGAACAGGCTTTTAGGCTTCCTGTAATTTTTTGGGAAGCATGAGATATTTTTATAGTTATGAAAATGTAGTACTGTATATCATTGACTTTTTAATGGAAAGTTAATGTGCCAGTACTGCTGCGTGATTAATGACTCCAAATGTGGGCTCAGTCTCCTTGTGTAAGCTGCAGTGTGTCTGTCAGATCACCTCATGAGTAACCGTGACTACTTCTTGTTTTTTAACAGGCAGAAGAATTCCACTCTGTTGTTCATGTCCTTTTGGAGTGGCTGGCAGAGGCAGAGCAGGCTCTTCGTTTCCATGGGGTCCTTCCAGATGATGAAGAGGCCTTGCGTACACTGATAGACCAGCACAGGGTAAGCAAGAAAATGAAGAGGGACCTCTTCATTCTAACAGGTCTATTAGAGAGTAAAGGAAAAGAGGCAAAGTCTATCCCATATAGTCATATCCAGCATCTAGTGTTTGTTTTTGCAACTGTTTCTATAGAACCATAGAATGGTTTGGGTTGAACGGGACCTTAAAGATCATCTAGTTCCAACCCCCCTGCCATGGGCAGGGACACCTTCCACTAGACCAGGTTGCTCAAAGCCCCGTCCACCTTGGCCTTGAACACTGCCAGGGAGGAGGCAGCCACAACTTCTCTGGGCAACCTGTTCCAGTGCTTCACCACCCTCACAGTGAGGAATTTCTTCCTCATATCTAATCTGAATCTACCCTCTTTCAGTTTAAAACCGTTACCCCTCATCCTGTCACTACCCTCACTAATAAAGAGCCCCTCCCCATCTTTCCTGTAGGCCCCCTTTAGGTACTGGAAGGCCGCTTTAAGGTCTCCCCAGAACCTTCTCCAGACTGAACAACCCCAGCTCTCTCAGCCTGTGCACCTGGGAGAGGTGCTGCAGCCCCCTGATCATCTTTGTGACCCTCCTGGACCTGCTTGAGCAGGTCCATGTCCTTCTTCTACTGGAGCCCCCAGATCTGGACACAGTACTGCAGGTGGGATCTCACAGGAACAGAGTAGAGGGGGAGAATCACCTTCTTCAACCTGCTGGCCACACTTCTCGTGATGCAGCCCAGCGTGCGATTGGCTTTCTGGGCTGCAAGTGCAGAAATAGAGAAGCTAGAAATTGAATGGAGTTGACACTTTTGTGCTGATACTGGTGTTGGGCTGTTCAAGCAAATAATGGGCCTTTAGAAAGTTGCTGTAAACATTGAGACAGATGCAAATCCCTCTGTGGAATATATGCTGCCTGACAATTATAACACAGTCCGCTACAGTAGCGAAAGTATATCTGTTGTCTTAGCACCATTGAGCAAAACAGCATATACTTTTCTTTCAAGGTCATTTGTAAATGTCAGCAGAATGATGTTACCATCCATTAACCTTCTGTGGTGTTGAAACAGCATGCTGTCATGCTTCACATGCATTAGGTACTGAAATATTGCAGTGCCATAGGTGCAGTGCAGATATTAGATTATAGGCCATCAAACTAAGTTTGCAGTAATGAAATGGGAAAATGGCTAAGTAAGGAGCATAGAGGTTTTATTTTCAGCCTCTGAACAGGAGGCTACAAACATGCACATGTAAGCCCATGCAAAACTCTGCTTGTAAGTGCAGTAGTAATAGTAACGAGAATGTAGTGTAAAAATGAAATTTCTCACAATGTTGTAGAACAAATTATAAGAGTAATGGATTTCTTCATCATTGCTCTGAAGAAAGATACAAGAAAACTTAGGAAATGGAGGGTGTAAAAGCATCTGGTTTAAATCGAGTTTGGGAATATTATTATGCAGAGGAGTGCGTGCAGGGTATGACTATCTAATGGTTGTTAACTAGGGAGTTTTCAAGGTAAACTTCAAAACTTCAATGTTTTGAAGAAGTGTTCAGATTTAATTTAGGGCCCTGGAACCTGGGTGCTGTGCTTTAGCTGGCAACTGTGTATATGCACCAGTGTATGCTGACTGATGTTGGCAGTAGCAACCCGCTGTCTCTGATGCAATGAAATTGGTCTTTTAGCTGCTTTTCCTCCACATGTGCTTCATCAGTTCCCTTTTATTTAATTTTTTGGTCTTCTGAATACAGAGACAACTGTCTGAATGAAAGCTTAGGTCCACTGAAATAATTAGAAAATAAAATCTTAAACTTCTCTCTTTGCAATGTAGATTGATTAACAAAATATTTCTGTACAAAAGCTCAAAATTGTGCTGCCAAAGCTGAAGCATAAATGAGAACCTCAAAGCAGTTTGTCTTTCAGACAAGTTTGTCCAGCTGGGGAGAATAATCACTAGCACAACACAACCAACCTTAGTGTTAGATGTGGCCATACTGTACTTAAAATTCTTTTAGTAGACTTTAGAAGATGTTCTCCCAATGACATTTTCTTCTTAAAGGCCAAATAATGGAAATACAGCAATTGTCAAGCTAAGAAAGATTGTGGCACTGCTGCTTTACCACTCAATAAGCAGATACAGCAGTCTTCTTTGAATGAGTGGTCTCTCCTCTTAAGCTTATAACATTAGCTTTCAAAAAGAAAAAAATAATAAGGGAAAATATAATATATGATAGTAGTTTTAAACATCATGTCTGTATTATAATGCTGTGATATACCAAAAAATGTATGACTGACATTATTTACATAAACATGAAATGTATCTTCCTTGTATCACTGTGATTCTTGTAAAATAGTTTTAATGCATTTGTATCCAGCTACATGTTGAAAGCTTTCTTCAGGACAATATTTTATCCAAATGGTCCATCTTTACACCCATTATGACTTTCTTTTCTTGAATACTGCACGTGATTTAATGAATTCTACGATCTCAGGCAGAGAGGTTTCTGTCACTCGACATCCTCTCTAGGGACTGAGAGGTGTAGTGGGTTAATGCAGTGCATTAGTTAATGAGAAACATCCCATCTCCTCTCTTGTAGATGTGTCTATATCACTGGACTACCACAGAGTTCAATACAATCAGTATCCTTTACCGAGGGAAAGCTTAATATGCTATATGTAATGTGTCATAGATTTAGATTTTTGAGATACTCTAGTACAGTTGTGCAGGGAACACAGTGTTGTTGTTGTCGCCTGTTTTCCTCCTGGCCCTGGCTTATTTTGGTAATCTCTCTCTACAACCCACCTCCACTTTTCCAAAACCATTTTGAACTGAAATATTGTAAGAACTCATGCGTTCTTATGAAAGGAGATCAGGTCTTAAACTCTGACATGTATTTAAGCTTAAGTCAAAATCAGTTAGTAATGAATCTCCATAAATATATAGCCTACTTATTCCCAGCTTTTAGAACAAGGTAGAATAGATTTTCTTTTACACTTTTATCTCATAATAGCTTCATGTTTACTTTGTAAAGGCACAGGATAATGTCATTATGAGTTGTTGTAGAATCTGTTTTTAAAATGTTTAGGTGATTTTGAATGTTCTTGGATCTGACTTGGCTGATCTTTAATTTCTAGAATCCAAAAAGCCTTTTGTGGATGGAGAGAGGAAGAGTTAAACTTTCAAGAGACATGGTTCCATTGTAGCCTAATTAAAGATGTTAAAATATAATAAAAAATCCACTAAGCACTGAGAGATGTTAGCAGTTCCAGTTAAGGGTGTTCACAAAGTCACACAGACTTACACAACATTTAGACATAACAAAATAGGCAGAATAGTAAAACCATGTAGTAATATTTTTAATTTAAAAAAAATATAAATGCAAACTATAGAAAGGATGAGAGGAGTCCTTCAGGTTTTTTTGTTGTTCCCCCCCCCCCCCCCCCCCCCCAATTCTGGTCCTGCCACCCTTTCCTCTGCCAGACTCCGTAGGAAAATCAGTGGCTATGAGCCTGGATGTCTAAAGCTGTAAACATCTTATTGCTTTTACAAGATTTTTTCCAGATGGCAGTGCCTCTGAAAACAGCTGGCTAATTAGCAGTCTCCATCCCTGTTCTTGCTGTGTCCCTCCCCCCTCAGCTGCTGAATTTTCACATTTGTGTTAGTTTAGTATAGCTGCTCCTGAATTCCTCTATCATCTTGTCTGAGCATGTAATTATAGTTGGACATTTCCAGCCTCTGCTAGGAGCTTGATAGTTTATTATGAAGAATTACTGTAACTGACAGACAAACCAAGTCATCTGAAATTTTGCCAATAATGATTCTAACCATCATCTAGTTGATTTACAGCACTTCTAAAATGCTGTGATTTTCCTTCTCTTTTTAATAAGGGCATGTGTCTTTCAAGTATTTACAGTATAGTGGACTTTTAAGGATTGGCAAGCTGGAGTAAAGATTTTAGAGCTTCATTTAGTACTTTATATGGAATAGGCTTTTTTAACATTTTTAACTTTTCTAAGACAAATTAAACTTGCCTCTTGAAAGTTGAATCTGTTTGAGTGCTTGAGAGGCTCGTGACTTTCCAGACTGTGCACTCAAGATTTCTCTTGCAAATTTTGTCAACATCTAATTGCAATTGTTACCTCTGGTTTAGGAATTTATGAAGAAACTGGAAGAGAAAAAGGCAGAACTGAATAAAGCAACAGGTATGGGAGAAGCTATCCTAGCTATCTGCCACCCGGATTCCATCACCACCATTAAGCACTGGATAACAATCATCAGAGCCAGGTTTGAAGAGGTCAGTATATGTCAAGCCATCTTCATTGCAACAGTCCATCTTTGACTGGAACATAGCTGACAACTAACATGGTAGTTACACTGGGAGGAAATGATCCAGCTGTTGAGAACTAAACATCTAAAATACCCACAGTGATGGATGTGAATACCATGCTTCCCTAGGTTTTATTTTAAAACTTAGAGGGCTTTAAGAACTAAAGCAGATGGTCAAGCTTCTTTGTTTGTATGTATTAAAGGAAATACTGCCTGACGCTTCCCATGTGAAGAAAGCCAATAGTTTCTAGGGAGAAACTTGAAAATTATAAAGGAAAGAAAATACAGGGCAAACTTGAAGTATTTTCTGATTGCGTTAAGGAGGATTTGAGTCCAATATATTCTTAATCTAGAAGATTTCCAAATGATTTAAGTGACTGCAAGTAGGTCTCAGAGGGTGTACCACGCTCTCAGCTGCTAAGGTGGTATTTTCTGTGTATATTAAGTTTAAAGAAGAGTAAAATACTGATGTTAGCAAAGTATGACTTCAGGAATGCCCAGGAGGAAGATGGACACCAAATCATGTGTGATTCACTACCTTATATTGTTTGATAAAGTTCTTAATATGTTGCCTGAATGTGCTATTTTCTGCATTTAACAGCACCTAATCCTGAATATCTGTGGAAAAATATGTATTGAACTGGGGATTCTAGTTACCTAGCATCTTTAGTGATCAGCCACTACATCTAGCACCTTTGATAATCAAACATCAATAGGACTGGGAGGAAGCTCTGGGTTTACAGTTAGCAGAGCAATTTTAAATACGTTTTAAAGAATTTCAGTGTGCACACACTCATGCATTGGTTCTTTTATCAAGGTCTTAGCATGGGCTAAACAACATCAACAGAGACTGGCAGGAGCTCTGGCTGGACTTATTGCTAACCAGGAATTGCTGGAAGCCTTGCTGTCCTGGTTGCAGTGGGCAGAGACCACACTTACTGAAAAAGATAAAGAGGTTATCCCCCAGGAGATTGAGGAAGTTAAAGCACTTATAGCTGAACATCAGGTAAGGCATGTTAAGTGACAGGTGTCCTACACATTCCACAAATGGTGCTCACGTGTCAGCTAGGCTTCATAATCAAGTGTAAATCTCCTTAACTATTTTCTCTCCTAATAATCGAATCCCTTTTCAGATAGTCCGTTTTGTATTTTGTATGTGCATTGATGTGCTTATCATTTATTCAAAACAGGTAAAAAAGCAACCAGACAAACATTCAGTGTCACATTGTTCTAAAAGCAAACCTACAACTCCCTATAGGAACGATGATAATAATAATAAAAAACCCCCATATGTAATATGTAATAGTGCTGCTGCCTTAGAACTAGTATTGCAGTTGGTTTTGGATTTCAAAAATATGTTTACGAAGTGCCAGAGACAGCTGTTGGTGCAGTGAATGCTCATACCCCAACTTACATGCCAGACCTGTCTCACTTCTGTGAACTGCAGTCTGGACAGCAAGGAACACCTGAGTACTCAGAGTCAAAATTCTGTTGTACATCACCTCACCATGCACAGTTAATAAGGGAGCTTGACAGACTGTTTTTTAGATATAGTCTTCCTTTAAGAGCCAGGTCATAATGGTCTTAAGAGCTTATACTGCTGATTTTTGTTACCTACAAAACTGTTACCTGTGTCTTTTTTGTGAGGCTGGCATTGTAAGAGTCTTTCTGTGCCATTCTTATAACTTTGGTGTTTTGCTCTATTGTATGTGTTTTTCATTCCTGTGGTCACTTTTGTGTATTGTTAATTAAAACCACCTCTATCTGATCGCAGACATTCATGGAGGAAATGACCAGAAAACAACCTGATGTGGATAAAGTTACAAAGACCTATAAAAGAAAGGCACTTGAACCCACTCCAGTACAATCTCATATTCCTGTCCTTGATAAGGGGAGAGCAGGAAGTAAGTAATGAAGTATTTTGGGGCAGGTCACACACACCATTGCTCTATCTATAAAGATAACAGATTACTAATATTCTAATAGGTTTGATTAGCTTCTAGTGAAACAGGGTGAAATCCTCTTAGCTGATTTTTCTAATTATCTCTCACTTTTCATTGTGAAGAAATTTCTCATAGTAGACTTGTATTTTTAAATATTGTTCTATATTTCTTGAATACCTATTTTTAAAGTGTACAGCCTTTCACGTGCTATTAAACTTCCAGGAGTGTGCATGTGTGGAGTCTTTGAGAATCTACCATTATCTGAAAACTCAAAACAGTTTCTTTTACATAAAGATGTAGAGACAAAATTTTGCTCTTACTGTCTATGCTATGATACAGATCCAGTTAGTGTGTTCAGTGAAGTTGAATGGAAAGTGATTCATCAAGTGAGGAAATGGCTTTTTGTATTTTTAGATATACTTACCCATTGTATTTTATACTTAGCCATATGTGGAACCTGCTTCTAAAATCAGGTTGTTTACTTTGCAACTCTCTGAGAGATTTGTGAAGATTTTATTTAACCAGTGCAGCTTCATTAGTGCAGCCACTACTAGCTGCTTCTGGCTAGACTCATGTGGTCCTTCCCCAGCAATGGTAAAAAAAAAAACAAAAAACAAAAAAAACCCCGAACTCCCATTAGATGGAATCATAATAGGGTGTAGGCTCATTATTTGGGACAGGAAGGAGTAGTTTTAGGAAGGTCAAGCACCCTTCATGTGAATGTTTGTTTTGTTTGAACTGGGTGAGACTTACACATTTTATCATGTTTTAACAGGAAAGCGTTCCCCAACACCAGGCATATATCCATCAGCAGCCCAGGCGCAAATTGAAACCAAGAATCCACGGGTAAACCTTTTAGTCAGCAAATGGCAGCAAGTCTGGCTTCTGGCCTTGGAAAGAAGAAGAAAACTTAATGATGCTTTGGACAGACTTGAAGAGGTCAGAAAAGGACTGTACAGAATATACATTTTGCATAATTTTGTTTACCCTGGATTAAACTGTAAATACTGTAAACAACTTCCATATTTGTTATATTGTGTGATACAGCTAACTGAAAAAACTGTGATACACCCACTTTAATGTGCTTTAAAGCAGTCATTCTCATTTTGAACGTGAGGAGACTTAAGATGTTTAAAATATTTATGTAGTTCCTCAAAGAACCAGTTATTCAAAAGAATGCAGATGGTATCTCATTGATTTTCTAGATTGATTGATTTCAACTGAAAAAAGTTCTTTCTCTTTTTTATTAAGCTGAGAGAATTTGCCAACTTTGATTTTGATATTTGGAGGAAAAAATACATGCGATGGATGAACCATAAGAAGTCTCGTGTGATGGACTTCTTTAGGAGGATTGATAAAGATCAGGATGGAAAGATAACAAGGCAGGAATTTATTGATGGAATTCTTTCTTCAAGTAAGTTTTACAATTAACTTAATGTTGAACTTGGACCAAACATCTCATGAAGTCTTACTGTCTATATAGTGTACCCTGTGCAGTTTGGTGTGTTAGAAGGTCACAGATTTCCCTTTTGACGTCATTAATTATGATTAATTTAAACTATAATTATTTTACTTGAAAACATTTTTAGATTCTAGAAGCTCTTTCTAGTTCTTTTATATTGTGAATCAGATTACAAACGTCACATCTATATTATTGGATAATTAATACTTCACTGGTTTACTGAACTCGGATTGTCATTGGTACAGTACACAAGCCAGTTCAACAATTACTTTTCATTGATTAGTCAGAATAGTAAAAAGTACCTTATAAAACTTACCTATAAGTTTCAAAATCAGCTTATATGCTCATATGATTTTTATTAAAGAACTTACATGGAATAGTTTCAATTATAGAAGGAAACCATGTAATTTCTGAAACCAGTGTTTCCATGAACTATGACCATGTTCATATACCTGTATAATGAGGTCAAGAAATAGGACTAGGAAGGGACTTCCCTGATGGATTGGTATTCCTTAGGTATGCACAGTTGGTGGTAACGTAAGCCTTCCACATCGTGTCTGTGTGTGACCATGTTTCCCCTTAGCAACTGACTCCTAACAGATAAGGCCTACTACTTAAAATAATCCTTTATCTTCACATCATAGAGACTTTTGCTTCAAACAGTGAAGATACAGAATTGGGTTGCTTTTAACATCTCATGTCACAGTTATTCAGTAGGAGAGTACTGTAGTGTGTTTATTTCCAGTAAAATAGTTACTATATGTGCACATCTCTGTTTGCATGAATTGTCAGAAGTTGATGAAAAAACCATGATACCACCAAGAGGTTAAACAGCTTATTTAATTCTGTTGATATCAACTTGTTATAAATGCTAAATACTCATTATTTAATCCCTGTTAACCATATTGAAATTTTCTTTTGACTGTTTCGTAGAGAATTTCTGTGTGGGTCAATATTCTGCTGCTGTGAACTTGATCTAAAGAAGGATTTCACAAAACACCATGCATGTTTCTGCAGTGGGAAGGCCTTGCATTCCGAATTTAATTAACACTGAAATTCTCGCTTGACCTTTCCTCACTAACAATTTATCTTGTTAATCTATGGTATTTTATGCACTTTGAAGGTCAAAATGTTAAAAAAATACATATATCTTACATGTTAATCTGTACCCTCTCTTCTGTGTCTCTCTTCAAGCCACACTATGATATTAATTTTAATGCAATAGCTAGGTAACATTGGAGATCCAGATTGTTTTTTCAGAAAGGTTCCTTCACTCTTCCAAATTTCCTTGTTTTTATGATAAGCACTGTCTGTCACCTACTGCCTAAAAACCATTTAATATTTGTGGTAAAGCCTTTCATTGTAATGGGATTGAAAAGGCAAAACTTAGCTTTTGTTGTTGTCTTTGTCTTACAGAATTCCCAACAAGCCGACTTGAAATGAGTGCTGTTGCAGACATTTTTGATAGAGATGGTGATGGATATATTGACTATTATGAATTTGTAGCAGCTCTTCATCCAAATAAGGATGCATACAAGCCTCTCACAGATGCTGACAAAATTGAAGATGAGGTACATTCTCTGCTTTCTTAGGTTGCACTCTATTCTACTGGGGTCATGTTCTTTAATAATTAATGTTATTTTCACTCCTATATAATTTGAAGTTTACCAGTTACACAAATATTTAGAAGTGTTATATTGGCAATAATCATGCAGTTGTGGTTTCTTGCAGGTTACAAGGCAGGTAGCTAAATGTAAATGTGCAAAACGGTTTCAAGTGGAACAGATTGGGGATAACAAGTACAGGGTAAGTCTTCTAAGGACCTTCTTAGTTCTTTCAGATTCTTTGTATGACATGGCTATGCAAGGAATTAGGCTATAAACTGTTTCCAATGTATGGGAACTTCTAAAAGCTAACTGTATGCATACATACATATGCACATGGATACATACATACACACATGCATACATACATAAACAGCTCTTTTAAAGCCAATCTTTCTGCCTGGATACCTGAAGTGTTTAAACTGTAGCTGATTTTCTGTTAGTTTCATAAAAAAAGTGATATTTTCCTGTGGTATTGTGTTGTACTTTGAATACACTTTGGTAAAAGATTTTTAATCACTTTTATCCTCCCTTGTCATTTTTCTTCTGAAGGAGTGCAAGAAGTATGTTAGATATCTGCAGAATAATTTTAGATCGCAGAAAAACAAGTATCACATTGTAGAGAAAGATCTTCTACCCCTAGATTCAATAAGCAGAACAATTTCAGATGAAATATGCAATATTTGACTAAGAGGGTTTTACTAAATACTTGTAGATGATTTTAAAAGACCACAGAGACAGCAATGGGAAGGAAACAAAGGCCTTGAATATTTTCCAATATTCAATCCTCCGGATGGCTAGCTACCTGCTCTGAAGTAGATACTTTATTTAGAATGTCTGATGTGTTAGTTTGCATGTGTTCTAGAGTCATATAGATAATTTCCTGTAAACTAATCGTGTCTTTCTTCCATTTTTCATTTCTTATCAGTTCTTCCTGGGAAATCAGGTATAAACCAGTGGAATGTGTTATGAAGTCTTTTTTTTTCTTTTTTTTTTCTTTTCTTCTAACGCATAGTGATTTAAGCTTGCAATGGTCAGTCTTCTCGCCATCCTTTCATCTTCAGCTAATTCATTGCTGGTCAGCTGTGGTATTTCTTTAAATGCTATGGAGCATTCCTTGTCTCAGGATCGCTGCTCTTCAAGCCCTCACCTGCTTTCTTTGGCCATTTTCCTCATTAAGGAGATTACTTTTACAGGAACCAGATAATGGTCAGCAGCAATTACCATAGTAAAAAGTCTTGAGCATTTAGACTTCAGTTTTGTAATTACTATTATTTTATCAGTTTTCTGTTTTATAGCAGAATGCTTTAAAATTCTATGTTGTATTTTTTAGGCTATCAGATTAAAGACTAATCACAGTAAACACAGATCCCAGTGTCATATCACTTATTTATTACACATTAGGCGGAAAAGACTTTCATTTTCAGGAAAAAAAAAAAAAACCAAAACATCCCTGTTCAGTCAAGCAGACTGATTAAGAACCTATCGGACTGTTGGTATTTTATATACTGACACAGTGAATCATTAAATACATATTTTGGAAATAGGCAGATTAAACTTTCTGTTCCAGTTTAGACTATTCCCTCTCCTGAAGTGTTTTCAAAGAGCTATGGCAGGTCTCTAATGTATTGGAGCTGTGTTTAAGAATACTTTTTGTCAGTTGGGTCATCAGTGAGTCATACTGCAGTGGCACTGTACAGTCATACAGGGAGGATACACTAACCAGTGCTCACTTACTCCTGTGGTACATACTGTTACATAGCTTCTTAAGTTGTTAAATCATGCTTGCCTGGTGAGAATGGAAATACTTTACACAAACTGGATACCATTGGTATCTTATTCATGCTCTTATAAAGGTAATATGTATAATCCATTCTGGAAATGCTAGTGTTAACAGTATTAGCCATTTTAAATCTGGAGATGTTGAAAATGTAGTTTCATTCTTATTTACTGGCAAAGCCTGTTGAAGTATAGAAGAAAGCAGAAAGATCTTATCGCATGCCTCAAGCAATATATCTAAGTAATAATTTAAAATGTTTTCCACGTATAGAACAAGCCTCTATTTGAAAAGACTATTTGAAATTATGTTAATCCTCTTATCTACCATCCGTACTCTCAGATCTGGGAAAAGTACAGCATTTTTTGAGAGCAACTGACTCTTACTGATGCAGAACAGCATCATAGTAAAAAACACCTACAGCAGGTTAGCTGAAGCTTCCCTAGTGACAGTGATGTTATATGGCTATTGTCAAGAACAGGCCTTTTTGTAGCTTAACCTAGACTTCCTTTACATTTTTATCCCAGTGGTTTTACCTGTGATTATTTGAAACAATGGTTAATACTGTTCAAGGAAAGTTGGTATCCAGACTGTTTTAAGAAGCAAAATGGACTGAGTTACCATCAGGAAAAATGCCTTGATAGATACCTAGTTACTTTCCAGGAGCCCCACTGTCTGAATTAACCACAGCCTAGGTAGGCAGTTTCCAAAGGATACTCTATCAGACCCTTTTATAGTTGCCTGATGGGGTCTAAATGAAGAATTAAGCTGGGTTGGGGAAAAAATAAAGAAAAGAAAAAAGATAATATCTTTAGAATCTCTAGAAAAAATTCTCTGTAGAAACAAGCCAGTGAAAATAAACAACATCAATTTGGACGTCTTTTTTTTTTAAACTTCGATCTACATGTATAAAACAGTTCTTTGTTTTGGCACATATTGAATGCATTATTAAAAAGCCTTTACAAATAATGCTCATGTGAATGATCTTATTTATTACAAAAAAAAAAATTATTACTGAATTAAGTGGCAAGCTTTGCTTTTGTTTGGTTCCTAAAAGTAATATTCCTTTAAACTTAATCTCTCTTCTTGGCTTAAGTAGTACCAAACAACTAAAGTCATTTAACAAGTAGGGAGCACGTTTGTGTGGTTTGCGTTTAAAGCATTTTAGTCCCCTCACTGGAGCAAGTAGGTACAGTCTAACTATGGTCAGCCTTCTCCAAGGTCAAAGGTTGTCCCAAAGAGGTGTATTTGACTCCCGTTGGTTTCAGTGAGTGCCTTGCATGTTTGTGTGAGAGTGCACTGCACTTGGCTTGATGATCTGATACCAAAATAAGTACTTTAGGGGCATTGGCTAAAAAGTACTGAATTCTTCTGGTTAGTTTTCATGAGACTGTGGGGTCAACATTTTGTTCATGTTTTCTTTGATCCAGATTTGAATGGAGATACTGCATACAGGTTTTGTTACACAGGTTTCAAGAGCAAAACATGCGTTAGGCCTGGCCATCAGCCCAAAGGAAGAATGGGCTAGTACAAGAGTTAGTATGAAACAGGTTTTTGTGCATCTCTGAATTATGAAGAACCTCAATGTGTAGACAGAGGAATGACAAGCAGTTTATAACAAAGGACAATAATGATAGCTATCAATCATTCATTGCTTCTTCAATGTTCCCTTCCCCACATACACCTCGCTGTATGTGAGCAATGTCAACGCTATACCTGAAAATATCCCTATAAATGCATCAATTTATAGTATTGTGCAACACTCATAATGCATTGAATTTCCAGCCCACATACTGATCATTTAAAATGGTGCTGCCTTCCTTTCAGCTGACATAATTAAGAACTAGACTGTTGGAGAAGAGAGTTTGCTTAAGATTTTAACAGTGAAATAATGCAAATAGGTCTTCATTAATTTGCACAAATGCAGACTGTAACCAATTAAATAATGTGTTACTAATTTTGCTTCTTTTATAAGCTCAGACATTTGAGAATCAAGCATAAAATTAAACCTGAGATTCTTTCTTTACCGTCCTGCCATCTCCTTTGGATTAATGCAGCAGCATCTGATTTGAAAACTTAACAGCTTTAATAATCTGCATAAATAAATCTGATTTTTTTACCATTTACTAATAATTAAATATCAAAATAAACTTTTTAAAGTGTCTGATTTTTAACCTACCAGCGTTGAACTGCATCTAAATGGCTGAGAACCTCAGACTATTGCTTGATTTTTATTGCAGTTTGGTGACTCTCAACAACTGCGCCTTGTTCGTATCCTAAGAAGTACAGTCATGGTTCGTGTTGGAGGTGGCTGGATGGCACTCGATGAGTTCTTGGTGAAAAATGATCCTTGCAGGGGTATGTAACACAACTGTTAAAATGGACATGCAGATGGTTATTTGGATGCTGTCACCATTCATTGTCTCAAGATGGAGATTAATTGTATAAAACGCCAGTTCTGTATACATCATGTCACTAAATGTCACGTGATGATCTGTTTTTGTAAACTTTTAAGTCCCATGGTTAAGATCCTCTTCACTTGCACTGATGTATGTCTGGAATAATTCTGGTGTCTTCTGCGCAGTTCCTCCAGTGTTAAGAGTGGTGTAATTAAGAATTGAACTTAGCCCAGATAGAGTTTATGGCATGTAAGCTGCTTGTATGACTTGGCAGAAATAGCACACAGAAATGTCCAATAAAACCTTCTCAGCAAGAGAGAAGTTTTAAAGCAAGAAATCAAAATAAGGTAATTGAATTGAAGAGTAACAACAACAATGCAAAAAAGTTCTCTGGGCAGTAGCTGCATCCACACTTTCAGGCTCTGCCTTTGTAGCCCGGTCTTTTCATTGGCATCCTCCCCAGAACAGCTTTGCAGAGCCCTGAGCTTTGTACAAAGCAGCTGGAAGATCCTCTGGTCAGGAGGACTTTGTGCTCTGGGGAAGCAGGAGAGTACTCTATCACTGTGCCCTCCAGGGCACTGTATCAAATGCATTGTTTTATCAGTACACAGCAACGTAATGACATCTTAGTTTGTCAGAAAGCCTACTTCTGTAGTGGGAAAGTAGGCTCTGTCTGGTACTGTTCTTGGAGGAACAGTTGGAGATGGGAAAGAAGCCATTTGTGAAGGGAGTGGGAGAGCTACAAGTCAAATAGTAGCCAGAGTAGTAGAATTGCAGAAAGTATAATAATGACTGTGTTCAGAGTGAGCTGACATTCTGTAACCTAGGTAGTTCTATCCTGTTAACTAGCAGCATTAAATTTACTGCACGTTTACCTCTCGGAGGTTCTGCAGAATCACAAGCAATATTGTAGTTGTGCCTAAACAGCACAGAGGAGTTCAGGAGAGGCAAGTGAGCTAGTGAAGGCAGACACATCAACTGTCGTGTAGACCTTATTCCAGTGTCAGCTGTCTTACACAGCTTCTACTTTGGGACCAAGGTTTCTAAACAGTTTGATACAGACCTTGAGAGGGTGGAGAGCTTGTATTTGTAACAATTGTCATGCTAAATCGAGGATGTTAAATCCAAGAAGAAGCTACCACAAAACCCCGTAACTACTGACAGTATGCCACTAAGGCCTAGAAACCTTTGTCTACAGGCTTAAAAGGTACCATAAAACTTCTTATCATTGTATCATAAAAGAGCTGTCATAACCTTGTGATGACATCTCTTGAGTTTTTCAGCAGTATTAAAAATAGTCCTTTTGCTTACCAACATATTGTATATATTGTTTACTAAAGAAATGTAACGGTAATATTACATTTATTGGTGTTGGACCACTGAAATTTGGCACCCAATTCTGCACCTCCTACTATAAGCAAGTCATTCATGCCTGCAGAACCAGCCTTATTTTAATGCTTCCTATTCCTTGGAAGTGCACAGTAAATGAATATCCCTCAAGATATCTGACTCCACTGAAGGGTTAACTTGATCAATTTTGATGTTTCCCAAACATTTTTCTCAGGCCTATTGATGGGTAGACTGTTGCAGTTCCTACTTGGGTTGACACTGAGAGATACAATACTTAATAATGATCTAATTAATCTGTTAGAATGCCTTATTATTGTCCTCAGATTAAGAGTCCTTTGGAACTTTATCTCCTCTTCTTTTAATAAACCTTGTATTCTATGTTTCTCTATAGTATTTTCTATAGTACTCTATCCCTTCTTCATGGGACATAAATGAGCAGATGAGTAAGTCAACACAGTGGGTCTAAAGGAATGCTGATCTCTATAAAATCATCCAGACGCTGGACATTGTGCATTGGTTCCTAATCCTAGTCTTGTTGAAGTCAGTGATGCAAAGTAGTCATTGATGTCAGTGGTACAGGTTCAGACTTTTCCTTAAGCACGTCCCTCAGCAAATCTGCATTTCCACCAAGGGCTTCTTGTGTATCCAAATAAATAACACTTCAAAGAACCGTTGACTTTAAAAGTGTTGGACCTAGTTATATAAAATCATTTTAGCTTATATTACTTCTTTATGTCAGCAGATAAATACCGTTACACAAGTATACTTGGGACTGCAGCTGAGTCTGTCCAAGTGCTGTTTCCTTTTTGCCTAGGAGACCCTTGAGAACTCACCTCAGAGCACTTAAAAACAGCTTTTGCTCTGAGTCCTGTCTTTTGGCCTGGTGCTCCAAGTCTCTTGCATATGCAGCTGCTGTACTTGATTTCTTCTCCTGCTAACGATTTTCTTTAATGTGACCCATGTCCTGTGTCATTTTTTCTAGTTCATCATCACGGGAGTAAAATGTTACGTTCGGAATCAAACTCTTCAATTACCACTCAGCCTACTATAGGTTGGCAAACCCCTCTCTTTGTCTCCTTCTCCTCCTCTTCTCCTCTCTCTTCATTTCCTTCCCACTTTTTAAATATATATACCTCTAACAATATGCTTCACCCATCACATGTAGCTTAATGTGTTCCTACATGGGCTGATGCTTTGCAAGCTAATTTTTTTTGACACGCTTGAAGAGTGTTTCAAAAACAATTGTCATTCACACTGACACAGTTAAATGCTAACATGTGTTGCATCTGTTCTTGCGGAACATTCTCTCATATGTGTGTTTGTGTGTGTGTGTGAGTGCTTAGCCACCAATTACCTCATCATAGTTTGGATTTTATGTTCATCATTGCATGTTGCCAAACTACGTAACTTCATAGTTTTGAATAAATATATTTGCTGCTTTCCTGTAATTTGTACTTAGCAATTTCTTCTGGAATATCCAAGCAAGTATTATTTATTATGAGTAGCTGTAGAGTTAGCGAAAGTGCTCATCAGGTTGTGTCTGTATTAATAGCTGATTGATTAACAATGATTTAGCACGTTGAGCATTCCATTATCACGCTGACTTCCTTTGACAGTGGTTCATTCCTGCTGGCATAAAGTATTAGAGTAAGCGAGTTCTGCACATAACTCTTCTGTGTCCAAAATAAATGCATTACACACTAATGCATTTTATTTATTGTTAAAATCTGTTGGAATTGGCATGGCAAAAATGACAATACACAGCCTTGTGACAATTTTCATAGTTGCCTAAATGAACACCTTTCTTTGCTGCAGCTAAAGGAAGGACAAATGTGGAGCTGCGTGAGAAGTTCATTTTGGCAGATGGTGCCAGTCAGAGCATGGCAGCTTTCCGACCAAGGGGCCGTAGGTCACGACCCTCTTCAAGGGGTGCTTCTCCCAACAGATCTACTTCTCTCTCAAGTCAGGCTGGCCAGGCAGCTGCCCCACAAGCAGTTGCTACAAGTACACCGAAGGTAAGGAGAAACGTACAATACTGCACTGGTTAACAAATGGGGTATAGATTCTTTTTTTTCCCTTGCTCCAACAACATTGGTGCTTCCCCTAGCTGATAGGGAAGAACTATCTCAATTTTATTTCATAGCCTGGGGAGGATTTGAGAAACCTTTTCGGTATATTTCCTCTACTGTTTGTTTGCAACATGGGAATAGAAGAATTCTTTACATTTAAGGTGCCACATGAGCTAACTGGCAATTTGGGAATTGCTCAGAAACAGCCATGAACCTCTCCATTTTGTTTAAAACATAAGCTCTGCTATCTCTTCGATTCAGAATATTTGTCATCAACTCTTTCTGTTTAGTTTTTATTTCTACTGTGAGACTTGATCTCCCTGTGAAAGCCTGGGTATCCTTCTCCATGACATTGTTTTCCATCTACTGTCCTTCATATTTCGATTTACCATTGTTTCATACAGACACCCCATCATTTAACACGCAACTATGGTAAGCCATGGTTGACAAACAGCAAAACGTCAACTCCTTCTAAGCCACCAGAATCCTCAGACTATCAAGGGCCATCTGCAGAGGTACAGTAAGGACAGAGATTCTAGCCTAATGCCATTTCTTCACTAAAACTGTCACTTCACTAACAGCCACTAGAGTTTCAGTGCTTCAGAGCTGCAACATCCTATGCATATTAATGCATTGTCTTTATTTTAGAACTGTCTGAAATTATTTCTTCCCTGGTTTTTTTTTCTCCAAGTCTTTTTTTATGTCCTGTTACGTTTTTTGACTTTTAGGAAAACAGAGCCTCAATGAATTTATGCAAATGGTTAATGAATCATAACAGTATGCAATGAAGTGGTTGAGAAAATGTGGAAAAGTACTCTTTTTTTTTTAAATAAAACAGTTTATATACTTTGCAGGTTTCTCTTCTAAGATTGTTTACTTTGAGTTTATAAAGTACTGTAATATTCATGAACTGCAGGTATGAGATTAATAAATCATGATCTCCAGTGTAAAACCACTAAATAAAGAAATACCCAATCACTGTGAAGATGTCACAAAAGACTGACTGTGATGTGTAAATCTTTCTAACAACTGAAAGTTTTGTTTAGGGGGGTAGTGACCAATCATTGCTCTAATAAGATAGCTATTTGATGACTTAACAGGAAATGAGTTTTGATCTTATTTCCAGCCCATGACTTACATTAGAAATTGCTAGTAGAGCAGTTAGGATTGTGCTGGCAATTAAGCTGTATGACCAAAATTTGAATGGGCTTGGAGCCAAACTGTCTCCTCAAATGTCATTACAGTCAGTGAAAAGGTTGCAGCTGGGTCAGACCGCAAACTGACTTGTCACTTGTTGGAGTTACTCTTGCCCTGTGTTAGACGGAGGGCTCAGTGAGAGCAAGCTTGTGCCACCATCACCTCTGTTGTATCTGCTTTTCACAAATCTGCACTTTGATGTCTGTTGCTATTCATGTGACACCTTCTGGTACTAAGTTTACATGATGTCGGCGTGGCTTCGCTCAAAGATGCATAACGAACTTTTCACTCCCTCCTGCATTACTTGTGCACACTGCAGGCGTGTGTGTGTGTATACAGCACTTCAAGCGCACGGGGCTGTTGCTTAGAATGATTACCAATAGCACAAAGTTGAGTCAATTGTCAGTTTCTAATATATTCCTGTATTTTCTTTCATCCCTTAGCTGGTAACTGAATTGTAAGATTAATTGATGGTACTTTAAAGGGTTTATAGACATGGAAAGGTGGTGTTTTCATTGAATTACAGGGAGGTGAAAGCAGTTGGCATTGATTTCAAATGAGGGCATTGTATTTCTCACCTGCTCTTACAACTGCCAGTAGTTTCAGTGAGGTAATTTTTTATGTAAACCACCGGTGGTTTAAGATTATAAAAGGAATGAATCTGGTGGGGTAGGTTGCAGTGAATTTCTGAGGCATTCAGTAGCGTTTTCTGCCCAAGAGAGCTGTTATTTATCTTACATGTAGACTGCATTTGGGTTTAGGGCAAAACTGAAGAATAAACTTGATCTCCTTGCACCAGTAATTCTATCCCAGTGCCTTGCCCAAAGTGTAGCAACTTCAGTGGTGGTAAAGGAGATCATTCCCTTTCTCCTTATCTTTCCAAGCAGTCTCTATATAGCAGAGATTTCCAAGGTGTGGCTGGCCCATGTTAAGCACTGGTACTTGGCTTTAAAGCGAGTTTAACATTGTGATCATCCCTGTCAAGAGCCAGCAGATTGTTTGCTCTGTAACATCTCAATTTTTTTTGTTCAGATGTGCCAGAAGTGGTGCAAGCTAGCAGCTGCCAGGCAGGCTCCTGACGGGTCTCCGCTCACTGCTTAGCTCTAGGCAGCTCCCAGCACACTCCTCTGGATCTTGGTTTTCAGTACCTAATTCTACCCCACCACTGTATGGGGATCAAAAGCACAGAACACAGGATGCTGGGATCCAGGCCACTCAATGTGCCGCATCCATGACTGCAGTGTTTGTTCTTCTTTTTGGATATCTATTTAGTATTTCTGTGTTGATTCAATGAATATGAATACTGTAGTTTTCCTCTTATTTGCATATACCTCCTATCTAGTATCTTACAGGCATTTTGAGATTCAAAGATTTAATTACTGTGGTTTTGAAAGAAATGGTCCCATTTGGGACAGACTATAAATCGAGACTCATTTCATAAATGAGAAAGCAGGCCGTGTAAGACTGTGGAGTAGAGGCATTTCAGACAGCACATTGACAATAACTTTTTTTAATTAGTCCTATGTCTTTTTTTTCTACCTTTTTCTAGCAAAAGGTTTTGAAATTTGGTAGTGTTGTTTTGTCTTCAAAATATTTATAAAATTGAAACAAATGTATTCATCACCTATAACCACAGTCAGAATGGTGGAAAGTCAGGCTGCTCAGACATAAAACCTCAACTACTCGTCTCTGTTGATTTGTTGTGTACCATCAACTAATCTTACATGCTTGACTAATTATAAGAAGGTAGCATTTTCCTTTCTTTATATGCATTGAAATAAACACAGAGGATCCTAAAATGTTAATGTCAAGCAGACTGTTAAAATGACATTTTTGTTGTTTTACATTTGGACTACTTCAAATGCTAACTGCTAAAGGAATATTCAAAACTTCACATCATGAAAAATGCCCATAGTGACTGAAACCAGTATTTCAGATTCACAGTGAATGTTGTTATGATGATCATATTTTAAGCAATGTACTACCTAATACCAGACCTTATCTTCAGAAGTGACAGTTGAAAAAAACTGGTTTGTTTTTTTTTGTTGTGGTTTTTTTTTTTTTGCTTAGGGAACACCAATTCAAGGAAGTAAACTCAGACTGCCAGGATATCTATCAGGGAAGGGTTTCCACTCTGGAGAAGACAGCGGCATCCTGTCAACAGCAGCTACCAGAGTTAGAGCTCAGTTTGCAGGTGAGTGTCTTGACTTCAGAGCTTGATCTACCACTTCCTTTGGTTTCCACCTGAATACTTAGGGTCATGTTAGGGTTTGGAGAAGATCTTGGAAGAGTGGGAAGGAGTGAAAGTCCTACTGTCTCCACATTAGTATTGCCAAGGGTGCAACATTATCAGGATAATGGCCCTCCGTTCTCGTGGTTGCACAGCAGGGACATTCAGCTCTGGATGTGCAAATCCATGACTACAGCCTTCTTGACAATGGTATGTCCAATGTATCTGCCTAAGGAACTAGGGAAGAAGCATTTACTTAAAGGGTTCAGTTCTTCACAATATTGAAGTTATGCTCAACTGCGATGGAGCAAAGGGGTCACTTAATCATGACTTGTCCATTTCTTTTGAAAGAAGAACTGCAGGGAGCAGCTGTAGATAGAATATCCCATACAGATTTTTAACACAGTATATGAAAATAGAAAGCAGTGAAGCTGTGCTCTTCCAGGATCCTCAGAGCGGCTCTCTATAAGGGAGAGGGCTAAATGGTTAGAACAGAAGATAGCTCTGCTGGCTTTCCCTCTTATGCTCTGCAGAGCATACTGAGCAGTACTGGAAAATCCTGTTTGAAGAGTTCATGTCTTTTAAGTTACAGCTGGTTTGAAAAATGAGGCATCTAAGATTTCAGTTTCAACTTGGTGTTCTTCATGCACACAGGGAACCACATTTGTCAAGATCAAAAATATTCCATGAGTAATTGGAAAAATTATGAAAACCCACATTAATGGCTTTGTGTTTAAGAGTATTTGTTATGTTTTTTTTTCTTCATGGCACATTGTCTGGGCAGGCTTTCACTTTAGTGGGCTTGCTGTGAGCTCATTTACTCAGCCCTTTGTTTGGGAGAATGCCCTTGTTTACTTGCAGCTTTCAACTGTACAGGTTTGATTTTTTTTAAAAATTGAGATACTCATCTGCATCTCCAAGGTACATACATATATTGAGAAATCTTGAATGCATGAAGAGGCCAGATACTGAATTCTTTCAATTCATAGCTGAGAAAATGGCAGGGGAAAGAAAGGCTCTGGCTGTTGAGTGAATATACAGTGGATGTCTAGTAAGTAAAGAAAAGTGGCCAGAATTAATACATTTTTAATGAGATGTGCTAGTGACAAATTAACTATGTCTCGTATTTGATCTCACATTTCTTTCTCTTCAGTGGGAGATAGGGCATCATCTAACTTGCCTGGCAGAGGTCTAAAGTTTAGTTCAGGCAATGAAGAATATTCGGGGTTGCCAAAGACCTAGGAAAGACCCGCACACCTTTTCCATCCTTACCTCTAATACTGATGTCTATCTTCTCTCTTTCTAGAAACCAGAAGAACTCCAAGCAGACCTGGAAGCCGAGCAGGAAGCAAGGCTGGCAGCAGGTCAAGTAGTCGCCGAGGCAGTGACGCATCTGACTTTGACATTTCAGAAATCCAGTCTGTGTGCTCAGATATGTCAGAGACTGTTCCTGCTACAAGCAGACCAACACCCCGAGCAGGTTCTCGGCCTGGATCAGCGAAGCCTTCTAAAATTCCAACTCCCCAGAGAAGGCCACTAGTCAGCAAATTAGACAAGTCCTTGAAGAGATAATATGATTGGCTCTGTAAAGGTCTTTTCCTTTTACATTAAGTATTTAAGTTCGTAAGATGTAAAATATTATGTAGAAATTATTGTGAAATATTGCAAGAGGTGGATTTTTAATTCTGCAGATGGCCTTATTTGTGTATTTGTCTTCTTATTTTATGTGTATAATTTTTGTCAGATTTGTTTTTGTTTATGCCATATCCTGTGAGAAGGGGGAAGAGTTTTAATGTAAACTAACAGTTGTACACAGTAATGTGTAGAAAGTACACTAAAAATAATTGCCGAATGTACAGTGTACTGAATGTACAGTAAGTCTCCGCAACCTCAATAAAATAGGCCTATCACTATGTCATTAGTTAACAGTAAAGGATACCTCATGATTTTTCTTTAAAAAAGAAAAAGAGAATACTAAAAAGCCAAAAGACACAATTACACATTTTGAGCTAAGTAAACAAACACTAAAGGATGTACGTCAAAACTACTAAGGAATACAAACCCACATTCACAGTACCCTTATTTATACAGCATCTCTCAGAGAACTCACAGAGTTAATTAAGCACTCGCCAGTACTATGATACTCCGATACCTTGCAGCATTTCTGTGCCATTGCTTTCAATGAGGCCAGACACATTCTGGATATCTGAACTATTATTCTGTAAGAATATCAATATAAAGTGCATTCATGTAAATGTGAGGTTTTCTTTTGCTTGAGTGGATGGTAGCACTGTATCATTGAACTCATTTTGTATCAAAGCAATTTTGCTTGCAGAAAGCTCCAAAATAAACATGTCCCTTAACTTTATTTCTATTGTATTTCTTATTTTACAGGAAGATAATTTTCTGCGTTATGTTTTAGGGCATATATAATTTCAGATGACCAATAATTACCATAGGAACATAGGCTTTAATGTAATTTCCCATTATCAGCGATCAGATTTTGGTTAGCTACTGTGTTTTGTTTAATAAAACACTAAATTGTGCATATCAGATCATTTGAAATTTTATGTAATTATTGTGTGTCGACAATTATTTTCTCCATATTAAACTGACATTTATATACCATGTATGAAAGACATAAAGAGTAATTCCATTGCTCTTTTCGTCACTGAAATATTTTTGCCATTCATGGATTCTTTAAAAAGATTAATAATAGTTCATTTTCAGTGGAAAAAGGGAGTGCTGTAGAATGGCTGGGTAGATGCTGTAGTAAGTAGTGACAGAGTCCCTAGAAATTCAAAATGCTCTTTGATAATAATAGAAAGACTTGGGTAGAATTTGGTCAACATGGCAGACCAAATAGTCTAAACCTTGACTTAGATGAGATGTTGGGGGATATGGTGGAGGGCTGATGGTTGGGCTCGATGATCCCAAGGGTCTTCTCCAACCTGAATGATTCTGTGATTCTGTTCAAAACCAGAAAATGCTGTACCTTTAGTAGAGGAATTTTAGGGGAAGACTGGTTTATGGTTGGTCCCTTAGCATGTTGAAAATGAAGCAGAAGCTCAGCTGAGTGAATGATATCTGCATTCACTGCTAACATGCTCATTTGCAGTATTGGTAAGACAATGTTTTTTGAGTTGTTACAAGAGCTTCCTGCAGACTCACAAGTTGACTCACGCAATCAGTTTGTAAGAAACAGAAAAACAATATAGTTCTCAAAGGATAATTCAATCAATCAAATCCACTTGCATCAGGATTTCCTCCAACACAGAGTTGTATGAGTGTTTGTGGAAAGCAGGCAGTAACCAGTCCTACTGCAGCTCGTTTAGGAATCGGCATGCGCATTGACTGAATACTAAAGCATCAGTCTGTGCTGCGGTGCTTTATCTTGCCGTGTTTCACCTCTCCTGTTGCTGTTATTCGTCCAGTGATGGCTTTCCTAGAACATTAAATTACATTAGGATGACTTCAGTGCTTTTTGGAACCCCACAACAACCCTTGGGCAGAGAAATAGTTCGCGTTTACAGACGGTCACTGAAGCATCTCTACTTGTCAGCAGGAGAAAGGAAAGGGTAGAATTTAGACAATTGCACCGATAACTTGGCTGTAGGAGGAGATGGTGCTCAATGTGACATCCATGGTGCATTTTATAACTATGGACTGATGTTGAAGGACGTAGGTATGGCAAATCTGAGTAACTCCTTTGCACGTATAGGTACATAGTTCAGTTCCTTGTACCCCAAATGGATGGAGCAGCTCACCCCACATGAGGTAGTATTGATACCTACATGAAGCACCTTGTATGTATACCGTGATCTTAGCTTAAATGTATTTATAATGTTTCATTAATTACACAGCTTTATGGAATTTTCATGTTGCTACATTGTAACTTTACAGAAATATTAGAGCTGTGACCAGCCTCTGAGAAACCCAGTATCAACTGAAAGAACCCAAGGACTCAGTGGATTTCTGTGGCTTGTTGGCTACTGCAAAACAGGGGAGGATGAGTCTGGCACAGTGGGGAAGCTCGTTTATGGGCTTGAGAGAATCGTCCAGTATTGGAAACCCAATTAGCAGTAAATTAAATAGGACTAGGAATTCTGTTAAAAAGCCCAAATCTGTCTCCAAATGTTTACCTTCTTCCAAAAATTACTTATCTGCTTTAGACTGATACTAAGAATTCCCCAAACTAAGAGACTTTCCAAAATTCTGTTCCCTGCATTACAAAAATTAGACTGACAGAAGTCTGAAAATAAACATCAGATTCTCTGCACTTCTTGTGACCCAAGGATGAATTTGATGAAAAAGGCATATTGTGGACTTACCAGTAAGTGACAGGTAGCTCAGTTTTAGTGAGCTATTTTTGTAAAGAAAGAAGTGGTATTCAATTTCCATCTTACTGTAATTCAGAAATATTTTTTCTCTGGTACCTGCATAAGTGAGAGAGGAAAGATCAGCCTTAAAGCCACATCCCCACCTTCTTCTGTCACATGAGTTTTTACATAACCTCATCATCAGAGATGCATTTTCCCCCTTTCATTATCCTCCATCTAACAACAGTTGGTCATAAATTCTCCCAACCTGCTGGATGACCATAAGTAGAGTCAACATTTTAGTGTGGCCTAGACTCTTACACCTGCATATTCTGTGACTCTCCTGTGCAGTGAAGGAGCAGGAGTAATGGGGAGGGAAGAAGGGTTGGAAAGCCTATGGCTATGAGAACCATATTGTTTAGTGAATAATATATATTTAGCACTTGGAAAAGCTGGCTCAGTTCTAGGCTCCTTTACTTTTTCAGTCATTTTCAGCTTTCTGCATTTCTGTTTTGCTGCCTTCAAAATGGGAAAGTGTCCACAGAATTTTCTGAAATCTGCAGATGAAATCTGTAAGTAAAAAATACACCATTAGAAGAGCTAGTGGTGCCTTGTGGCTAGGCATCCTCAGCTGCTTAAGTTCAGGTATATTGTGAGCCTCTTAATTACATGCTAATGTAATGGATGACAGCAATTCAGGCTTTGCCTGCAGCACATCTCTTCCCAAAAGTGTAGGGATGAGGTTATATGCAATCTTAATTAAAAAATTAATGCATTTCGTAAAAATAAACTGATGCAAGCAGCTATGCCATACCAATGTCAGCAGGAACATTTGAACCTGTAGCTGCCTCTGCTGGTGTCTGCCTTAGGACTGGCAAGACTATCTACACCCCACACTTTGCATGTGAGAGAGGGAACATAGTGCTTATGTGTGTTGGTCACAGTATGTGTCAAGAGGACACATCTCTGTAATACTCTGTAAATAACCACAGGGATGGAAAAGAAGCATTATCTGGTTTGCTGCATCTCCAGTACAGCTGCTTTAAGAGCTTCCAGGTGTTTCCAGTTCTTAGGCTGTATGGTAGCATCTGAGCTCATCCTAGGCTAGTGATATTTAACTAGATGTTTGCTCTATGGGCCATAGTAGGGAGTGGTGATGTTAGGAGGTTTGTATCTTCACATGAGGTGAGTGGAATTTTGTAGAACAAAGGTGCTTTCCTAATGAAAATTGTTCTCTCTGCTGAATTTGAATAATGTGTTTGCAGACACGGAGGTGGGAGAGATGGTTGCCTTAGTTGCTGGCTTTTTTGGCAGGTTAAATGCAGGTAGGTTACTCATCTCTGTAGAAAAAGAAGAACATTGCAGAGGAAAAGGGAGCTCTTCAGAAATAATGGATGAGGCAGCAGCAGATTAAATTACATGTAAATTGCATGAAAATGCTTGGTGGCTGATACTGTTGTATTTTTTATGCAAATTGAAGTCCTGTTAAGACTTGCTCAGAGCTTGGCTGTTGCAAATGAAGTGGTATCTAACCTGAAGCTAAAAGAGTCTTGGCGGTGGTCATTTCATAATTAAGTAGTAGTTCTGAGCTGAAATTGTTCAAATAGTCTGAATTGCAGCTCCGGGTGCTCAAGCTACATTTCTGTATATGAAAGTTGAAGGACAGAATGATGAAGGTGAATTGCGTAACTTAGCTGGCATCCTGGATGAGTACGTACGAGAAAGTTAATAGATGTGTTCTTAGCACTTGGATGATTGAATATGAGTAAGAACCCCAAACCATAAATCAGGCCCTGTCAACATCTACAATGTTTTTTGTTCCTTGGGGAGGAGGCAGCCAGAGTGATGATAGCTCTGTCCTGACAGGAAGAGCTGACTTGGAGCTTTTTGTGGGGGTCACGATGGTCTTTCCAACATTTAGAAAAATATCCACCACCATTAATTTTTTTCCCCTCATTCTGGGGCTTGATCATAGCTCTTCCAAGTCCTCTCTTATTGGCAGAACAATGGAGACCTAGGGACCTATGGCAGAGTTTGCACTGTCTGGACTATTTTTAAAGGCAGTGAGTTCATACGATAAAGAAATATCTCTATATTTAAAAGCCTGTGATCAAAGTATAAGACAGGAAACAAGACAGTTCAAAATGAGGATGAAAAAAATAGGCTTGTAAATACTGCAAATGTTGAGCAACTCCACATTTGCTAATCAGAAGAGAGGGTGTAGCTTTGATCTAGCCACACTGATTTGAAGCTTTATAGACCAAATCAACAAAACAAGGTAATCAGGAGTAGGTAGTGTGCACCAAAGGCTACTACAGCAACTGAAGGGTGAAGTAGCTGAGCTGCTACCTGGAGTCCTCTCATCTCATGTGAACATGAGGGGACTGAAAAGTGTCTAACATATAATGCAAGCTTTTTCTTAAAAGGTACTAAGCTCTGGGAAACTGCTGATCAGTTTGGACTTGAAAAAGTGATAGAAATAATAATAAATGATTCATTAGTTGAAACCTGAATAAATACACTATGGAAGAGTTGGCTTAGCTTCTGGAGCGAAGTTACGCCTTACAAGCTGCCTGGAAGGTCTTGAAAGGATCAGTTAGTGGGGGCAAAGGTTGAGATAGACCACATGGCTTTCAAAAAAAATTCAGCAAGGTCTTTCACCACAAATTTTCAAAGAAGAAAGCACTTATGGGATCAAAAGAAAGGTCTTAATGAGGTTAAATATCATGGTAAAAGCTAGAAAAGACAGTGTAGGAGAAGGTGGTCAGTTTTAACAGAAGAAAGAGGACTGCAGTGGAGCTCTTGACAGGTTTTAACACAAAGCTGCAAACACTGGCTCAGAAGTTCCTGAAGTGCACGTTGTTGGAAGGGTGCTCTGGAAAAAAGCATCACTGCATTTCTGTGATTCATCGCGCCTCTGGGGAGGTGTGCATTGCTTTCCACTGACGCTGAGGATCCCGCAGTGACTAGCTCAGCCCTAGCCAACTAACATTTAGATGGCTAATTTAAGTAGAATGAATCCCACCCCAAATTAATGAGTTTACTTCTAGCTAAGGGTAACATGGGATGGGATTTTCATGAATGGTTTGGAAGTTCTGCTGCTGCTGACTTTATCACTAACACACCCTTTTGGTGCATTTTAGGGATATGCAAATCATGGACCATCATATAATTTAGCACTATTTCTAGTTACATTCAGGAAATGCCAACCATGTAAGATGGGTAGAGAATCCAGTCACATTATTGCTCTCAAAGACTTTAGGACCTTTTGAGCATTCCTGGGATCCTTCAGGAGCAAACCCAGGTACAAGCAACTGTGTTCCCCTCTGTGTTGCTCCCAGTCACATACACCTTTGCAAAGCACCTGCAAATCCTGTTTCCTTTGGGTTCTCCAATCATTCATCTTACTGGGATCCACTGGCATCAGTGTAAACAAATGCATCTTTCATGGGACACTGGCAGGCCATGCACATCCTCAAGACCCAGACCATTTAAAAACTTAAGTGATTGAAAAGGATACCACATTGACATGTTTCTCTTTCTTTCATGTGTCCTATGGATCAGAGGAAGATAACAGAAGGGGGTTTTCCCAAAAGATATCATCTATTCATTACTTTGGTGTGGTTGCTTAGGGTTTTTTCTTTATTTGCATTCTAAATAAGCACAATTGACTGCGGCAATGCATAAATAGCTCTTTCTGAAATGAAGAAAAATAAAAATAATTAAGTGTGAAGTTCTGGGTGTGATGAATATTTACTAAAAACTATTTCTTTGAATAGCTCTCCATTCAGTCAGAAATGAGTCCAGAGCACAGTTTATTATGTTGGAACTCAAGGGCAAAACAGACATTAATTTTAAAGCAAATTTAATTTGTTCTGTAAAAATACAATGAGATGCAGTAAACAAACCACAAATAAATTAGGCAAGCCTAACACCTTTTTCAAAAAGAAGGCAAAATGCTAGCAGTAAACGCTGTTTCTGCTCATTGTTATTGCTTTTTCCTTGCACCATGCATTTGCAAATACTTGGTACAGTTGTTCTGAACTGTACAGCAGCTCTGCAACATCTCCTATTGAAATCAGCAAACTGAATTTTCCAGCCCGTATGCGTGGCTCTGTAACAAAAGCCGAAGTGATGTTTTTCTGTGGCCAGATGGCAAGGAGGGTGTGTGAGCTGCAGCTCCTGAACTCGGGCTGAACCTCCTGGTTATGGTCCCTGCACAGGCACAGCTGCCTCCTCGCCTGGGAGACCTGGCAGCAGCTGGAGAGAAACGGCCTGTCGGGAGGTGGTGCCTCATTATTTCTGCCAATGCTTGGGAAGATTGTTAGACTGACCACAGCGTTTTCAGACACTGGAAAACCTTCATAAGTCCACTGATGTGATCACTTAGCCAACACAGGCTTCTCCATGTGATTTCTTTTTTATACACATGCTGCATTTACCTGGGAGATGAAATAGTGAAGAAATAATCTTTAATAACCTGTTACACCCCCACTCCAATTCAGGGTGGTTTTTTTAGTATTTTTTTATCCCCATCTTAGGAGGACTTATAAAATCTTTCCAGATTTTTGAGGAGGGCTTTTTTCTCAATGATGCAAAAGAATTTTAATGTAGCTCTCGTTAATGGAAAAGCTCTTCTTAATTACTAATGGAAACTTCAGCCCCTGAATTAGCGCTTAGTATTTGGTGGCTGTAAAGCTTTCCACGCAAGACAGCTCCTCCTCCCCTCTGAGCTCCCACTCTATTTCCAGCGATGTGTGTATGACTCTCCAAAAATGTTGCTGTGATCTCACGCAGTAAAATAACCGTGGTCAGTACGAGCCCAAATCCTCTGTTAGGCTGTAACAGCTACAGGAACATTAGGCTACAGCCACCAAACTCTCTCCCCATTGCAGAAGCAATGCCTTCAGGTCAGCACAGCAGGAAGCACTGCCCTCTCAGTGGCAGAGGGTAATGAAATGCGTGCGGTGGTCTGTCTATGGGCAGAGCTGGTGGCTGGGGTGGGTGGCAGGCAGCTGCTTGGTTTCACAAGAAAAGACTTCTGTGATAGCTGGGCACACTCACCCCCAGCAGTGAGAGGCCTTATTTCACCCGGCCAGACCATGCTGGTGCTGGGAAGGTTCTGCACATGTTGGCCCTCTTTCTACTACCAAGTGGCTTCACTGGGCTCAGGGCTGGCTGCTTCTTTCGGTTAGTTGCTGCATCACAAAGTGATGACTATGTGTAGAGTAAGAATTACCCCAGTAATTTCCAAAGTCTGCAACTGAATAGTTGCTGTTCTTAGTCAGAAATAGTTATCAATAACTATTCCTTAGTCAGGAATAGTTATCAGTAACAACATCACCTGTTACCACTTTTCCTCTTTGGCAGGAATCTGAGCATCTTTTCTTCATGTCCTCTGCAGGGGCATGCTGAAAGAGTGGCATGTGGAAATTTGGGAAACCTGATCTCCTTTGCTGAAGGTGCACACATGTAAATGTGTAGTGAATCCATAGCTCCAAATATGGCACAGGAGGTGAAAGTGGGACCATGCCATCACCTTGCATGTCCTGAGGGTCAAGAGAGGTGGACCAGGATTTGTGCTACTTGCCACAGCACGCAAGTACCTCGTAGGAGTAACTGAGTAGTGGGACTCAGACCTATAAGTTTATAGTTTGTTCTTTTCTAACCTTCCCTCAAGGGCAGGACTGTGTGTGTGGTAGAGATTTCCAGCTTGGTCATGGCTCTTTATACACAAAGCTTCATGATTTTTGTGTTGGAAGGACTGTAGAAGATATATTCATTTCTCCTCCTAAAGGAAGGTAGTAGATTCTGATACTTTTTTCCTTTTTTCTTAGACAATGGCTGAAATTTAGAATTAATTCCTCTAAAATTTATCTTTTTGTAGAAAATGCCATTGTGTTGGAAGGGGCAGAACTGTTTCCTGTGGTTTTTGTTAACTTTGATTTGAGTTCAACTAGTTTTGGCAGAAAAGACAGGTAGATAATGCAGACCCATTCCTTTGTTTTCCTAACTTTTTCTCTGGTTTATATTATTCTTGTCTAGTGAAACACTAGTAGAAGTAGACAATTAGTCAGGAATTTCCTAAATAGCAATGCAAACTAAAAAGGGGGATTTTCAGTCAAAATGGCAGAGATTAAGGAATCTTTTCCTTGTTTTAGATGTATGGCCTGATGTATACAGGAATGTCTTTTCATATTTTGTCTTTATATATTAGTAGTCAGACTCTGGCCCTGAATGCTATGTTATTAAACTCTAGGGTATAAGATATGGTCTCCAACTCTAGATAAATAAAAGAAAATATTTTCAAATGAGTACTCAAATGATGCTGATGGAGTTTGAGTTCAGGCACAGTGATGTCATTTGACCATTAAAAAAAAAAAAAAAACCAACAAAAATCTCTGAAAAAATACGTAATTGTGCAGCAATTATGTAGGGTATAATTGTTAAAGTACTGAAAACATTTAGAAGCACCTGTTGGATGGGCAATATTTTAGGCAGTTATTTGCAGAGTTGTATTTTGGGGGTTGGTGGTATTTTTCTGCAGTTAAGTGCCTGTGTACAAGCTTACCAGACTGAGGTCATTTGCAGTCCAACACAAGGATGTATATACATGGTTTGGAAGGTAGAGATATAATCAGTTGGATTAAAATCCAACAGGAGAAGACATAATTTTGTTGTGATATTAGCTTGCAAGGAAACATTTTGCCATAAATTGTACTGTGTAAACTCACATGTGTAGTCTCAGACTGGAGCACCAGCTGTGTCTATCGCTGGAGAGATCTAGTTAACAATGTGTGTCAGAGAAAATAAAAGCATAATTTATTCATACCTCTTAGAATAGCAGAAATTAGGCTGAAATCCATGTGCCTGTAGACAAAAGATTTTGTCCTAGTTTGTGTCCTGCTCAAAGATGCTATATCACAGTGATTAAATGCCACTGAGATGGATGGCAAAAAAAAAAAAAAAAAAAAAGAAAAGGCAAATTAAAGCATAGTTCCTAATTAAAGTCTGAAACAAGTGTGGAACTGAAGTAGAAATAACTGTCAGAACTTGCCAGTTAAAGTATGAGCAGCAAGTCCTGCAGCACAAAGCTGTTTTCTTGGCTCCAAGCATGTGGGTGGGTGGGTGGGTGGGAGGTGAGTTTGGGATTGACTTGATCAAGCCTGGAGAAAGATGGCTAAAAATCAAGTTACATTTACATTTTTTTTTTAAGTCAGTGTCTAGCTGTGGTTTTTGTCAAGGTTTTTCTTCAGTTAGTCTTTAAGGAGGGAAGACCGTCCAAAAGAAAACAAGGAGTCTCAGATTTAATGTTGTCTCTTGCAATAGCTATTCTTTGGCAGGGCTCTGTTCTGGCAGTAAAGCAGAAGATGAACGGTGTTTCTTCAAGCTGGTAAAACATCGAGGGAGTCTTTAGTCAGAGGGACTTTGCAAAATGGTGTAAAGAAGCAAGCCAGCGTTTCAGGCTGGATGATATTGGGACATTTCTTGAGCTGGTATTTCTTGACACAGTTCTGAAAGACACCAGTATAAAGTACTTGTCTTGGTGATCATTCTATAGTTAAAAAAAAAAAAGAAAGTCAAATTACTGGAAATATGAAAAATACCATATGTGATATTTTCCTGGCTAGTCTTGGTTTGCCTCATAAATGCTTTGGTGATGCTATGATTCCAATAAGCATTAATATAACAAAACACATTCTGTTTTCAGCACTTCTGATGGTGAGTCTCCTCTCAAATCTCTAACTCTTTGTTGTCTGGTCTGGTGAAGTGGTTACGGCACTCTGCCAGCACTTTTCCTCTCTCACTAAACTGAAGGCTGTATTGACAGAGATGACCGTCAGAGTTGGCAAAATAGAGATGGCATTTCTTGCTCATAGGGGGGTTGGTTTTCTTGTTCTTGGATTTCATGGTTCTGGGTGGAAAAATTGTAATGACTATTTGGTACTTCTGTTTCCCATGATGAATGAAACTGAGAAATAAAGTGCAATGTGAGAATGCAAAAGTCAATATATGCAAGTACTTGAAAAATCTCAGATAAATGCAGGTCTAACTTCAATTTTCAGTGGTTTGCCTTAGGGTATTTTTTCCTGTTCATACATATCTCTTCCTAGCATATCACAAAGTTCACCTGGAGAATGGAATTCAAAACGTACTGAAACACTTTTTTTTTTTTTTTTTCTTTTTTTCTGAGGCCAATAGGTGGTTGATTTAGAACGGGGTAACTATTCTGTGCACTTCCAAACTTTCTCTGATGTTAGAGATAATGTGTTATCTAAGTTTTGCTCAAAAGAGATGTTTAATATTAAAGATCAGATGAGATGAGAAAGCAGAAAAACACCTCTTGGTAAAGTTAGAATTGCTCTGATCAATGTGGCCTAAAGAGCAAATGCTCAAATGCATCTTGTTTCTAGAGGTAGCATGTACCAAAACTGCCTACAGGGTAGAAGTGATCAGTCCTTGTAGGAAGTGTCCTAAATATGAACTTGTGATAACTGTGGCACTGCTGGTCCCTTATTCTAGTATCTCTAATGTCTGCAGAGTGCTGCTCTGTGCTTACCATTTTACAACTGCTAAAGAGCAGAAAAGGAAAGCAGGAATACGCCACCTATGCAGATAGGAAATGGAGCAGCAGATTAAACAATTTGGCTGGGAATATTCAGGAAATTTGCTGGCAAATCAGGAAACTGGTTTGGCACATGGTAATCTTCATCAAGTCCTCAACCCGAAAAGAATATTCCTCTTTCCTGCACATCATTATTTAATTATGTCTGCTTAGGAATCTAACTTTAATTCTTCTTATCTGAAAAGACATCCTGGGTTATCTGGAAATTTAAATTATGATTAATTTTAAAAATAGTTAAATGTCAGTGTTTACTCATAGAGGATTATCTGGTAGAGAAGACATTGGATGTGCTAGATACAAATGTACAAGTCAAGTAGTTACACTACACTGTCCATCAAGTGGTTCTGCTAGGGAACACAGGCTCAAGGGTAACACAAACATGAATATGAATTTATCTTTCAGTTTGGGTCTCTGGAATGTTTCTGTTTTAATAATGTTCTAATAAAATCAAAACATTGAATCTTTCCCAGAAAAGTTATAAATAGAAATTAGGCACCCTCCTTGTTAGGCAGAAGGATAAACTACAAAAGGAGATTGTTCCAAAATGAAAAAATCCAATTAAAAATGCTGAAGTTTTACTTGTATCTCAGAGCTGCTGCACTTGTGTAATAAGCAGCTGTTATTTCTCCTTCATTTTTCCATGTAATTGATTTATTCTCATGACTGAGAATGGCATGATGCAGCACTAACAAGACAAATGGCCTTTCTGCACAGTGGCCCCACCGTGTCTCTGACGGGTGAGCTGATGGTGATCTTAAAAGTCTAAGAGGCCTCAGCAGCTTTGGGGCTGTGCAAACCATACAACCAGAATCCCCTAGGAAGATAGGTCAAAATGTGCTTCTGTTCCTGTTATAATCCACATCACTTTTTTGGGTCTGGAACTTGCTCCGTAGATGATAAAAAACTGGGAGGAGTGGCTGATACACCAGAGGGTTGTGCTGCCACTGAGAGGAATCTCAACAGGCTGGAGAAATGGCAGGCAGGAACCTCATGATGTTCACCAAAGGGCAGTACAAAGTCCTGCACCTGGGGAGGAATAATCCCAAGCACCAGGACAGGCTGGGGTTGACCAGCTGGAAAGCAGCTTTGCAGAAAAGGCCCTGGGGCTCCTTGTGGACACCAAGTTGATGATGAGCCATCAGCGTGCCCTTGCGGCAAAGGCAGCAAAGGCGACCACATATTCCGGGCTGCATTAGCAAAAGCATTGCCAGCAGGGATCCTTCTGCTCTGCTCAGCCCTGGTGAGACCACATCTGGGGTGCTGTGTCCAGTTCTGGGCTCCCCAGTGCAAGACATGGACATACTGGAGGGAGCCCAGCAAAGAGTCACAATGATGACGGGAATGGAGCATTTTACACAGAGAATTTATCTGATTGGGGGAGAGATGGGAGTAAAGAAGATGGAGGTAGACTCTTCTCAGTAGTATCCTGTGAAAGGACAAAAGGCAATGGGCACAAGCTGAAATACAGGAAGAATACTTAGAAGAGACTTTCTGCTGTGAAGGTGATTGCATGCTGGAACAGGTTGCCTAGACAAGCTGGGGAATTGACATCCTTGGAGACATTAAAAACCTGACTGAACATAGTGCTGAGTGGCATGCTCTAGCTGACCATCCTCTGAGCAAGGGGCTTGGACTAAAGGATCTCCAGAGGTCCCTACCAACCTCCACAGTTCTCTGATTCTGTGAATTATACCCTCATCTTTAGAACATACAAAATCATATTTTTAATGATATTTGATATTTATAGTACTACTGAATCTAGAAGCATCAGCCTGTGGCTCCTGGGAAGCTCTCAGTACAGGTAGACAAGACTTAGGACCATGAAAGAGAAGGGCAAAGAAACAAAGTGATTTGCTGAAGGCAAGCTGCAAGTCATATCTTTCTCATTCCTTACACAGTGCTCTATTCACAAGTTCTTTTTTTCTTTTTTTTCCTTTCCCCCAAAAACACTCTTATTTTGTTTCAAAGTCTGCATGGGTAATGAATGAGATATGAATGCACAGATCTTGCTTGTTATAAATATACTAATATAGATTATATTTCTGAACCAAGTTTGCCCTCAATTCAGCACTTTGGGGAAACAGAGGTACATTCATTCTGTGAGAACCTCTTCAAAGATCTATTCACAGCCACTCATGGGAAGTGCTACATCTCTGGGCATGTGTGAGAGAAAAAGCACTTTAATTGAATGCATGAGTAACTAACTGACTGCCAGATTGAGACTGGCCTCTGTACAAGCCCAAAGTTGCTCATGTTCTGCTGGGAGCAAGAAACCACTGCTGGGTCACCCCATCCTCTTACTCTATGAGCTGCCCAGTAGACCAGGCACTGCAGAATGAAGACAAATCCTCACCTGCTCTGTCAAGGTAGTCATGGGGGCTGAAAACAAGGCTCCATGCAATATTGATCACCTCCTAAATGTGACCTCTGTCTATGTACAGAGCTGTGAGCTGTAGGTACTCAAATAGAGTTAAATGTTTTTAAATTTGCATAGGAAAGGAAAGTTTTTGGAGTGATGGGAATTAAGACTAGTCTGGGGTACAAAACTGCTGTGAAAGGGAAGGGACAGTTTCATGGTTTTATGCAGTGTTCTTTTGACTATTTTTTTCTATAGATACCAGCATACCCTTTGGTCTCTGTTTGAATTTTGCTTGAACTGGACATGTCCGCTCAAGAGCAAAATTTGGCTTTAGCTTCCCTACAGTGCTGTGGGATGTTATTCTACATGTATGCATGACTCTTGCTCCATAGATGGGGAAGAAGTCACAAGTCATGTAATTTTAAACGTGGGCTCCAGTTTCACTCTGTGCCTTTGCTTGCTTGCTGTATAATATGTTTCATTTTCTGTCCTTCCGTTTTTAAAAGCTAATCTACTCATGCTTTCCTAAAAAAACCCCTGATGCATCATGACTAATAACACAAAGCTTCCATAAAGAAGGTGAAACAGGATGGGCAAAGGCATCAGGGTACCCAGGGATGCACTTACACTGTTCATTAAAAATACATGAATATGCTTCAGGAGATTTGATAAACATTGATTTTGCTCATAGAGAGCAAAAGATAAAAAAGCAGCTCCCCTCCTCTTTTTCTGCAAAATGAAAGGAACTGATGTAATTGTTCTAAATTCAGTACAATGAAGCGCTTTCGGACCAGTGCCAGCAGTGTATTTCCTGCCAGTGTCTGCTCCTCCAATCAGTTTAATTATGAGCAATTGTTTGGGTTGCGCTGTGAAGAAATATTAGAGAATGGAAAAAAGAACATACTTCAGGTCATTATTTTGCAACTGATTCATGGTTTGGCAGAAACCATTAACTAGATTTTATGCTTTACAACACTGTAATAGTATCAGCATGGATCAACCTTGCCATATAAGCACATACAGCACAAATCCACCATTTATTTTGACAAGGTTCTAGTTGAAGCATTTGAAAAATGCTGAAATAACATCAGCTATTGGCTAGAATTTTTGGTTAATCGTGTGCCTGTTCTTATCCAAGGGATCTAAGTAGGCTATGAAAAAACTGGCTATTGTTAATGCCTCCTATGTTTATCTGTCATGTCAAATCTTGATGATGATTCTTCTTGTGCTTGACACACATCTCATGTCTTGCTGCTACACGCAGAGGCGTTTTGTAATCCTAGATCAGTTATTTTGGAGGGGCAGACTGTGGGAAGATGGTTCTTTTCCCAGCTTGCAGGATTGCTCTCCTACTGACAGTTTGTTTTCCTTGGGATGCTGAAGACTTAACTGAGCTAACTGGATTGCTCTGGAAGTGAATCCTGATTAAAGTGTCCCTCAGCTTGTGTGGAATGGTTTCAATGCGGACTAGATAGGGTGGTTGCTGGGGCAGTACTTCTGTGCTGAATGGTCTTAGTGCAGAGTTCTTGCAGGACAAACCCCAAAATGCCAATTAGCGCTGCTTGGCAGCCTGGTCAGCCACCAGGACAGGAGCCAGCCAGGCATGGCACTCAGTTCTGGAGCAGAGGAGGTCTTCACGTTGCTGGGGCTCATGTAGCCACTCTTGGTGTCATTCCTCTACAAGAGGAGGATTTTAGATTTCAGGCATTGTCAGATAATATTTATCAGCAAACTAAAAAAAAAAACAAAACCCTTGGAACACAGAAAACGATGAATTTATAACACCTGTGGCAAGTGTTAGTTTTCATGGGTTCATGCCTAGATCAGATATATGACATGCTGCAACAGTGTGCTCCCTCCGGGAATGTAACATAAACTAGTCCGATCTGGATCCCGTTCCAACAGAAAACAAAAGATGCACTTGTTTTCAGATTTGCTAATGGAAAAATGTTCTTTTTTTCCAACTCTAGTGTGACTTGTGTACACTCCTGTGTTTTCTGATACCAGAATGAATCTTGGATAACTAATGCATCTCTCCTTGCACCAAGTAATATGGGATTAAAGCAAATAAATTGGGTAAATGCTGCAGGTGGCATTTTACATCTCTGCCAGGTTCTGCAGTCTTTACATTAAGCATGTTTCTTAGATGTAGTTTAAGCCTGTAAAGTTCAAGGGGTGCAAGGATGCAGCTCTTTGTAAAAACAAGGGGATCCAGCTGCAAATCATCCAGGACTTGGACTGCTGCAATTCTGCTGTTAACGTGTGAGCAATGTAATTTCTGGCAATGAAGTTCCGAATTTCAACAGAATTCAGAAATAATAGAGGAACTGAAGTTCTGTGTTTGGATCCTATGTTTAGTACTTCTGTGTATCTGCTTAGCCTGAAGCTCATTTAAAATGAAGAGAGCATATTTTGCCTGATGGAGTGCTGCACCTCGGTTACCTAAGTGTGTCTGGGAAAACCATTTTCCATTAGGAAGCCGTGTTTCCTGTGAATATGAAATCCTTCCCTTCTTGTAGAGATGTTACAGAAGGAACAGTAATGTTGGTTGCTGCTGGAAACAGAGGCTGGGGAAACGAAACTGATCTCTGGAAATATACAATCAAAAGCATAATGGCAGATAAGGAGATAAGACCATGTGATATGTCATAGGTGTTACCAGGGAAGAGTAGAGATTAAAATCGTGCTATCCTAGGTCAATTTAATAGAATAAAACCATGAAAAATGATTTTATTCTAGCCACTGACATAGCTAATGAATAAGGGCAGAGGTGGGTCTCATAAAGAAATTTCCATTACCACTGATGTTTTTAAGCTTTGTATTTTGACAACAGTCTAAAAATAAAATTAGTTATGTTGCCAGATTTATAACTCTTTTATATTTTCCAGCTGTATTCTTAGAGTTACCCAGAAAAGTGTCGTTGATTTGAGAGCATGGCTATGATCTGCTTTGCCACTGTTACCTTCTTCTGCTGTATCCCTAGGAATGGTAGAAATAAGAAGAGAACTTATCTGGGTCTTTTACCAGCCTCATTATATTGCTTAACATTACTTGCTGACTGTAAGCTTTTTGTCTCCCTGACATCCTCTGGTTATTCAGTGTTGAACCTCATCTTTCATTGTACTGCCCCATCACTGAGTTATGTTATATCCTCACAATTCCTTCCTTTCATTTGTGGTAAGCTGCCTCTTTTTCTATACCATTTATGAGTACATTGAAAGGCACAGTTCTCTACAGGAACATAACCTCCACTATGAAATCTGTTTATTATTTCTGCCTTTTCTTCTCCTACCATTAAAAACATTTCTTTATAAAAGCTCTCCCTTTTTCCTTAACACCAGCCTTAGTTTATTAGGGGTTTTTGGGAAGGACCTTGTTCAGATCTTTTTGGAAATCCAAGAAAACTACTTCAGGTATATCACCCTTGCAGTACTCGGTAGTTTGTTGAGATGTGACTTCCCTGTTTTCTAGGAACACTCCTCCTCAGGCTATCGTGTCGGGCAGTGTCTGCTGCTTCTATTTCTTGCTACAGTTTCTACCAATTTCTCAAGTCCAGAAGTCAAATTTATTGGTTAGTAGCTCTTCAAGTCACACAGATGTCTTTTTTTTTATTTATTTATTTTTTGCTTTTTTTAACCCTAAATTTTCTACTTCACATTTTTCTGCTACTGTCACTGTTTTATAACAGTAGCTGGAGTTGGTTGTTACTACCAAGGAACAGTTTCAGTCTCTATATAGCATCTCCTAATGGATTTATATGGTCTTTGAATCCACCTTAGTGTATAAATGAACTGTAAATTACACAGTGCATGTCAGGAATTAGACTTCTGCTGAGAGTCACTAGCTGTGTTTATAGCAGTGAATTACGCAGTGCCTGAGCACTGGTACCCAGTCCCATCTGTAGCTCATCTGTTAAGCTCTTGGAAAGGTCTATGGCATGTTTTTGGCCTGAACCATCTTTCACCCTTGTAAGCAATTCCTGGGCAAAATTTGGGACTTGGGAGCAGTCCTCATCCTGTGCTAATAGCTGGTTTGGATGCAGCCCCCTTATTTTGAAGAGTGGATTTAGTGGTAGGGATGTGAATTGCTCCATGGCATCTGGCCTGGGTGCTGGGGAATGGTCCCAGTTCTGGTCAACGTACAGCTGAAACCGTGGTGCTCAGTGTGCCGTGCCAGGGACTCTGCTAGGTACCAGCCTACAACTGCTCTTGGGTGAAGGGTTTTATCTATTCATTTTCCTTCAGAAGAACATCTCAGAAGATCCCAGCACATCTCCCGTGAACAACTGGCTGAGCTATAGTTTATTTGCACAGCCTTATTTATATTTCATTTGGAGACACACAGCGGTTTTCTTTCATCTCTGTATGCTGATTTCTCCTGAAAACCTGTCACAAGGCAGTGCCCGTCTGCACATGTGACGGCTCTGGTGGCTCATTGGCACGGTTTCCCTTGTCCCATATGAGGTGCCCCACGTTCCTCTGGCAGTGCTGGCTGCGTGAACGCCCTTCTCAGCTGGGGCCACATGTCATTTGGATTTGTGAGTTGGTCTCTTCAGCCTGGGTTTTTTACCCCCTTTGTTCAGTCTCATCACAGAGCTCTTGGTTCTGCCCTGCTGCACTGGGATGAGCGCTCCCATCCTCATGCAGTGTCCGTGCACAGCGATCACAGATAAGGTCCTTCAGTAGTGCTCCCATCTTTTGGATGTTGTTCATTTTTCTGACAGTAAGTGCTACTCACATTCATGGTGGTGTTCTTTCATGGCACTCACTGATTTAAATCTCCTGTAATGTTTTAAAGAGCCTTTATTTCATGGTAAGAATCCTTAGTTTCACCTGATTTTCGTGTATTTAAAGTGGACAAAAGTCTTTGGAGACACACTGATACTTTCTCTTGCTCTTCCCCCATGTCTTCTTCCTTGCAGTGCCCTTGGCACAGTCACCCAGCAAATGAGCTTGTACCCCATTTCCTACCAAGGCTCTCTACCAACTTTCATACAAGAGAAAGCAGACACCTTTATAAGCCTCCACAGGCTGATCCCTTCCACCCAGCCTATTTGCTTAAAGGTAGTGAGATTTGAACTCCAGGGAGATATCCCAGCAGAGCAGCGCTGTGGCTCTGGCTGTGCCTGGCCAGCTCGTACAGCCCAAAAGGAGGATTGATTGACTCGAGCTGGCATCATTAAGCTACTGCAGAGACCCAAACTAATAGCTGTGCAGCCTGTTGGCCTTACAGTATAAAATCAAAAACTTCTTAGTTTTCATATCCTGTCTCTGACACTGGCCAACAGCAGATGCTTTGGCTAATGATGTTTATAACCAGACAATCTTGTTGAGAGTCACCCTTGATATTGCTAAAATGACAATCTACTGTGTGGTACATATACGACCTTAAATTTAAGCTCTATGGAAAATACCCACAATTAGTATATTACACAACAGTGTAAGAAACTCTCTGGGTACTGCTATAATACGAATTATTTCAAGCTGACATTTATTGCAAATTATCTGTTTTCAGTTTTTTGGCCCTCAAGAATAGCTTGCATTGTGCTCTTAGAGTCGTGTTGATGGATGTCTCAATCTCTCACCTCAAGCTTTGGCTAGAGTATAAACTCTGCAAGAAGGACTGGCTTTGCAGCTTTGTGCATATTTTTAGTGTTTTAAAATCCCCTAGTTTTATAATACTTTTTTTTTTTGTTGATCAGGCTGTTTACTCTGCAAATCTATTAATAAAGACAAAAACCTTCTAGGTCTCTCAAATGTTCTTATCAGAAAAGAAAATACATATCACTACATAAATAGTAAAAACCCAGTTCATTCTTTTTCTAATTATAGAGTAATTTTCCACAGGGTGAGCAATGAAAATAGTTGTCTGAAGGAAACTTATGCTTTTGCTTTTGGGGGTTACTGGCTTTTGATTCAAATTCAACTTTTATCCTTTGGTTCATTTTTCTGGTTTGCCTCATGAGAGGAAATCTCCCTTTGTTTGCAACCTGCTGTCTAGCAGAATATGTGAAAAATGTGAAGATGGAGAGTTTTATGGGATCACTAACAAACTGTACTTCTGATTGGAACTTTTCTTCACAAATGTAGATATAATTCCTTTATTTTTTCTTAGATCTAATTTTTAAGTTCATGCCTTCAGTCTGTATCAACTTGCCTTGTTCTGGTGTGGCTCCTTTCTAAGCAAAAAAAGCTCCAGCATTAAAAAAATGAATTGCTATAGCTTTTAGGTTCTAAGTGCAAATACAAGTCCTCTAATTAGTACTCAAGCAGTCCAAAATGGTTGTGGTTATCTTCTGTCATTTATATTATCTCTATTCAAAGAAACTAAAGGGAATCCTGTCCTGCCTGGGTACACTGTAGTTCTTCCATGCAGTTTCCAACAAAGTGTAGGTTTTTCTACGTGGATGCCACAGCTGGAGGGCAATCCAAGCTTCCTGTCAGAAGCATCTTCTAAGCACAAATTGTCATGCAGACAAACCTCAGAAATCTGCATCATTTGCAGACTTTTCCACTTTTCTCTTGGCATTCAAAGGACTGAGATAAAATTGCCAAGACTGAGGGATGCTGCACCAAGAGAAGAGTCTTGTGATGGGAAGGGTCACCACCACTGGCTGAAGGGACTGCTATATCCTCTCTGTTGAAATCAGATCATGTGTTGTTGGACTGAGGATCTGACACAAGTCTATGCTTGGGGTTGAAAAAGAAAAATAGAGCTCAAAGGAAATTAAATTTGTACTACACACATTTTGATGGCTGACAATTAATTATTGGCCACTACAAAGTCTAGAAAAAACAGTACCTGTTTAACTCTGTTCTGTGTTCAGTAAATCACCTAATCCGGTGCTATTTCTGCAGTAATTTTCCTGATGTTTCTAATGATATTGCATGGGAAGTGATTTTCTACCACAGGTGTCACAGGTATTTTGCTAAACATTATTTCAATACCAATTCAGACTACAGGGAATGAGGAAGGAAGTGGGATGCTCATAGGACTTTGGAGATTTCTCTGCCATATCTACCTCACACCAAAAAAGAGTTCTTCCCTGTAGGAATTTAAAAGTAAGTAACATGAAACTAGGCTGTCAAGTAAAAACATACCTGGAAAGCTTAAGGAAAAAACATTTAAAAATTATGGCCACTGGCTTGTTTGAAGCAGAAAATATCCTGTCCAGACCGTTCTTCAGAAAAACTGCAATTTAATCTGTGCAGCAGTTGTGGAAAAGAGTAACTGTTATGAATAACCGTGAAGGGCAGAGAGTGGTTAAAAAATAGACTATGGGGAAGAGGACAATGCAGCTGGTGTCTCAAACCCTCTCACGAGGCTGAAGGTCAAGAGCTGTAAAGAAGCCCAGTCAGTAAAGGAGGTTAGCTTGACAGAAGCATCCATAGATGGTAATGAAAGGAAGCAATTAGACCAGCTGCTCTCATGGTATGCTGGTGTGTTCTCCAAGAACAACGAAGAATTTGGATGACAGGGTTGAGTGCAGTGCTGTTCTGTGCTAAACCACTGAATGCTCCTGGGAAGCAGAGCTTACGCTGGTTGCCCTGCCATCTAGGAGCTGGGTAGAAATGTTAAATTACAGTCTGGGGAATGGCCTGACTGTGCATCCTATGGTGCTGCCAACATCCTTGGTTGTCTAGGCAGTTCTATATTCATGGGTGGTTTCAATTTTTGCCATGATACACTTACTGCCTTTGAAGGAGCTTGTTAGCACAGGTACAGTGGCACCACCAGCAGCTATCAGGATCTCTTTTGGAAGTGGATCAGCTATCTGTGTGTTGTGCCTGCACAAGATAACCACCCCTAGGAGGGCTGAGGGCCAGAGCTTCCTGGGCACTGCTTCCCATCCCTGGGGGAGAATGGCTGAAAGCCTGCTGAGGCATGCACCAAACCCTCTCCTCTGCAGGCAGTGCTGATCACCCTGCCTGCACCTTGGCTGCTGCCTGCAGAGACAGGGGTTGTTCCAGTAACACACTTTTAGCACTCTGGGTGCATTAGCCTGGGGGCACTGCCAGACTTGAGCGGGCCACACACACATACATGCTGCTGGAGGAGTCTGTGCTGAGCCCTGCCAGATCCACAAGCCATTTCGGTCTCTACGCAACACATTCCTTTTCCCTCTTCCTTCTACCCAGACATACACTATCTAGGATTTTCATTCTTCTGAGCAGTCCCTCATTTCCTTGGATGAAATTTATTTTAATTATATAAAATCTCAGAGGAGACTTGATGCTACATGCTGACTACAGGAAGTTTAATCTCCAGCCTGTTCAACATAGATACCTGCCTCTCTGCATGGTAAGCACCCCAAATTAAATTTGAAGGAAAAAGATTTCATTTTTTTATCTCTGCTTGCTTGGTTTTGTTTTCTTTTGTTAATTTTGTTGCTCACGAGATTCTGTTAGGTTCAGCTGAGAATTTAAAACACCAGTCTTTGTGTCAGCCTCTGGATGATTGTGAGTCTCCTGAGTTAGGTGCAAGACCTCAGGTTAGGTTCCCCATTGCAGTGCTTCCTGCAACTTCTGATTTTGGAAGATCTTTGAATGTTTTGCACAACCTTCACATTATTTCTCTAGAACATGGAAGAAACAGCTAATATTAGAAGAAAAGATTGTAAAGCTTGTAACTGAGCCAGTTTCTAAATCTAGAGTGCAAAGGTATGCAACCATTTAAAACAAGAAATCTAACCCGCTCCTGGAGTAGTTTGGTACAAACCAGTTGTTAAAGAGTGTTGATATGAACGGTGTGACTAAAGCAGGTACATGCTTCTCCCTCCCACAAGGATCTTTCCTCAGTGTCTGTTAACCCACCTGCTTGCTAATTCTAAACACACTGACTCAGGCTCCTCATTAATCTCCACTTAGAAATGTGACCAAGACCAGAAAGACCATAAATGGGGACAAGACCAGAAAGAAAGTAGCACAGATATTGAAGTAACCAAGAAGAAAAGAGACACATGGTGAATGAGAAAATGGAGAAGCTTACGGTTTTGGTGCAAAGTCTCCAAAAATTTGGCTGACAGGTGAAAGCAGTTCAAGTAAGAGATTTGCCTTTTCATAAGGACAAATGAAGATACTTTAGGATGTGAAATGTAGGTGATTTTTCTGAGTGTTACAGAATTAGTAACTGGTAATATCTTTAATGGCCTAGATATTCTGAGGAAGAGCAGACTGGTTATTAGGTATTGCTGTGCAGATTCTGCACAGTCTTACATCCCCAAAAAGAAGGAAATTTTGGAGATGGGTCAGGAGAAGAAGAACCAAGAAAGGGAAAAACCTTAAAAGCTTTTATTATAGAGCTGGGCTGGTTGAGACAAATGTGCAGTCCTGGGGGGATGATGATGCCAGATTGTATGAGTCAGATACTGTCCTGAGAAAAAGTTTAGTAGGCAATCATAAAGCCAGACTTTAAAAATACAATTAGATTCTGAATTTCATGCTGAACAGGAAGAAATAGAAGAACTGCAAGCTGTGGAGGAATTTTTGCAGATCTCAGTATTGAAAATGTCAAGACTGTGAAGACTTTTTGAAGATACTGCCACAGTCCACTAGATAATTAGGCAGAACAAATAATTAAACATCAGTCCTAAACCATGTATTATACTATTTTTTTCTCTTTGTGATGGTTATGGTGAGAGTCTTTCATAATCTTAAGTTTTTCCTTGCAAAGTTAGGAAACTTAAGACATCTTCCCAGCATATGCTTTTGTGTGTATAAGTAATTTTATTTGTACTTTTTTCTCCTTAGTTTTTTTTATTGGTATAATTTTTAACAATGGATCAAGAAGTAATTTAGTGGTCAAGAAGTAATTTTAGTTTAAAAAAATCCAAACCCACAACTCAGAAAGTGCTGTAATGGCAGCAGAAATACTCTCATTTGCCACTCATGATGTACTGAAATAGTTGTGCTAGAGCATTGTACACATCACTGTGAGTCAGTTTAAATTCATTATCAAGTCTGTATCATCTAGTAAGAGGTAACACCTCTCACCTGTCAAATCTACCCTGGCATCTGGCTTTATTTCCTACACAGACTCATTAGATTCCTGCCTTGGGAGTCTGTGCTACACTCTCCAACTGTCTTGGTAACATCCCAAATTGTATTTTTCCCTGGTGAAAGCCTGAAGGAAAAGAAAAAGTTAAAAACTACAGGTCCAGCACTGAGAGGTAATGTCAGAAGTACTGTATAATGAGATCTCTGAAGTAACTATTTTAGTATTTAACGTATTGATGAAGTTTCAGATGTAACACTGCACTTTCAAGAAAGATGTGGACCAGTTGGACAGAGTCCAGAAGCAAACAAAAAGAATTACAGAGGTTTAAAAAAATCATGCCCTATGAGTTGAAGGCACTGGGGTTGTTTAGTCTAGAGAAAAGAAGACTGAGAGGAGACATGATAACAGTGTTTGTTAAAATATTTTAAAGGATACTTGAAGAAGGAAAGGAATTAATGATTTGTTCCAGTGGGGAAAGTACAAGAAGCAGTGGTCTTAAATAGCAGTAAGGGAGATTTCTGTTAAACTTTAAGGAAAAATAAACTGTTTTAATAGTAAAGATAGCCAAGCACTGGAAGTTCTTGACAGGAGAAGTGGAGGTGGTAGGAGCCCATTATTAGAATTCTGTAAAATATGTGTCTATACATACATACTATGCCTATGAATATGTAAATATCCAAAGTTTGATGAAGGGTTTAGTTCAGTGATGAGCTGTGGTGAGCTGCATGGTCTTTTACGGACACTTGAGGATAACTGTTCTTCCACCATGACATGAAAAGAGCTAATGAAGAAAACGAAGAAGCTGTTGCTTGTCCCACGTGGGTGGTTTCAGTCACTCAGGGCATGACACCTGGATTTTGGTAATGCAGAAGTAGGGCTCTAGGGCTGTGCAAAAGGAGGCACTTGAAGGCAGGCCTTGGGGTGCAGGTAGGTGTCAGCTCTGTGGGTGCTGCTGGTCAGATGCTGCTGTTCAAGATAGAAATGACCTTGCCTTGAAGCTTTCAAGGTGGTTTCTAGAGCCTAGCTTCTTTCTCTTTTCTTCTGTTCTCCTAGTACTCCTGTGTGCTCATGCCAGGGCACCTAGTCTCCCATGAACTGGAGAACGCTGTCCTGCTTATGTGTATTTGCCTGCCTGCCTTTCAGCTTTCACTGACATCCCTTGGGCAGCAAAGACCACTTGGGCCATCTCCACTCCTTTCCAGGCTCCAGATCCTCTAATCAGCATTTCAGGCCATGGATGTTTCTCTTGAGGCTACACTCTTTCAGTGCTTGATGTAGTTTTTCTACTTAGGTCTGTTTACAGTCTGGGTGGGACTGATGTCCCATCATCCCCAGAATACCTCCTTGTAAACTGCCACTTTCTGCCTTCCTTAGGAATTATCTGAAATCCATATGTACAGGATGGCAGCCAGAGGGTGGTGGACCTGCTTTAAGGTGTGAGCTTATCTGCCTCATTAAATAACCAGGAGAAGCTGACTGCAACTTTCCTTCAAAAAGCTCAGTCATACCAACAGCAGAAGATTAGGGTATAAATAATCCATTTGGCAGGGTTAATAAAAAAATACCTCTCTGTTGCTCAGCACTTGTTTTTCATCGATTTTCTTAGTTACGCTGCCTCACTGCCTCTGGCACCCATTATGCAGTTTCTATTTTGGGAAGCTCCCTGAGTAACTGCTCTCAGGGGACCAGAAGGTTATGGGGCTTTCTTTTAAAACTAGATTTGTTCCTGGCATGCCTGTAGCATGGTAAGCAAATGGAGATCCCATTCACCAGCTGTACTTTGAAATCACACACATCTCATAAAGCAGGTCTAAGCAGCTAAGACCATATGTCACATAAGGTAGGTGCATCCCCAGCTCCCCTCCTTCCTTGAAAGTGCCTTCTAGCTGTCTGAGAACCTCAGTCTCTAAATCACTCCCTGAGGTTAGGTGTGCTCTCTGGAGTTTTGTTCTCTAAGCCTCAGGGATCAGTACAAATTTAAGAATTTAAGCTTTCCTTCTTTTCCTTCCTCTGGTTCCTCAGAGCCTGCCCTGGCCATCTGGTCGCATGCCTCATGGCTTTTAGCGCCAGCAAGGGGCCAAGACAAAGGAGCCATTCTGCAGTTCAGATTCCAATTCCATACAAAAGCGGTTAGATAGGCATCTCTATCTTCCTCCCTCCTGGAGACCCAGGCTATCGTTTAGCACTTGAGCCCCCTGTGGAGCTCGCATTGTGTCCTGCTTCTCCCCTCTCCATTCTGGGGGGTCTGGCTTCTTGGTTTCCTGTGCATACCCACGTTATTTGTCCCAGCTGCAAGGTGCCTTCCTCCCAGCCATCGTTCATGCCCTTGCTTGGCAAGTTGCTTTTCTGTTTCCAGCTGCAGCTTTTGTCACTGCTTCGTATAATTCAGGAAATGGACCCCAGGGCAGGAAGGTGCTGCTATACCAGGGCAGGAGCCCTAGCTGCATCCCTCACTGTCCTTGACCCTGCTGGATCCCCCTTGCCATAAAGGCAAGCTCTATTTTTCTGAACAGAGCCATGCTATGCTGCCCAAGCATCCAACAAGTGCAAGATGTGTCTTATTTCTGTCTTACTTACTGCTTGTTTCTGGGCTTTCCATAAGCCGTTTATTAAGATATACTTGTACCTAGTGTATTCTTTTCCAGTAGGCTTAATCTCTCCCTGCAGGAAAAGAGTATAAACCACCCTTGTGCTACCTTTGATAATCCTTCTTGTTTTGTTTTCTACAACCACAATTGCAAGGATAGTTACAACTGAGAGACTCTTGGCAGATATTCTGTGTTTCTGCCAGGAAAATTCCAGGTAGAAATATAGGTAAATCTGTGATATTAAGGCTATCATATATATAATAGCTAATTAATAGACTTTTCTTTATGTGTTCTAGGCGTACCAGACTTGTTGCATGCTCCCAGATGAATTTTAAATCACATACACAGTCAATTTGCTATATCCTAGGTCAGAGCTGTTGCTCCAAGTGAGCTGCATGCTGCCCTGGCAAAAATATTGAACTAGAAATGAGAAATATAAGAGCAAAGCAGTGAGTCAGTTGCAGATGTGGGGGCAAGGAGCTGGGAGAAGAGGAAAAAGCATCTCTTTTACACATATTTTTGCATAAAGTGGAGGTAATCTAGTGATTTAAGGCAGGGAAGATATTAGGGAACCAGGCCAGGCAATAGCCAAGACAAGGGACACCTCAATATGCAATACCCAGGCTTCCAGCTGTGAAGAAACTTTGTGTTGACTCTCATCCTGGTGGTATAAATGTTGTGTGTTTTGCCAAGGGTGAGAGGGAGCTCCTGACTTTTTAGTGGGTCTTGGTGCTATAAAAGGACCAGCGGAACCTAAGAGGAGCCTCGCAGCAAAAGCTGGAGGGAATAAGCTGTGAGCAGGACAGGGCGTTTCCCCCAGGCCCAACGGGAAGCTAGCAAACCTGGAAAGGAAAGACCAGCTCGAGTGTTTGCATGGGTGTCTCTTGGACAACCTTGGCAAGACAGTTCAGTCCCAGGGAGCCAGGTCTGTGAGACGTTTTTTAGCAGCTGTGAACCTGGTTATTGTGCACTTGGACCACTCCTTGTCTTTGCTATTGTTTCACTTTTCCGGCTTTGTTCCTTTCAACATCTCCATCTGATCAGGCTCCATAGCAATTAATACCACTGTAAACAACCACTTAAGACACCTCCATATGCTTTAGAAATAATATCAATGTTTTCCAGTTGAGAACAACTGCATTAGATGAAACTTGCCCAGATTGTCCTCCTGCTCTTCAGCAGGCCCTTGTGACCTTACAAATGTTGCACAATCTGGGACAGTTATTCAGTCAATCCTTGCGTATTCTAAAGCAGTCCAGTTTTGTTTTCAAGACTTCCATTTTGGTGCCGACATTTGTTCTCTGACCACTGTGTTTTCTGTAATTATATTCACTACAGCATGCGCCAGTGCAAATAATTTGCCAGAGCCAAGTAGAATAAAGTAGATGCGCCAGTGCAAATAATTTGCCAGAGCCAAGTAGAATAAAGTAGAATTTATATGTATGTGCAGGTAATTTGTGCATTGTAACTAGTCAAGATGTATTACATATAGTTACATACTATCTAAATATTTCTTATGGATAGTTCAACCAGCTCCAAGAGGAAGCCGGTAATTTGTTTTATGTTGAAAAATCTTACTTTAGGAGTTTATTAATTTAGTAATAATGCTGCATAAAATTCTGCTCACCCCCTCAGTCAGTGCTTTCCCCTTTTTTGGTTGAAATCCCACCTCTCACTAAGAGGTCTCCTGTCTCTTTTGTATTTTCACTGAGCTCTCAAGGATTTTACCTTCTCTAAAGAATCAGCTGCAAATACTCTGGAGTTGGCTGTATGGCAATCCTACAGGAAAGCCCTGGTAGCTTCCTGCATCCCCCAGTTGGAGTCCTTGCTCTTTGCAGTTCAGCAGTTCTCTTGCATGAAGATTTTCTTTGCTTTCACTGTCTGCAGTCAAGTATCTACAGTACCAGCAGCTGCCAATATCTTTGTGAGAAACACAGCAAAACCCTTTCCATTTCTGAAAATTGCTATATTTGCATGGGCTGCTCTGTCCTGAATTTCCAGAGGTATAACTGGGAATAACTTCATTGTGTTTTCCCTACAGCCCATTGTGTGGGGTAGGAAGGGTTCTCCGGTGTACTCACTACATTATCTAAACACTTGTTGATATATGTCTGCATCCAGCTACCTAATAGCTCTTTGCTTCAGTTACAGTTTAAAACACTGGATTTTGCCAGTATTTGCCAGGAAAAATCACCTGCATGATTCAAATTTCTGACTGTAATGCATGCATCATTCCCAGTGTGTGCTCCTCAACATTTCAGTCTGAGCTCCTGAACTGCCTGTTTAAAGCCAACGCCAGAAGCACAACAGTTGCCACCCTTGGGATGCCGGCATCTGTTCCCCTCTCCTGCCAGGGTGAACTCCAGTGCTGGAGCTGTTCTGGGGCACAGGTATCTCCAGCTCAGTGTAAAGTGTGAGCAGATGCTGGAGGCATAATGCAGCTGCCTCTGCTCCCTTCCTGACTCCAAACCATTCTGTGGTGCCTCTTTGTTCTGCCTTCTGCCTTGCTGTTATTATAAAAATCAGTAGGAAAGCTCATTTCCAGGAGAATACCCCAAACAATTCATGAAGAGAATGAATTTTTTAGAGACTATAAAACACATGTGTACTCCTTAGTTAAAGATCTTTTACAGCTCCTGTGATTTAAACTGAAGGTTTTTTGACATGCTGTATTTTATTCTCAGCAGTCTTTCTGCAGCCAGTCTGTCCTTATGTGGAAGGTTATTATCAGTAGCTTTTCATGAAAAATCAATGTAAAATTAATAGATTTGATATTCGGATTCTACTAAAGAGAATTGTAAAAAAATCCATTAACAGATGCATGAAAATATTTTCCTTTTTTAATTTGGCTTCCATCTTAGGATACAGTCTCCAAACTATTCCATTAGTACTGCTGACTCCCCTTTATATTAAACTAAAAGCTGCGATAAAATGTGCTCATAGCAAGTGGATGATGCAAGGTGGTCAATATGCCAATACAGCTGTGCTGGAGATATGCAGTTGGATTTAAACCACTGGTAAATTTATGCAAGCTTTCCAGAGAACGGACTAGCTGGCTTTGAGGCAGAGCATTAGTACCCTTCTCCTCTTGATAGGGATGTCATTAGCTCTGGAAAGATTGGGAGCACCACAGAATTATTTATACAGGAAGCATTTTTTATTTTAAGGCATGATCTCTGATGTGAAAAATAGTCTCAAATATTCTAAAAACTTATTTCTAACTAAAGTAAACAAATATGTAAGGTCTTGTAAGCCAAACAAAGAAGTACTGACCTCCTCCAAGGTTTTTATGAAGCCGTTTGTTGAGACAACTCAGTGATGAGGACATTAAAAGAGGAATCTCTTTAGTAAATATTTTGCTGCCCTCCACTGGACCAGCAAGAGAAAATGCCTTGATAACACGTGTGCAACTGAGACCCTTTTACTTCAGACCTAATTGAGGCACTGTGTTCTACCTGAAGTGAAAATTAGATGGCTTTGATTCTAAACTGCAGAATGCTAAAGCTGTGCCTGGTAGACCAGTGACCCATCTGCTACCTGGGAAAGTGCGGCCCTGAAGTTGTTATGTGGTCAGGCTACAGAAGGATTTACTCTTTCTAACACAAATGAAAGAGCAATACAGAAGTGAGGTTTTATAAATAGATACCTGGAAATAGGAAAGATTTTCTCCTTTCTCTACTTCTGTAATATTTTGATCTATGAATGATGAGGAATCTGCAAGAGTCTATGCTTGTGGGTGGATTTTGTACTTCGTTATCGTGATTAACTTCTGTGTTTTATACCAATGACAACATTTTGACCTTGCAATTTATTCACCAGCAACTTTGTACCAGTTGTAGTCCTTGACAGAGGACTAATATCAGTATTTTAGCTAGAAACATTTACTGTTAAAATATTTTCTAGCTTGAATAATGTTTGAGATGATAGCCTTGAAGCACCACTTTATCAAAACATGAAACTGAGGCAGTCACTGGGGCTGAAGAGTAAAAATTTCATGTGAAAGTGGAGAAAGGACAGCTGTTCAAGGGATGGGTATTTGGAAAGAAATGAAAGAAGCAGCAAACTAGCATGGACACTGGGATCAGAATTTGTGAGGGTTGCTAAGATGGCTGGAAGAGATATTCACTGTGTACCTATGGCTGGGAATTTTCCTGTGTAAGGGAGACTTTAGATGACCATAGGGTTGATTCGTGATGGTGCAGAGGACTTCCTTTGGAACTCATTGGTTTTTCTATCCTTATAATGCAGAGCATAGATACAGCTGAGCCACTGCTGCAAGGGACAGTCGTTGGGTTTGTCTTTGAATATTTTCACCACTGATTTTGTTCTGACATTTTAGTATGAAACAGAGGAAATGGAAGCAAGAATGAGAAACATTAATCTGTTTGTTTTCAGTCCAAGAAACTAGGTGTGATTCTTATTGGACAATAAAAATGAACCACATTATAACCAAAGCCTGAAGAGCCTGAAACTTGGTAGTAGATATTTGTGTGTGGATGGCCCGTGTTTCTTTCAAATGTTTATGTAATTTGCAGTTGCTGTCTAAGTGTTATAGCTGGAAGGGTGACTATTAGGAAGCATTTCTTTACAGAACGGGTTGTTAGGTGTTGGAATGGGCTGCCCAGGGAGGTGGTGGAGTCCCCATCCCTGGAGGTGTTCAAGAGTAGGGTCAACATAGCACTTAGGAATATGGTTGGGACAGTTGGGATCTGTCAGTGCTAGGTTAACAGTTGGACTAGATGATCTTCAAGGTCCTTTCCAACATAGATGATTCTGTGATTCTGTGATACAGAACAGGTTTCAGCTGAAGTCTTATTTTGAAGGCTACTTAATGGCTATCATGCTGGATTTATTTTATCCCTGTACTCTCCTGATTTGTTTTACTTCACTACTTCTTCAAATGTTATCTTTTGCTATTGCTAAATTTTTGCAAGGAGTTCTCCCTGAGATACCAAGAAATCTATTGAAAATGTGCTGTATTCAATAAAGGTATTCAATGCAATAAAGGTTTCATGAAATCTAAAGCAAGCTTAGGCATGCAGACTGAAGCTGAACTCTTTTCTGATAATTCTATTCTGAGGAATAGAAGAAATCTTTATTTTGTCATTAAAGAGCAACAGGAGATGAAATAACAGTCCTCAAACCTATGGATAAATACACTACTCTGGAAAAAATATTATGGTTGTAATGTTTTAAGTCAAGAAATTAATGAAAGTTACATTGCAGTTGTACAAATGCCAAGGTTACAATGTGCAGACAAGCACCACACTCAAGCTTTAAATCAGGAGTCTCAGTGTGGCATTAATGATTTTAAACATAGTAATTCTCTGTTTCCTCTCATGATTTTATGTTTTGATGTAGGTGGCATATAATAGAAGCTCATTAACACTAGATATGCTTAGGGTAGGAGGGAAATTTCCTCTCTGGATGAGAATGGGGAGCTGCTTCTTATATGGTAAAGTGGTATTGCTTCATATGGAAGGAGTGTGCAGCTATCACAGAAAGCACAGGCTTGGTCATCACATGCTGAAGTATTTGGTCCTCAAGAAAGAAAAAGTATGGATTAAAAGGAATTTTTCAGCATTTTACGTCTTGATGGAAGATGACAGTAATTGCTACCACATGTATTCCCTGGAACCTATTATAGTGTTGAGTGAGGAGATACCAGTGAATATCCAGGTACCAGTGAGAGTTACCTGGTCCCCTGGTGCTGCTGGCACAATATAACCCAGGGAACACTCAAGACTGATGTTTTGAATTACTGACAACTATTCAGTTTTCATGTATTTTTTCAAGGATAATTTGGTGGGGTGGCTGAGATACCTCAAAAGGACACAAATGGATTATTTTGAGTTCATTCCAGTGTCATCCATGGGGTCTCCCATTCCTCTGTCCTGATGCTCCAGGGGAACCTAAGAAAAAAAATCATCCTGGAGTCTCCTTAAGGTTATGTGAGAGGGAGAGATAAATAAATGGTTACTGATGGACTGCTCAGCTATAACACTGATCATTTCTTTTTCTGTATGGTATCTCTAAGAGTCAAGCAGCATCATTTGGAGAAAACCTCCAAAATCCATTCTGTCCACAGCCGATATATTTCTCTTGGATCTACCAGGTCCTTGTAAAATATTGCACTTTGTTACTGCCCAGTGTCTCAGAGGGTCCAGCAGAATCTTACACGTATGAATAGAATTGTCTCAAATAAGGAGAATAATTAAGAAGTGTTTCCTTCTAATTAGCAGCAAAAATCCTTTTTATTATAGTTAATTAGGGGTTTTATTAACTCTTGTTTTCTGTAACGAACAGGCAGCCAAAAATTCCATAGTAGATATGAGTAGCAGCTAGAAAAGTTTTGTTAGATTTTTTAGTTCAAGAGATATCCCTTACTGCTGGACTGTAAGTGATGTGCTGAAATATTACAAACCCATCCTCAGGTAAAACAAGGAAAAGAAAAATCTTCTAAGGAAGGCTCAGTAACTGAGAAATCTGGAGTATCAAGGATGCTTGAGCAGTGCTTACCTATTAACAGCCCTGCCAGTAAGATGTCACATATTTGAAAGCTCTTGGGCAGATGGGAGAAGAGCTATCCAGAAATATCTTTCAGCCTTGGTGAGACTTTCCTGGCAACTCCATTGGGGAAGGGACCTTCCAAAAGAAGCAAAGACCTAGGAATCCCACTCTACTGCAAGACAGCAGAGTTTGTAGGCACTGCAATGGGAAGCAAAAAAAAAGTGCTGAAAGGTAATGGGGATCCGAAAAAGGCATTTTGTAGGAGGCATCCTTGTGGGTCCGTTTTCATCCATAGCTTTTACATATTTCCTTCTGCTTGCCTGTGTGTGCCATGTGTGCTCATAGACTTTTTTACTTCCCACAGCAGCTTTGCTTCTTGTGTGTCAAAGATCTGCTTTTTCTTGCTTGCATTTGTGATGTTGCTTTCCTCTAATGCAAAAGTTTTACCCATCATAGGGTATCCATCCCAGACAGCTGTTCTTCCTGGCTGACATGAAAGCACTGCATACGGTTAACTGTTAGAGGATTTTTTTTTATATTTTATTTTTCTCCCTTTTCTTTATAACAACATGTGATTTTATTCAGAATAATTGGAATATGAAAAGGATTGACTGGTAAAATGGCAGCTCATAAAAGAAATTTTTAATGTTGTATTATAGGAATGTTAAAAGCATTTTTCCCCAAGGTATCAAGTATGAAAAGTGCAGGCTGTCTTTTAAGGTAAATATACACATACTTTAACAAAGATGGCTTTTTAATAGCTATGAAGTGATATAATAAACATTTTTCTATATTAAATATACAGAGATATAAAAGTAACTGGGTATACTAATAGAACATTTTAAGCAAGGTTTTGAAAGATGGTGTTTAAGAAGTCCTTTGATCTTTATTTTAGGAAGTGATTTCTATGTGTTGTTATTTAGTTGAATATCAGTATTTAAAACACTATGCTCCAAATGCATATTGTTATTGTTGCTACAACATCCTAATAGCATATTAATGCTGTTACCCTTGTTATGATAAGCATTTGTGTATGTCAAGTACACGCATCTCTTTACTCCTCTACCTTTTTTCTGTTTATGGCCAGAGACAAGCTGATGGGGAAGATGATAATGCAGGCTGGCTGCTGCAAAACCCAGCAATTGCAGGCTTGATGCTGAGCAGGGTATGGCTGTGCTCAAACATAGGATATGAGTTACCCAGATGGAAGCACTCCAAAATGCTTCAGTATCAGGAGAAGGATCTGTCTCTGTCATCTCCAGGGAGGCTTTGGAAGGTATTCCTGGAGCCAATGATCAGTCAGTCTTTTTCTCTCCAAGAGATACATACACATACAAACATTATGTACGTATATACATATGCTAGCCCTCTGTGGTGAGGATCTGCAAATACATATTTGCAGATTATATACATATATAATTATATATATATAATTACACACTGCAAACATAGCACTGCGAGTCTGTCGGCGGATAGCTGCAGGTGATCATTAACGGTGATCAGAACTAGAAGGAACAGGAATGGTTTGATCAGTGGGAAACTTGCTGACCTTTATATCTTCTCACCAGGGCTCTGCTCCCTATTCCCCTGCAGTCCTAAAGGAAGCAGAAGTTTGCAATTGAACAAATTGAGATTTGTTTTGCCATGAGTAACTTTAAGCCTTATCTTTTAAAAATGAAGTTAAGAGCAAAAGTCCTCCTGACATCAATAGCTTTAGGGCTGGATATTATGGTGAGAACAATAAGAAGTAAATCTGTTTAATACCATGCCTTTCCATGTAGAAAACATGATTGATGTCTGGCTAATTACATTCAGGAAACAGGAAAGAGAAAAAGATCAAAACTATATGAAAAAAAATTAGCTACATTAATCATCTAGTGAGAGTCTGTAGAAAAGCAGAGAGCTGAATTCTTAGAGCAGAATTTCATGGTAAAATCTAAGTGGCACATTCATTCAATATTTAACTTCACTTTTTGGCAAAAGAGGGTTAAATTGTACTAATTCTGTGTGCTACATCTGGAATGTTGTTAATACATCTTAGTTGGAATTCTATTATTTTTCCAACAAATGTGAGGCATTGCTATATTAATAATCTAGCTATGGAAGACACTACTTGCTGCTTTCTTATTGTGGATGATTCTTCAATCTAATTTTCTAAAGAATTGCAGTGTATATTTCTAGGCCATGAATTTATATTGTGAAGGGATGTTTACATTCCTAGAACTTATACGGTTTTTGTTCACTGTAGAGGTAGAGCATCTTTAGAGAGAGATTCTGAGCACATTAAATAAGAACACTATAAGGTTATCAACTCCTTTTTTTATGTTTGTGCATGTATTTTTTGTATAAAAATCATTGCGAGCTTAATGCTTAAGAGATTGTTAGTAGTGGACTATCATTAATAGTGATCAGAATTAACTATTAAATGTTTCATTCATAGATACATACATAATGCATCATACAATGCATACAATGTAATTTCAGGTTGTTTCAGTTCTCCTGGTGATACTCTTCAGAACTTCATTGTGCCTGTATTTAATCAATGCTACAAGTATGCAAACATAGAAGTGCTCTCTCTTACCCTTTTCTCCTCATAGTTGATAAATTGTAAGTTGGAGTTGATTGAAAATACTTTTCTTTGTTACACAAGCATGCTATGATGAAGAAAAAAGAGAAGTAACCATGCTTTTTCTTCATAATTTATCCATGATGTTTTAAAATGGAAATAGTCCAATAACTTCTATTAATAGTATTAAAGTACAACACATTTGTTGGTTTGGGGTTTTTTTGAGAGAGACCTTATAGCTCATGGAATTAATAATGATCTCTTTTGTTAGAATGTCCCCTCCCTTTTTTTAATGTTATATACATATTTATGTGTATTTATTTCATTTGTGCATATACAGAATTAGAAGACCACCTGAACTGCACCTTCATTTGGGATGCAGTTTAACATTAAGCTTAAAATAGGTTTCTGTCTTGTGAAAATGAACAGAAGAAGTTCTGCATCCAAAGATTATGCTATTTTATAAAGTAACCCACCAAATTTGTTTCTACATCTATGAGTGGGTGTTTCAATGTACTCTGAAATCGTAAATCTCCTTTAGTTGGTATAACATATTGGATATTGGTATGGAAACACTCGTACTGAGTGCTGTGCTTGGCTTTAAGACTTCTACAGCTGATCCTGTGCTGTCACAGTCTGTAGTCTGCAAGCAACCAGCAGTGAGGCACAGCAGCTAAGCTTACAAAACTGAAGCCTACACATAAATGAAGCAAGTGGATGCAATTGTGTTTCATGCAGCTAGATAAGAAACACATTTCCTGACAAAACACTCCCTTTTTATTTCTAATTACCTATGAAATAATTGTGAAGAGCAGATATTTTTTTCCCAGGGCAAGAAGTCATTGTTAGAGCTGGGGAAGGAAATGTCTCATACCTTCCAAACTAGTCTGTTGGGTTGAATGCACCAGGTAGCCAAAACAAAGAAATTAATAAAAATCACATTGAGCTTTCTTAAAGGAGAAATCAAGTGATCAATCTAGGTGTAGATTCAGAAGTTGTGGGGAGCTGAGATTGTGTGTTCTCCAGTCCAAACCATCATAAACTCCCAGTTTTAGTAGATGATGAGGAAGGAGGTCCGTAATTTTGTCTTTGACTTCCTCTGGGGCAGCCAACACCCCTTTGCCAGCACCAGGGCTGTGCATGCCCTTGGCATACAGACCTTCTTTGAAAGAAGGGCAGTATCTTCACTCCTTTGAGTTACCAAACCTGACGATTTTAAAATATAGGCCAGGAAATAACCGCAACAATTACATTTTCTATTGGCAGCATTCACAAGGCCAGTGTCTCTAGATCAGCAACGACCTGTAAAGATCAACTCCACCACTGAAGTGAAACAGATGGGCAGAAAATTCTGCCAAGTGCAAATTTGTGTAGATCTGTAAGTTAAAAAAATGAAAGTAATAAAAATATTTCTAAACTGCAGTGTTTGAGCTTCTTTGGGGATTCAGATTGTCTGAAGAAAGTGGGATAAACATAGCTGAAGAATCCAGCACATGAACTGTAGCCCACCACAGAAATCCTACCACATATCATAGGAAAAGCTCTGTGTAAGCTATAAATCAAGCTGTCTGTGTTTTCTGTTAGGAGATGAGACACTACTGAACAAACAAATCATTGTGTTAATTGCAATTGATACATGTAAAAGCACCTTGAGATCACTTCCTTTGGGTGTGCTGGAAGGCAACCCACCTTAAAGGATCAGGTAAATGAACAATGTGCTCTTGGTATTCTCAGCCTGCTCCGCTGCACAGCTGGCAGACTGCTGAATGCTGCACAGACCCACAGCCCTGGTGTCATCGGTAGAAGTTTACCTGAGGTAAAAGCACAGATAGTGACCTTTTTTTCTTTGAAGTCCCCAGACACATGGTTAATTAGTATGAGGAAGCCTCATGCAGCCAAATCCTTTAAATACTGATCTTAAAATGTATTCCTCAACATCTCTTGATGTGGGTATCTCTGCTGCATTACAGGGTCATTAAAATAGCTATGTGAAAACCATTAAAAATGTGATTTACCGAATGGATCTTTTCTGTATTTGTCAACAGGCAGACTCTAACAGGCCTTACATGTATTTTTCTTACAGTGTGGCTTACCCAAATGGCTTCCCATCTGAGTACTCCATCATTGCAGCCTTTGAGGTTATGAAAGGCAGTCCATGGCTTGTGTGAGATTTATGGCAAGTCAGCAATTCTGACAGCAAAGACCATGTCGGCATCTGTGTCCTGACAGACAGGCAATCTCTGTGTCTCTTCTACACCACTCCAGATTAAACACTCATGCTCAGGACAATCAAGAACACAAGGAAAGCTTTTGATGGTTCTTGGCACAAGATAGCACTGAGCAAGAAAGAAAATAATGCAAAATTTTTGCTTGATTGTTAGAAGGTCTGTTCTATCCTAATAAGTGAGGAGAGCAACACTTACAGAAATGAATATATTTTGCCACTGAAACCATCAGCTGATGAGTCTTCTGGTTTGGTGAGTGGCTCAGCCAGGTGGGTCACTCTTTGCTTCCTCCTGGTACCCGATGGTGTGTGATGCTGACTGGCTTGACCAGTGAGCCTCACTGGTGGGACTCACTAGTGGGCTATTCTTCTGAGAGTTTATCCACCTTTTTTACTAAATAAGCTTTTTACAAGTGCACATTTTTCCATCACCCTGAGGTGAACTGCTCCTTGTGTAATCTTTTAAGGCACACCTTCTTTTTCATTACAGATTCATCCTTTTTTGTTTGTTTGTTTTTGTTTTCAACGCTGCCAAAAGCAGTCTTTACATTTATGCTTTTCCCTTTTATTGAGAATTTTTAACACTCTTCAGGCAGATTCTTTTTTTTTCCTTACTTATTCATTCTTTTTTTTCCTTACTTATTGATCTTACGGAAATCAAACTCCTGATTTTTAGAGGTAGAAGCTTTTAATTGTGGCAAACTTGTTTTTCTTTCTCTCACTTAAGAGCTATTTATTAGTCAGAATTTTTCTCGCGGATGGAATTAATATGTTTTAACCAACACTTCCCTCTAGTGGCGAGCAAACAGGAGGGCTCACAAAGGAGGGCAGCTTTCATGCTAGTGTGCTTCACACTGACAGGCCACAAAATTCTGTGTAGTGGGGGCATCTTTTCTGTATGTAAATACAGTGTTGTGGTTACTAACCAAGCCTAGCACTGCTGAAAGAGTTTACTGTATTGATTTTAATATTTTTTGTATATCCTAAATGGAAGCAATTAAGGGAGAGAGAAACCAGTTAGACGATGATTAGGTGGTATACTTTTAATACAAAGGGTGTTCTTCCTGATAAAGCTGCAGACAGTGAATATTTGACCTAAAAATTTCAATTGCAAAAGAAAATTGATTGGTGAAAAAAACCCTGAAATCAGCAGATATTTAATTGCCTCCTAGTCTGTATTTGATTAGAAGATGCCGCAGCTTCTCCACCAGACTTGAAATCTTGTGTGCAGGGGAATCTACTGGTGCTGGATAAAATGGAGGGATGCGGGAAACCAGCGGGGCAGTGCCTGAGCCTGTGTGGAAACAGAGGCTTCACTAGGCTGACGGACATGGCGTCTGCCATGCTTCTGCAGTGATGAGCTGTGTCCAGGAGCAGAACAGGGTTAGGGGTTTGTTTTGTGGGTTTGCTTGACTCGTGTATTTGTTTACTAATTAGTGTCATACCATATGTAGTCAAAAGCAATTCTTTCATGTGTCTCTAAATAGTCTTAAAGCAACTTGAAACACACTGTAATGCAGATAAAGCCTGCTTGGAAGACTGCCGAGAGCTTCCCGATAGTCAGGCTATGCTCTCTTCCCGGCACTGTGGACTTCCTCTCACAATTGCTTTCTCTGATGATTACTTAATATTAGCTTGTCAGTTCCCCCTAATTCTCTGTGTTGCCTAAGAACATGCAGCTTCTTTATTGACTGCACAGCTGAAATGAGATTATAGACAGAAAAAGCAAGCTTTACGCTCCACTCAACATATGAAGCGAGAGCATCTGGAAACTTCATATTTTTTTTTTGTCAAAATAAAGAGGTTGAAGTTCATAGTGTGTGCTGCCTGTGGAGGGGGTTCAGAAGGGGATCATTAACTGGAAGTGGATCAGAGCTGCTGGGCCCAAAAGCCAGCCTGGTGAGGTGTAGGTCACCTCCCGAGGGGTGCATGGGGTGCCCAGCCAGCAGCAACCCAGGAGGTCCTGCTGGATGTGGAAATTACAGGAGCCCCATAACATTTACGTGATTGCACTTGCAGTGTCTGCCAAGAGGCAGCTCTGCCATAGGACTTTACAGCCTTTCTAATGCACTCTGAGAAGAAGCAACTAAATCAAAACCAAAGCCAGGACCAAGTCCTGTTCCCGAAAGTTGCTTGTTGAAATCCCAGCTGGCTGCCTGCACTTGGCAGAGCCGGGGGCTGCTTTTCTCTCCACCTCCCTCTGCCTTCTCCCTGCCTGCCCAGGCTTTGTCCTGGAAATCTTGCCAGATGCAGAAAAGTCCTGCCAGCTCTCCACCACTTGTCCCTCCCCTGCCTGCAGAGTCACTGAAACTCATTTGCCAGAAAATTTGCCTTTGGATGGAAATCAGGACTCAGAAAATAAATAACACATCTTTGTTGCCAGAATGGAGGAATTGCTGAACTCAGTGACGTTGGAAACCAGTTGTGCCAGCGTGCCAGCAGCAGACTGCAAGGACGTGGAGCACCAGGCCACCAGGTAACCTTTAAACACAACCTGCTGTCCATGAGGAGCTTTTCATGTCCACATGGAAGTGCTGCTGATTCCCCTTCATACCTTGTTTTTCTTTTACTACAAATATCACAGGCAAAAAGGAGTCTGACAGAGTTATAAACATAGTAGCTATATGCTTCAGTTTTGATTTTAAAATGAGGTATCATCCCTCTATTACCAAGCCAGCTTTGAAGTGATTAGGGTGGGAAGCAGAGCAGCAATGCCAGGGTGCAGGTGCTTTCCTGCAACTGTGCTGGGCTCCAGTAACAGTGCGGTTTTGCTGCACCCTTTAAGAGTAAAAAGCTAGTGGTCATCACAATTTTCGGATTGCCTGCACACTGTGATCCCTCGACAAACTACAACTGGCTTCCTATACCTCTCCCCTCTGACTGTGGAAAAGCACCTGCACTCTAGAAAGTTGGCCTTGTGTAGGATTCTCTGGGTCCTCTCAGCAGGGGGGAAGCAAGGGCCACAGCATGTTTCAGGACTGCTGCTGTGGGATTTGAGATTTTAACCATTCATTAAGACATCAACATACACTTATGATTCTCTGGCGGAAAAAGAATAAATTCCCAAGCTGAAGCTTTCTCGTGTCACTCTGAGTGAGCTGTCATCCTAGCAGCCAAACCTAAAAGTACATGGAGGAATCTGAGAGGTTTTAATCATCACTGCCATGGAAGGCTCTGCTCTGTTACATGACCTCATCTGCACTATGCCATTACATTTTGTACATGTGTGATGTGAAAATTTCTTATGCTTAGCTGTCACACTTGCCAGATGCTGTAGTCTGCACTAGAAATGCTGGTTTCTCAGCCCTGAGCATTATCTTGGATATAGGATGTTGTGTGAATCACGACCGGGGTTAGTAATGGCAGCATCTCCTCTTTGCACATACCTCCATGTCCTCCGGGACTGCGCGGAGCAACAGGGTAAAACTGCAACATCTTCTGCCTCAGGGTGTAACTAGAAAGTGAACATAAAGTGCTGTGTTTCAGGGCACTCATTTAAAAATATTCAACAATAATAAATTCACTTAATGTGAAACAATGCAATTATCTCTTGTTAGCAGAGTTCTAGGTGACCCAGGAGTGTATGGAATTGTCAGAGTTCTGGCACAACTGTACAATTTTAGTAGACTTTTATTTTCATAGGTCTCAGATTAATTTTTCTTCTGATTTCCTTAATAAAGACAACATTTTTTTCTTCAGGCAGTAATGGTTGTTTAAGTTGGGAAAGGTCTGAGAAGGTTACATGTTGGATGAAAGAGTTTTTGCTTTCTATTCCATGTGCTTTTAAAGGTCTGACACATGGCAAAAACCAAGCGAGATAAATGTTCTTTTTATACATTTTTACATTAACATTTAAAGAGAAAATTAGTACCTTGACAAGGAGCTATGTTACTTTTTCATCAAAATCTTTATCTAGATACTTTATCTGTAAATGGTAAATATAAACACATGAGTGAGGAGAATGAACTTTTACTAATAATATAAAGCTACATCCTTAGATGCTTCCTTTGCATAACTTCTTTAAGATCCACAGAACTATACAATATACCTTAGGCTAAGAAACTCAGTCTGTATGATTTCCTTATGGCTTGAAGTTATAAAATTGCTTGGAAAATTAGATGAAATCAGTAAAATAAAAAAACACTAATTCGGTTGACAGGCTGATTAATGCTGCAGTATTTTCTGTGTTATGAATGGGTTTCTCTTTCAAAGGAGGACAGCTCTTTGACTGTTGTAAATTCCCTCAGCAATCCCTTTGTGTATCTCCTGTAGCTTAAGCATATTATTAGAGTCTAGAGTTGAAATACATGTAATGTAATGTCATCATCTTCAGTTACAACAGACCCATGAAATTGATATCACTAAAAGCAGCTGTTAGTACGAATGACTTTTTCCCCTTTGGGGAGTATCTGGAAGACTTGGAAACAGAGGATAACCCAAAGCAAAACGAGACAATGTTGATTTTATGACTTGTGTCCCACATGAAGCTTTTGCATCACTCTTACTGTTGTCTTTCCATGTCCCATTGGCTGATTCCAGCAAAATGTGACTCATCTCAAACCAAACAAGGTCTTACAAGCTTTGTGAAATGGGATGACTAAATACCGAGAGGGGCTGGAGGTAGCGCTCTCTGTTTTGGGCAAGACAAACAGAACTCAGCCCCTCTTCTTCCTGGCAGTGGCAGGCTGGTCAGGCAACAAATGCTCACTACACCCCATCAGAGGTCTGGACCAGCTGCAGCTTGTGCCGCTTTTCCCAATGTGCCAAACTATGTGAATGTTGGTAGAAGATATTCAAGGAAAGTAAGGGCTGAGTAGTTTATTATGGTGGGGATATGTAAGGATCAGAGGTCACAAAACATAATAAAACACCATTTGTTTTGCAGCAAGTCTCCCTGTCGCTGGAGTGATCACTAATTACGGTTTCAAAACTGAGAAACAAATTAGAAAGTACTAGTCCTATGGTAGGAAAAGCTTTGGTATGCAAGGGGTGATACCAGTGATCCAAAAGACAGCTCTCTTCTCACTGAGTTAATACTGAATTGGTGTTGTTGCAGGATTTTATAGAATGGCACCTTTCTGGTAATTCCCTTTTCAAAAACCTGTTTCTGGTTACTCAGGGTTTTTGAATTACCTTCTGCTTTTCTATCCCCGAAAAAGAGAGTCTAAAATTTTCTCTGTCTTTAGACATAGAAGCATTTTTCATTCCTTCCTCAATAGCGTATTGCTGGTTCACTCCAACCATGGCTGTATTTTGTGTGTGTGTGTGTGTGAATTTCAAAACTCTAGAGAAGTATACATAAAACCTTATAGGAAGGAAAAGATACGTGAAGTGCATTGAAGTCTCTACAGCAGTGTGCTACACTACTGGTGCAGATTCCTGGGGAAAGGTAACACATCTGTGTCTAATATTGATAGCTGTTATTTAATCTGTTAGGGAGATCAAGGAGAAATTGAGTTTATGTGAGTTTGGGGATTCAAGCTATAAAGTCTAAAACTTTATAGCAAAATGTAATATGTTCACTACAAAGCAATAATGTATACTAAAATTTGATGACATCCTTCTAGCAATATTCTAAGTCTTTTAATATGTAACATAGGTATTGTTAAATCCATACACAAAGAATAACTTCTAATTAGAGCAAACAATATCCAAATTCATCCAGATTTCCAAGACTACATTGAGTGTAGTCAGAATTAAAAGACTTTTAAAAAACATTTTTCTTGGACTTTTTGACACCTGCAACCCAGTGAAAACTCCTGCAAAGTCATTGTATCTCTGCTGCTGTGAGCTTGTATCACTTTGCATTGTGCATGTGTCAGATATGAAAAGCATCTGATTCAGACTGCATGAATAGATGATGCACAGATCAGAGTCTGTCTGCACTAGCAGGTTAACGCTGCCTAGAAGTGCTGGGTTTACCTATGCAGGCAGTATACACATACATGCATGTGTTTCTCATACACAGATATTTGCATGTGCATATATATCTATGCAATATATGTACACATACACATACACCTATATACATACGAAAGTGTGTTTCTGTCAGAAAATCCTAGACAGAAGTAGGACAGCTCAAAATCCAGTGTGCTATAAACCAACCTAATTCTAGTTGACAATATAAGACAACCGTTTATAGTAGTGGAACCAAAATGTAACAAACACAGCACTGAGGGCACACCAAATATGGATGTAGCTACAGAACAACACAGAGACATCTGAAGTTCATTCACGTTAATTCTGAAATGAAGAGTGACAGGTGAGTTGGCTGTATGCAAGCTGATTGATTGGTTTTGTGGGGAAAAACATCTGTTAGCTTGGAGGCAGCACTGTATGACTCCGGTTTCCTGCTGTGAACCTGAGTTGTTAAATCTGTACAGTGCAGCACTGTGCCAAGTGGGTTTACCAGCTTGCAGCTATGCTTGCTCAAGAGTTACTGTCCCAGAACTGTGTGGTTGTCCATTGCGATGGGCTATGATGCTCTTGGTGGGGTGGGGAGTTAAAGACCAGGGCATGAGTGCTTTTCTTCTCTGAGACATTGCTCCTAGCAGTGTCAACATGCAGCACATGTGACGACCTGATGACTGTTTTCTACTTCTGTTACAGTCTCACATGCTGAGTATCTAATTACAATTTTAATTACTGTAGCTGATGAAAGTGTGATGTCTGATAAAGGTTTGAATGGGGCTGGTAGTTTACCATGCTAAGAAGTACTTACAGTAACGGTGATTAAAGCACAGATTAGCATTAATTTGTTTCCTTCCTTTTTAGAACTAGTAGTTATCTTTGCTGCTAAGAAAAAGGTTCAAAAAGTATGCAGTATTCCTTCCTTCACTTTTAAAAGTGTTTTAAATGACACTCATTGTGTTTAGCAAATCAGGTGTGGGAAGTTGATCAGAACTTGGTGCAGAAGCTTGAGTGGTCAGTGGCAGGAAGTCCCAATGGATGACCACAATGCTTCCTTTTAGTATTGCAGCATATTCCCCCCACACCTTTCCAAATCTGTATGTATTACACAAATTTTACAGAGTTAGGAATTGGTGACTGTTCAAAACTTGCTGTTAGTACTTCCTAAAGTAAATAAGTTAGCCGTTAAGATTACGTACTGTATTGCATGGTCTCTCACCTGCTTACCATTGTTGCATCTTTGCTGAATGCTCCCTTAAGGATAGTTTTTAGAATCAAAATCTGAATTCTTAATTTTGATTTAAATTTTTGTATTCTATACAAATAGAACACAACTCATCCCCACCAAATTCTGTATATAGCTTAGCAACCAAAGACCAAGCCTGACTGGCCTTGTTTACTAGCTATGTCTTTTTGTATCTATAGGGCATCCACATTTTTAACACTTTATACAAATCTGGCACAAAGTTGGCTTCCTCCAAAGGGAAGAGGGACTGGGCAAGGCTGAGGGGAGGGCAGGGAGGGGATGGATTTGAAAAGAAGAATCTGGCTGTTACAGCTGCAGAAGTTAGACCCTCCTATGGATTCTGTGGTCCCTTCTATTTCATGCTGGTGTGGTCATCCAAAGCACAGAAACTGCCACAAGAGCTTTGCTGCTCCATTTGTCTTTTCTGGAGGGCAACAGAACTGCACCATTTTCTGTGGCTGAGGCTGGAGTTGTGCTAGTGGAAAGAGGATTTTTTGCCTGTCATAAACAGAAAGACATAAAGCAGGAAGGCTTCAGTGACCTACTGGCAACATCTTCTCTTCTGTATGGCTGAAAATTACTTATGAAATAATGGAAATAGAAATTGGTATGCACCCACAGAGCTCTGGGTGGCTAGGAAAGGGTGTATAACCATGCTAAGGATGTGCAAATGTTAAGGAAGCCTGGAAACAGCTTCTTTAAATGACTAAGCCTAGCTTTGCACAGTCTTTGAGGCTTTTCTCTCAGAGCCAACTTTTCCTTATTTGATTATGAATTTAATAGTTCTCTTAAACAAAACTTATTTTGACATCTTGTGAAAGAGATGGAAAAGAAGCCAAAGCATTCTCTGTCATTAATGTAAATTGGAAGGTGATTCAGGACTTTTCTATCATTTTATCTTTGAGTCTACAAACTCTGTGACAGAAGACCAACAGATCTTCCCAGTGGAGCTCTGATTCATACTGATGGATAATCCAGGAGTAACTGCATCTTTACTTCCACCCAGCTCTTCAAGATCATAAACAGGATCATAAACAAGCTATACACCCTTCTCATTAGCAAGTAAGTTCTGGTTACTTTTTCTCTAGTCTCTAAATGTTGAAATTTGCCACTGTACATTGCACTGGGGAGCCCTTTCTTGTTGCTTATGGCAGAGGGTTACAGATCTGCAAATGGTCTGGACTGATCATCTCCTGTGACAGCTTGAGGAAGAACTAATTTTCACTTGTCATCTGCTTGTTGCTCATTTTTCTTGAACAGATGGTCTCATTTCTTTGGAGTTTTTAAACATGACAAAAGTGATAGACATAACTTGGAGATGTTTCATTCTGTGATCTGTTTGGGACTGTGCCTTCTGAAATAGTCTGGTTTATTTTCACAGAAGGCATGCATTGGTGTATGCTTTTTGTTTTAATCTAGATTTGAATTTTCAGTGGATCTTAGCATATGTGTGTATGTGCTAAGAGGTATAGAATAACTAGTTGTCTGTCTGGGATCTTTGTGGACCTGGCTAACAGGAGGTGTTCACTGTCTTCTGAAAGAGCTCTTGTGGACGTCTCTTCTTAGAGCTGAATGTGCTCTAGAAGAAATGGACAGATGAGTCAAGAGAAGCAAATGCTAACTGCATGCTGGCTGGCACTGTGAGATGGACCACCAAAACCACTGAAACAAACACACAACAAAAGGTTCTTAACTGAATCTTTCTCATTTTCCTCCTCTGGTAGCTGGTGGTCACAGAAGTGAGATGGATTCCCAAATATGAACCTGAACAGGGAGCACCTGGTCCAAAAGGAACAGCAACAATTCCTGGAAGTTCAGGACCTACAAGTCTCCCTGGGGCAGTTGTGAGTTTAAATTCTTACTAATTACTTGAAATCAAGTCAATCAGGTTTGCAATCAGCATGAATGGATGTGAGACTTGGGATTTAGCTTAATATGGATAGCCATCAAGCAGCTGAGAGGTATAACTAGCATAATTTTCATTTCCTGCTTCCTGAAGAGTTATGCAGGGCTACCAGGATGTCACGGACAGAAGGTGCTGAGAGACAGTTTCTCATGAGGTTTTGGTTTAAATTGAGGATTAGACACTTTGATTTTTTTATTGGAGTACAGTCAGCATAGGGCAATTAAGGTTAAAATAGAGAGGAAATATATTTCAGAGGTAAACAGATATGGAGAACAAATTAGCAGCTAGTTGGAAACATGTCCAATTTCTAAGTGTAAATATGTGTGGCTGTAGGAAAAAAACCACCCATAAAATATAGAAGACAATATTGAATTTTTTTTTTTTTTTTTAATTCTCCCTTCTTAGGGAGAAACCTTTCAGTGCTGCTGTGGTTACTTTGTACTGTCAATGAACAACCTGTACCACAATCCATGTGCTCTGGCATATAGTCTGCTGCAAACACAGGGCTCCCTGAAGCATTGAAAAGCTGGGTGTGCTCATTGCCACTATTCTTAACGTGTCTGGCAAAGAGCAGGTCAGTGCTGGTGGCTGGGTCTGAGGTCCTACAGAGCTCCTGCACTCACTGTTAGTCATTCCCACCTCTGTTAGGGTGTTAAATGCTTCTGTGGAGCAGAAAGGATACAGACACTCCAGGGCCGTGATTTGTCCCTGGCTCTTTTATCATCCCCCTGAGTTGAGGGAAAACCTTCTGGATCCTCTCACTGCTGGACAGATAGATGTAGGAATCAAGCAGAAGAGCCAACTAGGAGCTACTTTGTTTATTACAATGTTAAGAAAAATGTATTGTTTTCAAAAATCTTAGTAAATAAAAGCCATCAGGATTGTTTTCATATCACAAAGAAGCACACATCATTTGAAACGGAAATGATTGAAATAGTCAAGATTTTTTTAAAAACTGAAAAATGAGCATTTATGAAGACTTCTAAATGATTTCTATGCAAGAAGTTTTCTTCTAGCTTTAGGGAGAATTTTCTCTTCCAGGTATATATACTAAGAGATGAAAAGGCAGTTTTCTATGCATGCTTGTAATGAAATTAAACTCAAAATACTGTTTTAACTGTTTTCGTGTTTATAATATTTACTAGCTTTACAATTGCTGCTCTCCTGGGTTTTTTTTTGTCAATGGCATATCTTTATTATATTTTTAATTTTGTACAGTCAACAGTTCTGTATAAAGTATCAGTAATCCTCCACTACATTCATCATCATGATGGATATTTTGTAGGTTGCTTGTATCTCAATGAAAATGCTAATAAACTGTAAAATATTAATTACACATACTGAAAGCTGGTATGTAAACCACTGGGAAGTAATTGGGGTTTGAAATTAGATGTAATATCAACATTTATATTTTATTTTAAAGAGAGAAAAAGGCGTTGAAGGAACTGTAACTAAAGAAATGTTTTTGACCGATTTGTTCCTTTCTCTCTACTCCTGTTGCATTCATCTAACATGAACTCCTTGCAAAAACAATTGAATAAAGCCAGGAAGAGCTAAATAACTGTTCTGATGGTGTTATGGCAAGCCATCATTTACAAAGTGCTACTAAAAGTGAGTTATTTCTTTAGGAAAGGAGACAAAGGACTGCACAAGCTTGAAGGTGCCATGGATGAAGCAGAACAGGGAAGACTGGATGCCAAGGCCACCCCAGGGCGAAAGGTGCTCCTGGAGCCAGCGGTCTGCCTGGCACTGCTCCATCCATGGAACCACTTGTGGGACCTGATGTTCTTTTTGAGCTAAAATATCATAAAAGATGCCAAATACAGTGAGGAGAAGATATATGAAATTGAGCCGACACAGCAGAAAATCATTATAACGAACGTATCAGAAGGATCAGAATGGGAACAAAACTGGTGAAAAGTTATTCCTCAGGCCAGTGAAAATGCATTAGGGAAGATTTCTGGCTCACTGAATCTGAATTTAACTTTACAAGGAAATTAATCCAAACTGATAAGATCACAGACATTTTCTTGTAAAATTTTTCCTTATTTTTGTAAAAGCCACATTTAAAAATAATCACACTTGAATATTTGGACTATTAACGTCATTTTAGCCTTAGCTAGAAGAGGGCAGTACAGCCAAACATTGTTAACCAAATAATTACAGGAAAATTAGGAGGCGCTTTGGTGGGATTTTCTGATGGAACTGTTTCTACTTTATTCTTCTAATGTTTCTAAAACTTTTTAGCTACAGGGACTACCTTTTCCAAAAGCTCATGTAATTAGAAGTGTGTGAAAGAACGTTCTTAGAGCAAACTTCAACTTTTGCAGACCGCATGAGGAAGAAATGTGCCAGCAGCTGACGCCTCTACAGAAATGTGCCAATGGGTTCTCCAGGACCTAGTGATATTCCTGGACACCCTGGGCAAGAGGTAAGTGTAGTGGGAGAGAAAAATAGGCCCATTTCACAAATCTAAATGTAGCTGAAGCACTGAGTGACATGGAACATGAAGTATAAGGAACCGGGAAGACTTTCATTGGTGTGATGTTATACTTGATTTTGTTCTTATACTTGATTTTGTTCTCACTGAACTAAAGCTGAAGTGAGTTTTCCATTTCCTTCAATAGGAACCAGGGGGATTTATTTTCCTACAGGGAAAACAAATACAGAATAGCTATGGAAGAAATTAGAAGCCTGCAAAACAAAATAAAATGCCTAAAGCAAGTACTTGAGATCATTACTATGTTAACTTTAGCCTTGAGAAACAGGCAGTGAAGTTATGGTAAAAGATTAGATAAATCCATTTAAATGCTATTACAAGGTGAGCAATAATTTAATAAACTTTTTCTAAAAAACTACCCCAAAATGATATGCAACAGCTTTAAAACTTTATTTGTATTTGCATTTTTAACAACTCTAAAAGCGAACAGTGACACATAACCAGAGTATTAATCTCCCACTAATGTAAGAGGTCTTGAGGGACCATAATTTACCTTTCTTGAGGGACCTTTGAGGGATCATAATTTCATTATATATAGTTGATTAGTATTTTCTGGTATCTACAGCAAAGAATACCACAGAAGAGTCAATTCAAAAGCAAATCTTTTATCAAAGTTGTTATCTTCATTACTGTGCTACAGCTAAGACCTTATGATCTAAAAGAAGAGGGAGGGTTTAAAAAGTGATCAGCAAAAATATCTGGGCTATTTCTCTCTTGCTGATCACTGTCTACAATGTCATGAACTCTAAACAAGTAAGATTTATTTTCCAAATCTAGAGTTAAATACCACGGTAATGAGGTATTTTTAGTGATGCTTTCCAAAGATGGACAAAATACTCTTTTGAGAGTGGAATGAAATGGTATGAAATTGCACGCAGTGTTTGGAAAATAGGCAAAAATAACCTTGTTTCACTTTGGAAATTTTAGGTTACCACATCATAGAGACATGTTAATAACCTAACTGTATTACAAGTAATTTAATAAGACTGAAAGTATCCATCTACTTTCAACTCTCCTTCCCTCCTTGCTCTGACTCCCCCTAACACACATTTCGGTATGTGTAGGCCATAGTGCCAAACTGAAAGCACACGTTATCTCAGTTTTCATGCCATACAGTTAAATGCCTGGGCTTTTGCTATTGTTTGTTGGACTTTATTGGTTTTGTCCTTTTAAATACATGGCTTTATTGTATGCTATTTCTTTGCTCTATAGCGTCTTTTCCTTCCTTAATCCCTCCATTTTTCCTGAGCTGGTTTTAGCACTCCTTTTTCACCTCCTACCACTGTGGGCTCTCTGATTTCTTGCTTCACAGGGAGATGTCTCTCCCTTTATCTGCACCCCTTCCAAGCCTCACTTTTCAAATTTGACCAGTGAATCGCATACTCATTTCTCTCCCAACCTCCCTACTGCCTTCATATCCTCTTTGCCCAGATACAAACCAGTTACAAGTCATGCTAACCACAGTCATGCTGGGAGGTGAGGCAGAGCACTGCTGCCTGTGGGACTGTGGGACTTTTTCTTGTCCACAACAGAATAAAACATGACCAAGTCCATGCCATCAGCTCCTAATTGTCACAGTTTAAGCACTATTCCTAATAAAACAGGCATCTGTAGATGCTTTGTTCCTTATTCTCACATGATCATTATCTAGAACAAACATCCTTGGCTCTCACAGGTATAACTACCCACATTAGGAAGGTCCCTTATGAAGTTCTACAGGTCTCTGAGGTTGTTCTTCACCATTTTTTTTTCTCTACGTTCTGTGCAAAGAAAAGAACATTTTCAAAGCCTAATTCATGAAGAAAGATAAGCTGTACCTCTATTCAGAATCAGATCACTGGTTTGTTTTTTCTACATTGAAAATTTGTACTAATTTCCCCCGTTGTTCATAATTTATTTTGTTTGATGTTACAGATTAGAATTAAACAAGGAAGAATTAATATAAACTGAAAGAATGGATTTGCGGCAATATTACGAATTTTACAGGGCAATACTAGGTTGAAAGGAATTGATGGGTAGTATGGGGCAAAAGGATTTTATGGTTGTACCGGGTCTGGCTGAGCCAGAATTGGTTTTCCCCTGTAGCAGCCCTCATGGTGCTGTGTTTTATGTTGGGAGCTGGCAGGGTGTTGATAGCACACTGGTGGTGTGGCTACTGCTGAGTAGTGCTTACACAGCACCAAGGCTCTTTCTGACATTTCCCCCCCACAGTGGGACGGGGTGGGCAAGGTCTTGGGAGGGGACACAACCAGGACAGCTGACCCGAACTGACCAAAGGGATATTCCAGACCATATGACGTCTGCTCAAGTATAAAGCTGGGAGAAAGGAGGAAGGGGGTGGGATCACCCTTGGTCCTCCGAGGCAACCACTACGCGTATTGGAGCCCTGCTTCCTGAGAAGGCCCGACATCGCCTGTTAATGGGAAGTAGAGAATAAATCTGTTTTCTTTTTTTTGCTTCCGCGTGCGGACCTTTGCTTCGCTTTGCTTATATTAAAACTGCTGTTGTTTTACCCACAAGGGTTGTTTTGTTTTCCTATCTTATTTTCTTTCCCTTCTTTGCTCTATTGAGAAAAAAAAAGGGGAAAGGGCGGGAATTGATAGAGCGACTTGGTGGGTACCTGGCATTTAGCCAAGGTCAAACCACCACAATGGTGATTTTGATGATACTGGAAAACAAAGACTGAAAGGTGGCATATCTCTGACCGACTATTTTTTTATATATTGTTTTTTGCTCAGTGAATTTCAAGTTCAAAGTTTATGAACAATGAACTGTTTTCCACTTGAATGTAAACATTAAGATTACTGTAGTCATTACATTTTAGGTGAGCATGGTGAAAATGGAGATAAAGGGGCCAGAGGTTTTAGACTAGTTGGCTTTGAAGGTAACCAAGGCCCAAGAGGTAAGTTTTGTTCTTGAAATTTTGATGGCTAAGGGAATAAACAGACTTGTACAACAAGAAATTTTGTTTGCTTTGCAAAATGATGTCTAAGATGATACATGTAAAAATAACATCGCATACATATATGTATGTGTAGTATACATACATGCATATACTAATAACCCTGTATGATGGTCTGTTACCAAACCCACAAGACATATTCAGTTTACAGTGAAATTGAAATTTTCCCAGATCCACCTGGAACACGGCCCTATTTTTCTCATGCATCAGAATGTTTTGTCTCCTGTCCACATTTTTTGCAGGAAAGATGCTTTTTTTTTTTTTTTTTTCCCCCCAGAAAAGCCTGCTTCCTTAAAAAAAAAAAACCCAGAGAGCTTTTGTTCCCAGGTAAGCCCTAGCACAGGGTTGCCATTAAGAATAATAAATGTGAAGAGACCATGCTAAGTGTGTTTACCTCGGTGTTCTTTGTTCTGAGTTTCCCATATTGTCCTTTGTATATCTGTCTCTGGGATACCATGGAGGAATCAACAGCAAAACTGAATATTCGGGTGACCGTTTGCACTATTTATGTCATGAAACCCTAGGACAGAGATCTTCTTTCTTGCTTGTAGTGTTTATTTCATGGGACTATATCACTTATGCTGCTTACCATGCCCTACACATGGCCCAGAGAGTGCTCCATCAGACAACTTTGCAACAGGCATACACTAATGTCTACAGCAATTTCATCTCACAAGGCTGGTTGCATTTGTCTGCTAGATCATATATTTCCTATAAGAATATATTTAATCTCTGATGCATTCCAGTAACAGCAAAATAAACAGCTTATGCATTGGGTTGGAATATTTTAAATGAATATGTGTATATAAACAGTTAATTCTACTGTTTATGCAGTGCAGCCTTTGTACCCTTGTGTCACATCCCACCTGTGGGGAGGTAGGGGAGTGACTCAGATTTGCAAATCCCCTCGGCATGGACTAAGGTGAGATAACACTCAAAGTCCATATGCAAACACCAGCTTTAATAGGAACAAGTATTCTGTAAATGTTGGCATGCTCACAATTATAACTACCTAAACTATGTGGCTTTATGGGAAACCAAGGTAGACCTTTAACCCTTTAACAACATAAGAGAAAAAGAGATAGAGAGGAAGAAAGAGAGGGAGAGAGAGAGAAAGAGAAACATCACCACTCCTTGATCTAGTGTTGGACCTGCCAATGGGGGGTTCAGTGTAGAGTGTCCCCCCTAGATTTGTACATGTCCCTATTTATGGCTCCAGTTCCTGGACTTCTGGAACTTTCTCTTGCCCCAGTTCCAGGAGTGGTTGAGACACCAGTCAATCAAGAGTAGTGACACCAGGCCCGTCCCTGTGACTTACTGAGGTCCCACCTGTGGGGGCATTGCCCAGGCTCATAGTACAGTCATTTGGAGCTCGTCCCTTACACCTTGCATCCTCCAAAAAAATGGTTCAGTGTTTTCAGCTCTGTTTATTTTTCAGTTCTCCATAGCACCTGTGAGCTGCTAGCTCCTCCTGCAAGTCCTTGGAAAGGTCATGCCTGCAAAGCTGTTCACAGGACTCTGATCCCAGCAGTCCCTCCTGGGGGTCAGCAGCTGGGAGAGGAACACACTATGTATGGGGGCAGGGGAGGGAGGTATTTTGGGGAAACTTTATATAGTCTGTAACATGGGACTGGAAAGCAGAAAATCTGTTAACATTCCTGACTATCATGTATCAGATACAACCCAGCAAATTATGGCTTTAGGTAAGTTATTACTATTCTTGGCTTCCCTTTCCATATCTGTAATATGAAGTTTACGTGATCTGTTCCTATGGATCTTCACAGGAGGTAGAATATAAAAGTGCAGAATGGTTGTTTTCCCCCAGCTTTTCTGTAAAGTAATTTTTTCACTCTCAGTTACAGCTGTAAGGAAAGTACTTAGGTACAGGAGAATATGCACACATTCAGTGTAATATTCTTGTATCTCCAGAAGGACCCATCTATCTCTGTGTCCACTTTGTATTCCTCAGTTGGAGTTCTATCTTATCTGAATTATCAATTTTTGACTCTCCCCCTTTCTTTTCTTTACTGTTTATCATATACAGAATATCAAAGCTGCTCTTCCTGTTGGTCTCTGAAACCCTGTACAGCCCAATTGCCATGATCCTGGTGTAGCACAAACCAGCAAACACAAAAGAAAAGCTTGTTCCTTGGTTGCAAAATATGCAATCCTCCTCTACTCTCACCAACATCTCCTGCTACATAACAGCAGAACAAGACGCAGTTCATGCTTGTTAATGAAACATGGGTGTATGAGATCTGCAGAAACAAGGCCATGGGGTTCAGGAAGGGTTAAGTTCATACAGCCTAGAGGTTACTTCATTCACCGTTTTGGCTGCCAGACCTGTTGCTGTGGAAATGATAGCTGAGATAGGTAATCCATTTTTTAGATCTATCTTCCACCTTGGGTTAAGGTTTTCCCTGATGAACCATAAACTTGAAGCTACTGGACAAAGGGAGAAGGGGGTTTAATCCTTTTAGTTGCTAGCAGACATCCCTCTGTTCTGGTCTTCTTAGTATCCCTTTCCTCAGTGAGACTACTGAGGAAGAGAGGAAGCTGGGAATAACAACCATTTCCAATCTTTCCCCTTGGGGATGCAAGACAAACTGGAGACACATGTCTGTAAGTGACATGAGACTGAGTTATGAGTATTAGGAGCAAACGGGCAGGAGGGATCAGCTGGTTCAGGAAAGTACAGGAGGGGATGGGCTGCTGGTGATCACAGGGCTTTTAAAGTTGCTTTAAGAGGTAGGTGAGAATATTTCAGGTTTTTTTCAAATTTATCTGTTCTGGAGATTGTATTTCTGGGTCAGGCAGAAGTCAGAGAAGCAACTAAGAAAAGCGTAGTCTGCTCTGAGCTGCTGTGTGTGTGCTAGCACTGCGTAGAACTGAATGCCATTTATTCCAGGAATAATATATTTAATTATCTTAACCTCACCTCAGCAACGCTGCAGGGGCAATTCCTTCCACTTTGGAGACAAAAGTTACAAATGAGTCAAACTGACTGATGTGATGGTTGGCTGAGGAAAATAAGACAAAAAAATTATTTGTTAACATGGATGTACCCCACACCTTGAAGGTATGCAGTATAACCATGGTCTTCTGCAAAACTATCACAACCTGTTCAGCTGACTGATGATAAACAGCCAGTGAAAATAAAGCTGCTTTAACTGATTCAGCCTTTGTAGGAATATATATGTTTATATATGTATATAAACAAAATGAAGGATATGCAGTGTGATCAGAGCTTTATCAATGATTTCTCCTAAAAGGGCTCATTTGGGAGAATGGGAGTGAGAGCCATATGTATTTATATTTTAGTTTAATAGTAGTCTTAACATCTCCATTTTCCCCATCTTAGTGAAGAAAAGTTCAGCCCACAGACTGGCCTCTGTCTGAATGTGTAATGGGTGGATATATGAGAGACTTCTAATAAACTTGCTTGTGAGTCCTAGTCCTGTAAAACCTAACTTGTTCACACAACAACTGTTATGGCTAGTTTTTCTGAGCTAGGTGATGATTCCAGAGCCTGACCTTGTTCAGAGTCTTTTGTAATGCCTTCCCTTTTTAGATCTGGTATTTGTGGTGGAAGATAAAGTAACAGCTAGGATTGTTCCATTGATTTATATGAGTTTTAATTTTAAGAAGCCTTTTAGATGGAAGATGACTGTAATTTCTATTTTAACACAAAATGTCCTTCATAAGAATATTTTCCATGTTGGAAAGCAAAATTTTCCAGCATTAGGAAAAGCCCAATTCAAGCCTGATTGTATTTATTATAATACAGCTTTGCTTCAGTTAATCGCTCAAAGCACAGAATAGATAAAGTTGCCTTAGGAACAGCTTTTAGATCTTTTGTTGACTTCAGTATGTGGCTCTAGGTGTTCTTATTTCATGATATTGAACTGCTGTTAGAAAATAATTTCATTTCTGAAGGGTTTTTATCAGGCAGCTGTTGCTGGAGCATCTTCTCTTTCACAAAGATGAGCTAGTTTTATCTGACAATACATTGTATGACAAGAGAATATTTTCATCTCTCCTTCAAACATGTAAAACTGAGGAATAAAAGCACTATGGTGAGAAAAAAAAGCGACTACTATGGTATTAAAAAACACACTAAACCCCCTGAAATTTATGTTCCAGAGTACTTAACCTTATACAACACATTCTCCCAGTTCTGCCAATCACATCTTTGATCTGATACTCACACTAGGAAGCTCATTCTTGGTGGCTGCTCAGAGACCCTGGTATTAGCTACCTGCTCAGAATCACACAGACATAGACATGTTTTTTAGGATATCTTTTAAAATAAACCCTAAGGGGAGTTTTCATATGAGCTATCCACTGGGTGGCAGGAGTAGATCAGAAAAAACTTAAAGAACATGAGGGACATATAAATCTAGCCACCATTTAAACTATTTTGTAACAGCTCTATATGAATCTTCCACCTGAGGTGGAGATATTTGAAAATAACATATCTCATGAGATAATATATTGGAAAGGCTTTTTTTACTCTTTTCCCCTTTCTGTATGTAAGCAGAAGTAGGTTTCTGCATGCCCACATTCTCATCCCTTTTTTCTTTTTTCCTCACCAACTACAGGAGAACGTTTTCAGAGGGGAAGAGGGCCTGGGTGGCCCTGCCTTCTCATTCTTTTCTTCCCATCCCTTTTGGTGGAGGATGCAGCTGCTGAAGCTGGAGGCTTTGCTGTTCTCCTACTCCCTCCTTAATCAGAACTTGCAGCTTTGGAAAAATGACATGAGGAGGTGTCTTAAACCTTTGCCTACTCCAGTGTTGCCATAGCTAAAAGAAATTGTTAGTATCGAGGATATGAACATCCTTTCCCAAAGTACATGTTCCCAGATGATCCAGATCCTTGAGCTGATCTCTCTTACCAGTAGCTGTCCCTTTGTCTTGCCTGGATTTGTAACTCAAGGCAATTTTTCCAGTTTAAGGGAGTAGTTGGACCAGTTGTAAAATAGTGGGTGACTTGTTGAGAGACTTAGAGGGGAGCTGATAAATTTAATAGTGATTAACACCCCACCTCATCCCCCCCAGTATTTAAGTGAGCATGGTGAAAATGGAGGTAAAGGGGGCAGAGGTTATGGACTAGTTGGCTTTGAAGGCAACCAAAAACCAAGAGGAAAGTTTTCTTCTTGAAAATTTAATGATAAAAATAAATTTAAAACACAGTCTATATGTGTCCTTTCATGTGTGTAATTCTGTCAGAAGCAGACCAGACTAAATTGAGATTGTGATCCAGTATGTTTCCCATGTATGTGTGCATCCTGTTATGATAACTGAGCATCATTCCTCTTTGGAAAATAATTTGGCATAAATAATCTGTCCACTGTAAAGCCCCCAAAATCCTAAGACTGACCCAAGAGATCCTGAGTGTTTAGAAGCATATACTATTTTGGTTCACCTCCTGTTTTGGTTTTGTTTGTTTTGTTTGTTTGCTTGTTTTTAAATGTCTTCTCTACAACATGTGTGAGCAAGAAATACAACTAGTGTTGTCACTTCTTAGGATTTTTTTATAGGGGATTTGGCCTTGTTGCCAAATTTGTCCTCTACATCCACCTGCTTCTCGGCCCTCCAAACAGCCCTGCTTCAAAACTCCCTCTATTCCCTCTTCTCTACTCTCTCTAGTGCTCTTGGTTTCTTCCACTGCCTGGGCAGGGGAAAGATGCAGTAACCAGTATGGTTAGTCCCCACAAATATTCCTGTTCCATTAAGCTCAATGTCCAAGAACATCTTTATTATGTGTTTTATTATTCTGAGTCTGTGAGGACTCTGGCTCTTTGAAAGATGTACTGCCTAGCAGGTGGGCAGAGCATGTAGTGGAACGGGTTGAGCTCAGCATCTGGAGGATTATGTCTAACTGTGTGTAGGGTGATTGATCTAGAATTTACAAGGGTAGTTCCCAATAGTGTATTTCTAGCATTCTTTCTTTAGAGGACAATGAATGCCAAGTCGTAATAACTAAAATGAGGTCAGCTGTATTAGGCCCAAGCTACTCAACAGCACACTTTGAAATCTCTGCAATGAATTGGATGAAAGAAACGAACTGTTGAATCTTGTTCTGGCATGACTCTTACTCCCTTTTTAAAAATAATTATGGCAGTATTATTTCACTTTGAACACCGCTGCTAGCTGCACTCAACACTATTAAAGTTTAGTGTTTTTTCTGACCTGCATGGTATAGTTTTTTAGACAAAACTGCTTAAAGCTATATTTTATATAATATGTTTGGGTTAAGATCTGAAGATATGATACCACTGAACATGCGTGGTGAAATACACAAAATTCTGTATTCTATACAACTCTTATACATAACTCACTTTATCCATATTTGAAGATCAGTAGAAGTTCTAAATAAAAGTAAGCACTCTGCAAACAAATGTGAATATGTGCAAATAATGTGTTTGTTATGTTGAGTTTTTTACTGACTAGTAATAGTCTTGGTACAGAGAGGCAAGAGCAGTGGGGTAAAGAAGGATGTTTTCCAACTGTCTGTATACTTTTATGTCAGATGTAAAGTAGGAAAGATAGTCTGTTGGGCACACTTACTGAAGAATTGTACATTAATCAGGTCCAAATTTACTGTCAGGAGTAAGTTCTCCCAGCCAGTCTCATTTCTGGGAGTTGTGGTATGGTAAGACCACAGCACTGTTCAAAAGAAAAAAAACCTCAAAATATTCATACATATCTTACTAGATTTATTGAACAGTTTTAAATATAACTTTAATATTTTATGTCTATACATCAATGCTATGTTCATTTACCAGGTCACTATATTTCTTGGATATTAGCTAGAAAACGCCCACTTTTAAAATCTGAATGGAAATTGGAATATTATTAAAACACCTCAGAAAATTAACTCTGAGCACATATTGTCAGTATTTCATTTTAATGATGTGTAAAATGCTCATCACAAAATTTGCTTGAAGTAGAAGGAGCATGCCAATTTAACACACTTAAAAACAAATTAAAAACCCTTGAAGACATTAAATATACAAGAAGAGAGCTCTGGTATTGTGGTTTGATTGTTCGGGGGTTTTTTTGTTGGTTTTTTAACATTCTAAACATATAGCTGGGGCTTGGAGTTCTCAACTGTGTTTAAATATCACATGGTCACATATGTTTATTTTTCACCCTTGCTTTCTGTAGTAAGGAAAATCAGAATTTAAGACCCTCTACTCTCAGTTATTGGGATGGAAATATATTTTATTTATGGAATACAGAGAATTATCTTTATTATCCTGTGTGCTATTTTTCTTTTTGTTCCCTTCACTATTTAAAGAAACAGCAGCAACTTAAGACAAAGTTTAGCCAAATCGGAATGTCATTAATTTATGCAGAAACTGTACAGAGCACTCATGGGCTAATACTATTAACTCAGGAGAAGTTATGGCATTAATGACATTGTACAATGATGACATAGGCTTTGGACATGCAGTGGTTTACAAAACTACTTATAGTAACTTTAGTGTATACATTTTCCAAGCAAATAGTCAAAATTTTCCAAATCAAAAATGTTGAGTGGAAGGACATGCTGGAATTGGAGAAAAAAGCCGGGGTGTGGGAAATGTTAACTCACAGAACAATTGAGTAATGCTGGTTGGTCCCTGTCCCATTCCCCACTGACCTTTCAGTAAATGAACCCTGCGATGACTCATCCTGCAGTCCCACCTCCGCACCTTGTCTGCCCTCTCTCCCTTTGGGGCTGCTGAGAGGTTGCAATGGCAGTCACCTTCATTTGGCTCATTCATAACAGCATTTTGTGTCTGGGTTTGTTCTTTTTTTTTCAGCTCCTACACAAAACCATCCCTTCTCTTTCCTGGGGTTAAGGTAGAATTCAGTGTATTGCAATGTAAAATGACACCCTTACAAAAAGAAGCTCATTCTCACTCCTGTTCTTCTCTAAGGTTCATCTTAACCCTTTTTTTTTTTTAAGTTTCTTCAGCTGAGTGTTGACTTCTCAACTACAATCCTTTAAATATTTGATGCCAGTTTACCGTGATGTGTGTACTACCAAGGAAAAACAGCTCAGGGTCATACAAAACATAATCTATCTTTTTCTCGTATGCCAAAGGGCAGTAACTAGTGATGATGACAAGAATATTAATATCTGTTGATCTTGAAGGAAAGTATTATTGTTGCTTCACTTCCTAAGTTTCCAAAAATCAAGTTCCCAAAGACACTGGGATCAGATTTTATCCTAGAGTCACAATTTTATTGCACCAGTTTATTGCCGAACCTTGTGTAATAACAGGATGGACTTGATTATACTTTGAGCAGTAGCACTTGAAACTATACAGAACTGGAAAGAAAATTCATGCCTGTTCTCTGGACTACCCAGTGTCCAGCAGACTTGAAAAGGAGTCAGAAAATCATCAAGACATTGCAGCGAGCCATTGGGGAGCCAGGCAAGCCTTGTGGCACTGAGTCAGCGTGTCATTTCAGGAGTCTGTATTTCCTCAAATGCAATTTAATTTTATGTACTCTTTCCTGATTTTTTTTTTTTCCTACCTCCCCCCCCATGCTTTCCATGTTTTCCTGGCTCTATCTTCACATTTTAGCTCTTGAAGGAGAAGGGGGAATAATCCATTTACTTAGTGGGAATTTGTGTGTTAGTCAGACTGAGAAGGGAAAACAGCCATTTCTGGAGATGCCACAAGTCTGATATCATGGACTTGTTCCAGGTATCTGTGTTAAAAATACCCATTGAATCTTAGACTAACCTTGAGCATTTCTGATTAACTTAAATTTATAACACCCTTTGACAAAAATCTCCATTATCTAATTTTTGTAACATAGTTATTCCCCTGTTTATTGCACTTTGACAGCTGACTTTATGTTCATTAAGGTACGTTAAGTGAATGGTTGATAAATTGTTAGGGATAGAAGTATTCAGCAACTTACAGTGGCTGTTTCTTGGAGCTGGCAAGAGGAGCCTAATAAAAACTGGGTACTCAAATATGTAGTATTAGAGTAATGGAATAAGAACAAAAAGCCTGTGTTTCAGTTATAAAATCTTCTACTGGAAAACAATGCAAACCTTGAATAATTCCCAGCAGTATTATCTATTGTACTAGAAATCATGAGTTGTACTTTGATATAAATTTAAGAATTTTCAGTAGAAAGTAAATATACAATTTCTTAATCTGATGGATTGTACAATATGATGGGAGTACCTTTCACAAGCTTCTATTATACTTTAGTAACTATAAAACTTTTATATGGAAGGCTAGAACATGAACTAGGCAGTTTACTGCAATGTAATGGTGCTTAACATTTTCTGACTCACTTACAACTGAGAGATATTTGAAAAACCTGAACAAAGGCAAAAGCAGGAAAATAATACACACAGAAGAAGAAGGACCTTCCCCCCAAAAAAACAATGGAGAGGGAGGAAAGAAAGTGGAAGATAACCTTTATTTAAATCAAGTCATTGACAGGGAAATACATCCCCCTTCTTGAAATCCTAGCCCTAATGAAACCATGGCAGTTCTGTCACGATTTTCAACAGGGCCAGATTTCATCCATATAAATTCTTTCTCTACATCAAGAATAAACTTCTAGTATTGACCAGGCTATAGCACAGATGCAGTATTTTTCAACGTCTGTCTTTGTCTTTACTTATTTTGGTTTCTGTAGTTATAATGACAGTGGCACATAGGTTATGATAAGAACTTAAATGTTATTCCTAATTAACATGAAGAAAATGTTGCTCTTAAAATGCAAACTAGGATTTTTTACTTGATATTTGCAAAGGCACATAGAAAATGGAGCTATTTTGTTAGTCTTAAAATTGGCAAACTGAAAAATAATATTAAAGATAATCTGCTCTTGAAGTAAAAAATGAATAAGATAATAGTAGCAGGCATAACATACAATACAAAAAGAATAAGGTTAGATAAGAAGAAAAACTTTTAAAATACTGGTAAGAAAAGTTGATAAGAGATCGCCTGGATAAAGTGAGAATTCTTTATTGCTGGACATCTTTAAGAGTAAATTAGGCAAATACCTTGTGGAAATGATTTAGGACAAGGACTATGATTCCTTGAGGCTCTGACAGCCTCTTCCCCCCCTCCCCTGTTTATGATTCATTGAATTCTATGCCCTCAGCTTGCCTTAAGATATCTTTTTTTTTTAGGAATTAACAGTAATGGATGACTTTTGAATTGACTTTCACTAACCATTTTAATAATTAATGGAAATTTATTTTTCAAACTGATTTTTTTTCTCAAACCCTTAGGAATCTACATAGTCTGCCATCTGGCACATGCAGCCATGGTGATCTGCCCAGTCAGATTCAGCATTTGATCATAGGTTTAGCCTGTAGTTGGACTGAGGCTGATGTGATCTAGTTTGACATTCTTTGAATGTTTCCATTTGCTTTGTGGGCTTTCTTTAGAGGAGGCAGAATACAGCTGCTCAGGTAGCACATCGGACTTGGTCAGCTGAAAACATTCTCCAGAGCTGCTGAAAAGCCACTTTACAAAGTAACTGTCATTCTTAGATGTCATCCTAAGTTAGGGTTGAAGTTACTCTCACTAGGTCTGTAGCTGAATCTAAATAAATAACCACTTTTCACTTTGCAGCATTGTGGTGTTACTTGAATGGATGTTTAGACAGCTTGTGAATTCACAAACATCCTTGGAGTCACTCCAGAGTCTGTGCCTATGTACCTGTGAGTTCTGTAACCAGTAAGTAAATTTATGACAAAAAAGGAGAATGTCCATAGTAATCAAATAAATGCACTTTTGTGGTTGTCTAATTTTTGGCCTTTGACAATTTTTGTTCTGTGACTGTTGAACTTGACCTTTTTATTTTTTTTGAAGTACAAACTTAACATAAAAGTTTGACTTATCAGAGGTCTGTGGCAAGTAGCTGGGATGATTCAGGCACAGCATAATTTAGAAGTCCATTCCTCTTTCAGGATTAATCTTTTTACTATTTCTCAGTCCAGAAGAGTAGCTTATATTTTCTGCTCTGTAAAAATTTTGTACAAAGCTGCTGTAGAAGTCGCTGTGCCCTCCTCACATATGTAGGAACTTTTTATTATTTTACTCTCCATGTTTTTGGACACAAGGCTCCTGCCCACCATCACAGACTTGTTGTCCCAGGAAAATTGTGTGATTCTTTGTAAATGAACATTATTTCTTAACAAATTTAAACCCTGGCTCTTAAAAAGTTTTGGAGTACTTTCCACTTCTACCAGATGTTCCACCCATGTTTTATGGGAACAGATGAAGTCATTTAAGGATGTGAGGATGTTTTTTGATCCTCAGAACTTGGGTTATATTCTTCACAAACATCTGAACTGTCCCTGGTGCATTCAAGAGTCTAAAAGGAATTCTGCACCACTGAAGCAATCCATAGGTTATCATAACAGCTGCTTTTATTCCCCCCTCCATCTCTGAATGATAATTCAACTTGAAGGATACCCATGTATTGGATGAATTAAAACTGAGTATATTCTGCTCCTTACCTTTTTTCCAAAGTGTCTCTTGCATAATAAGGTGGATGATCTTGGCCTTTCTGTGAATGCAGACTTTTGTAAACGGAAATCTTTATGTCCCTTCATGTCTCTATCAGATGTTTGATGTGATTACAAGTGTGGAAGATCATGGTGATTGTTGCTTCAAGCCATCCTCTAGCAGCTACTATGTGATATGCTAGGAAATCCAATAGGAGCAGGGCTGCTGTATCCCAGCAGTATTCCATGAATTATGCTTCACTGCTGCTCCTTATCTCATGTGATCAGCTCTTCATTTCACTTGGAGAACACAAGGTACAAAATAATTGCTCTATTCACTTCCTTTCACTGCTTTCTGTGGACATTTCTGTTGGGTCTGTTCCTAGAGTTTTTGATTCTTGTGTTGCTCCACTGCTTTTGAGTTCTCTTTCTAAGAAGCTCTGAACCACCAGCCCTGTTGTACACTCTACTCATGACTGGCTTTTTCTTTAGCTGTGCTTTCTCCTAGTCATTCCTTTCCATCAGAGCCCAATCCTTCATCTAGCTTTAACCAAAGGTCTGCAAAACAGCAGTCCCAGTTTCAAAGAGCAGTTCTTAACTTTACAGATGTACTTGCATGATGAATTCTTATCTTTCTAACTCTATTGTGAGCCCTTGTTCAGAATGAGAGTAATGCAGGAATGGCCTCCTTATCATCCTGCATGCAAGGCCATTGCTTCAGGAGGTCACACTTCTTCTTCGTACTGACATAAGGACTCAAATATTATCCAGAAACCACCTTATTCTATTAGTGCCCTGGCAATTCCCATGGTTTGTATCAAATGTCTTTCAAAAACACCTTGATAAGAAATATATGCTATAATGCTATAAGAGCAGAAAACAATTTACTGCAAAATAAAGCACACAAAGTAACCTGCACTTATCTTCTTGTCTCCCCTTGGCAGAGGATTAGTATTAAGCACAATTTCTACAGGAAACCCAGAAGCTCTGGGGTTGCCCAGGTCCTTCCAAAAACTGCCGCCAGCAGTCCAGTAACACCAGATTTTCTTCTGTAAGGTGGCATTCCTCAGCATAGGCTGTTCTACCATCTCATGCCTCTGAAGTCTACTGCACCTTTAAATACCATGTGGCTTGGAGCCAGCTAAGAAACAAATTTTCTCACTCATATGGCCAGTGACATTTTTGTGAGATTTCTGCACCTTGAAGTCCTTCAGTATTTTCTGATTACATTGAAAATCACTCATGTTTCGCCTCTGAAAAAAAAAAATCCTTCCATGAAGTCTCCATGACAGTTTCTGCTCATTGCTTGCAACTCTTGATCATTGTTTTATGCACTGTGTTCTCTTTCTTTACCAGGAGCCATTTACAAAATGACTTTTCACTCAGGCTTCAGAGTTCATCTCTTGAGCAGACCATTACAGGAATTGCCCAATCAACCAGCTGCCTTCCTGTGCATCCTGTCTTCTCTTGCAGTAACAATGGCAAGCTAGGCAATTTAATATTAAAGTTACAGCCTTTCCATATTGAGAATAGTCTATAAATTAAGATTAAAGGGACTAATATTTAAACGCACTCCTTATATACCGTACTTTCTAAATGCTGTTTATTGCTTCAGTTCTTCTTGAATGTGCTAGATCAGAAATCCTAGCCTTACCTGACTTACCTGTTTGTTTCCTTTTTTGAGCAGAAGCCACCAGCCATAACTGTTGTGAATGGCAGGGCAGCATTTTGAGGCATGACTGAACTTCCTTCTTGCTCCCCTTATATACAAAGCAACACCAGTGAAACCACTGTTAAAATGAACTATCTCTTTGTGGAGATGCTTTCTAGAATGATTCTTATATAACTTACATGCTCAAAATCAGATTTTGGGACCTGCACGTTACCAAGCTGCTGTAAGTTAATGATTACATCACAGAAAAAATCTTGGGTGTTAGCCAGTGCAACTATATTGGAAACAATTTTTGCCTACAGCACATCTAAATTCATTTCTGAGCTTCAGCTGATGAATATGGATTATATTAATTCACAAGGGAAGAAAATAGCTCATGGTGTGGTTTACAAGATGCCTGAGTTACAGGACAGCTGTTGAATCTGGAAGTTCCCCATGCACTAGAGTACTGGAGTCCGCTATGTGCAGCCTTCTATCTGCCACAAATCCTACTTTTGTTCTTTTCTTTTTTGTCATGGCAACTCAGAGTGATTTTATATGGAAGAACCTTCTGTATGACCCAAGTATATGAAAATGATATATGTGGACCAGATTCTGTATCCTGAGACATGCTGAGTGTGGTACTCTGAAAAGGTCTAAAGGTGTAGATGAGCATACAGAATTAATATAACACTGTGCAGTGAAAAGAGGGGAGCCTAGCTCTTATTTACATTTTGTGTGAATAGACATGTCAGATTTCTGTAAAATCTTGCAAGTCCAAGGAGTTAATTTTTTTTCAGGTTTAAAAGTTTCTGTGCATTTTAAATACTTGTCTTCTGTGTTAACAACTACAGTTACTGAAAATCAAATTTTTGAAAGACCTATTTCATCCATGAGGGCTATTCACATTATGTAACTTCATCCCAGATTTGTATTATTAATGAAGGATAAAGACCTAGTCTAAATGTTCTTAGGTGTATCTTGGAGAAGTCTCTCTCTCTTCAGTGTTTATGTAAAGTGACAGGCTCAAGTGGACACCCAGCTTAGGTGTTTGTATCTATTGCCCAGAGTGTATCATCATTATACTATGAAGAGCTATCACTTTAACTATGGAAATACAACTTTCCAAACATCAAGCCTTTTTAAGCAATGGCTTAAATGACAGGGATTGTGGAAACTTCTGTTTTGCACATCCTGGGCTCCAACTACTATTTTCCAGTTGTTTATATCTCATGCATTAGCTCTAGTTTCTCTTTTCCCATCCCCAGTCCCCTCTCTCATCATAATGCAGAATTCATTTCAGAATCTTGGCTATGCCAGTATGGTAAACCAAAATATATTTATTGGAAAAGTGATGTAAAATACAAAAATGTTGGTATGCAATAAGGTTATTGAACTTCTGTCCCTTAAAAGCCAACCTGATCTTGTTAAAGAATGTGGTGTGGTTGTTGACAGCAGAATTAAGTAAATATCTTGCATTGCTAGTTTTCTAGAGCATAAATTATAAGTGGTGATTACTACAGCTCCTGTATTTAGTAGGTTTTCTTATGAAGCTTAAAGTTGTCTATAATGCACCCTCATTAGGGTGTGAGGTGTGGTCCTAGTGTCCTAAACACAGCCTAAAGTCTTCCCAAATATTGCCATTCACAGACAAGCATATGTTTATCAGAAATGTAAGTACACTTTATTTATTAGGCGTTTGCTGAGGTGAAAAGAAATATTGTTCTTTACCAGGAGTGGGATTGGTCCCATGAAAATTATATATCACAGACAGGTGTAAATTGAGCTGGTTCAGCATCAACATTTATCTCTGAGGTTACCGGTTCCTGGCTGGCTTTCTACTATTTATTGGCTGATTGTAGGGATGGCTAAAAGTAAAGAAAACACAGGCACAGAATTTCACTGAAACTTCAGGCCAACCGAACCTGAAAACTAGAAATTATGTTTGAAGCTAGCAGAAAATATTCTTAAGCTTTAATGTATTAGTATCAGCCTAGCCTTCTACACTACATTGAAATGTCACTATTTTACATGTGATCGCTAGCAACAAATACAGAAGTTGGTGTAAATCTCTCAAATTACATGACCCAAACACTGTATTACATTGGAAATAATCTAAATAGATGTATTTTTTAACCATTATGTGGAACAGTTAATGAATTTAAAAAATGCTGTTTCATGACCAGTCTTTCATGCCCCACCACTTCATCCGCTTCATTTGTCCCACACCAAAGGGCATGGGAGAGGGCCCTGTGATGCTGCTGCAACGGAAGGAGAAGGGGAATTTGTGACTGGTGAAATGGGTCTTGGGAGAATTGACCTTCATATAATTTCTACAATGATGAGTCATGGTACCTCCATGACTCACATCCTCAGGACTATGCCCTGCAGACACTAATGCACACACCAATAGGCACACCATGTAATTCTTTTGAGTAAAGCTACTGGTGTGCAAGTCATTACAGAAGCAGACCTAGGTAATAAAGAACTGTTTATTAATGTACATTTTATCTTTTCCAAACATTTCTCTTCAGTTAAGACAGCAAAACTATGTTCCTGTTTATTCTGTCCTTTAAAACTTCACTGAGGAAAAAATGCCAAAATTAAAATTTTTATTGAGCAAGGAAGAATAAGGGCTGCAGAATGTGATTCCTATTTCAGGAGTAGGAAAATAGACACAGAAGAATAGGTTTTGAAAGGTATTCTTAATCCCAGTCACTAAAGCTTGAGTCTTCAATATATTTAGGTAATATGGATTTAGCTCAGTGTAACTCCTGAGAGTTTCCAGAAGGAAACAGTTTTCTGTGTGCCATAGACTTGGCTAATGTAACTTGTTTGTAGAGTAACCAGAAACTCCATTTGAAGCCACAGAATCCTGAGACAAAGAAAGACATCAAGAGCTTTCACGGTGTGGGAGGAGGATGACACAATTTCTGATTGCCTGAAGCAAGATGGGAACATAGCAGAGACCTCAAAATTACTAATTTGGACATAACTCATGCTTAGATTTTAGTTTGCATTTTCATTTAATTTCTCTTTCACATGGCCCCACTGGGCACCATACCTTTTTTTATGCTTTACTTGTTATTTTTTACCCCTCTTCAGACTCATCATCTAGGAAATAATAACAAATATTATTGATAAGTAATCAGCTAAAAATTCACCATTTTCATAATTTAATGGTAGGAGAGTCTTAATGGGTGAATAAACATCATAATGGCAAAACAATAATCTTCTGGGGGGTGTGTTCCCATCCACTTTTGTGCATCATTTCTTCTAACATGACCAGCCTAAGGGCTAACAAGACTTACCTTCCTATCCCACATTTTGTGTAAGTTAAACAAAAAAATTATTAGTGAAGCCTGGGTGATCACTGGTGGATTTAAGTCAATGATAGCTCATTGCGATTGAGACTGCTGTTTTATTACTGTAATTTTTCAGATTTAAGTGTAGGTTCTGTTAAAGGCAAAGTTTATACATATAGCATTAGAATGTTTCTAAATTGATTCCCAGGAAACAGATTTGTTAAACAGAGCATCCTCAAAACTTGCAAATGATTCATGTTTAAGGAGTCACAGTACATGGGCCGTGAATGGTGAATTGTTCATGCTGTTAGTAGAAATATTGTCTTCATATAAACAACAGACTAGAGGTGCTACACATTGAAAAATGTTGATTCTGTTAGATTTAAGTCCTCTTAGAGCTGGCATTTACTGTTATGTTCTCTGTCCATGGTATAGTTAAAGATTACTAACTTTTTTTCTTCTTGAACTTTTTTAGCTAAAATAGGTATTGTCTACTCCATGACAGTTCATATGCAGAATCCCTTAGTCTCTCTTCTAAAGGGTCTTTTAAATAGGAAAAAAAATACACAAAATACACATATGTGCATGTCTTTAGGTGTATATATATATACACATATATACGAATTAATTCACTGACAGCAATCAAACTGCATCATCATAAACTGATACTCATTGCTTCATTTGTGACCTGCTCAGTTTTCCGAAAGTGTGGTCAGAGTGAGGATGGGAAACAAGGAATTGCTGTCAAGGACGTTCGTTTCAGATGTTCCCAAATAGTGCCTTTCTGGGATATGATTTAGAACAAAAAGCATCATTTGATCCTTTTCTGTGTTTGGATAAGCAGATAAGCAGACAACAGTGGGGTTGATTTGTTTTATTTCTTTCTTATTTGCACTTAAATGGTAGGTGATGGCTCGCTCTGTCAAGTGTAGAGATGTTTGCCTGAACTTTGTGTATGAGCGTGCAACACAGACACTGCCTTGTTCATTCACAAAAATCTGCTGCTGTTCAGTGATCCTCAAAAGAGGCTACATGTTAGAGCATATTAGGGTTATGTTTGAACCCAGATTTGTCTCAGAATCACTGAATCACCTAGGTTGGAAAAGACCTTGAAGATCATCCAGTCCAACCATTAACCTAACATTGACAGCTCCCATCTACACCATATCCCTAAGCACTATGTTGACCCTACTCTTAAACCCCTCCAGGGATGGGGACTCCACCACCTCCCTGGGCAGCCCATTCCAACGCCTAACAACCCGTTCTGTAAAGAAATGCTTCCTAATATCTAGTCTAAACCTTCCCTGGTGCAACTTGAGACCATTCCCTCAGAGCCGGTTCATCTCTCATCTTCAACCTCCTTTTTCTCACCCTGAACTAGCTGCCTTGCACTTAAATAAAGACACATTTTTAACAACACAAAAAGGGCTTCAACACTTGGAATGACTGAGGTCCAGTTTCCTTTTACAGCTGTTCCTCTGCAGGTGAATTTGGTCTGCCTTTGGCACCAGCACCTGGGGGTTTCCTGGGGGGGGGGTGACTTGGTCACTGTGGGGTCCCTCCTGCTGCAGAGAGCTCAGGAATCAGCACAGCCTGTGAAGGTCCTTCTGCAAAGCTCCCCAAGCCTTGCAGGGATGGTCTGGCTTGTCCTCCTGTCACGATCCGAGTGAAAGAAGTCTCCTGGCTGAATGAACTATGCAAACACAAGCTTGTAAACAGGCATAGGTATAAGGCAAGCCAGAAAGATCTGTGGGAAGAGAGAAGCTGAGGTCTCTTAGTAATGTGCACCCTGAGTACAAAATAGATTAACTGGTCATGGGTACTGCTGTGCCCACAGTACAAATAGCCCACAATGTCTTGGAAAAGCACATTTAGCATCAAGAATACAAGCTGGCCTCAGGTCCGGAAAACGGCAGTGGCAGAGGGGGTGAGGACCATGAGTGTGAGAGCAAGGAACCTCTGTTGGGGACTGCTGGCATCCATAACTCATACTGCTTTCTAACGCAGGTGTCTATTATGTTTGGGAGAACATATGTATTATTCACAGAGAACTAGTGAAGCTGCATTCCCCTTCCTACCTGCCAGCCATGTAAACCAGGTATCCAGTCTGATGAAAGCTGCTACTTTCATGTTATTTAATTAAAGTTTTTCACCATATGAATTCCTTCACAGGAGGACAGGGCCCGTGTGGCACAGCTCTGAGGTTCCTCAGTAAGGGGAGACATGAACATCATCTAGGTAAAATCTATGACTAAAGAACAATTAGGGAATGGCCCTAGAGGTCTTAAATATTGCTTTCCCTGTGCCAGGCTTGCCGGTTCCTGAAGTCTGTGTAAAGGCAGTGAAGGACAGCCCCTCCTGGCTTTGGTAACATCTCTCCACATTTGAAAGTCATGTGCTCACTGGCTGGTCATCTGGTTCCCAAAGGCGACATGTTCCCACCAGCCTGTCTCCTGGGCACAGCAGCCACACAGAGGCTGGGGCTTGCAAAAGTCCTCCTGTCCTTTCCCCTGGAAAAAGGAGTGCTGGGAGGTGGGCAGGAATTTATTCAATATCTGGGCATTGCCTGTGTAGCTACAGGGTTAGATCTATTCCTCCGCCACAACACCTTGCAGCGTGTGTTGTCCAAAGGGACGAGGAGGAGGGAGGCATTTGGGTAACAAGTGCCAATAGTTTTGCATGGACAAAGGGCTTCTGCACCTGAGCTCTGGCATGGGTGGTGGTGCTGCGGCCGTGCCGGGAAGGGTTGTGTGGTGATCACTGGAGGTTTGTGGGACAGCTTCACCTCAGAAAGTGTGAAAACACATGTGCAACAGGAGCGCTGAGGTGCGTGACCAAATAAAACCTAATTTTGCAATAAGCTCCCCAAACCAAGTACTTCTGAAATGAAAGCTGCGTCATCACCAAGTTACTTCGAAGTACCGGCCTGCCCCTCTTGTATCAAACAATTTGCTAATCCCAGACGCAGCCCGGGGTTCGGGATGCCTTCCCAGACCGGGGAAAGCCTGCCCGACCCCTTACCGGGGACCGGCTGGGGTGGCGGGGGACATGCCCTTCGGGGGGCGGGGGTGCACAGGCGGCAACAGCCCAGCGGCGGGCTCGGCGGGGCTCTGGCGCTGGCCCGCGGGCAGGGCAGGGCGGCGGCCGGCCGCGGGCCGGGCGGGGGGAGGCGGCGGGGGCGGTGCCGCCGGCGGGGCGGGCTCCGGCTGCCGGCGCGGGGCCGGGGCCGCCGCCGCCGCCGCCGCCGAGCTGGCGTGGGGCAGAGCCGCGCCGCAGCCAGCAGAGCCTGTGGCAGGGGGGCAGCGCGGCTGGCGGAGGGAGGGCGTGCGGCCGCCGGCAGGTCAGCGGGGACTCTCCGGGGGCGGCGGGGGGAGAGGCGAGAGCTCCCCGGGGCGCTTCACCCTTGCGGGGCTCCCCTCGCTCGGGGGGGCGCGGCTGGAGGGGCGGCCGGGCCGGGGGCACAGGACGGGGCCGGGCCGGGAAGGGAAGGGACGGCACCGAGCGGGACGGGACGGGAGGGGCAGGCAGGTGCAGCCATCGGGGCGGCCTCGGCCCCCGCCCCACAGCCGCTCGGCCCCCGCCCCACAGCCGCTCGGCCCTCGCCGGAGCCCGGGCGTGGGGACGGTGGGCGCCAGGGAGCCGAGGGGCTGAAATAAGGACAGTTGTGCCTCCTGTTTAACAGGAGCAGAAAGTGGACGGTGGCACCGATGTGGGTTTTTTGCGATGTGCTTGCAGTGCGTGCGGGCAGGTTGTACGAGCTTGAAACTCTTCCTTAGTTTATTGGCATGAGATGAAATAATTTACATCACACTATATCCTTCTGTGCCACCAGCAATTGGCTTTATTCTCGCACCACTGGTGAAACGAGCAGAAACAGACTTTGTGTCTGAACTTCTTTCATAGTCTGTGGCATGGAAGTTCAGACTTTACAATAATAAGTAAAGGAGAAGCGTTTGTAATAACTGCAGTTATATTTGTTTCCATACCTGGAAAGAAACATCTGCTCTGTGGGCCACTTCTGATTACTACTATTCAGTTGTGTAATGCCTAGATATACGTGGTACTTACTGTGCTGAAAGCATCTGGTCTCCGATTCAAGGATTTCACAAACTGGAAAACCTGGTTGATTCTGAAAGTCTTCCAGCTTTCAGGCACCTGAGAAAGCCTTGTGGGTTTATTAGACTTAGTAAACTTACTTGGAAGTTTTCCCCAAACCTTATTGATTGTGGGGGGTGCATATTATATATCTTTCAAATACATATTCAAATACATAATACTGAACTACAGAATGAGCACAAAATACTTATTTGAAGAACTGTGCTAAGTATACCTTAGGAAATTTAGTTTTCAGCATGAAGACTTTGATAGGATACAGCATATTAAAGATGTGCAAAATCAAGACAAATGTCATTCAGGGATGCATAACAGGAGATGTATGATGGCATATCCTGGTACTTGTGACTTTGGGGTCCGTGTCTGGTATCAGTACCATCTGGGATTTTGGACACCACAGTTCCAGCAGTCTTACCAGTTAGTCAAGAGAGGAGTAGCAAAGGTGATCAGGGATCTAGAAAAAATAGCCTACGAGAAAATAATGAAAGAACTGGAATGCTATAGTCTAGGAAAGCAAAGACTGATGAGAGATGTGATAACAATCTTCAACTGTGAAATTGGTTGCTGCAGAGTGGCGGGAAACGAACTGTTCTCCACATCCAGTGGAGATGTAACAAGAATCAGCATGCTGAACTGCAGCAGGAGAGATTAGGTTAAATGCTAGGGAAACTCCTGTCTAATTGTACAGCTAATTGAGCACTGAACTGTCCAGGTAGGGTGTGGAATCTACTTCACTGGAGCTTTTTAAGTTCAGATCTAACAAACATTTACCAGCAATGCTTAAGGCAAGTATGACCATGCCTTCCTGTTGGGGAGACACTACATGACTACTCCAGGTCCCTTACAGGCTCTGGGGGTAGCAGAGGCTACCAGGAGGCCAGCCTGTGAACTCCCACTCTTTGTGATGATCATGCATATTAAAGAAGCAGCTTTGTAAGGTAAACACGGCTCAGTAATCCATTTGTAATATTTCACTCACATGCCTAACTTTTATACCAGATTTTGTGATTCTTGCTTCTGCTCAAACTGCATTTACAGTTGAAGTCTAAGAGCAGTGGTGAGACATCACGTCTTGGTTTGGCACCATCACAACCAGTAAATTGACTTATTGGTAAATGATAGGAGATTGGAGTTTAGTTTCAAAGTACAGTTCTATAAACTGGATCACATTGCTCCCTTCAGGTCCTCAGTAATACAGGTGTGTCTCAGGCAGTCCATGAGGCAAAACTACTTTGGTTTAATTTATCTCTATCTTGGCTATGATCATCATATTTAAAATTACTTGGATTATAATTCAGTTCTTAAACATTCTTTCGAAAGTGTAGTTTGTCCTACTGCATTAAACAAGTTTTTTGCCCAGTCCAGTTATTAGCCCAACTACTTACAGAACTAGGTGACTGGAATGAGACTTGGTGTTTTTCTTCCCTTACCTCCATTACCTAAAGTTTTTTGCTGCTTTGCTCAAGTTTTATTCTTTTATTGTGTTATTCTTTGTGTTGCTATTATCAATTTACATACTAATTATTTTAAAATTCTACCACATTCTTTGCTTCCAGCGACTGGTTGTGAAATTAGCTTCACAGTCCAAAAAAGGATCACTTAAGGTTTTTGAACATCCCTGTTTTATAAGAGTGGGAACAGACAAGGCCTAACCTTTCTTTCCAGGTTATTTGTTATTACTTTGTGTCCTGATGTTCTGCCCTTACTACTTTAGACAGGCATTGAATAAAGCTGATTCAATCTTTCCAGAGTCTCTTTGTAAGAGAGGTCTTTTTTAATGCTCTTAGTAATCTGTATTATTAAGATGTCTTTGTTTCTGCCTTTTTTCTCTTCTTTGAGCTGGCATGACCAGAGCTGAGCCCAGTAACCCCACTGAAGACGTGCTGTTCATGCAGCATCTTCTGCTGCTTCCCCCTCAGCTGCTTCCCTTGCTTCCCATCACACCCACATGTAGTCTAGAGTGCTTGAAGAGACCAAGATGCACCTTATAAAGTGCATTATCTTGTGTTTAATTTTTCTGATGTGAGTTTGTTGCCCTGCGTGCTGTCAGAGTTTCTCTGAATAATCTGAAAGGATGTGTTTTGTCAGGGCACCGCAGCAGGGGCTCCTCATGGAAGAGGGGCAGGGCAGGGCCTGGCAGCCAGGGCCCATCCCACTGCCAGCCAGGAGCAGAGTAGCTGGGGTGCACCAGGCAGCCCATGGCATCGGGCACCTCCCTGGGGACAGTGTTGAGCTGAGCCAGGCTGGGACATGGGCTTGCGGGTGGGCCCAGCTCAGCAGGGCCAACGGCCAGGCTGGGCAGGGCTGTGGGGAGCTGGAGACGGGCCCTGCTGCGGCGTCGCTGGGGCAGGGGCTGACAGACCCAGGGGGGCTGAAATGGGGTCCTGGGCTGTGGGAAGAGGCGAGTAAAGGCCTGTTAGTGCTGTGAGGGCCCTGACACATTTCAGAGCTTCACTGATCCAAATTTTGTGTTGAAAATTTGTGAAATCTACCCATTAGCACAGTAGTCGGGTATCTGAAGTAATCCAAAGAGGTGGGCTTTAGGAAAGGTGAGCCTACAGAGACTGGAAGGTGAACTTTGGCATCTGTCCCAGGGTGACAGTCACAGGGAGATTGCCGGAGAGTTTATCTCCCTCAATTACACAAACCAGCAAGGTTTCTAGAAGAGTTTTTTGCAATACAGACATGTGTGGTTCAGCACCCGTCCTTTTGCAGCACGTCCTTGGCTTGCCTGTGCTGGAGCATGTAGGAGTGTGGGTTTGATGCCCCCTGTGCATCCTAGTCCTTTGAGCACCAGCAGCGACCATTCACAGATCTTTGCATTGGAGATGTCTCCATCAGACAGGGTCTGCTTGTGAGTAGTCAACTCTACTAGTCTGGAGTAAAATTTAGGAGTAAACAGAAAATTGTTAAGGAGGTTTCTACACCATGGCAATACATACTGCTTTGTTAAATAAAAAAAAAAAATAATCAAGGCTAGGCATTTTTTTCCTGCTTTTGCCCATAAAAATAGTCTGAGCCCTGCAAGACTTCTGTGTTGCTTCACTTAGAACTGGACTGGCTGTGGAAAAAAACAATATATGGTAGAAGAAAACTTGGACATGTGGGGGCATAGATAAAATGGCTTGAGAGGCTTTGTTCCTCTCTCTTGTTTCTATGGTACTGGAGTACTGTGAGGCTTACAAAATGGTAACTTTTCTAAGTTACCATTAATCTGCACAGACATTGTTTTAAAGCAGCGCTGATTGATTTAGCTTTCCAGGGTAGATGTCAGGCACACTATTCATGATTAACAGCAGATAGAAACCAGGGAGATGAGCAGTGTTGATCATACTGAATAATATTATGAATGGAAGTAAGAGTACAAAGTAAATACATGTCAACCTTTTGGAATTTTGTGTGATTTATATTGTTTCAATGTTGGATTGAGTAATTGATCTTTTTATCGGTGTGTTTTATGCTGTAATAAAACAGGATTTAAATGTGAGAAGTTAATAGCTGCACTAAGTAAAACACACAGGCACTGGAATGAGACACATTCTCTAGAACTAAGAGCATGCAAAAATTGCAGGGAAGATTGAACTTGATGTGGTGAAAAATAAAACTATCATTCATGCCAGTGAGAGATTTACATTTTTCCTTGAATTCTCTGTCAGTTCAAAGTAAGCCTGTTAAGAATACTGCATTAGCACATAGGAAATCTAAATTTCCGCCTTGTATATTAGTACTTTAAGGTTTCTTCATAATTCAGACCTTTATATTCCAAGATTTTTCTCTCTCTCATGATTAGTTCCAGTAGCTCGCTCTGAAGCTCTGGTTTGAGACGTGAGACACTGAACTAGTAGCAAAGAGAGGCTGGATGCTTCTTAGCAGTGTAGACAGAAATAAATACTGATGTGGCAAAATGAGCAGGTTCTGGAGATCATGACAGAAAGACAAGGAGGGGCTGGGATCAATTACAGGTCATCTGACGCAGGAGGGGTTGAGAAGTGCCTGTAAGGGCTACCTGCCTTTGGCTGTGGGACTAGGGGCAGGGGTCTTCTGGGAACTGACACAGGGACAGAGGTATGAGGTAGGCTCAGGGAATTTTTAGGACAGGGAGGGTTTGGGGGAGCTTTGTGGCAGCAGGATCTGTCTTACTCCCTCACACTTTTCATCCAGACCAGTTCTCCTCGTTGTTTTCTCCACTGTCCCTTGTTGTGGGTGCCTCTTGCCACCTCTACAGCCATCCATTTTTGCTCAAGCTCACAGTTTTCGTTTGCCTCTTCATTGGTCCCTGCCAACTCTCCGCTTCTGCCCAGGCTTTGGGAAGAGGGCTGGGGTCTCGGTGTCGCATGTTCTGGCTGTTGGGAAGGTGGTAAATGGAGGTATGAAGAAAAAGAAAGGGACTGTGCAGAGGTGAAGAAAGCACTTCAGTGACCTTGAAGAGCTTCTGACTGCTTCTCTTGCAGTCCTGTGTGACATGAAAGAGATGTACAGCAGAGGAGTATGGCAGGTTCTGCTGCTGCCTCACACTCATCTCTGTCCACAGAGGCGGTGACAGAAGTACTGTGCAAATAGGAGGTGCTATCAATGGTTTGGGATGTAGCTCTGCCATCCCCATCTTCTTTGGCATAGGTAAAATCTGCTGATAGAAGTGGACTACTTGCTTACAAGTGTGCAGCTTTGTATGTGGGTGTAAAAGACCTTGAACATAGAAGCGATTGTTGGGTTTTCGTATGTTTTAATTGGGCAGTTAAGATTATCTGGGAGGGCTCTAAATGTGTCTGTCTGGACATGGCATATCCATGGCTGAAGTGGCTCTAGCATACTGTATATTTGCTGCTGTGAAAAAACTTGTAGGATTTTAAAAAAGATTTTATCTGGAACACGCTAGAAAAGCAACTTTTTCCAAGCTGTCTTTGAAAGGGAGAAATTGAGTTGTCTCACTTCGAAAGTGAAAAATTGAGGAATGAAGAGTATACATTAATACTGATATTTGGTTAGCTCAGAACATTTTTGTATGTTTTAGAGACCATTTGCTCTACCCAAAGCTCTGTATTTTTTTGTATTTAGTCCAACTTATAAAATGTACAATATTTATTTGCATTATCCAAACTGTCAATTGTTTTCCCCTTTCTTTTGTGTAAAACTTCAGAGCCATGGTGATGATGAGTTCAACAAGTTAGAACATGTTTTATATCCTACATGAACAGAAAGTGGAAAAAAAAACCCAACCCTGAGCTCTAGCTTGAGATTAAGCCAACATTTTTTAAAGCATGCCAGCTTGTATTTTCCAAAATATTTTATAACAATCTGTACTTTCTTCATTAAGTAGAGTTAATGATTTCCAAAAGTTTTTGAGTCAAACTGTTGCAGCATATAAAAATGAGCCCAATTAAGGTGATTTGAAGACACAAGAGAAGAGTGCTGCAGTTGGTATAACAGCAGTATGTATAGGCTCAGCCTTTAAGAGACACTTGGGAAGTCTTTGTTGTCAAGAGTACCTTGTGCTTCTTTTGGTCTCAGTAGGTAATTCCAGTTCTCACCCCCTTATGAGTTCCCTAATTCCACAGCAGTTTGCAGGGTCTTATGTGGAGAGGTCAAGATAACATTACATAGTTGTATCAACAGTACAATTTATTAAAAGACAAGATTATTGAGCTCAGTTTAAAATCTTGTGGTATAACCCTTGCTTCACTAAAGTGTGCAAGTGGACTTTTGTCAAACAGAGGAGCTGTCAGGGAGGGACCACACGGTCCCATGATGAGCTTTCTACATTATCAGTGTAATGCATACGTTTGAGAGAAGGTGTATGAAGTGGTACTTTAGTTCTTTTTCTGATACCAGACACTTAAAAGTTCAAATTATAGGTGGAATTAGAACAGTACCTACTGCCTTCAGTCTCCCCAAATGTAATAGTTTCTTTTTCTTAGTCTTTTAACCACCTGGGATCTCCTGGGTGGCTGTCTTGAAGCTCTCACCCAGACAGACTCCATTAGACAGAGATCTAAGCAAAGCTGTTTAAGTGTCTCTTCCTTTAATTGCAGCTCTCTTTGACCAGATCAGCATGTTCCTACTTACTTGCACTTGGGATCTGACCCTGGTTTCCTACTATTTCCGCTTTCCTCATTGCAAGTAGAGAAGATAGAGTAATATTCACAGTTAAATAAAAAGGCAGAGGAGAAAATAAATGCTGTAAGCGTAGCTGCAGTGTCCTATGTAGAGAAGAGGAGGCAGGCGCATCTGTGCAATAACTTAAAGGGTGGATGGAAGAATATGATTTGAAGATGGAAGAAGTGGGAGTGGACCACGGGTGGACTGTTAGGGTCGTGAATTCATTCCTTTCTCAGCTGTGGGAAATGTTTTAAAACAAAAAAGCACTCTGTGAGAAGTGTCTCTCTGAGATTATACGCCCAAGTCAAAAACCCAGGGGAAAGTTATATAATACTGAACTTGAATTTAATCGGAGGATTGATTGTTTATGGGAGGTGGATATCGGAGTCTCCGGCTCTTAATTTCTTGGCCTTGGTAGCGCAGGACTAAAAGATAAAGTAGATCACTCCTGGCAGAATATGGCTAACTGAATGTCAGTGCCTTGGTAAGGAACTGTGTGCCCTCCTTTCCCAAGTGGAATGGTATCTGCCTGGTTACCACATTTTGTTTAAAGGTTTCCATTAGGAGGGAGCAGACTGGGCAGGCAAAAGTGAGAACTTCTGAGATACACCATGAGATTCACTGTCAACTCCTGAAATAGAACAATGTGGAAAAGTACAGCCAGGATCATTGGAACTATGTAAAGAGTGGAGCCCTTTACTTCATAGCAACTTAAACCAAGGGAAACTTTAGGTGGAAATGCAAATATAAAAGGTGTTAATATGTTGAGGGGAATTTTCAGAGACAAATCCCCTAATTATCTTACTGAAAGGAAACTGAAACTCTCACCTACTGAAAAGAAGTTCTTTTTGTCCTTCAGAAACTCTGTCACTTCTAGAGAAAACGAGGATCAAATGGCAACCCTAAGCAAACCAACCAAATAAATTAAATTGCTTTTTGAATAGCTCTGCCTGGAAGTCGAGAGAGAAAGAAGAACAGGGAAATAATGTCAACTAAGAGATCTGGAGGAGACTCTTTTTATCTCAAAAAAGTAAAATTGAGAATCCTTTGGGTCCTGTGAAGAATTGCACAAATCATGAGAAATCACTGATGGTAAAATGTATCTAAATGCTGGCAATATATTAAACTGTGAAAAATATACTCTTGCAATATAATAGAAGATAATGTGATAAAGGAGTTTTTTGCCTTTTTATTGCCATGAAAAAGAATGAGGGGTGGGGGAGGGGAGGAAGATTTGCTGAATATGAATAACAGCAATTTTTTTTTGAAGGTCCTAGACAATGGAGTTTTATGTTTGTTATTCCCTGATGAATTTGCAATGAGGAGAAAGGAATGTAATTGTATGCCCCTGTGATTAAGTCCATTTGCTGTGCAAAGAGGCCCACATGGTCATGGCGTGCTCATGACTCAGCTGAAATGAATATTGACAGCTTTTGCCAAAAAGGGGAGGGAAGTCAGGATGCAGAGGATTTCACTAAGGAGCTCAAAAGAGAGGACAGCTGCACCTAATTTTCAGAAGCACATAGTTGTCTTCGAGGAAGCCAAGCAGTACCAAGAAAAAAGCTTTTTATTTCCTAAAGAGTAAAGGCATTCCATTTATTTTCTCTCTTATTTTCTTTTCCGTTCAGTATTTAAATAAGGTATCTGCCCTCCCAAAAGGTGTTTCTAGCAAAGGAGAATTTCTTCTTTTTGTATGCATAAGTATACCTACTTATGCTAAATACTCACTATAGGTAATCAGTAGTTCACGGTTGGATGGTACCTGACAGTAGCAAGAAAAAGGCATTCAACAAAACTGTCCTGGAGCTGTCCAATACAGAGCATTCCTTTGCAAAAGTTTCAGTTCTTTGCAGAGCACCTGATTCTCTCTGCTGCTCAACACTTGACCACATGCAACTTTGGATTAGTTTCCTGATTCACTCTATCTGATTTTTAAATAGAGCTGGGGTAATATAGGTCTTCTGCTCCTGCAGAATTATTTATAGGATGCCTTTGGAAAGTTGGGTAACTGCAGGCAATGAAATCTTGCTCAGAAATCAAAGTGATATGAAAATTCTGTTATATCGTGATTTCATCCTGAAAACTCGGCTACACCAACACCAAAATAGAACTCAGGCATGGATGATTCACACCTGAAGTAAATATATAATCACTTTAAATCATTAACCTATTTTCTTGTTTGAATAAACAGGAAGCAGTCTTTCTCTCCTGATGATGAGTAGGCCAAGATGAAGAGAATATTTGATACTATGGAAAAAATTCATAGTTATTATGATAATTATTATTCTCTTTTGTGACGTAGACATTTTGCTACCTTTTTCCTGAAGTGGTTATTTTCTAGTCTTGTTTACTTGTACATTTTCACTGGTTAGTATTTTAAATCTATTTTCATTGCCATGGAAGCATATTTTATGACTGAAAAGGAATTGATTTTTCTGTGTGTGTGTACTCTTTTCACCTTTAGTACTATCTGAGAACCAATAACCATGTGTCTAAACATAGAGTTCATCTTTAACAAGTTCATTCCAAAACATACATGACAGCATTTGATTTTAAAGATACTTATGGATTATGATATAGTTGCTGGTTATTATGTCTAATATATAGCTAAATTCTGTTACTTGCAAATTGATTGTGAATTCTCATGAATTATACAGCCCATATTAGAACAGAGAATGTAGTCACACATTTTGGACTAAGGCTTAGAAGCAAGAAAATCCATTTTAGTCAAACTGTGGATCAATTTCTTACAGTTTAAATAAGAGACAGTATATGATATTATACATGGTGTCTTTGGATGTTGATACTATACCCCAGAGATTCCCCTGATGAGGCTTTTTTTTTGAAGGAGATGACATTTTTATACAAAGTCATTCTGAAGTGGTAAATAAACATATGAAATTAGTTAGCTTATTGTGTGGAGTATCTAGAATTCACAAGCCACTTGTAGAACTATTGTGTACCCGCAAATACCGCCATTGTTGCACTGACAAATATAGCTTCTGTGAAATATGCCTGAACGTGTTCAGTCAGTATTCTCATTGTATTCAATATTCAGTAGTTTTGTATTTTGTAAATATAGTATCAAAATTGGGGGAATAGAATTTCAAAGAGTACTTCTTGAATTGTGGTTATTTCTTTCATATGAAAAACAATGTTAGATGGAGGTTAGAGCATGGTGTATCATTCTGTAACTGGAAACAGAATAGCTGTTATTTAAAGTTTCAAGTTATACAATGTAATGTGTATGCTTGCTTATTTTGATGACTTTCTGACTTGTTTCATTTGGAGGCCCATTTGTACAGACAATAATGTGTTTATTTAGGCCTGAATGCAACAAATTATGTCCAGGTGCAGATTTTATGATCCATGGAGATTGCTATTAATTTATTTTGAACTTTTTTTTTTTGAGTACAAAACACAGCAGTGCAGCCAGTCATTTTAAGTTGAAGGAGTGATACTGTGTCTATACAATGATTGGTTTTGTCTAAACCCACAGGTGCTAGTTTTACAACTTGAAGGTAAATGCTATATTTATTTTACATTTTTATTTTATAGTTTACATATTTTTTATACTTCTGCATAGAATGTAGACTATAATATACTTTGCTGTATAAAAACACATTGAACTTTACTGCAAAGGAATTTGTCCATCTCTCTTTTAGTATTAAATTCTGTACAAAATATTCTATATACCTTGGTGCAGGCCAGGTGATATTACTATTGGCTTGTGCTAATGAATGAACCATTAATGAATGGACCATCAAAATCTGTATAGAAGTGAAACCAGCGAAGTGCTTTGGGTGAGTGGTTACAAATTTCTAAAATCTGGTCTTGTGGGCAGACACTGAGGTGCATAGTGATGCAGCTGAAGTTAAATGAATGATATTTGCCAAGTCTCAGTAAAAAAGCTTAATTTTCAGGGTTCCATGGGACACATGGGAACATAGAAGAAGCAGAATAATGAACCTGAGAAGGAGAGACCACTGAAATCAGGATTTCTGGGAATGCAGCTTCACCAAACAGCACCTAAATTAAGCTTTGCATCTCTGCTTCGAAGCACAGAATCTACTGCAGAGCATCTGTGTTCTGCATTACTGGTACATTTTTGTTTACTTAGAAAGGGCTACCCTCAGGTACAGAAATGAATCTTGATTGTATTGTTCCTCTAAGGACTAAGTACTTTGGTGTGTAACTTCTACTTTAGATGCCTAGATCTGACATTTAAATGCCATAGAGACTCTTGCTTCTACTCAATCCTGGGGGTAACTGAAGTCGTTATACCTGCATTTCTGTCAGTAGATGCTAGGCATGCCTAGAACTGTGTGGCATAGTAGGGACCCAAAACAAGCCTGATTCCTAGAAGGTTTACACAGTAGAAATTCCTTTATCTCATCTGTGGATCCTGATCCAGCAGGAATTTTTAAGACATGTTTTTGGAACAAGCTCCATGAAAATCAGTATTTTCTACTCTTTATGTCCTGCGGTTAGAGCATTAGTCAGAAAAGAAGACCAAGGTTTAGTTCCTTCCTCAATCTGAAGCAGTTTGAACAATTTACCTTACATTTCTGGTAAAAGTTTAAACGGTGAGCTTCTGGATGGAGGTGGAATGGGAGAGGAGAAGTGTGAGGAATAAATAACTATAGATGGTGGTGTGTGTGTTAAGCCCTTTTTTGCCAGTACTGCAGGGAGCCATAAATATAGGTATCACATTTTCAGTTTCTAAAGTGATCCTTGCAGCATAACTGATGTTCACCAACACTAGAGATCTATGATTTGTTTTGGATGTTAGGCCTCCAAAAGCAAGCCACATCACTCAGGAAGCATTTGTTGTTTACACTGGACCAAAGTGAGATGTGTATGTGTAAATTAAAGCACACAAATGCATTGTTCATATTGCTTTGAGCAACAGCACACTCAATAGCTTCTTTAGGATTTTCTTGTTCAAGATGTCTCTGAGCAGAACTGAAGGAGTGTGTCTTTGACACTCAGTCAGTGATGCTCTGTAGCACCGATGGACAAGATGCCCAGCAAAGGCTGTGCCTGACTCCAGACTATGCTTCACCACCAGGAGGTTGCCTTCTGGTACAGAGGTTTCTACACCTATTAGTCGTACCATGTTCTTACCTCTTACCTTAGCAGAGGACTGAAATATAGAAATAAAGCTTTAATGCATTTTTGAACCTGTCTTTTTTTAATTCATGTTAAGTCTACTAAAGCAAACTTCTTAGACAGGGAACATCATACAAAATGGAATATGTTTAGAAACTCTTCATCTGGATCCCTTTTGAGCTCTTTTTGTGTATGTTATCTAACATTATTTATTGCTCTATGTTGGATATGTTGAGTATAGAACTTTTTTTTTCTTTATCTTGTTCTGTATTTGTTTAATGGTTGTTCACACTCCTGGCTTACTGTATTTTTGACAGTTTATGAATGCCACAACTTAAAAGCTAATAGATATTTTCTAATGACACTATAGAAATGAACATGAATCTTGTGCATCATGGAGAGAAGATATAAACCAAATGATTTTATGTTGGTGCTCTGTAGCATAAATGCAGGCACTGAACTCTGATGAATCTTGAGGTTTTGATTTGTACCATGACAGGCACTAGCAGAACCTCATTTTATAAGTAACTACTTTGCACCAAGTATTTGAAAATTAACCAGAGCAAAAAATGTAAACCTGCTTTTATTACCTTCAGCATCTTTACTGTTCTGGTAATAAATGGTCAGACTCTTAGGGATGCTTACAGAAGGTTAAGGATTGGATATAATTAAAGAGGGTCACTTCCATAAGGGAGGCTGCAGAACACCAGGGTCTGAAGAATCTATGCTAGTAATGCTTTTAAACCATGGCTTTTCATTTACTATAAGCAATACAAATTGGAACTGACATTTAACAGATAAATTTATCTCCACAAGCCTTCTTTATATGAAGTCACTAAGACTGCATGCATAGTGCTTTTGTCCAGCTGTATAATCTTTAGGTTCAAGTGCCAGAATAAACCCTGGAAACACTGTAAGTGTTTGCTCTGAAACACTGTAAGTGATGCTCAAGATTTTGTGTTCTTGGGAACACAGAATGTATTAGAATTCTCCCTATATAAATTCATCTTTTTAAAACAAGCAAGCAAACAAATCCCAAATCTACCCATTTTTCTAAGAGCACCAGTTTGACATTTAAATTATCTCAACTTGAATAACTCTGGAATAGGTCTGAAAATGCATCTGGCATCTTTAGAAATGTCAAATTTCTGGCATGAATAATAACATATTGTATTCCTTTCACTTTTTTTTGAAAAACATGTATTAAAATTTATGACAATGTAAAATCTGCTTTTTTAATTTATTGGATTTCTCTGAAAGGTAAGTTATACACCCGTTTATTCAAGAAAGCGTGACCTGACTTTGTTCAGGCCTGTCTGATGCCATCAATATACAGTGTAAGCAACTTATTGTAGGTCCTAGCAAGTGTGCCGTGTTGTTTTATTTGTTTTGCAACCTGTGTTGGTGACAGTAGACATTTCTTAATGGACTCTATGGAAAATAAGTTGCACATATTTTGTATGTTTTGAGATACGGGAACTGCTTTGGAAAAATTAAGCTGTGCTTTTGAAAGAAAAAATGTTGCCTGAACTGCTCTAGCCTCTAGTGGCTATTTAATTCACCTGTTGCTAATATAAGTCAAGGCTGATTCAGAAATGTGATACTCCTGAATTATTAACAAATTCTAGGCTCCTTAATGTCAAAAAGAAACAAAGGGCAGAACTGTTTGCTCTGCTCCCTTGAACAGAAAAGTTGTGAGTGGAATTGCATGAAGGAGGCAGAATGGGAAGGTCTTCAGCTCTTTACCATATGGGCTATAATATTGTAAAAGATACAATCTGTCAGAGTAGTCTCAGGTAGCATGGTCTTTATGCTAAATAATATTTAATTATTGCTCAAAAAAGGGGAAAAAAGTGCCTTATTTCTTCTGGTTCCCTGGTGGAAACCCAAGACGTGTGTGGGTGATGAGTGCTTATGATTGCTTGGTATCACTGCTGAGTAGGGTAGTAAATCTCATCTGCGGGGCCCAGATAACTCTGACCCATATGTTGAAGATTTCTTCATAGACATAGAGTGGGAGGAAAGAATTTGCCTTCTTCCCATGTGCTGTTGCATGGCAAGATGAAACAGGATGCTGCCTTCCACCCCCACTCCATCCTTGCAGTGCCAGCTTGCAGGGAATTCTCTGCAACGGCTGAGGAATAATTTTCTGCAGTTTTGAACATCGATATGTCTGGGAATTTCTGAATGCATAACAAATTGCGTGGCCTTGACTGTTGTAATTGTAAAAACAAACACCTCTCAGACTTGAGGGTAGTTCTCCTCATGGTATCCTGGAGATTTGGAGTTGTACTCCTATTGTACTATTAGATCCTGATTACTGAAGGTTAAACAAGTGGCCAATAGCACAGATTGTCTGGAGTGAGAGAAAAGAAAAGCAAAGATATTGGAGGTAAATGGCTATAGCTGTATTACAGGGTTCAGGGACTTTTTCATAGGAAAGATGAGATGGTACTTATGGTTCTGCTAGCTTAGTAGTAGAAGAATCACTCCCCAGCATCACTGAGGGTATGGCTCATCATAAACCAAGAATGTGGTAGCTAGGCAGTTATGATACAGAGCTATGTATCCAACTATAAAGTATCACTTGTGAAAATTCAAGCACACAAAGACATGTAGGGAACATTTTTAACATGTTAATACAAACACTGACACCTAAACAACAAAAGAGAAGAGCTGGAGTTACTCGTGAGAGGGGGAAAGCCAACACTTGTTAAAGAATCTCAGGCAATAAAAGCCCACTTTGAAAGTTGAAAGCTGAAGAGATGGTGGATGTCTGCTACAAAGGCTCCTATTGCCTTTGACCACAAGATTAGTTTCTTCTTAAGCACCTCTGAGGTGTCATAATAAAAAAAATACTATTTTATCTTCAAACTGAAAGATATTTGGTAGCCATCTCACATGCAGGAATATGGCTGCATATTCTGTGCATGTGATGGGGGGAGATACGGAGTAGCTGCTGGGTGTACTCTGAATACGCAAGCTTTTTCTCCTGGTTCCTCAGCTGTCTGCCAGTCTTGTTGGCAAGAGGAGAGGTCAAGATATGAGGGGTAGCAGTGACTGCCTCTGAAGCCCCAGTCTGCCCTTGAGCACAGCAAGAGTTCAGGGCTGCCTGGGCCTCCTTTCCTCACCCTGTCCCACCTCTTCCTCTTGTCCTTCATCACACTCTGCTCTTACCTTCATAGGCCCTGTTCTGCAACAAAGTAGCTCAGAAAAGCAAACAGTTTAGAGAAGGGTGCCTGAGGGATGGGGGCCGTACACCTTGAGGGCAAGTGGCCCGGAAATTGTACTCTGAAGAGTGAGGAAGGTACTGGAAAGGAACTGCAGAGATACAGAAACATGGAGATTGGAAGGTACCTCTGCTCAAAGCAGACCCAGTTAGCATAGGCTGGCTAGGGTCTTCTTCAGTCCGCGTTTGAATAACCACGAAGATAGAGATTTTGCAACCTCTTCTAGTGTCTAGCCATCTTCCTGGTAGAAAATGTTTCCCATACATTGAGTTGTCATTTCCTCTCTTCCCACTTGTGCCCATTTCCCCTCATCCTTCCACTGTATGGCTGTTGGAAGAGTCTGCCTCCATCTCTTCTACACCTTCCCTCTAGGTACTTGCAGACTGCACTGAGATCTCCTTGTGGCTTTCTCTGCATTTAGACAGGGAGGTTGGGTATGGTGGAGAGAGGAAGAGACCCTGATTTTATTCCTGACTCCCACTGCCCCAGAACAATATTGGCCAGACCTGAATGCAGCTTCCCTATTCTCATTCCCATGCTGGAGCAGTTCATGAAGAACCGCAGCCCATTGGAAGGACCCATGTTGGAGAAGTTCGTAGAGGACTGTCTCCTGGGGGAGGGACCCCACGTTGGAGCAGGGGAAGAGTGTGAGGAGTCCTGCCCCTAAGGAGGAAGGAGTGGCAGAGACAACGTGTGATGAACTGACCAAAACCCCCATTCCCTGTCCCCCTGCACCGCTGGCGGGGAGGAGGTAGAGAAAATTGGGAGTAAGGTTAAGCCTGGGAATAAGCAGGGGATGGAGAGAGGGTATTTTAAGATTTAGTTTTGATTTTCTCAGTATTCAACTCTGATTTTGATTGGTAATAAATTAATTTCCCCAAGTTGAGTTGGTTTTGCCCATGACAGTAATTTGTGAGTGATCTCTCCCTGTCCTTATCTCGGCCTACGAGTATTTCATTACATTGTCTCTCCCCTGTCCAGCTGAGAAGGGGAGTGATAGAACAGCTTTGGTGGGCACCTGGCATCCAGCCAGGGTCAACCCACTACAGAAGTACAAGGCTTTTGAGTAGAAACAGGAATGCTAAAATGTTGTGCCCTGTTCTATATCCACACCTCAAATCATTATGTCAAAAATAGAGTTCAAAGGAAAATGACAAAAAGAAGGCGGCATTTGGAAAACAAGTATAGGAACATGAATCTTAATAGGGTCAAGTTGTTTAGTTTATGAAGGACAGCACTGAGTGGTGGCTTGGACAGGGGTGTACATCTAGATAGAAAGGAGTTGGGGAACCTTTCAGTTTTGCTGAGAAAGTTATAGGCAGAATTAGTGGCTGGAAATTCAGACAAATTAATCTTTGAAATAAGATGCAGTTTCTTTAAAGTCAGCTGATTAAACAGTGGGAAAGATTAAGGAGACTGGGGAGAGGAGGGATGCATTTGAGTCATTAAATCAGGATTAGATATTTTTCTTAAAAATGCAGTTTAATCCAGTTTCTTGTAAACAATCTATAGCTTATGCATACAGGGATCAAACTAGATGACAAAAATATCATGGATAATCCTTTCTCTTCCCATGATCACACATAATGGTTTTGGAAAAGCGGATGAACTTTCACTTAACTGTATGGATGTTGAAATGGCATTTCTGTTCTAAATGTGTGTACTTTCATGTACAACTTAAAACAGCTCCTTGTTCAGATGCTTGTCTGAGGGATTGGGAAATACTGGTATCTTTCCTATGTCAGAAAGTGATTTACAACATCCAGGGTGAGGTTTGTATGGTATCTGCTGGCTTACTTCATATTTTTTCTTAATGCTATTTACCTGTGTGAAATAAAACTGAAAGCAGAGGAATAACACAGGAATTTTCTGGGGAGGGAATACCCAGACACATGGGTTGTGTAGTGCTGGATGGCCCAGGCCTTTTCCTGCACCTTTGCAAAACCTTCTTGGTGTGATTTGTCTGTTCATTAGACACTCAGTTCTGCAGCTACTGTGTCCTTAGTTGCTTGGGGAACTGAAGGAAAAAACATATGGTAGGGACCAGGAAGGAGTTATATACTGTATAAATGTATTAAAAATAATTGTCTTCATGTAGCAGGCTGTAAGAGTTGTCACATTGTGAAGAAAGTGAGCTTGAATACTGGCTGAAATATCTTTAGTTTTCTTGCAGGTCAAAAGCAGCTAAGCGTGTAAATTTTGCATGGTTTTAAGGTTTGCTTGGGATCTGGAACTGTGAGTGTTTCTCAAAGTACCAAATTTTGGATGTACTTGAAACAGCAAATGTTTATGTTTTCCCCTTTGAGCATGAATGTGCTAAATTTTTGTTTTCTTCCTTCAAAAAGCTGTTTAAAATATTAAGGGTCAGATTTAGCTCCACTGAAGACAACTGGAGTTCTTTCAAAGTTTTCAATAGTTCAGATCCTAAATTCCTCTAGAATTTCTACTATTTCCTTTATTTCAGTAATCACAGCCTCCTTTGAATGACTTGTCAATATTTTCAGTAAAAACAAAAGTAATAAAACCCTGTCATTTAAAAAATGTAGAATTGGAAACCCTAAAATTCTTTTTTGTCTACCTCATATAATTTTTCTTGATTTGATGTCAGTGAGTTTATGTATCATTGTCAAATTGCTAACATATAATCAAATGTTTTAAAGGCCAGTCTACTTCATGATACATTTATATGTAGTCTAAAGGCTGTTGTACTAAGTTAAATGGAATAAACACCCATTCATTCTACAGCGTAAAACTAAAAAATCAAGTTTTGAACCTTGAATGGAGAGTTTAACCAGCTTTTCCCATGGCTATGGATTGCTATTTTTATTAAAAAAAAAAAAAAAAAATCTGTTTTGCCTTTTATTGAATGTTTCTGGAAATGAGGGAAAAAGGGATGACAGTTAAAGGAATTGGAAAGGATTAAGCTTTCAGATATAGTTTTGAAACCTTCAGCTAAAGCAGGGGTCTGTGTCATCATTCTTATCCCCTCCAGCATTTGACCGTACTTAACATTGAGAAGAGCATTAAGTATAATTTATGAAAAAAGACAATGCGTAACACTAATGGACCTGATCTGTTGTTCTTGATGCTGGTGGCATGCTCCAGACCTGTTTAAGGGATAAACAAGGCAAAAGAATAGAAGAAAAAGATAGGAAGACAGAAAATGTAACTTCTATTCCTGATGCTGGCCCTTACTTGCAGGAGGCAAACAGATCCCATACACTTATCCTTTCCTTCACATAGCAAACATTTCAAATCACCTGTTGTGTGTTTCTTACTGCTGCTCTCTTCTTTTCACAGCAAATGTTGCAGTAATTACATTGCAAATAACATCTTAGCTAAGCCAACCCTACCCTTCCTTTTTCAAAAGTGGAGAACAAAAATAAAAAGATGGAAAGAAAATAAATGTTAGGGGAAAGGAAAGGAGTGAGGAGCTATTGGCAGAAATGTGTATCTGACATATCAGACATATCAGGACCTAGCTGAATTTGGTAGCACTGACAATGTTTCTGAATCCCCGGCTGGCTTGCTTCTCTGAGGATTTTGAGACCACAGCAGTAATGGATGAGCAATTCTGTGTATCTGTGGTCAACTAGGCATGATCCTAACATAGTCTTTAAATTGCATTAGTTCTTAATTGGATTGGTTCTGGTTTTCTGTTGCCTTTATGCCTCTTTCTAGCAACATTTGTTGTTAGAAATTGTTGCACCTTTCTCTCAGACAATTTCCATAGTGGTTTCATGGCTAAATTATGTATAATTATATGTAATGATATATAATTATTATATATAATTTCCAGTTATTGCATTATGTGCCCCAATGACTGTTTTGCTTCTGTTTACCAACAGTTGTCACTGGCCCAATTGAACTGTACATGCCTTAGCTCAGACAAAATGGTCTCCCAAACCGTTGTTCCAGGTAGTCATTTGTATTAAATTGTTTTCTGTTTCCCTGTTTGGTAACACAGATACATATACACGTGTGCACTCAAAATTTGCACTTTTGGATTTTCTGTAGGAGTAGCTTCAAATGTTTCTAATGCAGAATCCTAGTATTGTATGCTAGGTTAATTTCAACTGTACAATTCAAGTGTCAGATTTGATCCTATTGATTAGCTGTTTTGTTTTCCTTGGGTCTGTCCAAGGAGGGAAAATTCTGTGGAATCTCAAGTTGCTTGATAAAAAGAGAAATAACAGCATGGGTTTTTCACAGACGGGATGAAATCATGGTTTCCAGGGAGACCTCAAATTCATTTGTTGCAGCCAGAATGCTGAGCTGCCAACTGTGGTTGCTTACATAAATTGCCCATCCTATACTGTATTCCAATCAGTTGTGTATCAGTCCAGCAGCTCAAATGCTGCGGTAACCCTCCTTTTTCTTTAACCCATTATAACTAATTGCTGGCACCTGGCACAGCATTCTCTTGGAGTGGGAATAAATCCAACAAAGCGCAAAGTGCCAGAATAAATTGGATTTAAAATACAAGCTTTCTGTGACTTCAGATGTTGGAGCTTGAATATAAACTTACTCTGCTGTAGACTGGAGGAGTCTGTGGGTTTGCTGTGCTTTACTGAATCATATGAAAAATAAACAGTCAGCCCATCCCACTTAAGAGGATTCTTTGCTTTTCAGAAATACGTATCTTCTTGCTTGGGTTACAATATGTATCAACTGCTTACTTTGGTCTTTGATGTACAGCTTCGAAGTTTGTATAAAGCCTTTATAGAGTTGATACAAAGCCTTCTTTCTGAAATCTGCTGAAAATATAATTTCTTTAATCCTCTCTGCTCCTTTATATTATATATATCAAAGCTATAAATATGGAGTGTAATCTTATCATGTAGTACTAATTCCTATTGGTTTGTTTATATTGAATACTCTAATAGTAGAAATTGTCATCATGTTGCAGAATAGTTTCATTTAAACTACCAGTCCATTGGGGTTTTTTCTTACCTATCCCTAAAATGTCTTTTGGAGTGAAGATTGAAGTGGTTTGCTTTGTCAGTAGTTTGGGCAATGCTCTTTTGATTGTGAAGTCAACCATTTTTAATGAGAGATTTAAATTGTGGCTGTGTCACAAATGAATGAAATATCAAACATAAACTTGAAGTAGTTGTTAGTGCCTTTACTGAGCTTTGTGGGACAAATCCAAAATAATGTTTGAGCAGCAGGAACAGAGCACACTGGGCATACTTAAGGGACCACAGAGGTACATGCAGAGTCAGTTAAGATTGATTTCTGAAAATGCAGATGAGATGTGATGCTGCTGTTTCTCTGAGGTCTCCAGTAATCATTCATTTTCTGCAGGCACTTGGACATTCACCTTCTGCTAACCCAGGTCACTTTGCCATTGGCACTGCACAGCTACCATTGCTGCAGCTCACTTACTCAGCTGCAATAGGTCCTTGCCTGCATTTCTCCTCACTTCTTTCATGTGTTTCTCCAGCACTGTTTGGAGATCTCTGTTCTTTAGTCTGTCTGTTGTCTAGACTTTTAGATTTTTAGAAGGAGGAGAAACAAAGCTGTGGCTCTTACCCTTGCCACGGTTGTGAAAAGAAAGACAGCAAAGGTGGTGGGAATGGGAGGGAAGGCCCAGGCAAAAGCTCCATTAGCCAAAGGCAATGCTTTCTGCTTGATTTCAGAGTTAGGAGCTGAAATATCTCTGTGTACTCTAACCGTGTACTTTGTATAGCTATATATTACATAAACTAAGTACAGACACTGCTTAGCCAGAATGGAACCATTTTACAACTACATTTCATTGTGCTAGTACTTACGTATTGTGAGTGTTTTGGTTTTTTTTAACAATGTAACTTAAACACATAATTTTCTTTCTTGACTTCTCTTAATAAAAGCTCATCTGAACTACTCTGTAATCATGTATTTAATGTTGTAGAACACTCCTGATATGAATGTAATTATGCCAGAATAGGTCATTCCAACATAGAAATAGAAAGAAATGGTATCACTGTAGGAATTTTATCTATTTATATATGTTCTTACATTTATGTGCATATACGTGTGTGTAAACCAAGCCTGAATTAATGATTCCTTCACAGGCTCACCCTTCCCAGGACATGCTGTTTCTCTTTTAAATGTTCTCAAGTATAATAACCCCATCAGTTGTGCCCACCAAGAAAGGTAAATTAAGAACAATGTGTGGAAAACATGAATGCAGGGTGGGACTGAAATCCAAATGAAAATCAATACATATTCAGATGTATTACTTGATAAAAGTAACTGATTCGGAGTAACCTCATAGACTTTGAATGTTTAGGACTGATAGTATAAGGTAGAGTTAGGAATAAGTAGTTAAATGTGAATTGCCCTAATATTTTATTTGTAAAACCCATTAATTTTGAAAACAGAGAAAACAAGTGTAAAAAGAAGGCGATGCCATATTGCATTGCATTTCCACATTATTTGCTGCATTTAAGTCAGGATTTTCAGGGTTGCTTTTCTCTTGCTGTACAGTTTCTGTAGTATTGCATAAGTCTTGTAAATGCAAAGAATGTCTTTTCAAACATTGTTGTTGTAATGTTTTAATATTTGTTCCTTTGTAGACCAAACCTAATGATCTCTATTTGAATTGAGATGTTTATACAATGATGGAATATGAGAGAAGTGTTAATTTATACTTGGAAGGTGAGATAATATATATAACCCTTAGTCTGGTTATTTTCTTGGAATGCTGGAAAAGGTTAAAATCATACCCTTCCTGTCTTCCTCCTTAGACAGTAACTAGTAGTGGGAAGAAGTGAAGCAAGGAACTCCTTCTTTCAGTATATTTCTTCATTGTAGTTCTTCAGCAAGAAATCTTCATGCAGCAGAGAAGCCAGGGTTTTCAGAGAAAGAAAATACCTCTCTCTCTCTCCATTCCCCAGTTTGAATAGTGACAAAACTGCACTGAAGAGCAAATATTTTTGATTCTGGAAGATTCCAAATTGCTCTAAATGGAAAGTTTCTTCAGAGCATTTTCCTGGGAAGAGTAAAATGATATACTTATCTGGGCACTGGGAAGCTGGATATGGAAAGACTGCATCAGTAAACCGCCTTTGAAGATACAGAAAGTGCTGCTTTTATGCATCTTAAAAACAAAGTGGAAATACTGCCTAACCTGCTTAGGCACCTACTTTTCCTGCTGAAAACTTAATTTGGATGTGAAATTCTTCTGCTGTGTGTGCATGCAGATGCTGCCATCTGAACCTCTGTGCACTTCTGTGTAGCAAAGCTGTTCTGGGAGTGGCACGCCTTTGCCATCTCTAACACACTGACAGCCTTGAATTCATTCAAAAATCGAGTAGAGGCTATTGGTTTCAGTGATGGCCATACCACATATCCACTGTGTAGGAAACCCGAGTTCAATTTCCATCCCAGTCGGAGGTGTTCGGTGGCCCTGTTTGTGCAAATGCTGCTCCACAGCAAAATTTCAGCACCCAGAAGAAAGCAAGAAATATGTTGCAGGAACAATCCGATTGGTTAAAGCTGCCTAAAATGACACAGCATGTAGATGAGTCAATATGTCACCAGTTCTCAAACTTCACTGAGTTTTCCTCCTGTACGTGACAAAAACTGAATGTGCATTGGGGAGGCTGTAATTTATCTGTCTCTGACCATGCACTCACAGGGCATGGGCTGATGCAGCCAAGCTTTACTCTTCCTCTCCTGTCCTTGGTGAAGACAGAAGTAATACTCTGCTAACTCTGCTTTGGTGAGCAGGGTCTTATACTGCTGCACTGTGAGCCATTTTTCAAGGGCCTGATGCTTAGTAGCACTGCTATGGTTTTAGCTTTTGTTTACTCTGGGATGCACAGAAACTTGCCTGAGTCTTGATGCGAGTCTCAAAGATACTAAAAAATATGTGGTGACTCTGCAACCCCTCATTTCAGGGGCTCAGAGTAGAGGCCTTTACACAACCTGTTTGGGATCCCTCTGTGCAAGATAGACCATTTTACCTCAGGGGACTGTTTCCACTCACTCTAAACATCCCATTTGCTATCAAAGTGCATATTAAAAAAAAAAGATAAAAAGCATACAGTGAAGACCAGAAAAGTGGCCATAATGAGTCACACTGAAGGTCTACCCAACCCAGTATCCTGTCTCGGTTAATATCTGATAGCCCTGGTGGCTTTAATTTAAATAGTTTTGTGAAGCTGGGAGATAGCCAGAGGCTTGAGCCTGCCACCCTGTGCATCACCAGAATTACAAAGCCTCTGGGTGCAGTGCGCTGTCCCATTTAAGGTGGAAAAATGAAATAACCATGGGGGATGCCTTGAAAAATACAGTAACGCATACGCTATTTCTCCACTAATACTCTCTCAAGTCTGCAACCCTTTACTTGAGCTGGATGCAACATCTGTGTACTTATTTAGTAACCCTGTATGGATTTCTCTTCCATGAGCCTCCATATACTAAAAGAGATTTGGTATAACTGAGATGCGGGAAAGCAGTTTGGTAAATGTGTTTTCCTGGTTATGTTTGGTAAACTACAAACTAATCACAACAGATAATTTGGAAAAAGACAGGGGCTAAAAGTTGTATTTAAAATATTCCTTTATGGTTTTTTTTTTGTTTGTTTTTCACATAGCTTAGCATAATATCATAGAATCATAGAATATCTTGAGTTGGAAGGGACCTGTAAGGATCATTGAGTCCTGGCTACCGTTTGCAGATGGAGAGGAAATAAGGAGCAAGCGTGAATCCTGTGTCCCTCTGCCTGTGCAGTGCTGGGAGAGATTTACCATCCCTTAGCACTTCCCTGCACAATTTGACCCAGCTGCTACAGCTCCAGCAGCAGAAGTTTGGCACGAGGACCCTGACTTCTCATAGCAGCCAGCAGAGCTCTCAAGGGCAGAGAAGAAAGCAGTGAACAGTTCCATGGACCACCATAGAGACAACTTTCTCTGTTTCTTTTTAAAAACCTGAAGATAGGAAGAACATGGTCAGCAGTGATGAATTTTGACTTTTGGCAATGTCAGTGGTCCTGGGCTGATATTAATGCTGGCCTCTCCATGGTAGCAATAAGGCACTTGGGCAAGTATTTTCTGTAAGTAATTTCAAGTACACTTCTGCTGCCTGTACTATAATTACTGTGTTGACAAGACACAGAATTTGGTCTCTGGACTTGTTGGTTTGGCACCTCTTTTGACTGTTTAAAGTGCAGTGCTATTATTATTATTTCAAATAAATTGAACACTGGATAATTCCTGGAATCCTCATTGGGTGGTTGCTTAAGTCTTGGGTTTATCCTTTTAATTTTGGTTGCTATTAATAAGTCCATTTTGGCCTACTAAACAGTTATTTGACTTTATACTTACAATGAAGTTCTCAAGTTCAGTATCTCATATTTTTCAGGCTTTGTTGTAAATGAAATACAGGAGGACTCTCACAAATAGATGGAAAAATTGATCCATTGAGGGAATACAATTTGATTCTGCAAATCAGATAATCTTGTTTTTCCAGTTATTTTACTGATTCTTTTAAAGAAATATAAGTTGGAGCATGGTTTTTACCAAAAGAAATATTGCTCTGATGTGATAGGTTCATTACTTTAATGTCTTTCAAGATTAAAGATGTACATTGAAGGCTGCTGTAGCATTCACTAGTGAAGAATGGAAATTCTTCACTGTGAGAAGTGAGACATACATGATTCCTGACCTGTAAATCCCTCTTGTGCTCCCCCACGCTGATGCCTGATAGCTTGTGAAGGTATTCCCAGTATTATTTCTTTTACCAGTGGACTGAGAGAGAGTTTGGATATGCCCCTCATGTGAGGCCAGGGCTGCACAGTGAACAGCATTCTCTCTGTTTGTGTAGGTAGGGCTGGGGCCAGGAGGAACTTGGAAACATTTTTTCTTTGTTGTTCTACCTTTTTTTCTTTTGGGACTCCTGTTTTGCAGAGTTTTAAGACAACTTGATGAGAGCTGACCAGCAGGGTCATACAAGGGGTGTGCCATTCATTTTTGCCTGTTGTTTAAAACATATACACGAATGAGATGAATGCAAATGAATGAAAGAAGAACACAACTGCAAAATTCAGAGGACAGCACATTTCTGCTGGGTGTGTGAGTGGAGCACACCACAGCATATCCCCATGAATTTTCCTTTCCTTACTTCTAGTTCCCCTCTAACACCCTTCATCTCCTATTTGCAGTGGTTTTGACATGATCTTTTCCCTCTGCTCCTAAACCAGGCTCCCTGACACTCTCCATACTCCAGGACAGGCAGTAAATGCTGCTTTCACATGTACCTCTCCCATGGTGAGGTATTGGTGTTTCTGTGGAGCACCTCCTCCCTTGGGGGCACAGGGCTTCCTTGCAGCCCCCTGCTCTCCCCTTCCCACCCAGCCAGCTCTGAGCATCTTCCTCTTCACTGCAGCTTTTCTCCTTGCTGTTGATCTGGGGGGTTCATCCCTGGAGGTACCAGTGGGTAAATGTTTGTGGAAGGATGAGCAGAGATGAAAGGGAGCTGTGCAGTTTAAGGAAGGCATTAATGTCTTCTGCAGGGGTTCGTGAAAGGAGAGCTGTGCCAGCGAGCAGGATCCTGGTGTCCCTGCCTGACCTGAAGTGCCTGCGCTTATGGCACGGAGCACATACAAGTTTGTGCTGCAGGGAGTGTGTTAAAATAATTTTGTAGATTTAGTGTGCTGTTTTATTTTCAAAAAAAGGTGCAATATTAATAGTAGTAGTTCCTGTACCTTTTTTAGTGAAGACTGATGCAGTGAATTCACTAAGTTGCTTGGGTTTTATTTTCCTTTTACGTAAATTCTATGGGTTTTACATAAATAACCGTTTAGACAACCACAGAAATGACAAACACCAAAAATCAGTTAATGTACTGTTGTGATATTTTTCTCAGTTATCTTTTTCACAACTATTCCTTATCAATTTTTTGGACCTTTTTATTTTTGGGTTGTTGGTGGGAGGAATATATAGGATTTTATAATTTGTTGGGGCCAGCATTGTGTTTTTTTGATATATATATATATAAACTCTCTGTACAGTGGTCTGTCTTTTTTTTCAGTTGTAGGCTGACATTTTTCTGATGTTCTCAAAGAATGAAGTTGTCCTTCTTTGGTTACCTGCTGTTCAGATTCCCACATAGATTTAATTTCATATGTTCTTCTTTGGTATTGCTCAATTTGGCCTCGTGAGAGATGTGTTTTACCCTTCAGTAAACACTTGCCACAGAAAAGGCTGAAAGTGGTTTTGAGATTATGAATCTTGCAAACCATCAAGTCTGAAATAATCAGTGTAAATTGTCCACTTCTACTATGGTAAGATTTCCTCACATATTACATGCCTATTACTTAGACACTTAATTTCATAGTTTAAACAGATCCGTTTTCAAATAACTGGGACAAGAAACTGCCACTTAATCTATTTAAATGAAGTTGGCATCCTAGTATTTGTGTAGCCTTGCTGGAACAGTGCATCTTATGTCCTATCCCATAGACCCCAAAGTGCTTCATGTGGTTTCTCACCCATTCTTACTCAAGGTAATATGAATAACAAAGTGTGGTGTTACCTTGCAATTATCTGTAATCTGAAGGTGATATTTAATAACATAATAATTATGCTTTTGCATTATTAATTTGGGGGGTTTATATTAGATAGGAGTAGCATTTCCTGGAAATTGGCTTTTGTGCATTTCTTGAGGTTGTTTGTGGAGATAATTTTTTTTTTGTCTTAATGGAATGAGTGCTTTATAAGCAGTGGAAAAAGCAAAGCAGCTGACTGAAAAGCCAGAGTAAGTCAACCTACTGATTTTGTGGCACGTCTTCTATTTGGCAAACACAGCTCATGAATCTACCAGAAATGAACCTGACATTGAAATTACTACTTCTCTACTTACTATTGTCTTGCCCCCACAACTCTGTAATCTTTTTCCCATATAATTTTCCTAAAAACATCATGTGAGGTATATACATCTTTAGAGAGAAAGGTCTGCATTTAATTGCTGTAGAATCTTGTTGCAGGTAACAGCTTACTGGCTGCTTGATGACTGCTCAATATGTTACAGTGATTATATAGCATTCTTGTCAGTTTACTTCCTTGACTAGTCTTGCAAAAGAAAATAGTTACTTATTGCTGTTTACCTATTTTTTCTCCTAAGAGGCACTTGCAGTAGTTTTGGTGTATTTTTGGAGAAGAGTATTTTCCAGCACTACAGAAGTTTCAGAACATCTGCCAGTATCTTATTACTGGTATGTGGTGGACACCTTGTCTACCCTGCAGAGTTCAAAATGAAAGATTAGCAATATAAAAAGGACAAATACACACAGTTTTCATCCCCCCCCCCCCCCCGCCCCCCCCCATACATTGACTTTTAGTTTTGTTGTGTAATAAATATTTTAATTTATATTTGACCTTTTAGGTGAGTGTGTAGATCATTTTGGTGCGGGCATAAGTAAAGGTTTATGACTAGAAGAAAAAGATATGAAAAGGGAAGGAGTCTTGGCCTTATTCAAGGAAGGCATCTAAATTCTAGGAAAGGGGCTGAAAAAAACTGCAAGAATGTTACTGATAAACTACCGTGTAATAGACAAAAGACTAACATGACTGACAAAGCAAAGCCTGTAGAGAGAAGAGGTATATGTCGTCTTCTGGCTAGATGTAAAATACTTAAATTAGTGACACTGAAGGGTAGTGCGATGAATTGGCCCTGAAATGCTACTAAAAATTTTTCATGAATTTAGCTGCTTTTTTTTTTTTTTCACGGTTTAGAGATCTTCCAATAAATATGGGAAAATTTAAAAGCAATAGGTTGGTTGGCCAATTACTGAGCCATACAAAGACAATGTTGTTCTGAATACAAACCAAATAATGAGGAAAAACGTTTCTGTTAAAATATGTAAAGATAGTTATTATAAAATTCTGTCCTTTGTTATATTCATGACATTTGATCGCCCAAATCTCTGCTTACATGAACAAGTACCCCTTCACATAGTTTAGTAGAAATCAAAGGGTCACAGAATTGTTGAGGTTGAAGGGGACCTCTGAAGGTCATCTGGTCCAAACCAGTTACCCAGGACCATGTCCAGAAGGCTTTTGACTATCTCCAAGGGTGGAGATTCCACAGCCCTTCTGGGCATCTCATGCCAGTTCTGTCACCAGTGCATGCACTTACTCAGACCAGCACTTAATCCTCCCTTTTTCTGTCAGGGTGTTCATGTTTTGTAGTGGAGGATAAAAATGTAGTTAGAAAGATTGCATTTTGCATTGGAGTATGAGAAGACAGAATACAAAAGAGATTCAGTATACTTTTTTCTTTTTCAGAGTCATGAAATGTATGGATGTCTAGTACAGTACTCCAAAAATGTATCTTTTCCCATTATGATTCTGTTTTTTTTGCAATAGGCATGAGTAATAAATATGACAATTTAAGTAAATTTGTCCAATAATATATGTGTGACAGCAACATGAGACCAAAGTTGTGTTTGCCTCAGGACTTTTTTGGGGATATGATTCAGAGACCATGATTACAAAGGAGACATAAACAGAGGAAAAAATCAAAAGTTGAAGGTGGAAATAACTTATGTAACCTTGGATGTTTTGGTACACAGTCTGCAGGACATGGGTCTGCTGTGAGAGGGCTGAGGCTCGCTGAGATCCTGATTCCTGGTGGCAGTCTCAGCCCAGGGGTAAAGGAGTGAGAAGTGTCCCAGACTCCCTGAGGTAGCCAGATGTGTGGGTTGAAACTGAAGTAGCGTCCCCCCACCAGTACCTGATACATAAACACGTGCCATATTTTGGAGCAGTAGCTTTCAAGTCTTTGGATAATGTCTGCAGAGTGGATAGTGGTTGGACAAGTGTGACTGGCACTGGGACTATAACCTACTCATGTAAGTACCTAGCAGAAGTGCCTTGGTGAAAACAGCTTCCACAGAAAGACTGGTGAGCGTTGTGGAGTTTAGAATCTCAATTTTGAGCTTACTTTTTGGGTCTGTGGTCCATTGCAGGCTGGCCTTACATCTGGGCTTGTAGATTCAATTCAAAGTTGTTCCTCATGCACAGGTTTTAAAGCACAGAAGTTTGGATTTGTTTCGTAATATAATAATATGGTATTTTCATTTCCTCCCCATCTAGTTTAATCTCAAGACTTTGAAAATACAATACACATGGCACAGCTCATAACATTTTTTCAGATACTACTAATTCTGCTACTTCATGATTACATCTCAGCTGAAGATGGGGAAACAAGAGCAAGTAAGTCTTAATTTTTATATTTCAGATAAGGGCAACTTCAAAGCATGCCTTGAATTTATAGTATCCATTTTCAGGTCCACATGTACAATTCTGTTGATGGTGATTTTTTTCCAGTATAATTTTCCTGGTGAAAATCCTATAATATGTGATAAGTAACTTAAATATCTTATTTCTCCTTTAAGAAGGGAATATCTTGATTTCTCTTTGTGTCTTGGAAATGCCCAAGGGGGCAGATAGAACTGTAGAGCTCCAGTCTTCATTTCAACTTGTGTCTTGAGTATTTATATTTTTATTTCTTCAGATGTCATGTTTTAAATAGCTTAATGTTATGTGAGAAACTAAATAAGAAAAATAAAGGTTCTGTGAGAGGAAGCTGAGATAATCCCAGCTCTGGGACAGGCTTTCTTCATATTCTTCAAATTAGCATCTGAAACCCCACCAAACCAAGTTTCATACTCTAAATCTGGTTTATGGGAAAAAAAAAAAGTTAAAGCAAGGTAGCTTTTTGAAAGACAAAAGTGGCTGAATAAAAAGAGTGTAGAAAACTTTCCTCTGGCCCTGATGATATTTTCAGGGTAGGTCTTTTCCTCCAGTTTTTCTCCCAGTCCAGCATTTTTCAGTATTTTACAACAAACTCCATAAAATTCCTTTTGGTCTCTAGAAAGATATATTTTTTTCGGTTTACCTGCTCTAAGCTGGGCCTGCTTTCTGCAGGGTCCGATGATGTCCAAAGTCCCTTCCAGCTGAAATTACTGTGATTCTTATCCCTGGACCACAGAGTGATGCACTCTGCTCTCCCCTTGCTTCTTCTCCCAATGTCTTTTCACCACTACTGGTACTGCAAAAGCATCTCTACTGCAGACTGTCATCACTTGCTTTCAAGGAAGGTTAAATCTTGACCTGACCAGAAGTGTTTGCAGGCAGATGTCAGGACAAGGCAGAGCTTTCCTTCCCATAGTGTAGCCGCAGCCTTTCACAAAACAGAAAGCACAATAATGCACAGCAACCCGTATGACCCCATGTGCCATAGGATCTAAATAATCTCTCCTGGTTTTGGCCATCTCCTTGGCACCTCATATATCAGTTATCTAAGCTCCTTTCACAGTCAATGGAAGGTGATTCTCTCCTCTAGAGAATTATTCCCTCCATCTCAGGATGTGCATATAAATGGATAGGACTGTCCTATAGAAATGCTTCTGTCAGTTCATGGCCTGTAGCTGGCAATTTAGTTTAAACCATTTATAAGTGGCTACAGCTAGGAGAGCTGAATCCATGCCGAAGTCATCATGCAATTACATTATATTTGTTAAATGCTTATGTGATTTTATATTCTGAAGGTTGAGCTTGTTCATTGAGCATTTTTCTTCTACTAAAAATAGAATATGCTACCAGCAACTTTCAACCAAGAATCAGGGTTTTATAGTAACTAGTTCTGTAAGTGCCATGTAACAGTGTCAGAAGTAAATTGAAATGTATTTGTGAGAGGACTGGATATTACTGCTGAATTCTGGAATATTCAGAATATAGCCATCTTCTGTAGTGCGCTTGGTTTGCAAACAAAAATGAGCTTTTATGTTTATCATCTCTGCAGGCAAAGAGATATGGAAAAAAACAAAATGTATTCCTCTCTGCTGATTGCATGAAATGCCAATGGCAGCTAAGGAACTGGATTCCAGAATTTTTCATAGTTGTTTCTGGTGATAATGTAAAAAACAGAAAATGGTGTGGTTTTCAGATACCAAGTTGGATCTGTGTGGCTTACAGAAACAGTCTTGTTTTCTCTGATAAACTCTGCTGATATTTTTTTTTAATGGAAAGTATTTGTCAATATAGATTCTAATACAAACAGTAATTGATATGGAAAATATTTCCTGTGGAAGAAGAAAGTGGAAGAGTTCATTAAAATATTTGATATTTTTTTTTTTTTTAGGTTGCAGAACTGCTCCGGCAGATTTAGTTTTTATCTTAGACGGCTCTTACAGTGTTGGCCCAGAAAACTTTGAAATAATCAAAAGCTGGCTTGTCAATATTACAAGAAATTTTGACATAGGGCCAAAGTTTATTCAAGTTGGAGTTGTCCAGTACAGCGACTACCCTGTACTTGAAATTCCCCTCGGAACTCATGAATCCACTGAGAACCTTATCAGGGAAATGGAGTCCATACACTATTTGGGAGGAAATACAAGAACAGGAAGAGCTATTCAGTTTGCCTTTGACCATCTTTTTGCAAAATCTTCAAGATTTTTAACAAAAATAGCAGTTGTTCTCACTGATGGAAAGTCCCAAGATGAAGTCAAAGATGTAGCAGCAGAAGCAAGGAAAAACAAAATCACTTTGTTTGCTATTGGTGTTGGCTCAGAAATTGAGGAAGATGAACTTAAAGCTATTGCCAACAGGCCTTCATCAACTTACGTATTTTATGTTGAAGATTATATTGCAATATCAAGAATTAAAGAAGTTATAAAGCAGAAACTCTGTGAAGGTAATTAATTGATTATAAAATATTTTAGGTGTGCAGAATGTAGTTCTGTACCCATATTTCTTTATTTCACAAGCAGAATGCATGAATAATGTAACCTAAGGCACCTGATAATCTTTACTATGATCTTTCATTTTGATCTTGTTTGTGGAAATCACTCCCAAAATGTTATCTTCTCTGTTAAAGAAAGAGGTACATTTGGGAAAGATGCGGTGGTTTAACACAATGTGTGTTTAATTTCAGTATGTAGCATTTTGCCCTAAGCCTCACATTTTTTGCATTGATAAAGTTTGAAAACCCTAAAATACTTGAGCAATTCTCATAAAGATGAGAATATAGGGCCTACTTTATCCTTCTCCTAGGTGTGGCTGATACTTTTCCACAGTCTAGCATTTCTTCTTGACAGTTAAGAGGATAACCTATCATTACAAATAACCTATCATTACAAACAGGAGTTCTTCTGCTAGCGTGTGTTGAAAAATCCAGAAGAAAGACTCTTGGCAAAAATGCCTGGGATAGTAACAAGCTGTTATGATCTTTTTTAGAAGGATTTTATAGAAGAATTTGCCAAGACCAACACTGTAAAATGATTTTTTAGCTTTAGAATGCTAGCAGCATTACTGCATTGAGTTTTCTGATAACTGTAAAACAATGGCTTTCCCATATATATAAAAAAGATAGCAAATTTCTTCTAAAATATATCACTCAGGACTCTGTTATACAGTGAATACTTATCAGTGCTATTTTATACATGTTTTATTACCAAGAATTGATGCAAGTCATATTTCAGTTGTACCATATCTCTGTACTTAGTAAGAATGAAAAACAGTTTTCATTTGCTCTCATTTTGATTATGGACTTCATTGAAAAAATGTGATACTTACGTTGACGATGATGGTGTTTATTTCTTGATACACTTATGAAAATCATAATAATTCCTTGTGACTGATGTAGTAAGGTGGTCAGTCCAAAAATTAAATCAGCTAAGTGGAGCTAAATTCTTTAATAAAACTTCATGCAGGAAGAAATTCCCCAAAATAAACACAATGTTTTCCTTAAATAAAGTTTAGAAGTGACATTATATTTCATCAAGATGGATTTTCTGCTTTCAGAATTAGCTAGTATCCTTTAAAATTCAGCTGCGATATTTGACATTTTTACAGCAGTAATCTGTGAATGTTGACTACATACACAAAAGTGTACTTAACTGTTTTACTTTAAGTGACCCACACTTCCACTCTCTTACACTGCACTCTTCCCTCATGTTAGCACTGAGATAACTCTCTCAAAGAGCGATCAGAGCCAGCTGGCAGCTTCGTTTCTAACTGCAATGTCTTTAGCAGGTGAAATGAAAGACTAGTAAACTGGAAATTTTATATCTGAATGGTGGATTATTTTATTTATGTTGTTAAGATTCACTTTGACTCTGGGAGGGGAAGTTCCATGAGGGCAAAGAAGCAATGGTTTGGACTGTGATCAACCACATCAGACTGCCTGAAAATTTTGGAACTCTCTCTTGATTGTCTTTGTATTAATGTCTAAAAAAATGCTAGCCTGTACTCTATGGCGTTTTTAACTTCATTATTATCTGAACATAGATATAAGGGTATAGGGGAAGTATTTTCTTTCTGGAAAAAGGAGGTTGAGGTTTGGTGGTTTGTGTAGCAAGTAGTGCTATTATTAACAGCCTTGCAGATGGAGGGCTCTTGTGTCTTTTGGGAACTCTAGCGTTCATTTTAGAGCACGGCAGGATGAAAAAATCTGCTGAACCTGTCATACAGAAAGGACAACATGGCTAAAAAAGTCCCCAAATATTAAGGAATATTTAATATTTCATATTTTAGCTGAAAGTCGAATGTTCCTATAGTATTACTGTTTTCTAGCAAAGATCTAGAAAAGATTGTGTGTCAGGAATGCATTTAAAAACAATACTCAATGCAGACCTCAGGTTTTTCTGGAGGACGCTGAGAAAAGTTCCTTTGTGCTAGAGAATGGGATTTAACATCAAAAAGCTATTTCATGCTTCGGGAAGGAAAAATAAAGCATCTGAAAACTATATCAAAACACTAAAAGGGAACAAGATTTCAGTATAGGCTGGAAAGTTGCCGTGACTGGTACTATGGACTGGAAACACAACACTGTTTCCCATAGAAGACAGTTCTTAATTTTGTCACTGACTTCTGCATCTTGTATAATGACTAACCTTTCTGGGAATGTTTTTATGTATTTCTTCAATGTGCCATTGGAAAGAATAGTTTCCTAATGTATAATTTTACACATGCTTAATTCATATTGGTTTGGAATAGTTACTTGGGTGTTGATACAGTGTAATGGCCCTCTGACATAAAGTAATCCTATTTCTGCATTTATTTTTTGATTTTACACCAAATTTCTAGTACTGTAGCTGAAAAAAGATTCTTGCATTCGTTTTCGTGTCAGTGTATGTAATCTGTATTAATGGCAATATGACCATTATTCAGCTTTGAAATAAATGAGTTTGGAAAGTGTTTCCATGATAAGAATGCACAGTGAAGAAACCTGAAAAAATAAAGTGTTATTACTCTAATTTAATATCAAAGTATGTTGACTTAAATCCTGCATCTGTGTTTTGAGAAGGAAAGTTGTATTGGACTTTGTATTTTTCTTTTTTTTTTTTTTAAGCATTCAGAGGGTAGACATTTTAGTTTCCAAAATGTAGGCAGAGTTCGTGTAATTCTTTCTTGTAGAACTGGACAGATAACTTTTCATATATTATTAATGTGGGAGACAGGTGACACTTCGCTGTGGGGAGGAAGAGAAAACTAAGGGGAATGTGCGTGGCTTCTTGCTGCTGCCCCAAATACCTGTGGCATGTCCCCTGAATTTTCTTAGCGTTTGTATATCCTGCCTCCCCACCAGAACGGGGTAGCTTCTGGGTTTGTCAGAAAGAGAAGCTGTGCAGCATTTCTCATATTACAAAGAGAAGCCAGTCTAGACCTTTGAGCTGATAATTCCCTGGCACTGAAGCATGAGTTTTCCAGCCCATGGCTGGTCCAGATGGAGATGAGAGAACTCTCCACCCCTTCTTTGGAATGTATTTCTAGCCTCTTCCCTTTCTATGAACTGATGCTTTTCTGAAGAAACAATAGGAAATGAATGATGAAAATGTATTTATTATAAATAGTTTAGCATAATTTTAATAAAACAATAAGTTGTTTGCTTTCTTTTAATTGATTTATTACTCTTATACAATGTTGGCATTAGCATTAAATTTCACTCTATCTCACTTTTTTTTTTGAGACAACTTAGATCCACTGCCTAGTATTGTTTATGTGTAAAGACAATTAAACGGAGATAACATTCAGCTAACTTTAATTTCCACAGAAAATATATCACACAATATTTGTCCAGTGAGAATAGCTTCAAGCAGATTTCAGTGTAAGACAAAATAGATCGGAGTCCATTTTGAGCAAGAGAAGATGAAAAAAATAGTTGCAGATAATTCTACCTTTGCCCATTTTCAACCCAATTTTATAGTTGAGAGGGATGCCTGGATTAATCCAAATTGTTAGTGCATTGTGGAAACTAACATGTATAATTTTGTAGCATTTTGAAACCATGCAATTTTAGAAATTAAATTCAATTTTTTTTTTAGTCAGATCTAATACCTTTTAGCTACGATTAGTGATAATTCAAAATAGTCTGTGAATGTAATTGCAGTAAAATACGACATCTCAGTATTCTTGCTTCATGTCTCTGAGGATTCTGCATGTCACTTCTCTCATATTACACTTAACTGGCAGTCTCAATCCCCTTCTCAAAAGGCAGCTATAAAAAAATTAGGTAGGTGAGAGGTTATTTTTTGAAAGTTTTAAGTTATATTGTGAACTATGCTTGCATTTATTACTTTGCAGAATCTGTTTGTCCGACAAGAATTCCAGTGGCAGCTCGAGATGAAAAAGGATTTGACATTCTTGTAGGATTAGGTGTGAAGAAAAAGGTTAAAAAGAGGATTCAGATACCAACCACTAATGCAAAAGCTTATGAAGTAACTTCACGTGTTGACCTGTCAGAATTGACAAGGTATTTAAAGTTATAAATACACTTCTAAATTTAGTAAGTTTTTTTTTTCTTAAAGTGAGAGAGACTTATTTTAAGATTTATACAAAAGTTCAAGTACTGTCTTTTATTCTCCCCCTGCCCCCCCATCTAGGAATGTGTTTCCAGAAGGTCTGCCTCCATCCTATGTGTTTGTTTCCACTCAAAGATTTAAAGTAAAAAAGACATGGGATTTATGGAGAATTCTAAGTCTGGATAAGAGACCACAGATAGCAGTCACTATTAATGGAGAAGAGAAAATGTTATCATTCACTACAACAAGTTTAATAAATGGCACACAGGTTATTACTTTTGCTTCACCTCATGTAAAGGTAAGGAGTAAGGAATACTCATTTAAGTACACATTATTCCTTTGCTCTTTATGTTTTTAAAAAATGCATGGTCTTATTTTTGGCTGCTTAGGCATTTAAAAATAGATGGGGGGTACTTTCTCTGTGTTTCTAGAGTGTTCACAGTGATCATCACTGTAAATGCTTTGCAGGTGCTTTCTACTCAGTAGTTTCCAGCAGGTAATTGTGAAGATCACAGAGACTTTTTCATATGCTGGGAAGTATTTTCTGCCTTGAATGTAGAGACTAGAAAATGTGAATGAAAATATTCCATTTTTAGAGTTTTTGTTAAGTGTCTAAATTCCTTGAAAATACATAATGGCTGAAGTTACTTTCTTCCTGAGAAGAGTAAATAGCAGTTTACAAAACAAGAGTTCAATCTGGATTTGTCTAGTTCTCTCTTAAATAAAAATTCCTACTTATTTTTCTCACTGAAGGGATTCCCCTCTTTGTGCAAACCAATTTTATTGTCTCCTAGTCCAATCTGAAGGTTTTCTTGCAACTTTTTTTCCGTAATTTCCAGTGAAGTATTCAATTCTTGTAAGAAAGATTGTCTTGGTTGTAGGTGAGAGGAGATTGAACGTCTCTACTCTTGCCTTTGTAGCAGTATAGGAGTACGCAACCCAGAGATTCCCATTCCTACCACAGGGACTGTTATTTAAATGAACAAAGAGGGATGCTTCAGCAGACAAAGAGTGGGTAAGATTTACTGCTGGAGCGCTTCATGGTCAAGTGGGTTCAACTTTTCTGGGAAGCGGTGGCCTGCATTCAATTCTTACTCCAGTTCAGGCTGAAGGAATTTGAAATATAAATCCTCCGAGAAGGAGGAACTCCTGTCCAAGAGAAGGTCTTAACTACTAAGCTTTTGCTAGGGAGAGGTATTTTATTCTTCTGTTATTGGATGGAGAATTTTACTTTTTCTTTCCAGATTTCCTCTGCCTTTTTACAGTTCTTTGTAGGTGAAATAATTTTACCTTTTTTTTAAGAAGCAGTTAAACTTGATTTACTGGAAACTGTTAGAAAATTCAGTTTCAAGTCAATCTGAAAATTTGTATTTAATTGTTTCTGGCAACTACAGTTGACAGATCAATCTTACTCCTGCAGTCCCAGGTATCCATAAACTTCACCATGAAAAGACTTTTGCTTTTTTTTCTTTTGTGTTTCTCCATGCTTGTATTGCTGTTGTGGAGAACAATAATTTTATGCCCTTTTTAGAGTTGTATATCTCTAAACATACTCTAAATGTCACCATGCTTTTAATGAACCTTTTTATTTAATAAACTTTTATGATAATTTATCACTTCTACTCAGGAAAATGGATATGTTATATTTTCCGATCTGTTGTTTATTTTATCTTGTAATGAGAGCCAATGTAAACAAATTAAAACCCAATCTACAAATGAAAATAAAATAGAAACAGAGGTGCTATCTAAGGGTGTATACTATTAAGTGAAGTAAACTTAATTTTTGTTTATATCTTCAAAAGGTAACAAAGATATATAACATACTGAAAGATGTATGTTTCAGTTTTATGTATACCAATTTAGTGTGGAATTAATCTCTATTAAATTTAGATATATAAAAGATAATCATCTAGGCTAGGCTAAAGAGCTAGATTGTTTTTGAAGTTAATGGATAGGCTCAAGAAGGTTCCTATCTTAAATTTAATTTCTAAGGTAGGTGAGACAAATACTTCTTTAAAGATATCTCTCATTTTCTATTACTTGTAAAACTATGCTGTTCGTTTAAACTAAATTTTAAGCTTTAGAAACCTGAGGTTTTGTGAGATTATGAATGTAATATTTGGTTTATTTATTGCAATATTGTGATTCTTTCTGCCAATATCATGTCGTCTTTAAGATTTTTTTTCATAAGAGGTTCAGTAGAAAGACTTTCAGGTACCAACTCATTTTCACCATGATTTAAGATCTGAAGTGTTTGAGACATTATGCCACTGCTGAAAAAAAGGCCTCTGGTTTCATATTTTTAACAACTACAGGTTTGATCGTGTTGAAGATCACAGACTAAAAAAATCTATGTGAGTTATAAAATAATTCTGAAATAGGGATTAATTATTACCAAATATCGTCTTCTCAGTTATAATATTACTTGGCATTAGCAGTAAGGTGTTGAAGTGCAGTTTTATTGTTGTTTAAATTGAAGACATTTTGTTTTAAACAATTCTGTTTTCTTCACTTTTAGACATTGTTTGATGAAGGCTGGCATCAAATTCGTCTCTTAGTAACAGAAGACTTTGTAACTTTGTATATAGATGGCCAAGAAATTGAAATGAAGCCATTACATCCTGTTTTAGGTATTTACATCAGTGGCCTAACCCAAATAGGCAAGTATTCTGGAAAGGAAGAAACTGTACAGGTAAGCATATGCTAAAACCACAATAACTCAGAAATTCTACTGTAGGTTATCATTGCATTGGCACCTTCTGTTTTCTTGAACTTTCTCTTCTAATTTACACTAGGCTGAAATTTAATATTCAAAATTTTAATAGTTAAGAGGGAACATATATGGTCAAGAGGACTCAGCACAACTGATAGATCCTGTGCGGTGGGTGCTTAGTTGGTCTCACTGACTTCAAGGGGCATTTATTTTTGCTGAAACACAAATTTGATGCAATGGGGTCTCCCAAATTTGGGAAACAGTGTCTCAAAGCAGGGGATTTCCTCTGTGTTTGACACTTGTATATCATTTCCTTCCATCAGTGTATGGGTTATGCTGGTAAAAGAGGGAGAGAAACAAAATTTTGATGAAATTTCTCATCACTAGCTATCACAAAAATACAGGATGTATCAACTCCGTTTCTGTCATACTGCAAATATTTGATACTCAAACTGCCACTGTTTGATTCTGCTGTGCTGGAAAACCCCCCTGAAAATCCCTGTACCAAGGTTCTCCTCTGTTCTGAGGAACATTAAAGTCCTTTTGCCTTCAGTTCGTTGCAGATGCCAAAAAGCTGGTTAAAACTTCAGGCTGTGTAAGTAAACGCTGTGTAAACCAGTGGTGAAGACTATTATGTTGACAGTATTCCAGATCTTAGCTAGATCTTGGCTAAATAGATTGTTTCATTATAATTACAACAATCTGGTAATGACATTCCTAATTAGACATAGTAATGGAAACAGTTCTAAGAAATTGTGCAGTCGACATGCTGGAGGGAAGGGATGCCATCCAGAGGGACCTTGACAGGCTTGAGAGGTGTCCTGTGCAAACCTCATGAAGTTCAACAAGGCCAAGTGCAAGGTCCTGCACATGGGTTGGGGCAATCCCAAGCACAAATACAGGCTGGGCGATGAGTGGATTGAGAGCAGCCCTGTGGAGAAGGACTTGGGAGTGTTGGTGGATGGAAAACTGACTATGAGCCAGTAATGTGCACTCGCAGCCCAGAAAGCCAAACGTATCCTGGGCTGCACCAAGAGAAGTGTGGCCAGCAGGTCGAGGGAGGTGATACTCCCCCTCTACTCCACTCTTGTGAGACCCCACCTGGAGTACTGTGTCCAGCTGTGGGGTCCCCAACATAAAAAGGACATGGACCTGCTCGAGTGAGTCTAGAGGAGGCCATGAAAATGATCAGGGGGCTGGAGCACCTCCCCTATGAGGACAGACTGAGAGAATTGGGGTTGTTCAACCTGGAGAAGAGAAGGCTCCAGGGAGACCTTATAGTGGCCTTCCAGTAATTAAAGGGGGCCTACAGGAAAGATGGGGAGGAACTCTATCAGGGAGTGTAGTGACAGGACAAGGGGTAACGGTTTTAAACTGAAATAGGGTAGATTCAGATTAGATACAAGGAAGAAATTATTTACTGTGAGTGTGGTGAGACACAGGAACAGGTTGCCCAGAAGAGTGGTGGATGCCCCCTTCCTGGCAGTGTTCAAGGCCAGGTTGGACGGGGCTTTGAGCAACCTGATCTAGTGGAAGGTGTCCCTGCCCATGGCAGGGGAGTTGGAACTAGATGATCTTTAAGGTCCCTTCCAAGCCAAAGCATTGTATGAAATACTGAATTACATAAGTAGATGTTACTTCTAGTTATTTTGAAAGCTATGCTTTTTTTGTACGCTAATTTCATGATCCTTACTGCTCCTATTAAAATATATTAATGTGTTTTGCATCATCTTCAGATGTCTTTACTCAGTTACTCCTGAATTTTGTGTATTTGTAGCCAAGCTTCAGTTCTATTATTATATTCTAAAAGTGTATATGGAAACTTGGATGATGCACTGTGTGTGACTCAGCATTTCTCGTGGTAACATTGTCCGTACACTAAAGTACCCCTTTGTGAAAACTACTGAATGTTTGTCACAGATTTCTGATAGGGCTTCAAGCACTTATTGCAAGGAAAGTAGAGATTTCAGAATTGTAATCAATCGTCTCATGCATTTTCTCTGTCAGTGCAGTATTATCCCATTTTTATAGTTTTGTGCATTCTAGGATTAGAGGGTTGGTTGATTTGTTGTTTTTGTGTCTGTTTTTTTCCTCTAAATCGCTGTAGAAATGGGACTTTATAAATTTTAGATTCTCAGTAATGCGGTTTCTGAGTAAAAGAATGTTAGTAGCAAGATGTTATCTAAAATAAAAATGAAAACGTTTTAGGAATGTTGAATTGTACAAGATCCTCTTCTGATAGTGGGCTAGAAAAAAAGGAGAAAATCTGCCTCAGGTAGCAATTTTGTATTTGCGGATGATCTCTATAATCTAAAATGATATTTCTTTTCTCCATTTTCTCAGACTGTGATGCATTTTGCAAAGCATTAACAGTCAAACTTTTCCAGCATATTTCTATTTAAACGATGATTATAGAGAAATATTTTAATGAATCTGCATACCACCTTTCAGTGAAAAGGTATTTTGAAATCCTTTAAGAAAGAAATCAATTTGAGTTGGATACAAGAATCTTCTTCAGAGATTCTTTGGTGAATTTTCATTCTCTTTCTGTGTTCTGATTCAGATGTTTCCTAGTGATATTTTGCAAGTGTTCTCGATTTGATTAGTATCTTACTGGCTGAAGTGCTTTCCAGTAGAGCGATGATAAACTTGTGTACATACTTAAGTGTTGTGAGTTGAAGACATTTTAAATTTGAAAACACATATTACTAGGCATGGTATTAACAGACTCCATTTTCTGTGCTTCCTTCCTCTGCTAGTCCAATTTATAGTCTGTGATTTCAAATAAGTATAACAGGGCCTTTTTCTCTTTGCAGTCGTGATAGTTTATGCTAGAAAAACTGATTTCAGTGGTTTCATTTTTCTGGGGTATAGCGACAGAGCAGAATGGCACAAACTTTTGCTTACCTGGTGCCAGTGTTTTTATTGGTTGCTTTTTAAAGCTTTATGTTATACAGCTAAACTCTAAACCAAATTCTTTGAAGTGTCACGGATGCCTTCTGATGCTTTACCAAACCTTACTAATCTTATATCTAGTAGAGACAGGTCAGTGTAGAAACGTCTTCCCGTGACTCTTAAGGTTAAAAGGAAAAGGTTGGTTTTGCCTGTGCTGTTGTAACTTGTTTCCCAGTGATATTGGCAGCCGGTGTAATTCGTGCTGTGCGTGTTTGGATTTATTGTCAAGAATTAGGGGTGGTGATTTCTACTATTTTGGAAAAGAAAATCTTGGATTGATTATTTTTCTTTAAATAATTCCATTACAGAGTGTTTAATTGGTTGAATGTATTAATCATTGTGAGTAGCCTGACTAAAAATGTTTCTACATCTTTAATTCATTTTTAACTCTAATGGACACACTTCCAGTTTCTCTTGCTTTTTAATATTTTTTTCATTTTTTAAGCTTGTGGATTATATAATTTCAGAAAAGTATAAACTAACTTAGTGTCAGACTGTTAACACTTTCTCTAAAGAAGGTCTTTTATGTTTTGAATTATAGTTTGATATACAAAAACTGCGAATCTACTGTGACCCAGAGCAAAATAATCGAGAAACAGTCTGTGAGATCCCAGGATTTGTGAGTATGGTAGATGAACTTTTGAGGACTACTTGACATATTTTACAAATCACTGTTTAAAGCTGACTCAATGAATTCTTAAAATAAATAATACTACATTGATTCAGCTGGTGCAAACAAATGCTTGTTACCTGTACAATATCAAGTGACACAAAACTTATCTTTTTTCAACCTTATTTTTGCACAAAAGTATTTTAAAAGTTTTTTTTGTTTAGATACTTGATGGTGGAAATTTGACAGCAGTATAGAAGAATCTCAGAATCTTCTGTTACAATTTAAGATTTTAAACATTATAAATTAGTAAAACTTCTAGGTTACGGCAGTGTAAAATACTTTAAATATTACTTTTTTTCTCTGATATACTCCTTGCTAGGTCATATACTTCTTGTCTGATATACTTCTTGTCAGGTGATAAGATCTTGTCAGATAATCTCTGAAATTCTTGTGCATAACCAACAAACCTGTATTTTTAAATCACCTTTTCCTATCAGAAGTATCTATACTGATGTCTCTGTTAAATATCCCATTAACTGATATGTTGCCAAGATTTCATGAGGTTATGGATAAGACAAAAATAAAATGCTGTTCAGGATTTTATGATTCATGTACACTATTAGGAAGCTTATGGGGATCCTTTGACCCACCCTTTGCCCTCTTACTTACAGTTAATTATACAATGAAATGTAAAACACATGTAAACAAATTTGGAAACCATTCATGACACACAGTTGGAGCCAGATTTTCAAAAGTATTCAGCTGCCATCTCAAAATATAAGCAAGAGATCGTTTTATACATACAGTTTCCTTCAAAATGTCCTCCTGTGTTTGGTGTCTAAAACAAACTGAACTAAAAGATAATCAAACACCAGTGTCTTACTGTGTAAACCCATATTCTTCATGTAGTGATGTGGTTTAGTATTAGGACCATTTTGCCAGTTTGAAAATAGAACCTGTGAATCTTCAACATCCAGATATTTTATTTTTGTCAGACTTGCACAGACCCCCAGCTAGTCTGTTTTTCTTCTACTTGTTTGGGGCCAGCGTGTCTATTGCAATCACAGCTTTCATTTAAGCAGCGAGTAGGTGGCTGGATTATTAGCTGTTCTGAAATCTGACTATGTGTGTCAAGAACTAATGGGTTCAGGAACACTTTTGTAAAGTTAGCTTTAAATCCTCAAGTAAATTTAGTATTTGGCTGTTTAACTGCACCACATATCTTTTTGCTCTTTAAAAAATAGAAGTAGGATATGAAAAGTAAACAAATGAAAAAAATTTTTGCATCAAGAAAGCAAACACTAAGAAGTCCATCATATCTTGCATTCTCTGTGATTTGGCAAGAAGTCCAAGCAAAAAGATTGCTTTTTGCCAGTTTAGTTTCACTTGCTGTTTTTGTAAATTAAATTTGGACTTTATCCATGAAATTCTGGACTCTTTCAGAAAATAAAAAATGTTGGATGATCTCCGAGGAAGAATATGTGGTTTGTGGTTGTATTCTGTCAGTGTGGTTGTGTCATCAGAGCTCTTGAACTAAGCAGAGGCTGTATGTACTATTTACAGCTTGAATTCATCCCCTTTCCCAGAGATACCTAGCTGCATAGTAATTTTAAGCTCTCTCTATGATCCGTGGAGAAAGGTAACCTTCTCTAGAGGTTGCCTAAGATGAAAAGAATACAGAAGAAGCTGTCTCTCTCCACAGAATGTGTATGAAGTCTGTGGTGACTGTGTGCATTAGAAAACTCCTGTACATGGTTGCTACTAAACCATTAAGACAGACAAATTCATGGTTGATATGCTGAAATATTTGGGGATGGATTGTTCTGTGGTGTTGCAGATACTGGAAAACTCAATTCAGTTGATAGCAGAGTCTAATGCAGTCACACAGGAAAGTGAGAAAAAGCCAGCCTTGCCTCTGTGCTGCTGTATGTTTTCCCAGATACTGGATTCAGACAGAGATCAGAGATTTTAGGAATATTTTGGTACATTCTCTGACATGAATGAATAAGCAGAGGATTTTTTTGATGAGAGGTTACTCCTGGCAAAAGGTTTGACCCAAATCTAAACTTCTAGTGTGTAAATTTTTACACAGTTCAGTATTAATTTCTGTTTTGTCATTGCGTTTTAAAAATTGCTACTGGTAGCTCCTGTTGAAAGACCCTTAAATGAAATGAAATTCATATGCATTGATAGCGGCTGCACGTAAGTCTGAGAAAGTCTAAATTTTTCAGTTATAATTCCTTGACAGTTACAGCCCTAAATTTATGATTGATTTTGGTAGTGTTTACAAGTGAATGGATTTTGTTTATTACAAATATTGCTGTACTCTTAAACTGTGTTTCTTCTTGTTTCAGAACGGAGAGGTAGGCTCAATCCTAAACTGCTCAAACTCAGTTTAAGGTAGTATTTGACTTATTATTCTAGGGAATGTACACTTTGTTTTGAAAAATGGATAGAGGTTTGCTAAGCTTAAAAATGCTGGATTTCCATAATTTGTGCTCTAGTCAGTAGACAAATTATGTTTTCTAAAGAAACCCATGTTTGTTAGGATAAATGGCTTGATATTTTCCCCTGGTTCAATTCAATTGCTCTTATTTGCAGGGCTGGATGCTGTTGCAAAGTGAATGGGAATATACACAGTCAGGTAGCTGTTACCTGCATCATGCTAATGGCAGCTCCCTGAATGGGAGCTTGTTTGAAGGCTTAATATGATAGCTTCCCTAACCATCTTCATAACTCCACTTGGTACCATTGCAACGGAAATGTGGATTTGTGTTTTGATCAATCATTTGACCCTGAGAAAGAATTCCATTCATAGAACATTGTAAAAAGTCTGCATTACTTTAGGAAATATGAGTAAAATGTTATAGAAAGTGTTTTGGATAATAAATACAAAATCTGGTTTTTTGTGTCTTGGATTCTTAAATTTTTGCTTTCCCATATCTCTAAGAACTTTGTGGGTGAAAAAGAATCCACTGAATCTAACTTTAGCATATAGATTTAGTACAGATGCACCTAAATTTTGTGTGGCTGACCTTGGGCAAATAGATTTGATCTAGTATCATTCCTCTTGCCTGCCTTGGTAAAACACTGGGGTATCATGTGGTCTCAATGGTGAGAAGTAAATACCTAAAAAAACCCCCCAAAAATTCTAGAGGGTGATGTGATCTGCCAGGGTTTAGTGTTTACTGCTGTTTGTATAGGGAGCATAGTTTGGAGGAGGTCACCTAATGGTCTTTGGAGGCTGGGCACCCTGGGGGCCAGGACTAGTGACTTGTAGGAGTTGGTGCTAACAGCCATGCCCCACCTTCCCTCAAGTAGCTTTGTAGTTGGGACACATGCACGGGAGGTAGGAGACTTGGTCTTTATGTTCTTTTCAGGCTTTCTACACATGATAGTATGCACATCAGTTGTGGTCATTATGCTATACATAATATTTACTAGATTCTTTTTACAAACTTAAATAGTTATATTTGATAATTGATCACACTTCAAATGATGAATATCAGTTAGTTTAGGGGAAGAGTTTTACATGTTGTCAAATTTAAAATTATCAAACTATATGACACAATATTTGTGGAAAAGCAAACAGTTTCAGATATCAGCCCAGTATTGGTACTTAATTTTTATTTATTTTTCTTCTGGGTAAAATGATAAATTCATGCACGCGAAGTAATTGGAGGGCAATATTCAGGTAAGCAGAAGTTCCAGCTGAAAAGCGGAGTGAAAGCCAGGACTGATGCAACCTAAGGAAAATCAGTTTTGTATAACGTTAGGATACATTTGTTGAATGCTTTTGGCATGTGTATTGATGGCTGGTTTCACTCTTGGTAGTGCATGAATGGTCCTAGTGATGTAGGCTCAACGCCTGCCCCCTGCATATGCCCACCAGGAAAACAAGGACCTCCAGGCCCCAAAGTAAGTTTCCATTCTGACTTATTGAGTGTACACAACTTTCTTCTTTCTTTTTTTTTTTTTTTCCCCCAAATCTTAAGTTGGCCAGCCATAGTCAGACAGCTTAAAAAAGTAGGGGACAGGTTCTCCTAGTTCTGGTTTCCAGTGCATGAATATAGTGATTAGGATCCTCAAGCCCAGGTTTTGGTGCCATAGCTCATAATAACACAAATATATCTTTTACTAATTAAGGAAAATGCCTGTGGATGTAAAATTGTGTTTCCTTGCTACTCTTCAGCAAATGATCTTGCACTGTGAATTGTTTGAGAATGAAATGGTTTGCTAATAAAAGTCTTCTCATGGAGAGAGTTTTTTTGCCTTCTTTGTTAAAGAATGGACTAGATACTTACTGGGAGAGTTCTACATTAGCTGTTCTGATGAACTCCCTTCAGTGTTGGTGAAGGATTAAAATGAGAACCAGACTTGAGTCTCACTTGTTTAACATGGCAAACTCAAATCTCTAGTATTTTACTGTACCAACTTTCTCAATAACTGTGCTAAGCAGTGCTTCCAGAATTACTAGCTTGCCTTATAAGGTCAGATAAGAAAACCCCAAACCTCTTGTCTTACATTAAGCAAATGATTAAAAAAATTCTACTCGTTATATAAGGACTCAGCAGTCAGCTGCAGGTGCTTCAAGTCAAAGGGCTCTTTGCTACAGTGGTAAGGGTTTCTAATCAGGGAATTGGAATCCACAAGATGGAGATCATTATTATTTCATGTAAGAATTTTTGCAGTGTTTTACCTTTTTTTTTTTCTCTTTAGCATATCAGACAAAAGAGAGAGAAGAAGTATTTATCATTTAAAAAAAAATTGAAAGCCACATCCTGTGAAGTATGAAGGAGTATGAAATGTCAGAATTAGGGTAGCCTATACAATTTTATTTAGATCCCTGTTTCATGTGCAATCTTTCAGTTGCACTGCAGTATAATATTTGTTTCGTGAAAGCTCAATAATACAGGGGACAAGATGGTGCCTAACACAAAAGACTGTAGAAAAAGGAAGCCAATTTAAGATTGTATAGGTTATTTTAGTTATAGCATTTCTTAAGTTTTGAATACTGGACTTTGGAACCATATAAATTTAAACTTAATTTGTGTGTTTGTGATATTAATGGAGTACAATGAATTTAATTAAAACAATTTAAAAATAACAAGTAACTGATATTTTAACCTTTTCAAGTAAAAGGCATAAAATTTCATTTGTTTAGATAGCATATTTGAAAGCAATTTTATTTTCACTCAAATCTCAAACCTGGACTTCTTAATTTGGACAATAATAATTCTGGATAACTATTATTAATTAAAAAAATTATAACTGTCAGTTACGCTTTTCTAAAGAGACATTATTCTGTATCCTTTCTCATTTAGTGCTGCATTACATTTCTGTGGTTTATATGTGAAAAGATGTTTTTTCAGTCACATTGAAAGCTAGTTTCCTATTTCCCTCCTAATGTCCTCCTTGTTTATAACAATTCTGCAGTTGTAACTGTCCCGCAGGTCTGTTGATGGTTCAGGATGAAGAAAGTGGTGCCTGCTTAACTCTCCTGTAGAAGTAAAATGATTTATAGATAAGTCTTACTGGATTTTGCTGGGCTCAAATCAATCCTTTAGTAAAATAAACAGAGAACTTTAAAATACTACGAGGATATATTGAGTAAGAAGTTAACTTCTTCCTTTCTTACCATAAACATGAAGCCGGGGGAATGACTTTTGTTTTCCTTTACCATGGTCATAACAGAGATTATAAAAATAATTGCAAAGACCTTAGAAGAAGAAATCTAAAAGAATTATACTTTTTAGACAGCCATAAGTGTGTGGAGAGTTTAGTATTTACCCGGTTTTAATCCTGGCTCCTGCCTTTCCAGTGCTTTTGCTTTAAGAAGTAGACTCAGCGAAAACAGGTGAGAGTTTTATTCAGAGTAGCACTACTAAATTAGCAAGGTTTTAATAAAGTTTTTTTCATCTATTTGCTAAAAAGTGTTTTTATTTCTATTGATTAAGATGTTAAAAAGCTTGAAAGCATTTGAGATGATGGGCCAAACTTGTACTGTAACTGAGCATGGGCTCACTTCTCCAAGTCTGGCACAAGAAGTTAGGGAGAATTTTCCCACGGGAGGGTGTTACAAGACCAGTTCTTTTTTGCTGTAGGAATTGCTCCTCAATAGCAGGTATCTGGGCTTGCAGCCACTGTTTTGTGGAATGTATTAGGACTAATTTTAAAATGCTCTTTCACATCTTTTGTGTGTTAACATATTGCTTCTCTATAGGGTGACCCTGGGCAGCCCGGGAATCATGGTTATCCTGGTCAGCCTGGTCCAGATGGTAAGCCTGTGAGTACTAAAAACTTAGTCATACATTGTAAATGCAAAGCTAACAGGAGAAAAAAACATGTACCGTTGATATCAGGTTTTCAAATTTAGATTATTTTGTCTCTGTTCTTTGAAACTGTGAATGTCACTTAAGTGCTATCTGAATGTAACAATTCTATGAATATGTTAATAATAGTATTTTTGTTTCAGCTTAACTATTGTAAATATGATAGCATGAGTTATGTAGGCACTGTCGTAAAGCAGAGAACAGGCTATGGGTGCTCCTGTTGGCCTTTGCATCAGTTTGCAGCAGTTACCACCTTCTGACCTTCAATCTTTACTACTCAAGAATGTTTGCATTAGAAAGCACTTTAAGGCAGCTAAAATCCTGTGTATTTTGTTTTAGGGATTGCTTCTCATGTTTAAGCTTGATTCATTTAATTTCTTTCTAGGCTGCCTCAAGTAGTCCATCAAAATATGTAGATATGCATATATAATGTTAAAAATACAGATATTTTGCACTTCTAAACATTATATGTTAAAACATACATCCTAAAAATACCTGTATATTTCTCTTACCCTAGATTTTACTTTTCAAGCTGGCATTCCGTTAGTATGGATGGCAAAGACTGGAAGAAAGTAGATGAATAACATATGTCCCTAAAATAAAAGTGACAGATTTGACAATGGATCATCTAGTATTCATGGATAACATTTTTTAGTGTAATAAAATTCTAATAAAATCAAATAAATATATAAAAATAGCCTAAGGTTTCATTAAAAAATATATTAGATTTCTGAATCTAATTGGAAGCCTGTATGATATTGACAACCAAGCTTCTCTGTTGAGTAAGGTTTTATTAACAGCCTACAGTCTCTTTATCACCGAAGTGGTGGTGTGCATGTGCCTCTGGTGTGTTAAAAGAAGGCAAGCAAAAGCTGGAAGACTTGACCACCTATGTTTCTTTTCCAAGAATGTGGCCTCTGATGTTGCTTACTATTTTAGTAATAAAAGCTATTTTATTTAGATTTTTTTAAAAAAAAAAAGAAAAAGGAAAAGTAAAAGATAGTTGGGAGCATTAAAAATAATTTGCTTCTGGAAAGAGGATAATTTCTCTGCTTGGATACCAAAAGCAGGAAAAGGAAAGTGCATGCACGTACTAGAAATCGTTAATTCATTGTAGCTTTTCATTCTTATTGTGAAGACTAAATTTTATGGTTGAGTCCTTATATTGTAGTGTTATTTTGAAATCTCCACGGTGAAGGAGAAGAGAAGGTAAGTATCATGTCTTGAAAATACGATTAGGGAGGAGTCCCAAATACTGTTGAGACTATACATACAAGAAGATGTCCCAAAACGTTAGAAAATATAAATGGAGAGTGAGGAGAAGACGAAATCATTTATGAAAGAAACATTGGATTATGGACTGAGGAACTAATAGTCTATGGGTTTGGTTGAGAGTTGCAACTTATTTTGGGCCATTTTGGTCCACACTTGACAAACTTGAGAAACTTCACAGAAGCACAACATAGGATTGGATTGCACCTTTCAACTTCACTCTTTTAGCAGATTTTCTGTCCTGTGGGTTCATGAGGATATTATAAGCAATCACAAATCTTTTCCAAATCTGCCCTTGCTTATCAATTTTGGTACCTCTAGGATGTTATTCCTACTAAAAAGGCACTACCCACCAACTTTGATGTCTGCATAAAAACATCTAACATTCTATTTTTGTTAAGAATTTTTAATACTAGTAACCCGTTTCATTTCTGTGTCAGCTAAAGATGGAAACAGTGAGCTTGAAAGTCCTTGGAAGTGTGTATGCTGTAAGGATAATAAATATTACCAGTTAAAAAGAGAAAGCTCCATGCTACACATTATAAAATGTTCACATTTCTCCTATTTTGTTGCTTAGTTACATGTTGGCCTTTTCTCAGGGATAGCAGCTGGTTCATTTAACTGTGGTGATTCCTTCTGGAGGCAGAGTTAGTTTGATAGGAAAAAAAATAGGCACTGAAAACAAGAAATGCAACTGTTTCTAAAAATTGAAAATTTCTCTGTTTTAAAATATGGGACTTGATACCTGGCCATAGTAGCCCTAATGGCCCAGGAGAGCAGTGAGTACATAAATTTGTCAGTAGTTCCACAAGCAAAGATCCTAATTTTTCCTGTGATATAAAAACATTTTTCTACTTTTGTTTTTGTCTTAAACAGCTTTTAATAGCTATTATCTTCAAAGGTTCTTGGAACTTGAAATAGACAAAACAATCTGAATTGAAATTGTTAGTACTATAAAATACTACATTTTGGTTCGATACAATCATGAAAATACAGGTTTTAAAATAGGAATGGGTGGAATCTGAGCTGGGGAAGTGTGATCTAATCAGAATAACTTTTCAGTTGATTATTGATGGTGCTTAAGCTTCTGAAGATCAGTCCTGTTCTTCTATACAAAGACAGGTGTACAAACTGTCTCAACCCAGAGCTGCATGGGAGAAGGTGTCCATCACAGTTTGACCATGCCAATTGCTAGAATTAGACTTGCAATATGGATAAGTGTAGCAGAGCTGTCTTTAATCCAGCTAACTCTGATATTTTGAAAAATAAAGTGATACTGTACTAGCTTTAGTGAAGCCGGAATAGACTGGATATTGGTAGGGAACTGTCAGTTTCCATTCTCTCTTTTGAAAAATAGATTAAGACTTTATTTCTGAAGTGTCCAGTCATCTGCAACAGCATTGTTTTTGAAACAGTTTGTTATGACTTTTTCATACTTTTATTAACAGATTTCCACTTCAATGCTATATATCTTCCCATAAGCACTGCAATTTACAACAGTGTGAATCATGAAGGAGAAATAAATTGATACTGTAGTCTTTCTGTAACTTTGTAACCTGGCAGTTTTGGTTTTTTTCCTGTGAATGAGTCATAATGTGCATAGATGGGCATTCTCTGAGCATAAAAAAGGTTAACAAAAGTATCTCAGACGATTGGAAGAGAATCAGAAAGTGTCCGTAAAGGACAGATTTTACCATTTTGCTGAACTGAAGTTTATATGTTATTTGAAGTGCTTACAGTTAAATCCTATAGCTTTATTAACTGATTCCTTTTTTTTTTTTTTTTTTTTTTAAATATCAGCTGTAGCTTTTTGCACTTGTTCTTTGTAAGGACATAATTGCAAGCCTATTAGATCATCTGCAGCTCTGGCCAGTACATTACTGTTCCTTACAGTAGATTCTTGAGTACTTTCCAGGCTAGCTTTTAGCCATGAATGATGGGAGACCCTTTAGATACACTGTGCAGGAAACAGATTCCTCTGTCTTTTGCTTTCTGTTTTACTTATTTATTTGCTAATACGACTTGCGCGTTTTCTGTGCTGTCAGTGATTTTCTTTCTTTTGAGATAACTTTGCTCATATGAATCTTTTTAGCTGAATCCCCTGGGGAACTCTGAAAAGCAATCTCTTAACTGAGATAAGGACAGTAGGCTTACAGGTAGTTGTGTAGTCAGGGTTGTTTAAACAAATGGCTTTTGCATGAAAAGCTTTTCCTGGAAAGTCAGTCTTTTCTGTTCCCAAACACATTTTTATGTTCTTCTCTAATGTTATTCCAGTTTGCCTATCTGGTATTCATTTTCTTGGAATGGTATAGCTGGTCAACAAAATGTTTGTTCCTCTGAGAAAGGTTTTAAGCATGCATATATGTTACTGTATGTAACTGATTTTTAAAGTAAAAAATCAAAGAAAATTTAATTTATTGTTTGTGGGCTGGCTAGATTGTTGTAGTACCTAAAGTTAGTTTTAGTCCAGGAAAATTCAAAACGATTACCATGAATATCTTCGATATTACCAGAAAATTGTTGTTCACTTTGTGTTACCCAGTAAAATTGTTTGCTGTAATATTTGGGGAAACGAACATAAACATGACTCATTTTCAGTCATTCTTTAATATTTTTTTAAATAGTTTTGTTTATATGTTCTTTGTTTTTTCCCTTTAATTGCCACCTCTGTTTATTTTCCATACTCTTGATACATACAGAAGAGATCAGTTGAAGTAACTGGAGAAAAGCACAAAAGTGAGAAGCAGAATAAGTAATGAAATTACATTTTTTTTCAATCAGAAATGTAATTTGGGACCTGAAATGACTAAATGGTCTTGTCAGGAGAAATAGCACCAGTAAATAAGCACAATAGTAAAATTAGTATTTAAATCTGAACTGAAACTCATTTTAATGGGCATTATTCATCAGAAAGAAGCAGCTGGAGTGGTTGCTGGCCCTGAGAATGCTCAGCAGCCTGACTGTGCGATCACAAAGCCATTTTTTATTCTAAAGGATACTTTATACATACTGGGGAAAAACTCAAGGGGAACAATAAATGAACAGAGTCTATGTAGTGATCACCTGTGGTTAATAGAGGTGATAGGTTATCGGTCTGCTGAAAAAAATGAAAAAAATGCAGTCATTTGTCAATTTTGAACTTTGAACCACGCAGCTGGCAAATCTGGACAATTTTCCAGTATTCCATCTAGTTTCATTCATGAAAGTTTGGAAACATTTGCCTTGTCTTTACAGTGTCCACAAGTAATAAGCAGTTTTAAAATAATCTGGTGAGACTGACTTTACTGATATACTCAGATACAGAGTTCATAAGGCATCAAAGCCTTGCATAATAAGTAATTTCTGATCATTCCAGTATTTTTTTTTCAAACTGTAGAACATTATTACAGCTGTACTACCTTGAGTTTAATAATATTTGGTGACCAACTGAAGGCCGACTCTTTTATGATGAACTTAGTATAATGGCAATGGCCAGCTATATCAACAGTACTTTTGGAAGAAAAATGGGTAATAGTTTCATGTATACATAGCATTACCTGTGCTATTGGATGGTTTGCCTGGGGATTTAAATTGATATAAACTCTGCAGCTAATTTTCTCAAGAAACTTTCACAGATATAGTTGATAATTCAGCTGTAAAATGCTGCTCTCAATTCCAGAAAAATACATATGCCTCGGCAACACTGTGGCCTTGTTATTCTTCGAGGAAGTATGTTTGCTCCATTCTGACTAATACGGTCATGTCATGGCTTCACTGAGACCTACTGCTTTGAAATCAGGGAGATGCCTGATGCTGACTTGTGTTGCATACAGCTGTACATTTCAGACAAAAGACCCTATGACTGTCTTCAGCAGTGGCCAAGGGCAGATGATGAGGGTGAACAATCTAAGCAGTGAGCAGGAAGATACACTCCCTTGGTACATCGTCCCATCTCCCAGATGACTGAAGCTCGGGAACTTTTTAAGCTGGATTTATGACCTTTTATTTAATAACCTTGATGGATTTTTTTTTCCTCTGTGGTATTTGAGCCCAGAACATCATGTTGAGGCAAAATATACTGCTAGTGGCTCTGAGCTATGAAAGCCTTGGCAGATGATGGAGTAGCCAATGGAAGGAAGTGTAATCAAATAGAGAAAGAATTAAACAGGCCAAAACAAAACAAAGCACAAAAAAGGCAACAGAGAAGACAATGAAAACTCTTTTCTGTACTTTTCCCATAATAATGTTGACGTGATTACAAATATTTGGTCAGGAGTCACCCCCAAATTTATGGTGGAGGGTAAAAGCTGCATTTAATTACCTTTGTGATCTAATGCTGGATCTGCTCTTCATTTTCATGTTTGGATATGTGTAGACAGAGGGGCTTCACTGCAGAGACAGTTCTTGTAGCCTGCAGAAGCAGATGCCACGAGGAGTCCTTCTATGGGGCCATGCTATTTAACAGAGGGAGGGAAGAGGAAATGACACTTGTTCTGAGCTCCTGAGTTCCCACTGCTTAAGAAAGTCCCAGAGAAAGGAGTAAGGCACAGGCTCCAAAGAGACCTGCTGGAAAGGACCACCTGACTGATGCACATGTCTAAAGGGGCAGGATAAAGAGAAACAGTAGGCAGATGAGTACAGGCATAGTGAGGTGTTAGAGAAGGTTGTTAGGGGGCAGGATGGGAAAAAAGGAGGAGGAGGAAGGACCTGAGGCAAAAACATTAAATGATAAACAACAACTTAGGCAAAGGCTAAAACACTTAATTCAAATACATCAGGTACTTTCTGACATTTCTGTTGCCTCACAGTATTTTAATTACTGATATTGCCAGTGAGGGAGAAGGTTATAGCATGACTGCAAATTTGAGTGTGGGCATGGATATGCGTCTGAATAGCTATAAGAATTTCTGTCCTTTACGATGTAATGTATTTTATGAAGAGGGTTTAAAAACTTATCTTCTAATGCTTTAGGTAATGGTGTTTTAAATGTGCTAAAGAACTTCCACAAGTGACTTCCACAAGAGAAGACCTCGCTGTCAGGATGTTTTCCTAACACCAAGTTAAATTTTTCTTTCGCAGTTGAATTCCATTATGCTTAGCTACATCACCCTAAATAGTTCTGTTTACTTAGTGTTTACAGTCCTGAAATATCTTTAGACCATTACTGTTGACCCTTGGTTGTTTCCTAGCCAAATTGAGCTTGTTTACTTCTCCCTTCTCTTTCCTAAGTGGTCCTGTTGCCATGCCTTTGTCATTTATGTTGTTCGGTGGCTCCAAAAGCTTTTCAGTAAGGAAGTGTGCAGTGGCAGTTGTCATTGACTTATCAGTACATCCTCTGTTTTTTTAAAAAATTTATATTTGTCTGATGTGATACACCTATGAATGCTGTCTGAACTTCTGTCCTTAAGGCATGCAACTGCATTGAAGATACACTTCTGAGGTTTACTCTGCTATTACACCCAAAAGTTCTTTGGAATTAATAATTGTCATATGTCCTTCTTGCTCAATTTTTTCCCTTACAGGTAACTAACTTTCATTTTCCAGCAAGGCTTTTAATTCACTGATGATGACAGTATTGCTAATTTGTCTGTGTCCTTTATGTAAGTTCTTTGGCCTAAGAAGTCTGTTCAACTTTTTCTGTTAGAATTATTTGTAAATTATTGCCATTTTCTTTAAATTCAAAAGTTACATTTTATCTGTGATTTTTTAAAATACCTAGCCATCTGGTACAAAACTAAGCGTCTCAGTATCTTGTTGTTTATCACTTTGCCTTTACAGATTTTCTGGCACTAGAAATTTATCAGTACTATTCCCACCCACAACAGATTGAGAGGGAGGTTTTGTATAATCCTGATTTCAGTTGCACTGATGTAAAATAATCAATGAAAATATAAACAAAGTGCTGTGGAGTAGTGCTGAGTGACAACATTGATAAAACACTGTAGTTTAAAACACCTACATTTAGTGTTTATATGTGTACAGAGACACTGGGTGTCTAAGTTTCCATATTAGTCAACAGATATTTAACTAATATACTCCAAGAAGTGTGGGAGTCTTAATGCTGTAAGGTATTTTGTCTTGCCCACACCACTGCTTCAAAAGGTTGAATGCCTACCAAATATTTTGTGCCACTATCTTCTAACACTGGGTGGGTGTCTACAAAATCTCAAAAGGCAGGAGCTGCCAATGTTTAGGCAACTGGATTCAAAACTGAGGACCAAATTCAGGGTTAGCTGTAATACTTTTCACACCATTTGTGTGTCTTCTGAGAAGTTCACAAGAGAAGACCAAATAAAAATTTGGTCATGAGACAAGTCCAAATAAAAATTCTTTTTGGTGGCAAATTTAGTGCTTTCACCTTATTTGAAAGTGAACCTTCAGTCCTGAACTCATCTGTGTCAGTTGAAAGGGGAATTTTTACTTCTGTCCCTTTTACATAAAATGTCAGCTATGGCACAGCTGTTCTTGGAGCATATATATGTGTTACATACATACTCCTACTGAGGGCTTTGAGATTAAGGAAAAAGATCTTGAGCTGACTTTAGTGCAAAAAAACCTGTAGGCATTAGCATATAGATCGATGATCTGTAGTGCAAAAAGAATAGTAGTACAAAGACATTTTTTGTCTTTGCTCAGTTTTTATGAAAGCGAGTTTTTGTAATTTATAGGCGTTTTTAACTTGTCCAAACAATTGCTAAGTTTTTTGTACGAGTGATTCTGATTTTTGTGACTTCCTGTGAATTTCCTTTTGAATCTTCTCTGTTCCAGCTTTCCATTAAACAAACACACTGACAATGTGGTTGATTTGCTTTGAATCGCATTACAGGATCTAGCACTGAGCTAAACATGCAGTTTTGTAACCTGAAAACTCTTCTGCCTCCTCCATTCATCTTGTGAATTTTGAAATTCAGTTCAGCCAGGAAATTGTCCTCCTCTAATTCTTCCCCTGCTCAGTTAGAAGGAGGAGGAAGGGAAATTGCATTTCAGAATCTAAAATGTAAAATAAAGTTTTATTTATATAAAATTGTATCCTACAGGAAGTCATACAAACTTTTTGGCTTTTTTTGGATAAGAAATAAAGGAATAAATTTTTAAAGGCATTTTTTGGCTTGGTGAATTGTTTCAGCTACCCGGGAGGCCTATAAGCAATATGGGAATGCTACACCATTTACAGTTAAAGCTGGTCTTGCTAGAATTGCCTTGAGCACTAACAGTGAAATGCTTGATAAAGGATCCATGTATGACAGAGACCTAGAATTCTGTTTATTTCTATACTAAACATTACCGGCTGGCTCACTGGGCATCTGCTCAAATGTCTTTTGGGAAGAGGGCACAGCAAGTACTCTCTTGTATCTGACCCAGCAAATAATTTAACTCTGTTTATTATTCCCAGGAAGCTTTGACTGATTTAAAGAAATCAGCCATACACATTGCCTTCCTTGTATTGAAAAGGTTCTAGTAGCTCCTTTTTACCAGCGTGGAAATCCTCCCATTAAATTTTGTGCTAAGTTTTTAAGACCGAAACTCATTTAGAGATAGGATTATTATTTCTTACAGTTCAAAGCAAGATCAAATTCTGGGTATTTGAAATTGGATAGTCAATTTTATGGGATTTAAATTTAGTTTGGGCTGCCTCTTGAAAGCTCTGAGCCAAATAGCCTCAGAGTTGTATAGGACAGTTTCTCTTATTGTTTTATATGTTTGCTAAAAAAACCCACAAAACCTCTTTGTAGCTCATTTTGTCCATTGGAATGACATGTTTTTAATGGAGCTAGGTAAAATTCCTATTCTTCAGTTACTTGCCTCTATTAAAGGATTCTTCTAAAGCACTTGTTAATCTTGCATAAAAACAGGCCATCTTTGCTGTACTCATTGAATCCAATCTACCAAAACACCTCAGGCATATATTTTGGGTTCTGTAAAGGTTCCCTTGTTCTGCCAATATATTCATTTCTAGTAAAGCATTCCTGAAATTCTCTTTTCGACTCATGAATTATTTAGTCCTTCTTTTCATAGTCCTAGCCATCCAAATTATTTTCTTACTTGCATAGCCTGTTATGTACCTTCAAGTTCATAGCTAAGTGCTTAGTATTGAGAATGGAATTTTTGTTATTTAGAGATGTTATAAAACTAGCTGCATAATGTATTAGAACATACCTTGTTTGTTAAAGCTTATTCATGTACCTGCAAATAAAAAGTCCTGGCATTTTTCAGCTATTTTTCTTGAGAGAGAGAGAGAGAAAAGAAGTGTCTACATATGTGGGTTAATTTGTTCTTTTTTTTTTTTTTTCCCCCCAATGGGGAATAAAACAATGTATTTGTTACATTCTCATGTTACAATTTTAAAATAATGGATTTTAGCATAAAGCGTGGAGGCTGCAAACTTCAGATGCAGAGATGAAAGCTTCTGCAAGCTGAAATCTAAATCTCAAATGTATGATTTTGATAGCAATTACTAAAATTTGTGACCTAAAACGTTGTGAGAACAGTTCTCTAGTAACCAGGAGGATTATTTTTTCATTAAATAGGTGTTTGGAAATTTGTTAATGTAACTTATGAAAAGTCACAAGTCTTGGTCGCTTTTCCTTAGGGATATCAGGGATCAGCAGGAATGCCAGGTATCCCAGGAACTCCAGGGGTTCAAGTAAGTTTCTGTTTCATTCCTAGAATTTGAAAATCTGGGACAAATCCTGCCAAATCTCTCCCAATATCCATTGTTTGTGACTGAGAGTTGAGGTGAGGGGAATGAAAAGGGCTCAAGGGATGTCATGAACTCAGGAGCCATCCTTGGGTGAATTGCTTGGGAACTCGCATGGTTTTGGGGTTTGTAAGTGGGCTAACAATTAGGCTGCAAATCTGATCATTGCTGGGTAAGGCCTGTAGGAGCAGGGCTCAGCTGGGACTTAGACATTTTCATCCTGATCCAGAAGCCAAACAGTATTTCCTTCCATTTTTCTAAGAATCATTAACAGTGATCTGAAGCCTTGTCATGGTGATTGATTACCCACAATTCACATGTCCAAAAGAAGGTTTCCGATAAAGCCCAGGAAAATTCTTTTTATTTCTTCATTGTATTAATTTAGTAGCCCTTACTGGGACAGTTGTTGGAAAGCAGTGCTGTATTTTATTTGTGCCATGATCCAATGTGTCTGGATAGTCGAGGACTTACTAATTTGTTGAATTAAGTATCTGAGAGCGGCCGAGAGTGAGCCTGCAACATGACATGTGTGAAGGTTGTCTGACAGACGTTTGAAAGGAAGGGGACATCTCTGGACTAGTACAGGCTGTGTGACGTCCTTTTTTCCTGGGGTGGTCCTTGGTTAGAGCCAAGAATTGTTTTGGTGTTTCCTAGTCATGGGTTATGATAGTGTGCCATATTCATACATGCTGGGTACATTTCATGCTTGCTTCTGCTTTTGTATCCAGTTACCAAAATGTTGTGACCAGCTAGTTGACACATTAGTCCCTGGGTCATGTTGTATTACATTTCTGTGTCCCATTCTGTATCAGACTGTATTAGTATTTGAGCTGGTTTTCAATTTTTCTCTCTTAGGGACCACGTGGCTTACCAGGTATCAAGGGAGAACCAGGGAAAGATGGGACTAAGGTAAAAAAAGAAAAAAAAAAAAAAGTAATAGATAAAAAGATTTTACTCCTACCATCTATCATTTTTGGTTGTACGGTTAATAATATCAATATTTTCACATGAGGCTTTGGTGAGAATTGTTTACTAAAAAGGTAATAAGGAATGAGAGTCCTAAATTGAGAATGTTCTTTCAATTCTGAATCTGGTCTGCTTTATTTAATAAAGTTTATATAGGGTTTAGCACTGCCAGTGACACCTTTATTGCACTGAATAATTCATATTTAGAAAGCCTATCTAGATATGGATACCTGGAAGCAGGATACAGACATCTGTCAGGATGGTCACTTTCTGTCTCTTTTCATCCTTTTTCTCTTTAAGTGAGCATCCAGATGAGCTAGGTAGGAATTTTTGGATGGCACTTGTCTGAAGGCACTGACTAATTGAAACCAAAGCTTTTTGCAGAAAAATTCTAGCTGAGGTGTAGCCAGTAGCTTGGAGCTGCAGACAGATGTGAAAGCTTATATATAACTCCCTTCTGGTAATCAGGATAAGCTTGAATCTGTATCTCCCGTATATGCCATTGGCTATTGGCAAGTCTCATTGATATGTAAATATCTGTGTCCATCCTTCTCTCACAGTTTTGCCCTATGTTTAGAAAAGTTCTGAGTTCATTGTAATAAAAACGTATTTTGTTTTTTGTTTATTAAAACTTCAAAGCCTTTTTTGTAAAACAAACACTTTTTTTCCAAACAGATTTTACTGTAAAACTACTTTCTTCTGAAATTTCCAGTGTTAAAAGCAGGTCCTTATATTCATCACTGTTCATCAGAATTCTCAAATGCATGGTTAAAGCTGAAAAATGTACTTCTGTGTTCTGAGCTTTAGGCATATTAATCTGACTGATGTTAGATGTTAATCTAATTGATCAGTCAGTATCGGGCCATGTGCAGAAAATAAGATACTGATGATGAAAAACTCTATTCTCCTGGCAGTGCAGGATTGTGACAGATAGAATATTTCCTAACGCTCAGTCCAGCCTTGTTGAAAATGTGCCAAGAAGTAGGGCTTCCACCACCGTTTTAGCAAACTTCTTCCATTGTAAAATAGGTCTTGCCATTAGAATTTTTTTCCTGATGATTCAGCCCAAATTTTCATCCCTTAATTTCATCCCATTACTTGTAAAGTTTCTGTAGCAACTAATTTAAAACTGTTTCCATTGCCAAGGGTTTTAGTTTATCCAATAATTGAATTACCACTTCTGAGCAGAAATCGAGGCTCTGTTCTTTTTCATTAAGAAGCGATGGATACATGGAGTGTTTATTTTATAAGCTTTGCTGATTTTTTGAGCTCCATTCCATTGCCTGTTTTCAAAACTTACTTGAGAGATATTTTGATAGATTAACCCACAAGCTATCATTCCTGCAGTCGTGTTCCTATCTTCTGTGAATATGTGACAGTCTTCAAATCTGCTTAGACATGAATGGTTTTGATAAGTGCTAGAGACATGTTTTCTTTTACCCTTTGTCTTAGAACTTGAAATATTATATAAAGTAACTTCCTGAGCATAATTTACTGTTCCTCCTTTATGACTGAAATGTATTAAACATTGAAATACATTGCTCAATATAAAGTTAGATATTAACAGAGAGAAAACATTGTGATTGTCCAAAAATGAGTTGATGATTGGCTCTTTGTCCCGAGTGAAGTAGATCCTGTCTACTAAAACACGCAACTAAGCTTGTTTTTAACATTTCAAGTCAGGTAGTGCCAAGTTATAGTTTAGCCTCTTGTTGGAATTGCTCAAGGGAGTTTACAGACAATTTTTCAGATAAATATCTTCAGTACCAATGGCAAAAGATTTGGAATTCCTGGTGTCTGACACCTGTGAGGACAATAAAATTAACTGATGTTTTAGCTTCTGCTTTCAATTGCCAACTGCTTTTACCAAAGTGGGTTCGTTCTTCCACTGAAATGACAACTCGTTTGTAAAAGTGCCAAAGTTGTTTTATCAGTGTATTTTGGTTTCGTTTTGTTTATTTTTTAGAGAAAATACTTAATACCTTATTTTTTAATAATTCAGTCATCCAGAGTAAGCAGGTGAGAAATTTGATAAGGTCAGTAGGTCTTTGATGTTTTCAGTAAGAGACAGGAGCAAAGCTATCCCAGATTTAGGGAATTTCCTTATTCTTCAGGAATGAGGAATGGATGGTAGAATTATCATAGCTCCTACAGAGATTTTCAAAGCTCTTTTTGAAAGCTTTTTTCTTCTTGTTAAAGCTAAATTGCTACTTTTGAACCTCCATAAGCCTTATTGAGAGATGGCAGTAAAATTTATTCTAAAAAAATTAGTGATTGTTTAATTTTTTTCTTTTATATATTGAATCTTGTTTAAACAACACACTCTAACCAGTCATCATACCAATGTTATGTAGTTGATACGGTGATATAAAGTGTCTTTCCACTATTTGTTGATCATTGAGAATATGAATGTTATTATAGTATATTACTACTATTTTCAGTATAAAGATTTAAAATATGTTTGCTCTTTTAGGGTGACCGTGGACTACCTGGTTTTCCTGGATTACATGGGATGCCAGCACCAAAGGTTGAAATGATGTATTTCTTGTTTCAATATTCATGTGTTTCAGCTTGCTCTGTAGTTTAAAGGAAAAATACGTTTATATACAATATTATATCAGTGCATTTGATGAACAACATAAAATGAATAGCTATAATGCTGAAACTGAAGGAAGGTACATGCCATGGGACTTCATTACATACATATGAAGCAATGGAAACCGCCTGGTTTTTTCATTTTTGTTCTCTTCTATGGCATTCTATAGTAATTGCTTCAAACTTTGATTTTACTACTACTTAAACCCTTCTTCATCACAAATAATGTGTCAAAAAAATTATGTAAAAATTAATTATATAATTTTCTTGAAGTCATTTGAGTGACAGCATTTTGAAGGATAGTTCTGGTCTAACCCAATGAGGTTATTTCACATGTACGTTCCCCAAAACTTGATCAACCGTGTCTTTTGCTCTTCTGTGTTAATACTCAACTGAATTTACTTCTTAGTTTTTCAAAATTTGTGTCTTAAACTTTTCAAATAAGGTCTTCAGAAGAGTGCAGCACTTTTCAAAGAGTTGAATTTTCACTGAGGTACCTACCTGTATTGAAGCAACCAGAAGCTCAAAGTGCCTTCCATTGAAAATAGAAGCATTAAGCCTGTGAGCTGTGGATTGTCTCACCAGCACTGTCAGACATTCTGGGCTTCTTTCCTAGGAAAGCTTGGAAAATTCAGGATTTGCATTTATTGTCTTGAGCATATTTTTTTATATTGGAGCTCTTTGCTGGCTTTATTTTATCTCTGCTATACATGTATGCTTTGTGTATATATCTATATATAATGACTTCTATTTTAAAAATTAACTTATTCACACACATTTTGTTTAGGGAGAAAGGGGTCCTAAAGGAGATCAAGGAGTGCCAGGAATATATGGAAAAAAGGCAAGTAAATTTATAATCATAAAATAAAGCAAAATGTTATTGGTATCTGTGGTGGGGTGAGCTTGGCTGGCTGCCTGATACCCCCCAGCCACTCTCATTCCCCCTCCTCAACAGTACGGGGGAAAAAAATAAGATGGAGAAGCTATTGGGTCCAGAAAAGAACAGGGAGATCACCTACCAATTACTATCATGGGCAAAACAGACTAGACATGGGGAAAATTAATTTAATTTATTGACAACTAAAATAGGTTTGGATAGTGAGAAATGAAGACAAAAAGTAAAACACCTTCCCCCCACCCTGCTTTTTCCCAGGCTCAACTTCACTCCTTCATGGGATGGGGAATGGGGAGCAGTGTGGGGTGGTCAGTCCACAACAGCTCCTCTCTGCTCTCCTTCCTCCTCACACTTCTACCCTGCTCCAGCGTGGGTCCATCCCACAGGCTGCAGTCCTTCAGAATAAACCTGCTCCTGCATGGGGTCTCCATGGGCTGCAGCTTGGCTACCACAGCTCCACCGTGGTCCACTCCACAGGCTGCAGGAGAATTTTTGCTGTGGTGCCTGGAGCACCTCCTCCCCTCCTTCTTCACTGACCTTGGTGTCAGCAGAATGGTTTCTCACTTTTCCTCTCACTCCTTACTTTGCCTGTGTCATGTTTTTACCCATTTTTAAATATATTTCCTCCAAGGCACCACCCCCTTGGCCGGGGGGCTCAGCCGTGCCCTGCGGTGGGTGGGTTGGAGCCGGCTGGAACCGGCTGTATCCGGCACGGGGCAGCCCCGGCTGCTCCTCACAGAGACTGCCCTGCAGCCCACGCTGCCCGCGCAAGGGCACCTGCACCCGGTACAATATCATTTATGTTTTTTCAGTAGGTGTATTCCCAGAGAATTTAATTCTGCAGTCCTAACTCAGAAACATTTCCACTGAAGTTCTTGCATATATTTATGTCTAGTAATATTAAACTCATGCTCTGCTTATTTGGGTATTTTGAGAACTCTCTTCATCCTTCTGTTAATGGAGTGACATAATTCATTTTAACATAACACAAAATGCTTGTAAATGTATTTTTTGCAAATATGTCTATGCCTTTAATATAGGGTATGTGTAAGAATTATTTAGAAAGTAGTCTGTGCTTTTTAATACATAGAAACGTACATGAACCATATAAACGAATGGGAGAGAGGGAGAAGAGTAAGGGGAGTGAGGAGAGGAGCACACAAATGGAGTGAGACTGATAGCTGCCTGGAAGAGAGATATTGTTTTAATCTGTAATTTATATAAAACAGGGTGTGCTTTTATGTAAATATTTATATTTCAGAGATCATATTTTGGTCATTCAATCTTAAACAGTTACATTTTCACCTGTCCTTATATTTTCTTCATGTATTTACTGGTCTAGAGTTTAAAGCAATTTGAAAGACAGTCTGTGTTCACATTCCTATATTTCAGAGCATATTTACATTTCTGTAACAGGGAGTAGTTTTAATTGACCACTACCTGTGTTAAGAAAGAAACAAATCTTCCATACATGTTCAAAATAAGAAATAACATATGTGAATTGTATGTTAAATATACTGAATTTGCAGCATAAACATTGAGCACTACTTTTCCTTTGCTGTATTTCTCAGGGTTCAAAAGGAGAGAAAGGTGATACAGGGTTTCCAGGAATGCCTGGGCGATCAGTAAGTTTTGTGAAGACAATTTGCCTTTACTTTAACTTGTGCTTGTTAATTCACCTACTGATGACTGTTAACTGTTGCTACAGGGAGACCCTGGCAGAAGTGGGAAAGATGGATTACCAGGAAGTCCTGGTTTCAAGGTATGTACAAATGTATGTTCACATCTTGCCAAAGTCTTCAATAGCATTGCTGTTAGTCTAAATATACCCAGTTTATTCTGTGGAGAATAACTGGAAATTTTAAAAATATGTGTTACTGGGAAATGCTAAAAGTTTACTGCAGTCAATGGGCAGACTTCATTGATCTCAGTTTGTGAGCAGCAGCAAAGCTTTTATTAAGAGTGTATAAGTGATCATCAGAGATTGTTTATACTTCATCTCCCTTAGCCTGTTTGTGTTTCTCTAACTCTGTGAATCTGTTAATGAAATTTATATACAAGCATATGCTGCAGAAGATACCTGTTGTGTACAATTAAGAAGGAAGTAATCTAATTATTATTACTGCTTTTGAAGAGAGCTGGATGAAAGTTAGGGGAAAACACCTTCAGTATTGGATTCATGTTTATTTTTGTATTCTCTTTACTGTGCAGTGCACTTTATATTTAATTTAGAACAGTTTTTCAAGTGGACTAAGTATCTGTCAACTGTAAAAAAGGCAACAAAATCTGTTATTTCTATAATGAATTGCAGTCTGTGAGCTCACTGGCTGTTTTGTATACCCAGTTGTTTGCACTGTTCTAATTTGTGAAAAGATGGACTTTAGCAGTATCAGTTTTAAGTTCACAGGAAAAATTTTTTATTCATATGTGACGTAAATGTTCAGTTGAATTGATGTAAAGAAGCTTTTTAACAGCAGTTTTGTTCCTGTAATATTTTTCTTAATAATGAAGTGCTTGAGGGCTGCTCAAGATTAACGTTCCTTCAATGTCCAAAAATGCAAGTGTACTTTTAAGTGGATATGTCTAAAGTCCTGTTACTGTAGGTGAAGATCTGGGTCTTTCTTCCATTTTGTGACCATGCTTGTCTAGAGCAGTTGGGGCTACCATGGCATATGTGTGACATTTGCTGAAGCAGGGAGGTATGGCACGAGGCCTGTGAGAGACCTAAACCCCTCCAGGCAGCAGCTGCCAAGAAGGTGGATCCAGCAGAATCCCAGGCTCACTCAGGCTGGAGGGGACTTTGGGGTATCTCCTGGACCATCCTCCTGCTCACAAATGGGACAGAATGAAATCCATACCAGGTTGCTCAGCTGCGTCTTGATAACCTGCAAGGATGGAGACTGCACAATAGGGCAGCTTGTTCCATCCTTGACTGTCTTCATAGTGAAAAAATTTTCACCTTTATTTGCAACAGGAAATGGCTCTACATGTCTATGTGTTGACAACTGAATCAAGCTCTTCATAAATATAATAAATGGAGGCTCTAAAGTCATTCAGCTGCTGAGTGTTAACTGCTATAACTTTTGTGAGATCACTTATAAGTTTCCAGTCCTATTTGCTGGTTTGGGGTACCCCAGGTGACCTGTAAGTGCCATTTCAGAAGGACACCGGTCTTCTGTAGGTGGTACCTGCCAGCCCGATGTGGAAGCTGTGGCTGCTCTAGAGGACCTCAGGTAGCACCAGGCATTTGTGATTAGGTAACTGAAACAAGCCCCTGTTCACTGTCACTGTAATGGGATTTTAGATCACTAACGTATCTCTAGACCTCTTCAGGTAGAAAAACACACGTAGGCGTCTTAATTTGAAGTTAAAGGGGGGAGTTATCACTTACATACAACACTACAGCCACTGTTATTCTAAAAATTGCACAACTTCAATGTGTAACTAAGCATCCTGCAATTCAAAATTTATTAAGAGAACACATCTAAAATAACAGCCTTTAAAAAGTATGTTTAAAATCTAACTTTTATGCTAGGTAAACTCAGTATTTCCTATTTTATTTGTTCTCTTTGGAAAGCCTAATGAGACTGAGCTAAAAGGTAATGGAATGACTTTATTTTATGTCAAATTGCTGTTCTGCTTTTTTTTTAACTGCCCCTAAGTTTACACCCTTAAAATACATTAGTAAAAGAAGTTGTAATTGTTAATTATGGAAAAAAATATTTTCTTACTCCTCATTTTTGTGAAATTAACTTCAGCAACCAACAGCAGATTATTTCTGATACTGAAGGACTTTTTCTTTATTTGTTACTTGGTTTAGTTTTAAATACTCCTACATTCATTTAATTTTGATCTAATCCCATTGATACCTGTGATCCCCTTGATACAAATTGTCATTATTAATATATATATCTACAAAAGCATGTGTCTCTGACACTTGGAAATATGTCAGGCAAAGACAATTTAACAGACATTCTTAAAACACTCAGCTAAGTTTGTGTCTATGGACATTGTAGCTGCCTATGTTGCCATTAAAGTCAATGGAGGTCTAACCAGTAATGCCAGTGGAGTCTGGAGAAAGTCACCTCAAAGAAGACAGACTTGTAGGTACCAGTTTAGTTGTCTACATAAAAGTGTCTGGTGCATTTGAGATGCATTAGTGTCCAAAGCATCCTAAGGATGCTGACAAATATGACATAAGTCCTATGGAAAGCCAGTGCCTTTCTGGAGTGGGAATAGGGACCCAGACAAGACACCCTTGGGTATGTCACATACGATCAAATGTCTGTGTGTGGGCAATGAAATTGAGCTCCTGGTGGCTGGTCAGTTGAATCAAGCCTCCATCAATTGTCTTGACTTCTGTTGGCTGTGATAGGAGTTTAGTTAACCCATGAATTTATCTCAAATGAATCCAGCCTTATTTTCTGTATACCGATATATATACACAGAGATATCTCTGCTAAGTTGGTGGAGAAATTCCTTCTCTGGTACTATAGAAAGTAAAAAAAAAAAAATTAGATACTAGATTTTTTCTTCTCCAGTATTTGATAACATGGACAAGTAATAGTCACAGTTGTTCAACATAAAATTTTAGCTGTCACTGGTGTCTCTTCAGAGTGAAGTATTATGTTGATAAAGCATGAATTTGCAGAGTATTTTGATCTGGTTTTATGCTTGTAAACAATATACAGATAAATCAGTATCTTAGTTGTGTGAACCTGTGTACATTTAAACTGAAAGACACTTTCTTGACTATTTTCTTAATTATTGTAGTACAAAAATATGACATACTCAGTAGTTTTAATTCATTTTATACTATAATAGTTAACAGAAGCCATATTCTTCATTCAAACATTTTGTCAGCTTGACTTCAACATCTGCTTGCTATAAAACGTTGCTTCATTCTGGGTCTGTAATCAAATTCAGAGCAGTAACAAACAGGCTGTCTTTGAAGGAAATTTCTGCTGGAGCTTTCCTGTTTTCTTACAATATTCATTCTGGGAAAGAATGTGGAAAAAACGCATGGCTTGAAACCCAGATGCTACCCATTGTTACTTCAAGTCCAGTTTTTGTAATCTTAAATTAATTATTACCAGATTATTTTTTATATATGAATTGATCTTTGCATTTGTTTTAAGTGCTTTTATTTCTGGAATTATTCTTTAAATTCTCAACATATTTTTGGTATTATATATATTTTGAGTAAGGATATAAAGATTTGATCATATCTGGTACTGCTATATTCTGGAGTGCTTTGAAATATTTTTCAGGCTATGAGTTGTACTAACAATTGGACAATAGCAATTTATTAAAGTTTTATGTGCTTCTTCAACCAGTAATTGCTGTTCTGATTCAAAAGACAATTGTCACTCATCTCTTTTTTCAAACTGCTTGACAGCTGTCTGTTGGATGCAGCATGAGGGAATATCGGATTGACAACACTTCCTACTGTGTTTTTAAGAGATTTTGTTTGATGAAGCCTTGACCATGTGTGTTGGTTTTACATTTTACTTATATTAAAAATAATAACTTACTATTTGAAATAATTATTTTTATTATGCAAAGGAAGGGGTTTTTTTTTAATACTGTATTTAACAGTCTTTTTTATTTTAAAGGGAGAAGTCGGACAGCCTGGATCTCCAGGCCTAGAAGGTCATCGGGGAGAGCCTGTAAGTCATTAAATTGCTGACATGTCCTTATGTAGCGATTTGTTTGTTTTGTTGGGTTTTTTTTAGTTAATGGGTGTTATACTTCATGTTTCATCCATGTTGATTTAAATTGGTTGATATGTCAGTTTTTGTAAAAGTGCTTTTTCATTTTCTGGTGTTCATCTTTAAATCTGGATTTAGCAAAAAAAATAAACAAGCCTTTAAAGTCAAAGATGCCTTAAAAGAAAAGATTATTAACTATATTGCAGTTGTATACTTATATGTATATATGTTATAAAATTGTTTCATTATTGACCTCTTTCCTATTGATAGGATGGTATGGTTAGATATTGATAGTTTCTTACACAAGGAAGGATTCTGCGTGTTAAGTGTCATTTCTGCAACACGGTATATCTTCTTTCATATAGTTGTTAAATGCACACTTGAAGTTTATTTTTTCACTGTCTACCTCCCCCCTCTCCTTTGTCCAGTTTTATTGGTCATTTACTTCTTTGCATGTTGTTACACTGTCCATGTTACCTGTATCTCTGTTCTTCTTTCTTCTGGGGACCGTGCTGCTGCATTTTTGTTTTTCTCGTTTCTGGAGACATTGTTCCTCTACTGGTGTTTGGGCAACTCCTCAGTGCAGCTCATTTTTCCTCCTCTTTATATGTGATAGCTAGGCTTTGTTCTCCTTGTTTCCTTGTTTGGCTCTTTAAGGCCAGCAGACTTTGCTTGAAGCAGAGGAGCCAACATATCTGTAGAAATAGCTGAAAGCTTTGACTGCCAAGAGCCAGCTTCTTCAAATGATCCGTATTTCTTCAGTAGGCCAAGAGCAGTGAATGGAGCTCAGTTGGTGGAACACTGCCTTCCAGATGAATTACATTCTGAATTACATTTTGAATTGTAAGATAAGGAGATACAGCTTTATACATTCAGAAATTTTTGTGGTATTGAATGTAACAAAAGGATGTATGTGTTACATGGTACTTAAATCTGATAGAGTTTTGATAACTAGGAGGTGGAAATAATACCCCCAGCTGAAAAATTCTCAAGCTCTTTCATTTAAAGTTTTTATATATTCACCAAAACCTCATAGAACACTGAGTAGAGTGCCAAACACTGGGCAATCATTCCCAGGAGACTTTCTTCCCACTTGGCTGGCTTAAGTGAAGAACACACATAATTCCTCACTTGGCTTTATTTTTTCCTCTTTCTGCCCCAAATAACTGTGAGATGTATTAACCTTTTACAATCTATGGCATCTTCATACATAAGAAAGATGGAAAGTGAATGTTAATTAAAAACCATAAAATAGAAATGAAGATGTTTTGATATATTGTTAGTTAGTACGCCATAACAAATGGGTTGAGATAATAACAAGACTTCTGTTATTGTCCCTAGCCTTGTTTTGTCTCTTTTTTAATTTTTAGAAAAAATGTTAGTTAGTCATTGTGATTTTTTTTTTTTTAAATTAATCTAAAAAATAGGAAGGAGAAGGTATTTCTGACCTAGGGAAAACTAAGTTTTTAATACTTTAACAGCTCTCTTTCTGATCTGATACCTTTGGTTACATCTGGCCTATATCTACTAAAGAAATGTATTTTGGTTTAAAATTAATATAAATGCTTCACAATATAACATTTTAAACATCAGTGTAAACTTACCACTTAAGTCCCATACTTTTGTTTTAAAGAGAAATTAAGTGGCAGATTTAAGACATTAAAATCACTAAGTCTTTTAAAATCACCATAAAATAATATAGGGGAAGACTTCTGATATATCAACTACAAAAGATTTACATAATCCTAACAGAGCAAGCCAGATTACACTATATGCTTCATTTATAATCAGTGGACATTCTTCTGAAGAGCAGAAAGTCTACATGCTGACCAGGAAATTGCCTCAAGGTAACCAGTAGGAAATGTAAGACACCTAGTCATAACTGCTCATCTGCCTCTCTTGCTGGTGTAGCACCAGACTGCATGTGCAAACATGGTGCTCCCATCTATTTAGAGCCTGAAGGCGGAGCAAAGGGCATTTCTGTGCAGCAGCTTTGTGATAAAAGTGTGTGCTTGGGCTGTGCAAAATGAAAGCTATCCTCAGCCATGGGATATGTAGGCTCCCCTATTCAAGTAGAGGCTTTCATCTGATGGAAAGGGAACTGGATTGTGGGGGCTGTGAGGGATGTCTTGTGCAATTTACTGCTTCTGTTGTTTCTGTTGTTCCTCCAATGTCTATTTGATGTATAACGTGTAAGCGCCTCCTCTCTGCTCCTCTTCTGTGCAATTCAGTGTGATCTTCTCTGGTGGGATACCCTATTAGTTAGGGCATTGATGTAGGAGAGAGGGACTGATCTTTGCTGTGCCTTCCCTGTGATAGCCTCTGCCTAAGCTCAAGAGAGGCCTTGGATGATACTGTTGAAACTGTATGACACCATATTGTTAAACACCCAGATGCATCTGTGGCCCTGGGACAGCTCAGTAGGTTGCATGGATACCCCACCAACACAAACATACATTCAGACAGTCTATTTCTTCCATTCAGCCACATTAGAGTTAAACATGGCCTAATTTGTTAAGTTGGTGTAGTGGGTTGACCTTGACTGGACTCCAGGTGCCCACCAAAGCCGCTGTATCACTCCCCTCCTCAGCTGGACAGAGGAGAGATAATATAACGGAAGGCTCATGAGTCGAGATAAGGGCAGGGAGAGGTCAGTCACCAATTACCATCACGGGTAAAACAGACTCAACTTGGGGAAAAATTGATGTAATTTATTACCAGTCAAATCAGAGTAGGATAATAAGAAATAAAACCAAATCTTAAAAACACCTTGCTCCAACCCCTTCCTTCTTCCTGGGCTTAACTTCACTCCCATTTTTCTCTATCTCCCCCCCTGAAGTGGTGCAAGGGGACAGGGAATGGGGGTTTTGGTCAGTTCATCACCTGTTGTCTCTGCTGCTCCTTCCTCCTCAGGGACAGGACTGCTCACACTCTTCCCCTGCTCCAGGGTGGGGTCCCTCCCACAGGAGATAGTCCTCCACAAACTTCTCCAACTTGAGTCCTTCCCACAGGCTACAGTTCATGAACTGCTCCAGCGTGGGTCCCTCCCACAGGGTGCAGTCCTTCAGGAACAGACTGCTCCAGTGTGGGTCCCCCACAGGTCACAAGTCCTGCCAGAAAACCTGCTCCAACATGGGCTCCTCTCTCCATGGTTCCACAAGTCCTGCCAGGAACCTGCTCCAGCGTGGGCTTCCCACGGGGTCACAGCCTCCTTTGGGCATCTGCCTGCTCCAGCGTGGGGTCCTCCATGGGCTGCAGGTGGAGATCTGCGCCACCGTTAACCTCCATGGGTGCAGGGGCACAGCTGCCTCACCATGGTCTGCACCACGGGCTGCAGGGGAATCTCTGCTCCGGTGCCTGCAGCACCTCCTCCCCCTCCTTCTTCACTGACCTTGGAGAGTTGTTGCTCTCACATATTCTCAGTCCTATCATTCAGCTGCTGTTGCCCTTCACTTTGCACTTGCACAGCAACTTTTTCTCCTTCTTAAATATGTTATCCCAGAGACTCTACCACCATTGCTGATGGGCTCCGCCTTCGCCAGTGGGGGGTCCGTCTTGGAGCCGGCTGACACTGGCTGTATCCGACATGGGGGAAACTTCTATCAGCTTCTCACAGAAACCACCCCTGTAGCCCTCCCCTCCCCCCCCCCAAACCTTGCCACGCAAACCCAATAAAGTTGGTCTTTTTAAAAATAGGCATCTTAAAATCTCTCTTGCTTTAACAAATAAAAAGAGCACAGTTGCAAAATGGATGCATCTTGAGACAGCATCCAAGAGGCAGTGGTCTAGGATGGGGAGCACAGCTGAACTGAACTCCCATTGCCTCCAGCCTCTGAGAGGTGTGGTTATTTTTTGGACAACATACTTTCTGGTATATTATTACTCTTATTAATCCCCAAATTTACAAACAAGAAAAAGTAGGTTGTAAAGCTAAGTAAAAAATTCCAAGTGATGTGGTTGTTTTCCCTCAGCAGTACTATTTGGAACTTAAGTTAGCCAGGCCAGCCCAATCTTACCCACCCTGTGTAAGAGTAACATTTGACAGTATGGACAGAAGAATTTAGACAGCATTTAGTAAAACTATTAATCAAGCTGATTTTACTGATGACAAAAATAGGCCATCTGTCACTTGAATAGTTTAATGGCTAGTCTTCTATCTTAGTGATGACAGGCTGTTTTGATAAATACATTTTTTTGAGGGGCCAACTGTCTAAAGGATAGAATAAATCAACATTTATTTGACCTTAATTTCAGCCTGGCTGTCCTTTTTAACATAGGTAGAGTTTTGTCAGAGTTCGGTTTCAGTGGAAGCTATGTTTGACTTCTCCTTGTGTTTACAGTCATGCAGATGGGAACTCTGAAGTAAGTGCTTGTGGGTGAAGCTGGCAGGACATTCATAGCACTCTTCTAGGCCTAGCATATGCTGTCCTGCCACAAGTAATATGTCTGAACATTTGCAACTGCTCATGTTTACTCTCCAGAAATCATATTTTTCAGAAATACAGCTGTAAACACTTAAAATGGTAGAGTTTGCCCTTAATATTTAGGTCACATCACAAGACCTCAGATGTGGCCCCATTTGTGCCAGCGGTAGCAGCATAACGTGGCTTTCAGCTTCTGACCTGACTCCCTCTGTTATACCTGTACTCCTGATTAGTCTGTTGATCTCTTACAACTACATCAGGAATGCCAGATCTAGATCAATGCAGTCTCTGAAAAATGTGTATTTTATGCTGGGGTATGGTAGCAGAATTCTTTTTGAAATGTGTTCAAGATACACTAAGGATATAGAAATCTCCAAGAGAAGTTGCTGTATTTTTCTTCATAAAGCAGAAATCTTTAAAATCCAACATAGAAACTGGTATAACCATATAGCCTGTATATTTGGAAAGCAAACCTAAAGTTCATGTAATTCTACTTCATCTATAGCCATGCTGAGATTAATAGAAACGGGAACCAAGGAAAGAAGGTTCCTGACTTAGTTACATGGTAGTATGCAGAACGAAATATTTTTTTGGCGTTTTTCTCTTCTGTGTGCCATGTACATGTAATAATCCCCCCTCTCCCTTATTGTGCAGGTTCCCAGAACTCTTCCCTGTGAACAAATTTGCTTAGAGTGCAGCACCTTGAGACAACACGGCTTGTTAAATAGCCTTGTGTTCAGTGTTGCCTCTCTTGACTTTCTTTACATAGAAAACTATGAAAAAAACAGACACAAAACACAGAGCTAGTTATCTGTATACTGACAGTGTTCCTTAGAGATCCTGTTCTTGGAACAAATGCCTGGCAGCCAACCATAATAATAATATAGGAAATAATTATATTTACTTATTAAAATGTAAATGTAGCTGATGCTAATGAACTTTCAGCTTTTTCAGTACAGTTTTACATGTATTATATCACTAGCTGTCATTTCATAAACATATATAAATGAGCAAATATTTTGAGAATGGAGGAAATTCTGAAAAAATGGTATTTTGCCTATATTTACCTGCTGCAACAAAATTTTCTTTCACTTTAGTTTACCCTTTTATGCCTCTAGCCGTGTACATATTCTCATGAGAATCACTGAGGAGAGAAATATAACACCACAACTACCATATTTGAGTGAAAAATGTGAAATGAATGAATGGTTTGTAAATGGGAACATCTTTTATAAGATTGTCTAATATAGTTAGATGAGATATGCAAATTTTAAGGTGTTCAAGTTCTTCAAGTCTACAGCAGAATCAGAAAGTAATTTTAACATTTCTGTACATTTAACTTGGTTAAGTTAGGTCAGTCCTATCTTCCTATTTCACAAACAGAAGGAGCAGCACAGTGTGTTAGTGTTAACTGAAACAGATGATGACCACTGCTTGAGATAAGTGGAAGTGAAATACACCACACGTACATGCAAATATCTTTTTCAGTGATCACAATGATATGTTTTGCTTGATGCACTTTATGTTGATGTTATGTTGATTTGTACCAGTTATAGTTAATAAGATGCTGTTTACTCAAGATTTATATTTTATATCTGCATTTATATACTGAGTTATGAAATACTTCAATTAGAAACAAATCCAAAAACCCTATAGTATACCTAATGTGAAAAATATCTTTCTGAAACCATTACTTAGTTTACTTTTTAATACATCTAGTCTGATTATTGTTGTATTTCTATTTTCAATCTCTCAGTAGATGAAAGCATAAAAATCCTGTTGTATTTCCAGTGCTCAAAAACTCATGTGTTGTGTGGATTTAATACTTGTGAAAATGTTTCATAGCGTACTAAATACTTATTCAAGTTTTATCTTGCCTTAAAGCACACACTGCTATAAAATAGCACTCTCTTTATAGGTAATATATTTAGAAGAAATTATTTCCTTACAGTCTTTAGGAGAAAAGTGATCAGGAGACTCAGCAAACTGGTCGGTCTGAGTCTATCAAAATTCTTAGCTTCAAATCTAATATTCATGCTTTTCCACTAGTCTGAGATGCTTTGATAGTAACAGCTGAACTCTGAACACTGATGGCCTGCTTTTCAGAGGTGTCAGCATTACAGTCATAAGGGAAGTAAGGACTAGTATTTGCTCTGCAAATGATGTCTTGTGGGTTTCAAAAGAATACCTTATTTCTTTGTTGAAAATTCTGACTTTGACCTATAAATACATTTATGTATAAAGTGAAATGGGTATTCAGGTGGGGTGTTTTTTTCTACATAAACAGCTGATGCAGTAAGACTTCGGTAGACATATGCTATACACTGTTATTTCTTTACAAGTAGATTTGGTTAGTTGAATTAGTTTTTTAGTGATTGTTTTTTTATTACTTCTAATTTCTGAATTATTGGAGTAGACAGGGCAGTCTTGCTGATGACTTTCTGATTGCTGGAGGTACTATAACAGATGTTGTTAGACTTTCTCCCATTTGAGGAAGAGGGAGATGACAGCTTTGACAGCACAGTACTTTCAGTAATTGTTCTTTAATTGCACAGTGCTTGCTGTAAGCTCAATGACATTTTTTAGACTTCAGTGCAGGTTTTCCTGTCTATTATAACTTTTAGGTCCACTTTAGGTGTATACCTTTTTAACAGACTTTATTTGCAGCCTAGGTTATCTTCTTCATTCTGACCGACAAATTATTTTAACTAAATTCAGTCCATACTGCATTTTCATCAGAGTTAATTGCTATTAAGAAGATAAATATGAGAATGATGCTGTACAGAAACAGGTAATTAAAGACTTCTGGAACTTCAGGCAGACTAGGCTGCAACTATTCGGTTATTCCCAATTGACAAAAAGATATAAGACATGACAGCATAGTTGCTGATCCAAAGCGTATTGAAGTCAATGGAAAGATTCCCGTTCAATTCAGTCTGGACTGGGACCACAATAAATACTGTAATAAACTTGGACCCACTGACCTAATGCAACTTAGAAAATAATGCCTGCTTTTCTAAGTTATAAAACTAACAGTTCTCTCCCATCTAATTCTCACTGTCTGTCTGTTCCTCATGATTTCTAATTCTTAAATTTCTGTCTTCACACACTATGTAATTACATTAATTATATTAATTTTCTATAATTATATAGTATCTTTTTTCTTTTGTCTACAGAGACTTAGGAAAGTATTCTTTTTTTTTTTTTTTTGTTAGTATCATATAAAATTTAATAATTTTGGAGAATCAAGTGGAGAAAAGGTGTCATACCTTGCTGCCATTTCTTTAAGACTATTTTATAGAGGCAATGTTAACAAAGGCAATTTCTTAAAAGATGTAAGGAAACATGAAAGCAGCTGTAGTTGTAAGCCTATTATGGACATGAATGGTATGTGCTATAAATAGTTGTAAACAGTACTCAGAGTAGTCTGTTTTATGCTTGTATGCTGTAGTGATCTTTTTATGGCTATGCTGACACTTTTCTTACTAATTCATGTGCTGATAGAAATTACATATCAGCATTCCTCTTCCACTGCAGCTGGTTTGTAAATATAGAGATAGAAATACCTCTGATCAATATACTATACCAATTAAAAATCTTGCTACTGACTTGCTGAGCTGTATTACAATAAACAGATGCTTGTTGTTTTTTAAAATGTTTCTTAATAATTTGTTAATCTTGTATAAATTAAAAAATCTATTAAAACAGTGTGATTCTGACAGAATTGTCCTGCAGCAAACACTTGAAGGTGCAACTTTGCTAGAGTGCAGTAACTATCTTCTAAGCACAAAATTAGTGGTAGTGCTTATTTATTTGTATTCCACAGGTGATTCCAATGAATTACTCCACTTTATACACAAACCCACAAATTCTTCTGAAGAGTGTAATTTCTTCTATGCATTAAAATAATTTTGGGCATTTATTGGAAATTTTCATGTAGAGACTTTAATCTTGATAATATACTTATTAGTTAACTGTACTAGAAAGTGAGCTTTAATTTCCAGATGAAGTGCTTTGGCATAAGCTTATACTATCTGTAGAGTAAGAGCTGTGACACACACTGTTCCACCTGTGGTTTTTCCCACTGAGGGAATGATCATATTCACCTCATACTGCAGCTTCAGCCTTCAGCTGTCATGTTCTCAGCTTGGCTAAGATATAGTCTAGAGATCTGCTATGAAACTAAGAATGAATCAGCTTGACAGTATGCATGTATACAGCACACATCAGATATCCCTTCTCGTGGTAATATCACTCAAAAATACATATAAATGTTTGCCCGTTTAAATGTTTGTGCGTTTAGGAGACTGGGGACCTCCACATCAGTTGCAGAGACCAAAATAGGCACGTGCTTACAAATATCACTGCCTTTTTTTCTGAGTGAAAGAAACTAGATTTTCTTAGTATTAATATTGCAGTGAGCCTTTCTATAGAGATGGTTTATCAGTATTTGAACATTATAGCTATACAATTTGACTTTTAATGTATTTTTAAGTGGGAAAAAGTTTAATATAACTGATCATCATTCAAAAGCATTTCTGATAAGTTGTTCTATTATTTTGAGCAAATGATGTACAGATACATTTCAAGTTTATTAACTAATGTACTACTACTGGGACTGAAAAGAAGACATTCTAAAAAATTACTGGACTTGATCAAGTGGAGATTTTTGAGGAGTTGAATGGACAAATCCACACAACTGTAAATTGATTCTGTATTCTTCATCAGAAATTTCTTTACTCCCAAATCTCAATTAAAAATGTAATTGGTTGCTGGATTGGCTAAGATTAAAGAATTAAAACTATATAATCTCTGTGTGAGTGTGTATGAATCCAGTTTGGCTCTGTCTGAGTAGCTGATCTGATTTAGCAAGTTTAGAATTTCTTTAATCATTCTTTACTTTCCCTGCAAGTTTACTAAATTATGTGTTTGCTTAAGTGTTTAATCTAATTTGATCTGGTCTAATACTTCCCAGGCATAATGAGTTAATTCACCCTGCTAAGAAGAGAATAACCACTAAAGATCTTGAAAGTTATATAGTAAAACTGGTATAAAATAGGTATGCCTTAAGTGATTAATATTCATTTCATTTGACATGTGATATTTAGAAAAGGACTCATTTGCGTTTTTTTTTTGATCCACCTGATGTCAATAATAATGCTTAGGGCATTCCTGAACTTGTGTGCTAATTTCATACATTCAACAAAGGCTTTTCTGAGGTAGGAGATGCTTGAAGAGAATGTTTGGACTGGTATATGTTGTGTATTGGGCTGATGTCTGCCATTTTAGTGCCAGGAAAGTTGGTGTTCATACTTCCAGTAAACAATGTTTCACATGTGCTGATTAATCTTGAAACAGCAACATCTCTCCATTATTCTTGCCTTACAATTTTCTTCTTAACTCCCAGTTTTCAACACTTTAAGACACTGTCAAATCCTTCAGTAATATAGATAGCACATCTTCAACAAAATGTTTTTTGTATATTCTTCAGCAGAAACATTATGCCTATGCCTAGGATCAGCAAAATAAATAAATGCATAGTGAAATACTTATGAATTTGAATGAACTTCTGACAGCCAAAGTACCCAACAGTCCCTATTGGGTGACAGTATCATCACATGGTTTTGGCCTGATTTAGGCATATATGCATCACCTTTTAATCAGAATATGATATGAAAAATTATTTTAAATCATTGAAGTAACATTTTTGCAGTTTATTGGGAAGAAAGAGCAAAAAATGAAAAAAAGTTCTTTTGTAAAGGAGAAAATATTTGACAACCTGTGGTGTAAACTTCCCATTTTTGGATTGTGGCAGAGGAGTTACAAGTAAGTAATATGCAAGATATTATTTGTGTATTTGTCTATGCTGATTTTCCACTCTCACACATATTACAGAGGTAGGATATAAAATACCTCAGTTTCTAGTATCTATACTAGTAGAATTAAAAATATTTTTAGCAATAATAAATGGTCATTTATCCAGTAGATTTTATGCAAAAATACAAGGCATAGAACATAGTCATTTAGTTCACCAGATTATGAGACTGTAATTTTTGCATTGCTTTCATCTGTAATTCACAGAAATTGTGTTCAAGATTATCGCTTAGCAGCTATATCATGCAAAAAGTGTCATGTATGTTACACTGTGAAATGCATGAATATGTAATTAATATGTGCCTGTCCTAAGTGGCAAGTCACTAATCACTGTGCTTACTGTGGTCTTTCATTTTGTCAGGTCTCAGAAGTAAGCTATGGAAAATCAAGATAGATCTGGATTTTTCTGCCATTGTTTTAACATGTGCTACAAGATGGAAATGTTTTGAATCTTTAAATATTTGTCAGACAATAAAGTTCTAGCTCTAAGATTATCATTTATGGTGAATAAAAGCAGAGTGTGTATAGGTTTTTTTTTCCCTGTTTATGGTGTATAAATGCAAAATTCAGACGAAGATTTTTAAGCTGTACATTAGTAATTCCATGTAGTCATGGGCAATACTATAGGAGCTAATGCTTCACAATGCAATTTCTGTTTGTGTGTGCAATTTCATATTTCATTTTTAGGCACTGGTTTGTATCACTGCATTTTGACATAACGATATAAAGTGTGATTTGAATTTTAATAGTATGGCTCAAGGACAAATTCCTAGATACATTCAAATGTTGCTCCGTAGAGTAAAGGGATGTGGTGTTTCAGGTTTCCAGGGAAAGTGACCTCTTGATACGAATTATGTCTCTGTTAATGTTCATGGTAGAGAATAGTCGAAAGAAGAGACATCTGAATGCCTTTAACACATCCCCTGAATATTTCTATCTTCCTTTCCTAATATACTATGAACAGTAGGAATTAGCATTTTAATTTACAGCTTAGGTAAATTTCTGCTGGAGTTTCCACTGACTCTGAAGACCAAAGAGAATCTTCCCTCAGCTCATTGCTAGACTTAGAAACAAACAAAGGCAGTAGGCTGTGAATGAAGATGACAGAATGTAGCAGCCATGAATATGTATTATTTCAGTTGAATTCACTTAAACATTACTGTTCTATTCTGTGCTTCTCAACATGTTTATGGTGAGTTACTTAACAAGTAGAAAAAGGATTACAAAAGGGTGTTTGACTTTCCTTCTGACCCAACTTCAACAGGGTAGTAACAGGGTAGCCAGTTTTCTTGCTAGTCATCATTCTTCAACATATAGGACAAGCCAGAGAAAATATTTGCTGTACCTATGTCCTCAGAAAAGCCTCCTCAGGAACTGTGGTCAGGGTTGTGATATGAAGCAATCTAGCTGTAACTCCTTCAGGGCTCTGAGTTCTGCATATGAGCAGCTAATCTACAGTCTATACTCTGATAATTATCCAGAATTGTTTTCATTTCACCTCATATAGTCAAGTAGATGTAGTTAGTCCATCTCTGTGTTACAGTTCTTCTCTGATATGAAACTAATATCTGTGCAGGATTATTCATCCCATCATGAAATACTTGTCTCAAATAGAAGGGGTCATTTTCTTCTGAAGTTGCCTGTTTCTTTTAACTGGCTTAGACAGTTTAGATTTTTAGATTAGTTAAAGTTAGTTGAATTGAACCCTTCCAGAAAATGTGGAAGAGAAAAACAAGCAAACAAAACAGTGCTGCTTTGTTATTTTTACGTTCAAGTGGTAGCTGGGCTGTCAAAGTAACTAGTTTCTTGTTATGCTTCTTTCATGTGTCCTTCATGATCAATAGCATTGCATTATTCTTGTGCAGTGTGCTCAGTTATGATCATGCCAATTGTTCAAGATATATTGTCACATACTTTCTACAGATAGTGTAGAAAGAGGAAAAGATACAGTGAACTTAAGTAAGGGAGATGTGCAGTATTTGTGAGCCTTAAAAATATTTTCATCAGATGTTAGTATTGCTTATACTCAGTATTCTTGCTCTAAAGAAGGTGATAAAGATAGTTTTGTAACTGAGATCAGTTGGTTCACTGGTATTCAGGAAGCGATGAAGACAGTCCCTGTCCACAAAGGGCTTTAAGCCTGAAATTGAGAAGTTGATACTCAAGTCTCTGGCACTCAGGTAGATGCAGTGCTAGCAAATTTGGGGAAATTTGGTGCAGTTAGTGTATTCATTTTTATTATCTACGTATTAAAATTACAGTGATTTGAAGCTACAGAATACAGGCTGGCTTCCCATCCATATGAAACAAAAACTGAACAGTCTTTATTCAAAGTGAATTTAAATCCATTTGTAAGGTTTAATTAATGTTTCTGCTAAAATTAAAATACCATGATGGTATAAAACCTCTCCTTCCCAAACTGAAAAAAACCCCCCATGATAAAAATACATAATTTTTCATTTGTACCACATGTTGTTGTATTGGAAGTATGTTATGACCAGCATTTGTTTCTTTTCATATAGGTAATTGAAAAATATTATATGTTTGTGATTAGACATTGTTCTAAGAGGATTAAATATCATGAATCAAATAGTACTCTGGGCTAATGAAATACAAGGAACGCAGTGCTTTTATGGGATCCTACTCTTAGGTCAAGCTTAAAAAAAATTGACTTTAGGATTTTGACACATTTTACTCATATTGGACCAATATGGAAAAATTGCTACAGGACCAGCAAAACCAAGGTTATTGGATACACTGAGACCAAGAATAGATAAATGTACTATAGAAATATTAACCCATTTAAGAAAGAACCTTTGACTCTTACTGAAAAAAATAATTTTTATTTTAGTAATTAAATTTAGTCTTAGTGATTGCTGTGAGGGTCATGATGTGATTTTCCTTCTTTGTGCTCTGGAAGAGTTTGATCCCAGTCTCTACACCAATTTTTCTTAGCTATTTCTTAAAAACAGTAAGAACTGCCAAGCAGACTCAGAGAAAAGGAATTATCACAGAACTTTTTCTCTGACAATGGATAGGAGTATGTAGAAAATTATTTTTTCACCTGTCATTTACTGCCAGATTCTGTCTCTCAGAGCTTTTGGGACTTCCTTAGACAAAAATGCATGCTGGCCCATCCTACTTAATAGCCAGCAATGGACCAATTTTCTGGTAATTTTACAGTCCTTTTTGGAACATGGTTTTACTGTTTTCATTTGCTACATCCTGTGACAAGTTTCACAGTATGCACCATATGGAAAAAATGCATGATTTGTTGTTAAACCTACTCACTGCTAATTTAACTGAGTGGCTTCTTACTACAGGAAAGGGGGATGTCTGAAAATTGCATTCTTCCACATCAGTGTGACCTTGTGAACAGAACTGCAATTCTTGTAGTGTCAGACAGATGGGCATGTTGGGTGCAAGGAGCAGAGCAGCAGTCAGTGCTCTTCGAGGTGGCTCTGCTGTCCTCAGCCTGCCCTCTCTTATGTGTGCAGGGTGCTCAAATTGGGTGACCCATCACAAGCTTTTGTCCATAATTTAAGTAGTCGAGAAATTTTAAAATATTTTGAAGGCATGTAACTGCTTGAATATCAGTGTGTTTACATGTAAGTGTCAAACCTGGGTCAGTTTGTTAGCTGTTAGAAGTCAGTGTAAACTTTTTAGACAGGTTGGATGTTGGTTTGCACAGTCTGTAAGGCTGGTGCCTGGCATTGCAGGCAGAGGGAGGGCATCGCAGTGTCATCTAACAGGACTGGGGCTCGGGTTTTGTCTGGCCACCTTTGAATCCACAAAGATTTGACAAGTCTGATACTATTTTGAAGGGTATCTACAAGGAACAGTGACGCCAGTTTCTGCCTGTGACAGGATATACACACTATTCATTTTCTATTAGTATTTCCAGCTTTCAAATTACAGTTTTCCAAGGTCTGTGTTGTTGGCAATGCAACAGGGGTCACTGTGTTCCACATTTAACATATGTGTGGTTTATTTTTAATAACTGATTTGCCAAAAAAAGTGTTTGCAAACTCTGGTCTTATAACTGCAAAGATCTTGGTAATGTTTTTCCTTTCCTGCATTTAATTTAAAGCTGCTATGCTAGTCCAGTGGATGCTCATTATGTCTGTGGGAATGCTTCTTTGTATTTAGCCCATTTTTCTTTGTCATTAATTCCAACTACTCAGTAGTAGCAGATGCAGCTTCATTGAATTTCTTTTACATATATTTTGCTACGTTCCCCGGTAGAAGGTTTTATCCGTTGTCTAAATTGGGTTCGTGTCTTTCATTCTATTAGGATTATCAAGGATTTGCTCTAATCTTTAAAAAAGTATCTTGACTGTTGCAGTTTTATCCAAATTATGGTTTGACTTGTACTTTTTTACATACCTCCAGTAAATCTCTCATGTGTCATCAAGTATGCTTTTTCAAGTAAGGATCAGTAATACATAAACAGTCATATTTTTCAGGTGTTTAAAGGGATCATGGGAACATCTATGTAGACAGATATATTTTGTGAATCTTCCCAGAATCAGAATCACAGATTTTTCAGAGTGGAAGGAGCCATTTGATTGAAACATAATTCAGAGAACTCATATACACTAGAAAAAACATCTTTTTATCAGTAGTCATGACTTTTAGCTTATTTAAACCTGATCCTTCAGCTGACCCTGATTGACAGTTACCCTGCTGAATAAAGAGTAGGGTCAAAATTAGCACCATTCTGGAAATCTTCTTAAAAAGCCAATTGACTTTTTAAGACTGAAACTCTGATTAAAGTTTCTCAGTGTCTTTTGTGAGGCTTGTGTTACTGCCTGAAAAATGAATGATCATTAGGGATAGAGTTTGAATTTTTGTTGTGTAAATGGACAACAGCCTAGAATGTGACCATCTTTTAACAAAAGTTTCTAAATGTTACTCAGTGGATCTCTTTTTTAAAATTTATGTAATTTAAACAAGGTAGAGTCACAGCAAAATAACCTCACTGACCATCCTCATAAAAAAGTAAAATATGAAAGCAGATACTATTTTAAGCCATAAATCATAATATTTACCAATATTCAACACTAGTAGTAGAGAAGTTAGTAAATTTTTTTCCCCCAAATAGTGGCCTCTGAAATAAAAGGTCTATGCTTACCTTACATTTTACTACTTCTTCATTTTTTCAGAAGGTCTCACTGTTTAAACAGGAAGTATTGTTTTATCATAACTTTAAAAATCATGATCAATTTTAATAGAGAAAAATTATATTATTTCAAGTATTTTTGTCTTGATGTTGAAGGGAGAATGGATCATTTGAAAAACTGTTCCATAGTGGTTTGTCCTACACAGTATTTATCAAATTTGACACATTACAAAATAAGTCCAGATGAAGTGGCTCTTCAGTGAAGAGCCTGTTTAATTCAGTATGTTGAAAGAGTACAGTTTTGTATACCTACCGTAAGAAAATAAAAAATAATAAGTTAATTGTACTAATGTTGTCTCCATCTTCTTGGGGAATTTACTGCAAGGCAGTTTGCTCATAACAGAAGCTTTTGGAAATACTGTATAATTTTGCATCTTCCAGAGGTAGAATTTTACAATAATGGGTATGTTTTCTGTAGTCTAGAAACTCCTACTTCCCATAATAGGGCTATCAGCCAGTACTGAAGAAGGAAGTCCTACCAGCTGCTGAAGAGATGGGGAATATTAAAGACAATAGCAGAAAATAAAGGATAGAGTAGGCTAATAAATACTCATTTTAGGAATAAAATAGTTTTTGTTTTGTTCTGGAAAAAGGTTTTGTACATGGTTTCTTCTGCTGTTCACAAGCATAAAGTTAAGTATGAGGGAGATATCCATAATACTAGCTTGAAAAAACAAAAATAGACACCTCATGATTAATGAAAACTACAATAAAGATTGTTCCTTTTACAGTTAAATCCATTGTATCTGCCAGATGTTATCAAAGAATGGAAGATTTATTTAAATTGCTAAAAAATAGGGGTAAAATAGAATATTTATACAGAATTGTATAAATGTCATCATTGAAGCTCATCATCACAATAGAAACAAATTCATTTTTTTGGGTGTTCTGAAGTTCAAGGTGTGGGGGCTGCAGCTGAGGAAAACTGCTATGAGACCCATGGCTAAGCACTGTTATTTCTTGCAAATAAAGCATACCCATAGCTCCTCTTACCTTTGGTTATCCTAATTTATACTTATAGGTCTTGTGATTCCTAGCCAATGTGAAGACATTGTCAGAAACTTTTGCTATCTGAGCCTATAAAGACCTATCACACCACGCATATACAAACAAGCAAAGAAAAGAAAAAAAAAGAGAATTTTTGCTCCAGAGAATGAGACATCAAGGTGTGTGGGGTTTGGTCACTTAGGCACTGGCACCGAGAGCCGTTTGAGATGTATGAGGGCATCTGCAACATCTGCCATGTATGACACAGTTCTTAGAGCAGACTGGCATCTTTTTCAGAGGGTAGATCAGCTATCCCACAGCACCTTCAATGACACTGGAGACAATTTCAGTTGCCTACATGGCATTCAAGTGTCAATTTAGATCCTGGAGCTACGCTGCAAAGCCTCTCCAGGTACACATAGGTAACACAGGGCGGAAGATAAATGATTAAACAGGCAAAGGAGGCTGAATAAAGGGTAAAGACAGCAGTGTCTCAATCAATAAAAAATCTTGGTTAGCTGCCAGACTGATGTTCACATTATTTTTTAGGCAAAAAATCAGCAGGATGTGATAAAAGTGCAGTTGAGAATCTTTAGAATAGATACCTTTTTAAACCAATGTATTAGGTTTACAAGGCTACCTTGTTGGTGTTAAATTTCATGTGATTATAGTACTTGCTGATTAAGGCCAAAATAATGAATAATATTACAGACTTTTATGGGGTAAGGGAAGACTTCCCATTTAAAGGGAAATTTCAGAGAAAGGAGGAGAGCATTCCAATGAAATGAAGGTAATTGAGAAAGATTGGTGATGCTGAAAGAACTAAGGCAGTAGTAGGGCTTGCAATAAAACTTCATTTTTAAGTATGAAGAAACTTTGAATAAACCTTACATGAAATTTGATGTAAAACATGAAGGGGAACAAATTAACTCATTCAGAGGTGTAAGATGGTCCGACTCATATAAGGGCAGAAATCACTAAAGTGCAGTAGATGCTTTGATTTTTAGCTGTTCTGGCTAGAAACGTAATGCTATGTTTTATTGGTATTATGACTGCATATACGATAAACAAACCATTTAAAGTGAAGTTTTCTGGAAAGACAAAGAAAAGACTATCGAGAATTACAGCCCCTTTTTCTTATTTCATATGAGCAAAATGTTGCTTGATAGCTTTGCAAAGGACATCCCCAAAGGCAATTTTTTTCCGTAGGCCAATGATTCATGAATTATTCCATAGCATTGATTCCGTTACTCCCAGTGGGTGGCAGTTTTCCCATTTGTAGTAGTTCCAAACATTGTGTTTCCCTTAGTGGCAGGAAAATTGCATGATGAATCTGTTTCATATTAAGTTTTGATTGAACACAGGCATTTGTGATAATTTTAGTTACAATATACTCTTGACAAAAATTACATTTTATCTTACAAATGGAGTAAAACTAGTTGCTTTGCCTCATGCTTTAAAGAATACATTTTTTGATAATTAGAGTAAGGTTTCTATGATAGTTTAGTTAGTGTTATGTCACCCTATTAAGTACTACTTCCTATTAAAAATGCCTTATTAGTCATGGTGGACAAAACAGTGCTCAGATTCTGAGGGTTTGTACTGCATATGAAATCTGTTTAGGGACAAGACACGTTTCCAAAGCTTGGTTTGGCTTTTGAACTCTAAGTTAGGGGAGAAACTCAGGATATCTAAACTGCTTTTTAACCTTGTCTTCTGGGAAAGTGCAAATAATTCTAATTGGCATAACCAGAGATTATCCATGTAAAAGGAAGTAATAGATTGGGAATAGATAATGAGAAGGAAACTAAATTTAATCCTGGAGCTGATACTACAGAAATTAGTCTTTGCAATTACTGAACCATGGAAGCTATACAGAAAAGTAACTCTGGTGGGAAAAACTCATTCTTTGTGACCAAATTAGCCACCTCATTCTCCTTCTTTTGTGCCAACTGACATGTGGAGAATAACTGAAAATCTCCACCCCATGTACTGTGGGATTCACTTACATTAGCATAAGTGTAGATTCATTCTTAGCTGAGTGAATGTCAATGAGCCATAAGAGAATTTAAGGGTCTGGACCAGCTCCCACTGAAATAAGAGCCTAAGTTCCATGTACTTCAGTAGTGCAGAGTCAATCAGAGGAAAAAAAAAAGGGGGGGGAAAGAAAGAAATATGACTTAGTTTTACAATTGTTCTTTGAGTTTTATCCTTCTTTGCCACTGATATAAAGTTAAATTTCTTGTATCAGCAATTTCTTTTAGCCAAGAAAGTTCAACACAGCTTAGTGGGACACTGTGTTTCTTCTCTTAGGTGAGCTTGTATAATGGTAAACCATTTGCTGTGTTGCATAAGTATGTGGAACCATCTTCCCTCAGCCTTGCAAATAACATCGAAATGTAGCCATTAAAAGCTTTGGTACATCCTTTCAGTATGAGAAGTTTGCTGCCTAGTGGGAGGTTTTTTTCAGCATATATGAAGTTCTGTTTTGTATTACAGGTACAGATATTTATTTTTATATTTTACAGCTACAGAAATTAGCTGTTTAATAATTATACTGAGAACTCATGGATGGGTCTGGAAGTTCCTAAATGTGATGATAAATATGCCCTATTTCTCATCTCTTTCTTTGTGCAAAAGATCTAAGATGGTTTTAGACAAAAGTTTAGCAAGAAGAGTTATGTTACACAATGTGAGTAGAAGTCTCAGAATGAGACATTGTTTTCCAGTTCTTTTTATTATATTCTTTGATCTCTTCTTTTAATGATAGGTACATTGGAATTTTGATGACCTGTAAAATGCTCAGGATGTCATTGTTAACTCATGTGCCATTGACCAATGAACTGTTTCTGCTTGATGGGGTCATTATTAACTAGAAGCTGGGTGTAAACTGCAAAACAATGGAACTATCTTTTCCAAGCCAACATTGTACAGATGTAATCCATATGGAAACTATCAGGTTATTCCTGGTTGTTACATTCATGTTAATTTTTTTCCCACAGAATGCATTTGTTTTGGTGGTGTCTAGAACAGTCCTCTGGTTTTCACTGCAGCATATTAATTTTAATATTAGATTAAAATGTAAAGTCTGTAAGCCAGATTGTTGCTGGAGATTAATGATGGTACAAATAAGAACAGTGTCTGTCCAATAAATTGGAATAGTTTTACTTGAGAGAAAAAACAGATTAACTGAAGGTAGACTACAGTTTTAAGTATATATGGAGTTCTGTTTTACAACTGAATTATGTTCAATTACATGATCACTGTAAGAAAACTGTGAGATATACTGTAGAGTTAAATGAGCAATGATGCTGAGGAAATGACAGATATCTTCAAGTATTTATGGAGGTAGAAGCTAGCATACATCAAATATAGTTATAGCTATCTCTTGTGTTCTGTTACAATCACTGTATTTTAGGTAGGAAAATAGGATTTGTCATACTCGTGGTCCTATTGACCAGGACTTTTGCTCTATCTTATGTGGGAAATCTTATGGATACTGAAAAGTGTTTTCTTTCCCTGTGTCAGTCAGGGTTTTCAATAAAGCATTGCAGCCCTTGGTGGGCAACTGGGAGCATGTGAGCCTGCCCAGCACCAGACATGGACTACTGGCACAAAAACACTGGGGAGTGACTGGACATTAGTGTTTCACTGCATCCCCAGATGAAATAGTTTGAATGTTTCCATCTGAAGCTCTTTTCTCTTATGTGGTTTTTTAAATTTTATATTTCCTGCCCATATTTTGAACCCCAATCGTATGGCAGATGTTAAATGTATGAGGACGGGGGGGGGGGGGGTGTTATATATTATCTTTTGGAGAAACTATTCCATATCGTTAAAAGGTTTTCTTTTTCTCCCTCAGGGAATTCCTGGAATCCCTGGAAATCAAGGAGCAAAAGGACAAAAGGTATTATTAACAGTTCAAAACACAGTTAAAACCTGTGCATATATATACCCATTCCAAAGTAAGCGTTCAGTCTGCTCAGAGGAGCATTTTCATAGTGGGGATTTAGGTCATCAAATCATGCTGCAAATGAATGGAGACATGCTCCAAATTCTTTGTGGCATGTTTGAAAATCTCCCATTAGGTTTTATTTCAGCTATTCCAGAAGGAATGACTAATTTAAAAGTAACAAAGTTAATTTCATAATACTTTGAGAAATAATCCTAACTAAATAGGTATGTATAATTAAAGAATATTTTAAAAATTTGTTAACTATACATACATTAATCACAGAATTCTTATCTTTATGTAAAAAATACAGGGTGAAATTGGACCACCAGGTCAACCAGGAGCAAAAGGGTCACCAGGGGATACTGTAAGTTTGCAAAATAGTGTTATTATGAACAAATAATTCTGATGCTGTCATTCTCTACTTGTAATAAGCAAAAAAACAATGGCAAATACAGTAGCAATCTAGCATTTTCAGGTTGGCAAATATGATCAGACTAAGTCTAATGTCTGAATCCCCCCCAAAATATTATAAACCCAGTTTTCTTTTAAAATTGATGATTTCCTGACCGTACATTTGATAAACAAATCCGGAAAACACATTAATCTGAATTTACTTTCTGAATTAACTTTGAATTAACTTTGAAAGTACTCAAGTAAATTTATTTTGAAAGTTAAGATTAACTTAAATATTGTCATAGAGTGCAGTGGGTTTCTGAAGATTAATTTCAGGATGCTTTTGTGATAGTGCTCTTTTGACAAAGACTGTGAGAATAGCTGAGATCACTGAGTTCCCAAACTGCTTAAAGAGAGATTTTTATTTTGGAATGTAGGAAACTGGAAATAATTAGTTCTTTTTGTACAGTCCAGCTTACCATGTCTTTGTTACTGTCTGAGTCTGTGTTCTTTATAATCCTTTAGAAATCACAGTAGTAAAATAATTGTTCTGAAAGTTGATGCAAGTATATATAGACTTTAAAAAAGGAAAGTTTAAAGGCAAAAGGGACAGTGTCTTAAAACTAGTTTGAGAATTTTCATTAATTAGTATGAATTTCATCATTCGTTGAACATATGCTGCCTTAAAAAATAATTATCTTTTCTATTGAGAAGTTCAACAATGTTTACACGGTTCCATTATTAATCATCTGCACTGTTAACATGTCTTTTTGCAGTTTTCATTTTATGCTTGAGATATTTGATCTTCTTTGCTGATATATTTTATCTTCTTTACTGACTAAAATGCGTCTGACTTTCCTGAGAGATACATGGCTTAGCAACATGAATGTTTACTGTGACTTTTTATTTAGTTAAAGAACCTATGTTTTACCCTATATTCAACCTCAAGCAGATCAATATAGACTATTACTGCTAGAATGAAGTAAATACTGTAGAGGATTAAGTGCAGAATTAAGACTGATGCTGTTATCTCTATAGACAGTGGGGCACTAAATGACTAAAAAGTTTTAACCTTCTAAGAAATTTGTTGTTTATTCTTAATGTATATAGTCATATGGTAGTATAAGAGATTTTATGTAGTTGTGTTCAGGCTACAGGTTTAGTTACACTTGTCAGGGAAAAAATTAGATAACACTTCTTGATCTGTAGCTGAATGGCATATACAAATGTTTTAATGTGTGACAAGAAGATTGCTTGCTTTTTTCTTGCCTTGTTGCCTCATTTTGAGATTCACTGTATGGTGTGCATGTAAGGGGCTTGTCCGTGCCCAGTCCAAATAGAAGAAACTTCAGTTTCTCAGGAAGCCAAGAAAGCAGTTCAGTGAAAATATTTAATTGGGAAATTTCAGCATTTCTGTAGTGTTATTACTGGGATAAATATGATTACATGGGAAACTGTAAGATACTGCTTAATTTTTTTAGCATTTGAAGATAAATAATCACCAAGTCCAACTCTGTCTGTGATTTTGATTTTGATAACAATAGTGATCAGTTTTCCAATATCTGAAGTATCAGATTCTTATAAATGCTTTGACAGCGTTGCTTTGATAAATATGAGACTAACATACAAACACTTACAAATATTAATCTCAGAGCAATAATTCTCTTGATAATTAATTCTGCCTGAAATGAAAGGGTAAAAGGAAGTAGTAAATTAAATTATCTGAACAAAGCTGAGGGATTTGAATAGCAGCAAAAAAGGAAAGCTCTGGATAGAGCCTCAGAAAAATCATTAGAAATAAGCAGATGGCATTCATGAAATGGAAGAAAAGTGCGAGTCTTAGATGGTGATGCCTGTGTTGTAGGTACAAAAGGCACTGTGCATTTTATTCCAAAATAGGGAAGCTATGGTTAGAAGTCTCAATATTCTTACTATCAGCAGCAAAAGACAAGGCTATGGCAAATGTAAGTTTTTAGCCCAGCAGCATATTTGAAGTGTGGAAATTGTGGGTGAAAGTTGTAACTGTTCTCTCTGCTGCCCTTGCCATTACATTAAGCTTCTTGATATTTTGGCAACAGGTGAGAGAACATTGCTATAGGTTCTTGGATTTTGGCAATAGTTAACAGATTGTGTTATTCAGTTTCATAATTTGTCTGTTTCTCAATTTATCTACCCCATCTGTTTTCAAGGTCTTTCCCTATGAAAATGCTTCATCAGTAATGAACTTCCTCTTGACATCCATTCCACCTGTTCCAAAAGACAAAGGAGTTTCAGATGCCACTTTGTAGTGTGAAAGGTAGAAGAAAGGGAGAGGACTTATTCTGAACTTAAAGAAATCAATACTTATATCTGCAAGGTCAAATGCAGGATAGTCAGTGGCTCTCTAAAAGGGGCTTGATGTTCATTACTCAGTCATCAGGATGCCTACTGTCACACTGCTAAGGCCATCTTACTGTCAGTATCTACCTTTCATTGCAGGACAGGAATAATCTTTTCAGGGACTTTTCTGTTCTCAGTGATTTCAGTGGTGTTTACCCAGGTTGTTGTGGTAGCTTGGGCCTCATTTTGGTGGGTGACAGGAGCCTTGAAGAAAGAGAATGCCAAGGATCTCAGTGTAGACCTTTTGATCCTCTGTCTTTCTTGCTAAATCTCTAAAATCCTAGTTAAAGTTACCGTATTCTACAGTACATAAGGGCAGACCTGATATCAAAATTATTTGGAGCTTACCCTGCTGCATCATTACCCATTCTAAAGAGAATCCTTGTTTGGGTGGACGTTAGCAACACGTGTTTCTGATCATCTTGGTACGTGCAGTCTTGTGTAACTACGTGTTTCTGCATGCCAAACTAACCATCTGAGTATGATGGTACCTGCTAGCCTAAGGGTCATTTATATACTAGTGCTGGAATGTTCCTCGGGGTACGGCACTTCTCTGTCCAGATTGTTACTGGTGCGTGTTTCCCTCCTAAGGCAGAAAGGGTACCCAAAACCAGGAGTCTTTTTTCTCCAGAGAAAAAGAAAATACACATTGACGTATTGGAATTTGGAGCTTTAGGAGGAGTTTGTTTATGGGGAGCCCAAGTTAAGGGCTCACTGTAAGCAAATAGTGACTGAAAATATGATTGTTTCCATCCCTAAGCAAAGTAATGAAAGGGTTTTTCTTCTTTTCTGGGAAGATACTGCATTTATTTTCTCAGATATCTGAGTCACATATGGGTCTTGAACATGATGTCAGACATTGTCATTCACTTCAGAATATTGAATCAGGAGTGGATATTTTATTCCTGATGTTATTTTAATGAATGGTGTTTTCAAAAATTTTGTCTCTTTTGCTTTCAACTGGAAATACAGTCTGCTTTCCTTTAGAGTTCTACACTTCCGGAGTTGAAGTCACAGAGAGAGATAATGCTTTATGGCTTTTCCATGGCTGTTTAAGGATCATCAAAAGATAAGTCAGATGCAGTTTACCAGATTTTGCCTACATCTGGACAGCTAAAACAGTTTGAGTTTGTGGATTTCTGAACTTGGTGATAAGGTGTCCCATGCTCTTCTCACACCCAGAAGATCTGACAATAAAGGATTTAGAAAAGACTGTATACTCCAGTTACAACACATGTGGATGCTTGATGATTCTTTATTTCTAGAAAGAGCCTGTTCTTCTCCAGTTACTCCTGGTAATAAGAGCAATATACACCTACCTAAGTGGAACATGTACTTGGTCTAAGGCTTATCTAAATCTGAATCCTCTCTATCCTTGCTATTTTTTATTATATCTTGGTGTTGAAGTTTTGATTATGTACATCAGTTCAAGTCCTTTCAGTATCTGTAACTCCCACTGCCCTCTCCCTGAAAGCATGTCTGTATTTTTTTCTGCCCCAATTTTATTGGGATTTTGTCATTTTATATGGGATTATTTGGCGAGAGCATCTGATTTAATAGAATGTCATGTCCATTGTGGGAAGACTTGTTTTTCACTGGCCATTTGTTCTCTATTTTTCTGTGAAGGTTGCCTTTTCTCTCCAGTCAGAAGGTGAATAAGGTGCTTAAGGCTGAATAGTAGTCTAACTTTACTTTTCAGAGAGAATATATTTGCAGACCCTTCCCAAGTTTCTATTTGATCTTGCATCTGAATTGCACTTAAATCAGGTGCTAGAATTCATTTGTAATCTATCAGGTTGTTTAGACCTTCAAAGGGAGGAATGCTCACGCACCCTGTAAATCAAGGCTTGCTGTGTGTCTGTCCAGTAGCGTACATCTATCCCATCATGAGTAAACTTCACCATTTTTGAGGTGGTCTTTTGGTTTTGATTGTGCATTTTTCAGAATGATGATGAAATCATTGATTCCACAAAGGAGTCCTAAATCTTTACTTTAGCATGCTATGATTGTGCTGAGTACTGCTTAGTCGTGTGGAATCCAAATGTGATTATCACTTCAAGAAGCTGAGGAGGTTGTTAAACGGTAAATAGACTTCTCAAAAATATACAGTCCACAGATCTCATCTTCTTTCCTATTCCTTTTCTTAATTTTTCACTGTGTTTTATAGTTTTTCATCAAAGAAAATTCAGAAGAACTAAGGATGTGGTTTGTGTTTTCTCTTATATCTCTATAGATAACCACAGACAAAGGAGAGAGCCCTGAACTTGCTCTCTGAATAATGCTAGTTTTAAAAAAAACTTGTCTCTGGTTTCCAGATAACAGAGATTATATATAGGCATATGAATGTCTGTAAATGTACTGAAGAGCTCACTTCTTTTTCCATGCTCACAGTTCCTTACTAAAATATATGATCAATTAAAACCAATGCAGTCCTGGTTGGAGAGAAAGATTGAAACCTGGTTTGGGTTTTACAAATTCTGAGCTACTCTGTCACCCAATACATTCAGAATTTCCTGCACAATATACAGCTACTCTGCATCCACCCAGCACCTCTTCCTTTCCTGACTCTACCACAGGCATGACCACTACATTACAGCTGTCAGAAGCCCTTTTATATAAAGTGAGTACACTGGTTAATTTTCTTTTCATAAACTTAAAGGACTTTTTCAGCCACCTAAAGATCTTCTCTGGAAAGAATAAATTTCCTTGACAACCAGTTGTTGCAGTTGTTGAGATCAAATTCAGACGAAACATTGCCTGAACTGGAGTTCACATGTCCCTACTCTTAGTTAACACATGCACATTTGGTCTCTCACCTGTGCCACTAAGCATTTTTATTGCCTATTGCTGGAAATTTTTTTCTCCATTTCTGTCTGAGCAAAGTTGAACAAAATGCCGGAGGGAAGGCTGTATCATCAGCTATAATAAAGCCTTGTGGGATTTCAAAGTGTACGTATTTATTCAAGTAATTCACCTACCATGTTTTGCTCAAATTTTATTTAGATAAATAACATCTGGTTCTTGATACACTTGAAATTAATTTATTCATGTTTCCTGTCAACTCATATAATGTATCTTTTGTCACCTGATAAAATAAGTAGGAAATTGATGCATGGGATATTTGAATACATTATATGGCATTAGGGAATTTCAACCAGAAAAGATAGTGGGATTTTCCTTGTATTAGTCACACTGAATATGTTTGTTCCAGAAAAAACAGATGGAAAGCTTGTGGATGGTCTATTAATACCTTGGGAAAATTCCTCAGTAACAAGTTCTTCTTCAGTAATAACTATCCCTATTACATTGCCAACATCAGTAATTTATTAATTTGTCTGCCACATAAATAGTGTTCGTTCTGGAAAATGGGGGAGTAATGATACATTTTATGTCCTTGAATTATTCGTTATTTTTATTCAGGACCTGCTCTTCTCTTTTAATTTTACATGACAAAGTTTTCAGATTATGTTCTCAAGCTTTTCCTATGTTGCATCTGAAACTTTTCTTCTTGCAGTATACCGATTTCATGTAGTTGTCTTCCTGTAATTTTTTTAATGAAATACGTTAAATATGGCCTAGTAATGAAAGTGCAAGAAAGGAATCCAGGACAACTGGGTTTTATTTCTCCCTTTCCTGCAGATGTATGCCTGACCTTTAGTTACACTAAACATATTTTCTGATTTGCCTTCTCCAGTATATGTTTGCAGGTCAATGTGGATATGTACACACATCTGATTGAAAAAAAAAAAAAAGCTATTCTGTATATTCTGTACACATAGTATTTCCACTTTGTATAAGATAAATGAATGAAGGACATTTGTGATGAACATTTACCACTTCTGTAATCCAAGGACTGGTGTGGGCATAAACTGGAAGTGGTCTAGTGTGGAGCTGGTATTGGGTAGGCTCTCAGTGTGTTACATAACTTGAAACACAGGGCTACACTGAGGTGGCAATGTGAAAGGAGACGGAAATCCCCCAGTCTCATTTCTCATCTCTTTCCAGTATCAGTCCCTAAACTTGTGCTTACTTTTCTCTACTGATTAACACGTTAGTAATGAGCACAGAACACAAATCTGAGAAGAAAATAATAATTTCACAAAGTTTTTTGGAAAAGGAAGGTAGCTTTCAAGGAGTACAAAAAAAATACACACAATGAAGAGAGCTGTATTTCATAAGTAAGGATGTCAGTACGTAACATGAAATTTGATTTAAAACAACCAAATTGAATTAAGCCTTACAGTGAAATGAAAATTAATAAAACCTTACTTTGCTGTGTAAATAAAAAGAAGAAAAGTGAAGAAGCAGGCCTAATGTGCATGTGAATTAAGACAGTCTTAATATAATCAAGGTTAGGTTCCAAAACCAAATGAATATTTTCTTACGCTTGCTGTAACAAAGCTGGTGCTGTATATAGACCATAAGCAAATGGTTAATGGGAATACACTGTCTCTTAGGTTATGGGTGGAAGCAGACCTCAGAAACTTCACTCCAGCTGGAGAGGAATTGGTAATTTCTATTCCAAAACTATGAAAGAAATTACATAGGGTATAGTACACCTTTATTTACAAAACAATAGATTACACTAGATTAACTGTATCATCTTTAATAAGATTACTGATTTTCTATGTAGGTAAGAACAAGCAGATCTAATCTTCAAAGTTCAGGAAAGTGTTTTAAATTATTTGATATATTATTAGTTATTTTAGAGAAATTGAAGTATAATAGAAGAATTTTCATGTGCAGTTGACTGAATGGGAAAAGTCTGATACTGAGGAAAATTGGCAGCAAAGTTGCTTAAGTTTTAGTCTTGTGATTAATACCATTTATTTGTATTCACAGACCTGTGTATGTGGCCTAAAGAGCAGGTTGCTGTGTTTATTAATGGAAAGTTTTGATGACCAGTACTTTCTTACAGCAGAGCAGGAAAGAAACCTGAGTTAATCCGTACTGCCTCAGTTAACAGTAAAGCACAGGTGAAACACCAGAAAATTGATGAAATACTGAAAACCCTGGCTACAAAGAATTACTTCTTGTTCCAAATATTCTGAATTTTCTCTTGTATTTGTAAAAACAAAGCCATCCTTTTTAGTTTTAGCAAAGAAAGTTAATATTTTTTTTTTGGCAAAACTGAGTTACAATCAGTGTAACAAATTACTGTAGACATACTTTTATTTTTGATCACATGTAACTTTTGAAGCAGGTCTGAGATAATGTCATGGAACTGAATAGTTCCTTACTTTTAGTACTAAATGAAAGGTAGTTGTTTTTATCTATATGAAAACAAAGATTAAATAACAATAATAACAGTAGGTTTTGAAAATAGTATCAGTTAGAATCATTGATAAAAATTAATCTCTGACAGGTTAGATTTCCAGGCCTTATTTAATTGTTTGACTTTCTATATTATTATTTTATGCTGTGTCTTAAGTATGCTCTTACAGCAGATCGTATTTCAGAGTATATATGTAAGTCCAAATAGAACAATAATATATTGTTTTTATTGACGCATGCAGTTCTAGAGTCAAAGTGAAGTGAGATGAAGTGGTGAGAAAGACATACATTAATACCAGATGTGGAAAATACTATAAATGGGAATTCCTTCCTGGAAAGTACAATTTTTAAGAATATTTATTTTCTAATATATGCTTGAGAGTAGCTTTAAACAGAAATTAAGAAAGCCAGCCATTTGATGGTTTAACTCCCTTTAGCTCTTATGTATGGAACAAAGACAACTAAACATGCCTTTACGAACTCCTCTTTATGAGAGGAGTCCAAGGGACTGTTTTGGCAATGTTCTGGCTTTGTACATGTGCTGAAGTGTCATGATCTGAGATGGCAGAAGCTACTGGGTTCTTGAATGAACAGTTCAATACTGAAGATACTGCAGAAGATGCAAAGGTGTGGTCCCAAAGTTAACTGCTCCCTAAATCTCCACAAAGTTTGCAAAAGGAGTCAAGGCATGGCAGCCTTTGAGGGACACACAGTCAGAAAGAAGGCAGAGAATTACAAAATGCCACATGCACTTTTGCTGCTTCTGGGAACCCTAAATGGAAACTAGAAACTCTTGTGGCACTTTGAATTATAGCTAAGGACATGTTAAAGATATGTTAAAGATTAGATCATACAGATGGGGTTTTGAGTTGCAGAATTTTTTCTCTCAGGAGTATTTCATAACACCTCTGTGCTTTTTTCCTGCATGTTTTTTTCCATTGCACAGTAGCCGTTCCTAAGGCCATAGAAGGTCTAAATAATCCACTGAGCTCTATCAGAGCTACAGCCTGTATAGTAGTATGTTGAAGGACATTATATTTCCTGTCCTGTTTATAGAAGTATAATACTAATACTACTAATACACTATACTGAAGCCATTATTCCTCTACAGAGTACAGAAATGTCTCTTCCTTTTTCACAAATAAATAGGGTTTGATGGGACCAGAAGGCTCATTTGGTCTACCTGGAGCTCCTGGGCCTAAGGTAAGTGTTTGTGTTAGTTTGCTTGTGACTTTGATAAATGACTGCTTTATAGATGACAAAATGCCAGGATTTTGCAGCTAATTTTTTGGTACATTGAATATTGATGAGTAGCTGTATGATGTTCCCTATATTACCTTATATGATAGTTCAGTCTCAAGAGAGCTTAATATAGCTCAGTAAATGGTGCCTGTCATCCCATGAGGTTTGGAGCAATTACAGAAATGGTCATGAGACTTTGTTGCAGCTTCGCAGTTCTGGAAAATGTTCTGCAATGCTGGGAGCCAGATAATTCTCAGTATATACATCAGAACTTTCTGCCCATGTTACATTTATTTATATTTTAATTGTGTTAAATAACATTACATGCTGCTTTTTCCACCCAAGGAGCCAAATTTATTTCAGATGTAACTTTATTGATTGCACTGCAGCTACAGCAAGAATTAATTTGACCCATGCTCTCAGAAACTAAAATAGATACTGTAAATCCAGATCTGTTAGTGTAACCTTTTAATTTAATCCAGGATGAGTTTTGGCCAGTAAGCACTGAATTGTATGTCCTAGAGAATATTTAAGAATATAGAATCCCTTCCCTGAACTTCGTACTTACATTTAGCTCCATTTCTACCCATACGTCATTTTATATCCAGTAGTACATATGTACTTATTTAAAATTGTATACTGAAGGTAACATTTTTTAAAGTGGTCAGTGTTTGCTATGGTCAAGAAGATTGAATACCTATGAAATGACAAAAAGTTAATTAGCTTTATTTTCATTTGTAAAAATTGCTTTTGTATATTTATCGCTCATTCAGAATACAAGCTGATTCTTACAGAATCATTCTTAATAAGCTCGTGCTTACAGAAGAGCATCATGAAATAATCAATAATTCTTAGATTTTAATTAAAATCCTTGTAGTGAATATATGCCTAATTTCATAGGCTACAGTAAAAACCAAAACATAAATAAATATTTTGGCTCAGACAGGTCTGAGGATTCTCAGAGTTTTATTAAATAAGATGGTGGAAATGTGAAGTCAGTACACATAGACATGGTATGACTGGGCAAGGAAAATGCAGCAGGTGGGGCAAGGACAGGTGAGCAGAGTCTGGCAGATCACATTTTGTCATCAGTAGCTCATCTTTCCTGAGAGGAAGTTGAAACTTCAGGTTTCTTGTAAGGGAACAGAACTCTAGCCTTCCAGTCACTACCTGTGTCTGTTTTTAAGAGCCAATTTCCCAGCAGTGTCTGTTTATGTTTGCTAGTCATACCACATGGGATGAAACATACTGATGTATCAGCCACACTCTTACATTGTTGTATAGGGTGATAAAGGCGAACCTGGAATACAGGGAAAACCAGGATCATCAGGAGCCAAGGTAAATATGAATCTGGAAGTATTCTAGTTAAACAAGGGATTGATTTACTTTTCCATGATTTACTGATTTTCCATGATTAGTTACAAGGCAATTTGTTTCAAAATAAAACAGTAGTTAACTTAAAATTGCATCAGAATCCATTTGATGGCTTATCCTTACTAATTTTATACTAGATTTTAGGCAATGTAAGTCAGCTGTTCTTGAAGTTCAAACCTGCAAACACTGCCATTACTTCAGATAGTTTTATTTGTATAATTATGAAAAATCAACATCAACTGTATTAAAAGGCAATTAAAAAATAGAGATGCTGGAAGACTGTGATTAAGAGTCCTTTTGTGGCTTCTCTGTATTCAACATCCCCTCAGAAATTTTCCAGACATTTCAACCGTCCTCAGTTACAAAATTTCAAAATACTGTAGCCAAAGCTTATCATGTGACCTTGAGAAAACATGCAATATATGTTTTTACACAAAGCACATCACTGACACAGAGCTATTGTATTACTTAGGGAGAACTAGGAGTACCAGGTGCTCCAGGTGAACCAGGCTACCCGGGCATTCCTGGTACCCAGGGTATAAAGGTAAGTATTTTTTCCAGTTTTATCTTAATTGCATCTTTTATTGTAAGTGCTTTTCTTATAAGTGATCATTATTAAAGGAAATCCTTTTTCTAAATGCATCATTATTATTAGAGAATAGTTGCTATAATTTGGAAGTTCCATTCTTTAGAAAAACAGTCATTTTTCATAGGGAGGAGTGAATGGCCAAAATGGAGAAACTGTCAACCTAAAATGCTATGACATAGGTATTAATGAAATGTGGTATTACCAGCAATGTAGAGGACTACCTTGTGAAGGATGAAGCCCTTCATATAAGGGCATTACAGAAATAGGGTTGAATCAGGTACTTCACTATGGAAAGAAAGATTTGAGGGTAAAGAAGCAGTAAGTTAAAAGGGTGGTGTTATATTTAACGTTTTATGAAAATCCAGTGCAGAGGTATTCCACTAGACTTCAGCTTCTGCTCCCGAAGGGCACAGGTTTCCTGTATGTCCAGTGTCATATATGACAGCCATGTATGGATGTCTTAGGTATGCTAGACTATTTCGTATGTCAGTAGACACACATGGGAGTGCCTTGGGTTGCCTAGAGCATCTTAAATGCCTATGTTTAGACAGCTGAATCAAGTCCCAGGTCAGTGAAGGCTAGAGAATGATCCAAATTTAGATGAGGTTTTCTCAGCTAAATGAGATAATGGAACCTGAGTTCCATTTTCCAAGACAAGATGTACAAAAATTAGTCTTCTGACCAGTTTCAAAGCAGTGATTTCCAGAGCACATAAGGACAAAGATTTCCTGGCTTAAGTCTTTCAAAATGTACTGAAGTCCAGTGGAAGAGTGACTTAAGTCAGTGTCTTAACAATAGTTCAGTTAGTTTCATTATCACCATATATTCAGTTTCGGTATCTAAGATCATGTAAGATACATGTACCAAGACAATAATACTGATTTTAAGAAGGGAGATTTTTGTTAAATTTATGGAACCTCTCCAAATTTTAAACTGAAGATGCCCTTGCAAAAGCCGTTATTCATTTCATATAAAGATGCAAGTCAGAATATATATCGCTGGTTAACTGGAGTTACAAGTCATAAGTATGACAAACTCTTGAATTATTCAGGAAAAAAGGTGCAATTTGGGCATCTGACAGTGAAGCCTTTCAGCTATAGCTTATTTTAAAACTTGAAACCAAACCAAATATTTTACATTCAAGTACAATACAACCAAATACAGCTGGCATAAATACCCTCTTATGTTCTGGGATTTTCAATCAGGAAAATATTTGCCATGGCCAAAATCTCCTCTTTACTACTGTTCAGTGTTTAACTAAACATTCTCTTTCTCAAAAAACAACCAAACACACACATGTTTGGCTCTTTCAAGAAGACTGGCAAAATGGATCCAAAAATCTCCAACCTAATTCTTTTCTTTATTAAATGCAGTTTTGTACCTCCCCCACAGATCTGTCTTGTTTTATGAGTTGCTATGTTCTCAGCCCAACATTTTGATTCATGACCATTTAAACAGAATCATACTGATTTAAGAGGTCAGAGTTAGGGCAGGAGCCATCTCCCATAACTTTAAGTTTCCTTTTCAGTCAATGAAGAGAGATATGCATGTTCTGGTGGTACATATTTTATACCTCTCTTGTTAATTGGCATGAATGGTTTTCAAGAGATGCCTGTTTCTGTCCGGTGTCAACTAGGTGATGTTCAGACAACTTGATAAACCTTGATACCTGCCTTTTAAGTACCATTTGCACTGTCTGATTGCCAATCACCCCACTAATGTTTATCTACTATAAACATTTCGATGAAGCTCAAAAGGAGTGGGTGGAAGTGGAACTTAGTCCTTACACAGTTTTGAGTAAATTTAAAAATAAATTTTTTTCTGATTAAAATATTTTTTTCTTTGGTGTGTCGTGTATAACTTCTGCATTCAGTGGGTTTATAGTAAGTGTTACAGAAATTATTTATACTCTGTTCTCTGTGGGTAAAGGCAAGCATACTTACTGGTTAGCATTCAGATGAAATTTAACCCGTCAGAAATACTGCCCCCCTCCCTGCCTGCATCCTCTCCACTCCCATACACTGAGTGGATAAAGTCCTGCTGGATTTGCCACCTCATTGTGTTGTATTTTTAAATTTTAACTTGGTATATGAGTATCCATTTTTCTTTTTGATAGTTCTTTCTATGACAAATTCCCCTCTTTAGTGTAACTTTCTGTACTTTTCTCAGTGTTTGTGTACATGGGGATAAAGTGATTTGTTTTTATTCAGTATAAATAAAAGCTATTAGATCCTTCTCTTGTATTTACTGTGTTAAAACACAGACTACATGTCTTTGAGATGAATCATGGTACAGTGGAGACTTTTCTTCTAATATTTTACAGGGGGACAAAGGAAACCAAGGTGAAAGTGGTATCCAGGTATATCAACTTTATTTCTACTGAAATCATCTGGCAACACTATCAATACAAGTCTTAGGTGTTAATTCAGGAGCTTTTCTTAAGATTAAGCTCCACAGAAGGTTTGCTTGAAGAACAGCAGCAGTGAACCCTAAATCTTCAAGGAAAACTTCCCAGTATGCCCAGTAGGAATTCCCAGCTGCGTTTCTGAGGCTGAGCAGGCTATTGTCATTTGGTGCAGAGCTGTGTGGTCCTAGCAATGGTGCGGGCTCAGGGATGCGGGTTGTGCTGCTGCTGCAGGGGGCTGGGACATGACCCAGCAGTGCCCCAGGACGGGTTCTGTCCCTGCCTGCCCCGGGCACGGTGGGATCACATAATCGCTCATAGTCAAAGTATCGCCACCTGGCCTCTGCCTGCCTACTGTATTATAGCAAGTGGGATTTTCCTTCTTGTTATCTAAAAGTTATGGAAATACCTACAAGAAAAAGAAGAGCATCATGTCATTACTCAGATCCTAACTTGGCTCCTCTCTATTCAGAGTAGAAACTATATCCTTCTGCACAGTTTCTGCTCTAACCTCTTGAAGAGTAACTTTTCAGATTGATTGGGCCTGGTTTAGGATGAGATTTTAGGGTTTACTTCTCTGTGTTATTTTTGATACTTTAATTGTCTCTCAGATAAATATATATTTTAAGAAAATGTGCTTTTCTGAAGGGACTGAAAGGAGAAAAAGGAAGACAAGGAAATCCAGGCTTACAGGTACTGTTAAAATAGCGATCCTAGTTCAAGAGACCTATGATTCATATTTGTTTCTTAAGATTACTTCAATCAACATGGATAGTTCTTTGCATCAGGTGAAATATATTTATGTATAACATGATTACATAGTTATATAAATTGCCTCTTAAACAACCTTAGTGTTTTAAAGTAACAAATACAACACATATAGAGAAGATGGAGCCACACTTTTCTTGGCTGTGCACAGTGGAAAATGGACACAAATACCAACTTGATACATGGGAAAAGCATTTTGCTTTGAGGGTGGTCAAACACTGGAGCAGGCTGCTCACAGAGAATGTGGCAAAGCCTGTCTGGACAGGGCGTTGAGCAGCCTGCTCTAGCTGTATCTGTTCTGAAAAGGAAGTTGAACCCATGGAGGTCCCTTCCAACCTACATGTTTCTGTGGTTCTGGGATATTAAATCTTGAGAAACAGACTGGAAGTACATTTTTCTGGATTATTTTATTAAATCCTTAATTATGGAAAATTTTCATGACACTGTTATAAATAATATAAAATGCAGGTAACAGCACAAAGTGGCTTTTGTGTAAAGGTTGTAAGAATGATGCTTCAGATATTAAGATTTTGCACGTACTATGCTACACTTTCGTGTAGTTCATTACTTCCTAGGAGTACTGGGAGTCATTACTGACATCTTCTGTGCTCATAAATTACAGATGTTTCCTGTTTCAGCTGCAAATCAGTGAGATCCAGTTGTTTCTCTTTAACTCGGGGCCAATGTATTTTGATTGTGTCATAGTTGGCTATCTTGTTATACCACAGAAAATAACTGTTAGTATTTATAAATAATTGTTAACTTCATAATCTATGTCGTGTCTAAACAGAGAAGTATTTGTTAGAGGTACATATCTGAAACTAGACTTGGAAGGAAGTCACAGTTGCTTTTTTCAGAATTACGACATCAATACAGCTGTCTGTCTAGCCAGAAGGAGCTGATTCCAGTGGAGCATGGACAGGAGATCTAGATTGTATGTTAGACATTTTTTCCCTCTCAGCAATATGTAGGTTGACAGGAGTCAGTAGTAAAGTTGAGCAGATAGTTTTGGAAAGAAATAGTTTAAACTAAAAGGTCAATCATTGATTTTAACCAAATGTAATGTCCTACTCTAACATTTTGCAAATTAAACTTTCTGGTTTTTTCCTTTGCAAATAATGGACAAATTTTTCATGTATTTATTATTTTGATCATAAGATAAAGCAAAGTGATAGTGAAAGAAAACAATTTTTTTTTTCACATAGAATGATGCAACTGAATTGCTGTTGTTTGCTTTTTTTTTTTTTTTTTTTTTAGGAGAAGGCTGAAAAAATAATAAAGGCTTGATCTAAAGTTGTTTCCCATGCTTATCTAGTTTGGTCAGCAACCAAAAAATCAGTCACTCAAATACTTCTGGTAGACAGTGTTAAGTCCTTCCAAGGTTTGTGAAGCCTCCAGGACTTCTCAAAGTTACAATACAGATTCCTTTGTTCATAGGAGTATATGAGAAAAGTGAAAAAGCCTGCATTGAACTGCCACATTGTCACGGAATTTAATGATCAATAACACCCTTGAACTACTTGGCAGAAATGACACCAAAACCTTTTGCCAGCATGCAAAGTCTGGCTTGCTTACAAACTGAGTTTATATTTCAAAGACTCTGAACTTGATTTCTGTCTAGTAAGACGGTGTTAAACAGGTAGAATCAGGAGTTTCCTTCTATTAGAACACAAAGTTTTTTTTCTTTCCAAGTAATTTGGCTCATCTTGCTTTTTTAATTCTTTTTTTTTTCATATTAATTCCTAAAGGGAGTAGAAGGATTGAGTGGAGAACAAGGAGAGGTAAGTATTTTGTAATTACAAATATAGTATTACAAAATTATTCCATTTGTTTCTGCAAGTTGTGTGATCTGTAAAATGCATGTTTACAGTCTTACTTCCATACTCACATCTCTATAAGTAACAGAAGAGAAATGAGTTGAGAAATATCAGAGACAGAAAGAAGTATTAGTTAAAAAGAGACATAGTGGAATATATATTTAATGAAATGAAAGATTAAAAAAATAATTGAAGCCAGGTATATACATTAAGAGAATTAAACAAACAAACAAACAAAACTGTGTAGGAGCTAGTTGAAGAAAGCAAATTATTAAAGAAAAAAAAGTGTTCATAAAAGAATACAGAATACTTGATCAAAATGATCCATATTATTCAGCAGCAGCAAATAACAGCAGGGCAGGATACAAAAATAAGGGGCACCATACACAAAGTTCCTTCACCTTGTATACCTTCACTCTTTTTGGCAGTCAACAAATCAGGGGCATTTAAGCTAGAGATCAAGACCATTGAATTTAATATCAATCTTGAATTTGCCTAATTCCTATTAAACTGTGCTGATATACTGTATTTTCAGCTTCTATAAAAGTCTGTGGTAAAGACTTCCACAGCTAAACTATTTGTCTTGTCTGTTTTAACCTTCACTAGTGAGATTTCTTTTTTTCAAAGCTAATGAAAAGGAATATGGCGAAGCCTTTACAAAGGGTTTTTTTTTAGAGAATTCTGTCTTTGAGACTGAATCAGAAAATGCAGGGCAGAATTCTTTCTCTCTACTAGTAAGCTTATACAGAACTAATTCAGCTCAGCCTGAAACTTGAGGGGCGTAAGGGGAAGCCTGCTCAGACTTCTCTTGGTCTGTCAGAAACTGCATTTGTTGCTCTCCAGAATATTTTTAGAAGTCCCAGCAATTTTTTTTTTTGTCCTTGTGTTTGGCTAATGTAGAGATATATTTATGGCCAGACCTTTTAATCTTTGTATTGCATGTTGTTTAAAAATGGATATTTAAAAGACCAACTTTGTTAGTTATGTTTTATTTATTCCAATATTTGGTGAAATCAGGGTACACACTGTCCCATTGATATAATTCTCCTTCACCTTTAGTTAGAGATATCTTTGTTCAACCCTTTTTCCTTAAAGCATTGTTGCATATCAGTAACTGGACATATTAACTGGAAGCTCAATTCTGATAATTAAATAATTTTATGCATTTAAACATATAAATTGCCCTATATGCTGATGTGGTTCCATAAAATACTTTAAATTACAGTTTGGCTTATAGGTGTTTTGCTAAATCACTGCTAAAATTGGTAAAAGATTCCTTGTATACTATTGAACTAGCCTCTTTAAATATTGTAAATCATGGTAATAATACATTTCTTCTGAAAAATCCTTTAAAAAATATTCTTACTATACACTAAGATATAATGATGTAGTTGTTATTACTTATCAGACCTATAAAATGAGTTTATTTTCTATTTTTATAAAATATGTTGCTTTTTGTTAGACTCCGACTCCTCTATAAAAAGTTTCTGCAGTCTGGAATTCTTAGTGCTTATTGAGCTCTTTTCCTTTTTTTTTTTTTTTTTTTTTTAATTTTCTTTGCCAATAGCAAGGGTCAACAAACAAGGCCACACATGGGATGTGGCTGAGCATTACAAGACCAAGATATACTGCAGAAAATGTTCCCTCAGCAGTTTCATTTGCTTTTTGGCAAGTTCTGCAGGCAGTTGTGCTGATGCTTCCAATGTTTTGTCCTGGTGGTTTTGTACTGGCTTCTTGCCTGTAATGTTTGCCTATAATAGATGCCATTTTCCCAATATTTCACTGGTTCTTAATGCTTTCTAGCTCCTTTAAAATAAATCAACTTGCAAGTCAGATGTCTTTTATGTAAACATAGTCCATAGCTATAAAAGTAATCAAAATTAAGTAACTTCTAGCTACAAGAACAGCATAATTTTCAGATTCCTGCACATATAGCTTCTAGTATAGCCACAGGCAGCAACATATGCTCCATATGTTTATCTCTGAGCTTGCTGACTCTGTTAAATTAAAAAAACATTTGTAATTATGTAATAGAAATGAACAAGTACAAATCTATATGGTGTAGCTAAGAGTATCAATTCTCTATGACTACAGCATTCAAGTTGACAGTATCAAGAAAATAAAATACAATTACAACCTTAGAAAAAGTCAGTTCTGATTTAGTGTATAATTTTTGTAGTGGGAATAAGGTATGGACTGCTGTTCAGTTCATGTATGGCATCTTACTGGTAGACCATCTTTCCAGCAGGACTCTTAGGCACTTGGCTGACATCTCTCACATTTTGTCTCATTTCTCTGTTTTTTTAAGATGAAAGACTATCTGCCTTATTTAGTGACTAGCTCTCTGCATAAAACTATTAATCCAGTACTGAATTTGAAGCTTGCTACCCTGTAATAATTCATGTGGAGAACTCTGGGCATTGTTACTAATTTAGACCAAGCCAGAAAGCTTTGAAGTTTTCTGATGTAAAAAAATTTGATAAGTACTATATAGAATGATACAAAACAATATAAATACCATAATTTAAAATTCAGTGTAAGTCTATGAGGACTGTATGCCTGAATGCTGCTTAAACTTGCCTTATGTGCTCCAATAAGTTTTGTCATAAATAGTAATCCTACTGCCTTGTTTCCATAATTCCATCTAAAATGGTTGGAAAGGGCAAAAGAAAATTTTGAAGCAACTGATAACAGTATGCAAAAGCTGTGCAAAAATGGAAGGAAAAAACTCATCAGGGAGCAAATATAGTATACTAACTTTAATCTTGAGCACGTACCAAATTATGTTGCACTGATGTTTTGTTGGCTCCATCATAGGGAAAGAGTTCCATGTGAACTGTTACAGTAGGTAATTCCATACATAGAAGAACCATTGCTTTGATGAAGACATATCCACATATTTTCCAGTATTATTTTAACCTTTTCCAATGAAGCAAATGGACTACAGTTGTTATCAATCATATGGAGAATAAGTGATGTCAGAAAAAAAACCCCAAAAAAACCCTAACTGAAATTTAACTATTTTTTTCCTTTGTCTTATACACTACAGACGTAGGATAAAACTCTTGATTTTTATAGTAAGCTTGCCAAGAACTTCAGTGATGCCAGAATTTCACTTCTAATTTTTCCAGCGTTCTAAAGATTTTAATGTACTGTAACAAATTATCTAGTTCTAATGAAAAAGTGAATAAAGCCTTTCCTTCCGTATGTTAATAAGGAAGACTATTTTATTTTATATTAATTAGTAAGTAAAACGGGTCCTTAAAGTTTTTTTAAAAAAAAAGGTAATTTGTTTCTAGTCATATTTGATAAATAATTGTATCTGAAACAGATACTAAAGAATCTGAAAACTTCAGTATATTTTAGTAAAATAGATCTCAGTGTCAAGTTAATTTTCAGTGACAACTTTTATTCATTTTATGAAGAACATCAATGAAGATTTTCTCAGAACATGTTTGCTTGGTGCTACCTAGCTTCCAAATGGTCTGTGAAGATACAGTTGGCTTTTTGTGGGTTTTCATTCCAGAAAGGTGAGAAAGGAGATCCAGGCATTCGAGGCATCAGTGGACAAAAAGGAGAATCTGGTATCCAGGGTTTGGTTGGACCTCCTGGTCTCAGAGGTCAGCCGGGAGATAGAGGACCCCCAGGACCACCTGGATCAGATGGAAAACCTGTATGTATAGGACCTCAAACTTGTCATTTTGGGTGCCTTAAAAACTGCGAACAAATGGACGTTCTCGGTTTTTTTAACCGTACTCTGTTCAATTTAGGCACGAGAATTTTCAGAAGAATTTATTCGAGAGGTGTGTTCAGATGTACTGAGAAGTAAGTTTGAAAGCCTGTTTACTGTCTTTTCCTTGTTTAAAGTGCTAAGAAGTTTCCTGATAAATAGGCTTTCTTGAAAGCAAAATAGATATTGCTGATTTATCACTTGTTTTCCTACAGGTATGTAAATATACTTTCCATACTTTACCATCTTGTTTCCTAAAGGTATCATATTCTCTAAAGAGAGGAAACTGGTTTTGTATTAGTGGCTAGGGGGCAATACTTTTATATTTTATTGTTACAACACTCTAAGCAATTCTTTGTTTGAATTCTCCCAGCCCAGTTGCCTGCCATCCTCCAGAGTGGAAGGCTACAAAACTGTAACCACTGTCAATCCCAAAGCGCTTCTCCAGGACTTCCAGGACCACCAGGTCCAAGAGGCCCTGAAGGCCCGAGAGGGTTTCCTGGTTTACCGGGAAATGATGGCATTCCAGGGCTGACGGGCATCCCGGGTCGCCCTGGAGCTCGTGGGACAAGAGGTATGGTGTGCATGTGTCACAGTGCTAATGGCCTTTATGACTTCGTTTTCTGCTTCCAGTTTTGAATGGAGTTAGCACTGGGTGGAGTAAGGGAGTAGCTGGGTTGGTATCACAAAGTGTAACTGAGGACACTGTGCAATGTGAATGTTTCACTGCTTATGAATAACGCATGTCAGAAGAAGAGAAAGTACAAGAACACAACAAGATAGCTAGTGTTCAGTTCTACTATAGTCAAGCTTTGTTCTGACCTTTTTAGAGAGTTGTTAGTCTCAAGTCAATGTTTTTAACTGCATTTGGATTTTTTTTTTTTTAGATCAAATATGCTTAGACATGGATTTCGATGTATTTCCATGTTTTCTGGTTTCTTCCAAACTTCTGTTTCTGCTATTTTAAAGAACAGTATTTATTCACTGGCTATTTACTATCTGCTACCTTATAGGCTGATTTGTGGCATGCGACAACCTTTATTCTCCCTCTGATTTCCCAGAGATTTCTCCTTTTTTTCTTTTTATTTCATAAGGATTTTTACTTCTTTATGCTTTTCTTAAACATTCTGGTTTCTTTTTAGGCAAGCTAGGGTTTAGGCTTTCAGGTAACTCATCTGTCCTAGCATTCCAGCTAATTTCTGTGATGTATTTGCAGACTTTAACTTAAAGTATGAATACATAGTCTGGAACTAGACCAAGAGACAGGGTGAAGTCCATAATTTTGTAACTGGTCCCAGCCAGTGCCTCTGTTTCCTATAGCATAAAAATAAAATAATCAGGAAAGCTGTATGAAATAGACCTAACTAGTAATGTGCCAAGGGTAGCCAAGACAAATGGTTGGTAAATATTTACATTCTTTGTAACTTACTAACTGTCACCTAGCACATCAGATTAATTTTGGATGTAGTAATGATTTGTCTGTAGTGCTTTTATAATTTCATCTGCAACAGGAGAATGTCCAGTTTTCCTCTGGAGCTGACACTTAACAGTTCTGGCTCTTCCATAAAGAGTTGGAAAAATAGGTATATGTTTCTATGAAGAAACTGAAGTTATTGGGTTGTACTAGTGTAAGAGAGCACATATTTTGCCCCTCTCAGTATTTCTTTGGTGGAGATTTAATTCTGCCATATGTTGTGGAAGATCGTCTATGTATTCTGTATTCCACAGAGGCTGTGGTGAATTCCTTACACTTCCTTCATATAACTTCTTAAAAACTTTGCCAATGGAAAGGCAATGATGGCAAATTTCTAAATTGCCCATTATCCATTCCCTCAACTCATAGTGTCTGTCTGCTTAACAGGTGCTACATCAGCTCTTAATTCAGTAGAAATTATGATAATTTAAAAACCAGTCATACTGTGTGGGTTACAAGGAAATGCTTATTTTACATGCCATTATTTGATTTTGAACTATTGCATTTTTTATGCAATAAGTATTATCAAATGCTGACTTCCTAATTCATTGGATGAAAATATTCTTAGTATGCAAAGATATACATGTGTTTGCTATTTCACAGGACTGCCAGGAAAAAATGGCGCAAAAGGCAATCAAGGAATTGGGGTTCCTGGGATCCAAGGCCCCCCAGGACCTCCAGGTGAGGGATGGTTCAGCTGTGCAGATTCAGTACATGCTAATAACTTTTTAAAAAAAAGTAATTCAGAAAAAATTTTGATATAATTTGCAAAACTTCAATAGTTTTTACACATCTTAAGTACCATATATGTTTTATGGCTAATGTCTGTCTCTTGCATGCCTTTTAAATTGTCATATAATACATTATTTAATATAAGACAGGTCTTGCAGAGATTGGTTCCTGAGACTGCTGTTTCTTGATAGATGGCTTCTGAAGTCAGCCACTATCTGAAAACTGAGCCCTGATATAATCATGTGACATTGCTTAGTGAAGGAAAACGTTCTTCCTAACAGCAGTGTATTCATGCAAAATGCAAAGTTGAGCATTTGGAAGAGATATTAGGTCCTGATCCAAAACCAGAGAAATGAATAGAAATAGGACTCTGATTCATGCCGTGGTGGTTCCAGATTATATGATAAAGTATAACAGTGTTCTAAAGTGGATTTTTATATTTCCGTTTAAAAGCTATTTCTATTTAAAGTGTTTTCCACCTGCTTTAAAAAAAAAAATCTTAATAAGGTATCATATTGTTTGTATAAACATACAAGCAGTTTGTGACAAGAAGTGTCTTTTTCTGAAAATGAAGTTTTCGTTATCTGTGTACTCACCAAAGAGCAGGGATCGATACTTGCTCTTGTTTTCATTTTAATAAAAATACTCTGTAATGTATTTGTTCATTGCATGTGTATCGTTAAGGTCCTGAAGGTCCGCCAGGTATGAGTAAGGAAGGACGTCCTGGAGAGCGTGGGCAGCCCGGTAAAGATGGAGATCGTGGCACTCCAGGAATGCCAGGACCAGTTGGACCCCCTGGAATTTGTGACCCATCACTATGTTTTAGTGTAATTGTGGGGAGAGATCCATTTAGAAAGGGACCAAATTATTAATTTGTGATACAATAATTTAGAGAAATAGGTATGGTGCTTGTCTTTTATGGTCTTTCAAGTCTCAGGAAGGCGACCAGCAATAATCCCATAAGCAGGAACAAAAGTACCTCTGGCATTATAAACCCAAAGGTTATACATTCCTTTAGAAAAGAAACTCCAACAATTTTTGTATAACTTGCATTGATTGAATCTCAAGTGTTTTTAAAGAAATCATCAGTTTTAACAGGAAAACAATTAATAATAATATTTGATATTTAGTATTTAAGTGTCCTAACATACTCCTGTTACCACTGAATTCCTTTGCAAAATTGCTGGAGATGCCAGTGGGAGCAGGATTAGGCCTTAAATGGTATTGGTCAGGTATAAATTACTGTGAAAGTTTTCACGTGCAGCCGACATATACAGTATTTGATTTTGAAAGAATGTGTCTGGCTTTGACTTCATATGTGTGTGAATCTCATTGGCTTGTGTACATTTCATATGTCATAGCTCCAAGTGTTCTGTGAGCAAAAGCATATATCAGATTTTTATAAATGAAAAGAAATATCTGGACTTATTATGGAAGTAATATCACCTAATTTGCCATGCAACTCTTTGCTAAAAATTAAGGTGAAATACAAGGGTAGAACTCCTGGCTCAAGAAAGGCCAAGGTTTTACTGAAGATGGTATGTCGGCAACAAAAAGTCAAAAGGTTCCATGTGGGTGATTCAACTTATATGAAAACAGCATTAAAAAATAAAAAAAGAGTGAAAAACTGGTATAGCTTGCTTGTAGCTATGATTTGACAAAAATAAAAATTAAAATGTTTGCACAACCCCAGTGTAACAGTTCTGCATAATTAAGTTATATACCCTTTGCTGTTTCTCCTCAAGGACTGCATTTGCCAAATTGAAGAAGCAGGTTTACAAGGAGAAAGGTCTAACTGCTGGCTGACTAGCTGCAATGTTTGTTATGCTGTTTCCTTTTGCATTTTAAGCAAGCTATGTGTAATTTTCATTGTATGCTTTGCTAATGAGGTGTACTGCTTGCTTTTACATAAAGAGCAAAGGCTCAGTTCCTGAGAATTTAAAATCTGTTTCTTAAATTAAGGCAGAGTCTTGTATTGAACTTAACCAATGCTTTATAAGTGGCTTCTTCTAATGTGGTTTTTTTCTGTTGTCCTACTATCAGAGTTTGGTAATATGCTTGACATTCAAGGTAAAATAAAATTTTGTAAAGAACTGGTGGTGATTTGATAAGCGATTGCAAGAGTTGCCTATGTCGCAGAAAAGAGCGATGCCTGTAATATATGGAGGGATAGTTCCACCTTGCAGCTGTGCTCTTTTTCCCCAGTATCCTTTCATTTCCTCTGGAGAAAGCACCATGCCTGGGATCAGCACCTTTCTGTTGGGCTCCTGCTGCCTGCGGGGCAGGGAGTGCCAGTGCAGCCAGCTGCACTGTGCCCAGGGGCTGCTGCCTGCCCAGAGCTGCGGCCTGCAGAAGGGGGCTTGCAGTGGGTAGCTTAGCCAAACCACAGCCTTGGTTAGCAGAGTGCAGTTATTAGCATCTCATAAAACCTAGTCTGAAAACCTCCGAATGATTCTTGAAAGATACTGGTATGGACCTGAGAAATAAAGCTCTGTGTGAAGTTTTCTCCCCAAATGTGTTCCTCGGTACATGCTGTAGGGCTTTGCTCATGTGAACAAGCATTGATTGAATTTGTGGAAGAAAGAATCTAGAAACTTCTTATTTTGTTGCATTCAGTCTCACACTGTTTATTTTTTGAGACCTGTAAGTGAAACATGTTGCTAGGTTGGGAAGGAATAAGGATCCCATCATGTTTGTAGAAACTTTCCGAGCTGTCCACACTGCATGCTAATTTAAATCCACATTTAAGACACCTTTTCAAATAAGATGTATGGTGGTGTGACTGATGAGCCTGGGAGGAAGCAAACCAAAAAAAAAAGAGCAAGTCAGAAAGCACTCTGACTGCAGCAAATACAAACAGAAAACCAGAATTCCTTACTTGTAGAAAATCACAGTACGTGTTTTCATTATAATTTAAAATAACATACATACTTCTTCCACATCAGAAACATGGTGGAAAAGTTGGAAATTTTTTAATCTTTCACTTTTTTTTTGCATTCATTTAGGCCAAACATTTCATCCTATATCCAAACATTTCAATTTTATCAAGAGGAATAAAAATTTTAATGTAGTGCATTTGACAGGAAAAAAGTCTTGATTTATTAGCCAGTCTGGTAACTTAGGTTATGATTTAGGTTATGATCAAATTCACACATATATCAAGCTTCAATTTTAAAAGTAGTGGTGGTTTTGTCACCCCATTAGTCCTATTGGAGGGTTGTTTCTGAATGACTGAGCATCTATATGTAATTTTCAGTCTGCATCTATTGGCCATTTTATATACCTTCATTCTTACGATAATGTCTTTACCTTGAGTTATTTCCTTTCTTTTGGCATCTTTTAGAAAACTGATGTTCCCTGACAGCCTTTTGTCTGGTAGGTTAGGCAAGCAAACCTTTTATTTTCCACCTGTTTGAAAGGCTTTCCACTCCCTGTTCATCCTTGTAATTCTCTGCTTCGCTTTTTTGAGGGGGAATGTGTCATTCTAGAAATATGTCCATAATTCTAGGTAAGGAACCTCAGTCATACCTCAGTGATGTTGATACTTAATCAAAGTATGTAGCTCTGTACAGCTTCTCATTTTTCTTAATTCTTAGATATTATACAAGTGTCACGTAGGTCTTCTCTGATGAACTAGTATTACCCAGATCTTTTCCCTCTATTTGACCTTGGTGAATCTGTGCTGGCTTTTCCCAATCACATGCTTCATTTGACTTGTGATAACCCCCAGGAGGATTTGTTCCATGTCTTTTCCAGGGACTGAAGTAAGACTGATGGGCCTATAATTTCCTGGATCCTCCTTTAAGTCCTTCTGGTAGATGGCAGTGACATTAACCTTCTTCCAGTCTTCTGGGATGTCCCTGATCTCCACAACTTCTCAAAGATTATGGAGAGTGCCCTCACAATGATGTCAGCCAGCTCTCTGAACACCCTCGGGTGAATAATGTCAGGGCCCATTGATTTGTAGGAGTCAAGATCCTGTAACAGTTCGCATACCAATTCTTCCTTCACTGACAGGGGATCTGTGTTTGCATTGACCTGGATTTTTGTTCCCAAGGCCTGGGGCCCAAAAGTGGTGATAAAGACAGGTAAAGAAAAAGTCGAGAACCTCTGCCTTTTCAGCATTGTTGGTGACTAATTCACCTCTCCTGTTTAACAGCAGGCCAGTTCCTTTTATTTCTGCTTGTTGTTTACGTACCTGAAGAACCTTTTCCTGTAGTTTTTTGACACCTCTGGCCAGTTTCTATTCAAGCTGAGCTTTTACTTTTGTAATTTCATCTCCGCGTGCCCTGGCAATGCCCTTGTAGTTCTTAACAGGTATTTGTCCATTTTTCCATCTCTGATATGCTTCTCTTTTGGATTTGAGCAGACTCAGAAGCTTGCAGTTAAGCCACCTTTAAAGGGGATGAACTGTTTCTGTGCTTCTAGGAAAGCATTCTAGAAAAACTCCCAGCACTTGCTAGCTCCTTTATCTTCCATGGAAGCTTCCCACGGAATCCCTCCCAACTGAGCTCTGACCAAGCTGAAGTTTGCTCTTCTAAAATCTAAAAGCTTTATCTTAGTACTAACCTTCAGTGTGCTCAGCAGGATCCCTAACTCCATGATACTGTGATCGCTGCAGCCAAGGCTGTCACCAAGTGAGATACTACAAATCAGGTTTTCTTGGTCTGCAAGTAGCAAGTCCAGCAGTGCCTCATTCCTGGTTGGCACATCTGATATTTGTATGAGGAAGTGGTCCTCCACGCATTCCAGGAACTTGATGGATGACATGTGAGCTGCTGTATTGTTCTTCCAACAAATGTCTGGGTAGTTGAAGTCACCCATAAGAACCAGATTCTGTTGACCCGAAGCTTGCTTAAGTGACCCAAATACTTCTTCATTGGCCTTATCGTCTTGGTTTGGAGGTCAGTAGCAGACGCCCTCTGTAAGGTCCCCCTTGGAGATGATCTCTCCGATCTTGACCCAAGAGCATTTGACAGGGCTTCCACAATTGACATAGCTGACTTCTATACATTCAGGTTCTCTTTAACATAGAGCACAACTCCTCCTCCTGTTCTTCCATGCCTGTCTTTACGAAAGAGCCTATAGCCATCCATTGTGATCCTCCAGTCATGTGAGTTGTCCCACCATGTTTCAGTTATTCCTATGATATAATAACTTCCTGACTGGGCACGGAACTCCAGTTCCTCCTGTTTGTTCCCCAGGCTGCCTTGGTATACGTACACTTGAGGTGGTTGGTCTTCTGGTTCTCATCTTGGGAGGCAGCTAAGAAACATTTGTCTTTATTTTATTTTTTTTTGTCTATGCAAATAAAAGAGAGACTTTAATTTTCCTCTACTCCTTCTGGTATCTAAGGTGGCTCAGTCTGGCCTAGCTCAAAGAATACAATCTCATCTAGTGCATGTCTTTGTTACAGCTTTAAAGCAAAATCTCATGTTGAATCTATTCCACTTTGTGTAATAATATAGCAAGAAAGACTGAAAACTAAATAATTAAGAGACTTCACTGAATGTAAAACAAACTTCAGACCCTTGATCCACAAAAGGAAGAGATTTGAAGCTGAATCTATTTGATTGCCTTAACTGCTGAGCTGTTTGGATGCTTTGAGCTTCAGTACTGCTATATCTTTGGTATTTTGCTCTGAATTAGTCTGTGAACCTGTCATAATTCTACAAAAATCGATTTGACAAATTGTTATTTTCCAGAGGAAGTGCTCACCATCTCACCTGTGCAGGTGCCTCTTTGAAAGCTAATAATAATGTAGCTTATTTAAATAAAGAAACACTTTGAAAACCTAGTTTTATATGATTAAATAACCAGAAACTATTAGCAAGTGTCTTTCATCCCACTGAAATGCATATGTTGTAGCCTAGGAACCTGTGATTTAGATTATTGCTCCTTACAAGATTTTGTCAAGCCAGAATTTAGCTGAATTCACAATAATTTAATTTTCTGACTTCATGTGATACAGTGAGATTATACAGTAAATGTAGGTGTGTTCAAGATCATATTTTGATTGGATAACCAAGAATATGAGTACTTAACCGAGAAGATGAGTACTTTTCCCAGATCTTCAACTATTTCTAAAGTAAGAAGTTAAACAAATGGTATAAACTTGAGTATTATCATTTTAATGATCCTCAGGAAAGATGTTCTCATTTACTATTCATGCAAACTATATGAGGTTATTGCGGGTGTTGATCTGCAATCAGAAGCTGTGAATAAAAAAACCCACTGTGAAACATGTCACCGTCTAACTACCAGATATTGCCTGGAAACAGTTACGAGAAACTCTGTTAACTGACATTTACTTACTCTCCTGATGATAGTCTTTAAAACTGGATCTTGGGCTAATTCTTAAGCAGAGGGTAAGATGCAAAAAGAATTTCTGGACTTTTTTTAGTAGCACCTTGCTGTGTGACCTTGCGTTAAAAAAATATACTTCCTGGTTGGTCTAGTGCCTGTTGGTGTCAGTAGAGGAACCACCATTCACTACGCTAAATTTTGAATGCAGTTTCAACTAACAAGATCTCTGTGTAAAATGGATTTAAAATTTATCACTTTACTATGGTCATTGATTACTATTGCCTGTTAGATACTGAGGCAGGTAGTTGGACGTAAAGATGCAGAATTGCAAAGTATTACTGAAGGAACTGAATTTCTTAATGAAGGCTTAGTGGTATATGGAGCTCATCAATTTGCACCTCCGAGAATCATGATCTTCTTAGGGAAGTTTGTAGTAAATACATATGGAGTGATGTCTCTATATATACATATAGAATTTAGTAAAAGACCAGATGTCACAGATGGTTTCCACATGTGCAGATTTATTTTGTGAATATATATTTATGTGTATATACAGTATGTGTGTGTATATATAGTTTCCAGTTCTTCATTTGTTTAACTGAAAGATATCATAGTCTTCCAATGAAAAATGAAAAACTAAAAGAATAAAATCTAGTCTTCATGTAAGAACTGAACTATCACAGTCCTGCTACTGGTTCAGAGCCAAGATGTCATTGTCAGCTTCAGGTGTAGCCAGTATATTTCAAGGTTTGTTGGCCTCTTAGAGAGGAGCTGAGAATTGTTAGCTCTGCATCTTTCAGAACTAGAGAATCTCATTTGTCAGAAAACTCAAGGTGCATTAAAGTGAAATTCCTTATCAGTGCATCTGATTGTCCTGGCAGTGCAACGCTGTCGGGATCTGTCATTATAGTTCACACAGATTGAATCAAATCCCTGTGAAAAGAGACTGTAATATTTTCCTGTAGGTGGAAAACATAGCTGATGAATCAAAATACGTCTTACTAATGCATATTCAGCAGAGACAGAAAAACATTTTAAGAACTATTGTCTTCTGGGATGCTACTGAAATGTTTAAAACTTGAATTAATATAAAAAATATTTGTGGGTTATTTTCTTCTTGCATAAGTAAGATTTCCTCATAGAGGACATCATCTATATATGCTAGAGAATCTAAGACCATTTTTACAATGGGGAAATCATTGCTATGTGATTCCTGTTTTTTCTTTACAAACATCTTCCCCCTCCCAGTATTTACTATATTTGCATAAAGTGCTTTTTGGTAACAAAGAAATATTCTGGTGATGTTTCAATATATTGTATTATTCTGTGTTATTCTTTCCTTTCTTGGCAAAAGATGCAACCGTTAGATGTTTTTCCAGAAGTGGTGTCTGGCCACTTGGCTAGCTCTCCAGAAGGTATATTGGCAGGTTGGAGACTCCTTGGTTGTCTGCCATAGGCTTAAAGAACTATTTAAGTGCTCTGTATGTATTTTCTGACACTTTTTGACAAGTTTCCTCTTGTCACTGATAAAAGTACATAGTATTATTCCACTTAAGGAAAAGGTAGGTGAGAATTCATCAGAAGATTTAGCCATGTGACTGTTACATCATCATATGTCCATATTGTCTGCAAAAAGTATCTTTCTCATGTTGGAACCCCTTAAACTCCAGAGAGTGTTCCATTTGTTATTTTCAGTTTTTCCTTTTTTAACGCATGAAAAAAATTCATGGTATCTCTGTGACACATATTAATCACATGTTAAATATAATGTAAAAAAGGCAATAATGCCTAGAAACAGTGTTTCAAAGAAATAACTTTCTTGAGCTGTTGAAAAATATGTTACCTGAGAGATGAAAGAAAAAAAAAAAAAAAAGCTCTCTTCTAACTGGGGCATGATTCTTCAAGGTATGTGAAGCTCTTATTGATGTGGGAGTGAATGCTTTAATGTAGACAAGAGAGAGCCTGAAGGAAAAACTGGCTTAAACAGTACGGTGGCCTGGATAGCAAATGAATGAGAAGGAAAAGGTCATTCACTTTATTTCTTCATTCTAATATAATATGTTTTGAATGAATTGTGCTTCTCCTTGTCCTCAAAAAAAATTACAAGACAGTACACTGTGGGTGTAACACCCCCCCCTGATATGAAGTGACAGACCTCCCAGAGGTGAAAGTTCAAGATGAATGTGTCAGTGCTGAGCACCAGGAATCTCTGGCAGCTGGGACCAAAGTTCTGGATGAGAATCCAAGAGATCATAACAACTGTCCCACCCTGATATTATCTAACTTCTGCTCTGGAAATTGGCAAGCAAATACTAGTACTTAACAGTGTTTGTGTTATGAAAGTTTAAAGAGATTTTTTGTACACACAGTAAGTCCTTTTACAATGCTGCTTAGAAGAAAACCCCAAACCTAGAACTGAAGAAAAAGAATCTGGCTTTGCGTGTTCTGGTCACATAAATCTTGTACTGAATATCCAAAGCCATCTGGGCCGGGGAACTGAGTTAGTTTGCTTTCACGAGGAAGGGGCTGAACTGACATTCATAAAATCCCCTCTACTTTCTTTTTTGCCCCTGCACCAGAGCATCTGTTACAGCAGCCAGCAGCTTTCTCAAGGGTAGTTCATTCCTACTCAAGCTAGCAGAAACACAGAGTTCAGTATTCATTTACAGTATTCACTGTAAATAGATCGCTGCTAAATTATAAATCCAACCTTTTGTGTACACTAGTGTTTGTTGGAGGTGCCTGCCATATACCAACAGGCTGATTGATATATGTATACACCTCTGAGCTGATACACAGACAGCTACTGGCAATACCCACAAAGTACCAACGGACAAATTAAATAGCTATTAAATGTTACTATCAATGCTCCTTTAACAGGTAGTCAGTAATAAATAGGAAAACTCACTTGCTTGGTGGATAAACTCAGGCAGGATCTGCCATGAGAAAGTAAATTTTATAAAGCTTGACATAGAAGTAGATTAATATCATATTTCCTCACAATTACGTCATTGCCTTAAGGATGCCTTTGCATTACATGCATACTGCCAAAAGCTTGAGAAACCTTGGAATAATACTTCAATAGTAACTCACTAGTGAACCATTATGATAAGTTTTACTGGTTGAAAAGTTGATAGCATAACCCTTACCACTGTAGCATAATTTATTAAAAGCTGGATGAAGAGTAAATGAGCCAATATTTAATGTATACTTGGTGATCAGCTGACAAGAAGTAACTTGGAGCTATGCTTGTTAAGGAAGTGTGATGTCTGTGAATGTTCTGGTGACTCCTAGGGGTGAGAGTCCAGCTCCTGTCTGTCATGAGCTGGAGCCCTTACTTTCCAACAGTCTGAGGGCTGTTGCTGCTGAAGGTAATGTAGCTGAACTAAGTTCCCAGCCATAATGGAAAAAAGGAGAAAGCAGTAAACTGGAAAATAGGTATCAACTAAGCATTTTGTGATGTTAAACGTTTTTGACAACAAAGAATGGCTCTGTGACAAGGCTATATGTGGAGAGTTTTGATGCATATTTGGCTTATGACAGGTTTGCCCTCAACAAGTGTTCTCTTTGTGGAAGAGTTAGTTTTCACCTGAATTGTTAGCAAACTAGTTGACCTTGTAGACCAACTGAAAAATGGATAACAGCCAATAAATGGTGACTATCTTTCTGCCTCTGTATATATATATGTATTTTATAGATATATGTGTAGCTGGAACAGTAGGCTCTGTATATGTGGGAGTGCTGTGCAGCCATCTAGCCAGGAGCAAAATACCTGGTGTAGAAATGTATGTCCTGCTGACCAAAGTCAACTGGAAAAAAATAACTAAAGACTTCTCGTCTCCTGTCCTAGTTACATGTGGCATAGGAATATGATTAGAGAAGAAGCATTGATGTGATAAAAGAGAACTGCTACCTAGATCATCTCTTTCAGAGATTAACTCATAGCTTTTAAGCAGAGTAGAAGTCAGTAGGGACAATGTTAAAATGAGAGAGGCAAATTCTACTGAAATGATAAATTTAATCCAGTTAATACTGTTACAGTGTGAAGTCTAAGAAAATGGAGATACAGTCTGAATTTTGGGTTGGGATTTTTTTGTATTTTACAATTTAAAGGCTAGATGATATCTGTGTGGTGATCTCCTGCAAAGCGTAATCCATAGAAGTTTCATTATTTTTATTGGCTTTCTCTCTCTTTCTTTCTGCTCTCCTCCCCCAGGTCACACCCATGGCCTATCTACTTTGGCATACGTGTAACTTGTCCATTCACAAGATCCTACAATATATTCTTTCATTTCTTTCATGTGATAGATATTTCTTCTGGTTTTTTCCTCTATCTGCAAATTACTTTTTTTTTAATCTCACTTTCATTTTCTTTTTTTTTTTTAAAATTATATTTCTGCCTTCCTTGTGTCACACTGTCTGTGTGTCTTCATCCACATCTTCCTTCTACCTCAGTCTCTTCTGCTGTGCTTACAATGGTCCTGTAGATAGGAGGTACAAAAGCCAAGTATTTCCTTGGGTCCTGAGGTATAAAGTGAGTTACTGGAAGATGCACAGGCTGTAGCCTGGCTGTTGAGAGTTGCGTTACCATTACCACTATGTGATCGTTCTCCCTGTGACTCATCTGCTTGCTGAGTCGTGTGAGAAGGAGAGGACTGCTTGGACGAGGTGGCGGATGCTGAACAGATCTGCTAGCAGAAGGACTCATATATCCAGTGTTGTAGGGGATCTTTAGCTGTGTGGTGGGAAGGAGCTTTGAGATATCAACAGGGGAAATCTTCACCTTTCTGGGAGTTCTTTTCTACTTTGCAGCTGTTACCAGAGCTGGAAGAATTGGATAGTAAAAATAGTTACTCTCAGGAATAAACTTCTTGCCTGTTTGAACTCAGTTTCCTACATTGTGCATAGAGCAAACACAACTCAAAACCCTTACTGTGTATCCCCTCCTTTACTACTTAACATTTGAGGCTGGGTGTTTCTTTTATTAAGCAAGTTAGAGCTGGTTAGAGATAGAACTAGGTGCAATTTAATGGATTGCAATATATACAACATCCAACAGTGTGTTTATCACTTCAAATCTAAAGACTTTGGCTTGCCTATCTAGTGTAACAAAACAGATGGCGCAAAGAGCTGTAGTTGCCCTCTATAGATAAGATGAGGTAAACAGTAGGGAGGAAAAAGAAATACTTACATCAAAGGACAATGTCACTGTACAAGCAGGTGGCTATAATCTGACCACAGGTGAACTGCAATGGAAAGCAAGTGGAGAATGACAATAGCTTTGCCTCTGTTAGGCAGAAGAGCCTATGGCAGCTGCCAGCACCTCATGTATAACTGTTCTTGTGATGAACACTGCTTGTGGATCCACAAATGCCTGGAACAAACCCAGGAGTGTATGTCATGATCCTACTAATTCCTCGTAGCTCTTTGAGTAAGTCCTGAGCTCTTTGAGTAAATCCTGTGGTTATGTATACAAATACTTCTACTGGTTTTCTCCAGAACTTGTACATTTTGTTTCATTTCTTCTACTAATATTTGTTAACTGAGCTGTACCAAAGTAAACTCCTGAGCAGAGGTAGGCAAATATTTTCAAATGAAAGGTTTTTCTTTGTTTGTTCAAATAAACTCTCTTGTCAAAATGGAAACTGAATGGAAAGGTCTTCAGCAGTTGAAGAATGGTATTGTTCCTCTGTGTGTGTGAGAGAGAGAGAGAGAGAAAGAGAGAGACCCAGCCACTCTCAGCTGTGTGGGAACTGAGTTCCCATGTGGGTTGTTGAAATTGATGATGATATTCAGTTGATGCAAGGTCTTCTCTGCTTCTCCGTGCCAGTTCCTGGAGTACTGATGAGGCTGCAGTAGGCAAAGGCTGGTGCTTTCAATTTGTAAACTCTTAACTTCAACCTGAAAATGAAACAATTTGTTTTTGAAATATTACATCTCTGTGAAATTAAAAATTTTCCCATGCAATTCTATACCTAAGTTCTACTGCTTTTAAACAAATCTTTAGGAATTAGGTCCTAAAATGCTGTCATTTCTGATAATGCAGATGCCTTTCAGATACTGTGGGTTATCTGAGAGATAGTGGGGTGGTTGTTTCTTTTCTTGTCCTCAAATTAAAAAGTCACTATATCAAGCTACTCAAAAAGAGAGATTATTACCATGGGAATGATGGATCACCTGAGTGGAGATCCCAGGTTAAAGAACTCTATAGGTCAATCTCAGTAGTTAATTCTAATATTGAAATGCCTGGGAAGGAGAAACTTTTACTATGTCTGGAGAGTGCTCTGTTATACATCAGTGAAGATAATACGAACATTTATTCCTTGCATAATTATGCAGTGTATGCATTAATGGTATTACGTACCATTGACTTCAAGGAAGTAAAGCAGGAAGATCTTAACATCAGTTCCAAGCTCTTCAAAATTGAAAAGAACCTTTTCTCAGTGTTGTCGCAATTTCTCATATTTACTCCATCTGTTGTACCCATATGCCAAGTAGAGAAATACTGTGTTTGGAAGAAGTGAAATTTCAGTTTCCAGTAAAAATATTTGGATTCTGCAGAAACATATATATACATAACAAAATGTTCCTCTATCTAAATGCTTAAAACAAATGTTTAAACAAATTGTCATCTGTTAAAGTGCCCTGAGAGCCCTGTGCACTGGTTGTTGACAAATGGAAATTCATTTTTATAGCAAGTATACTAATGGGAATTCCTTTATGGTTATGGGAGGTGTTCCAGAATATCCCTGATGGTCAGCAATCTCATTTTCCATGCTGGATCATCAGAAGAAAGACACATGCTTGTGCACTTCGGCACATTGATTTCAGACAACCTCATCTGCTCATTTTCCTTGTATGTATAATAACAAGGGGACATTTTCTCCACTTGCCCCCTGCCCCAGTTCTTCAGGGTCTTTCTGGAGTCATTTGCCTTAAGACTGTGGGAGAAATTCTAAGCCAAATGAAGGATTTCTCTACCTTTACATCTGTGTTAAAAGTGGGGTCAGCTGATCTGTCTTCTTTGTCAGTCTTAACTTGTTTTGCAATTCTTGTGTGTGTGGGGTGCACCAGCTTGACCTCCAGGAGGTCTTTCACATCTATTTAGCTTCAGAAAGCCATATAGTCCAGGATCCACCTGAGGTTCAATTCACTTGCTGGCATACAATGTCTATATGTATGTGGTATATTGTTGGCTTGCAGATACCTGGATATTGGCCAGTGTGCAGCTGTGTGAGAGGCTGGAACAAGGTCTGTCACTGAGCTATCAGATATGTGAGCCCTCAGAAATTACTTCATTTCCTTATTTTTGTTATTGCTCATCCATCAGATCACTGAATTGGTGAACCACATATGTACATGCAAGTAGTTGAGTAAAGTCCTTGGGGCTATTAGACCTGGAAGTAGTTGTGGGCTTCAAACTAGACGTGTAAGTGTTTTACTTATTTGTGGCCTTCTAAATAGTGGAAAAATATTGCCAAGAGTTGTACGTAGGAAGCAGTGTTTAATAACAGCTTTGTCAAACTTCCAAACTTCTGTGCTGGGATAAAATTATCATGTGGTCTTCACTAATAAATTATATTCTATCCATATATAGGCCTTTCTTACATGAAAATATTTAGTTACAGATATAACTGAAACATCACATTTTGCATGAAAATATATTTTTCTTTCAAAATATCAATTTAGATAGCGTAGCTAAGTCCCAGGTCCTTTTCTAAAGGAAAAAAAAAAAAAGCCCTAAACAACCAACAAACATAAACCCATGAACTTCTGGTCAATATAGAGATCACTCAGATCGGTAACAGAAAACTAAATAATTCTAGAATTGAAAAAATCATTTTCAAATGCTTCCATCTTTTACAGAGATAATAGTTGTGACCTAGAATATGAGGAGCTGATCTCATATATTTGTATATTAAGTGTTAATGTAAACTTTTACTGTGGTTTTTTTTTTTTAATTTATTTTTTTCAAATTTTGCTTTGAAACAACTAGGACAAAGTTATTCAATCTTTTCTGAGGAAAGAGCAGTCACTGTCATACTCCTAGTGAACATGGTGCTCAGTAACAGGATTTCAGTGTTGAAGAAAGCTACAAATTCATCAGGCTTCAGTGGGCTTCAGACAAGGTTTCTGAAATAAGTATTGAAATGAAAGAATACAAAAGAGGCAAATAATTTTAGGAATGACTCAACCTTTAACCACCTTTTACTTCTTGCCATATTTATGTACTAATTTTTAAAGAAAACACCCTGTATGATAGAACTAAGAATCAAAAAGGTCAGAAACAGTAGGTTTTGACGCTTTGTGAAGAATTTTGTTCATAGATTATTGACATCTGCCTTTGACAAGTTACTTGAAACTAAAGGAGTGAATTTGCGTTCCTACAACATTTCTAAAACAAAGGAAAACATCCCAATGCAGCTATCAGTACTATCTTTTAATGCCATCTTTTTTACTTTCTCACTCTGCCTTAGGCTTAATGTTGCAGGACAATATTCATAGCAAAAAAATTGGTATGGATAAGAAAAAGTGTCAGCGATTTAGATGTCTGAAGGAGCTGCAAAGTTGTTTGATGACATTCCTAGAGAAAGCTAGGAATAGCTTAGTGAGCAATTTTCCATGCAATAGAGAGAAACGAGTTCCTTCCCCTTCTCCCAGAAGTGGTCATGATCTATCTGATTGTGGGGGAAATTCCTTCATGATCTAAACCATGATATTCTGTTTAAAAATACATTCAGACAAAATATAATTCAAGAGACTTTGGTACCATGAGGAGCACTTGTACACATTGCCTGAAAATGATATTTGATGAGGTGGACTTCACCTCTGTCTCCTCTTTACTGTGCTTAAGGTAGTGAATGAGTAGCTCAGCTTCAACTCTATTAAAAGTTCACCTCTTTGTGAATATTCAGCAAATTATGTACTTTGTACTGAAATTAACCTCTCAAACTGTTTAAGATGATTGAAGTTCAGTCCTGCACAGAAGTCAGACAGTATCCTGTGTTTGTACTTTATCTAAGTGTTGATTTCATTCAGAAGAGAAAACAGATTCAGCTCATTAAAGTGCAAGCATTTCTGAGCAGTTCAGCAGTGTTTATTCAGCTCTAAAAAGTATATATTCTGTGCTAATATACATGACCAAGTTCTCTCTGCAATATCTTTCTCGTTTGAAAGCTCATTTAACACAAGATCGCATCCAAATCATAGAATCCAGATTCTCTGGACTCACTCACCACACCACTCTGCGAGTGTGTATAACCACGCAGGGAGCTGACATGAAGGGGTTTTAGGGGTGGAAGGGAATTGAGCCAGATCCAGTATAGCCAGTGGCCTCTAGAGCTGGCTTCAGAGCCCTTGGTGAGGTACCTGGATTTCCTGAACTAGTAAATAGCTGTTGAGAGTGAGCTGAGAGGGAAAGGTTTAGGAAGGGATCAGCCTTGGATTCTGCCCTGGAGGCATCTCTCTCAGTGCTGAGGAGGGAAGCAAAGCATCTATCCCATTAGCCACATCTGAAGGTAGGCACATGAAGATTTTCTCTTGATATATATCAACATGATTGTAATTTCCCTTTCCTATAAAGTGGGCTAGTTTTGAAAGCACTCATCCAAAATATAGGTGAGAGCATTTGATTCCTGCTCGAGACTGAAGGGTTTGATTGAGCTTCAAGGAACTGGAGGAAGAGAACTACTGTACACCTCAGGCTACAGGGCACCTACCCAGAAGTTGTGTGTGGGAAAGTGGATATCCTACTCCTGCTCCCAGAGAAGTTTACACATGTTTGAATGCCCGTTGCCTACAGAAACAGGTTTTGAAAGAGACCTGATTGCAGTACTTGCAGTTAAATGTCTTAAAAGTCACACCACGGTGTTGGGCTCCCACCCTGGTGCAAATGGTTACAGAGTAGCATGAGCTAGACAAGGAGTGACAGTGCTCTGGCATAGTCTTTAAGCTGGTGTTTTGGCTGGGACCTTGAGTGTCTTCAAGCCAAGAGGGTTGAAACTTCTTTCTGTTTTCTGGATGTTTCCCCCAGCACCTGGGCTATGCTGGATGCTGCTGCAGACCTCTTGTAGATGGGCTGCCGCACTTTGAAGGAGATTGTGAGTGGCAGACCTGGCTGCAGTGGCGATCCTGGACTGAGAGTCAAGGCAGGATTTCTGCACAGGACAACCTAGCCCAGGAATCCTGCCTGGATGAGAAATAAGCCATGTGCCAAGTTTCTCTGCTTTGCTGGTGTCAGAGGGCTCCTGGTGTGTCCTCTGCCACTACTGCCCTGCATCCTGGAGCCTGCCGAGCCCTTTGGGCTGAGTCCGCTACTTTCATGCTCCCTCCCAGATGACCAGAATTTGAACTGACAACACATGCAGTCAAGGGGGGGGGGAGTTTCTGCCCCACTCCTGAGGCAGAGTGGGGAACTCTGAGAGCATGGTAACCCCCCAGGTGCACCTGAGATGTTTGGAGGTAGCTGGGCCAGGCACAGAACCTGCTGTGGGGCCAGCAAGGCTTTTTTTACCAAAACCTTCTTCTTGGTATGCCCATGCATGTATGGTGAAGATAGGACTTGAATTCGGGCACCAGATCAACTTCAAAAGAGAAGGTGTGGCAGCGCTGAGGCTGGTCTGGTCTCTGCACCAGGCAGTGGCTGGGGAAGGGTGATTTCAGGATTGTAGGTTTCGACTGAAACATTCAATTAGTTGTTTTGTGGGTTGGGCCAGCTGCAGTCCTGGTCCTGGGCCCAAATAAACTAAATTGTTATACACATAAAAGACAAAAACCTCCACCCTGAGGTTTATAATTGTCCTCCTATAAAATTCCTCCTACGATTTCATCCTGAAGGGCTATTAAATTGTTATGTTTCCTTTGGTTCACAACCTGGTATGTTTTTTCATTCCTGAAAAATCAAACAAAGCTTTTGTAGAAAAAAGATATCAAGGAAAAGGGGGGGTCGCAGGGAAAAGCCAACAAGGCAGATAAATCCATTATAATCAAACAAATAAAATGCATAGGTGTATATAAATGGGAGATATTTAAAAAAGGCAGTCAGAAGGCCCAAAGCCTTATTTTTGTTAAATAACATAGCACAAAAACCTAGCTGAGAAATTACATAGATAAATACTTAATTATTACTTATAATGTAATTATGAGACAGAATCTACATGAAATGAAAAACAGTTGGGTTTAGTAGTTGGAGAGGGTTATTTTCTTCCCCTCTTTTTCTTTTCTTCTTTTTTTGGCGAAACGAGAGATGTATGACAATGAAACATATAATTTCTGTGATGTAAACTGCAAAGAGTGTTTTACTTGTGTCTGATTTCTCACTCAGCTGTTTCATTCCCTCATCTAGCTTCCAAATTTTCTCCAAACAGGATATGGATTCCTCATTGAACTTATCTTTTCTACAATCTGTGAGTTAAACTGCTCAACTTTTCCATACTCTTTATGATTTTGTAGATCACTACTACATCCTTCCTCATCTCTTTTTCAGGTTCTAATTTACTTAATGGTCTTTTGTACAGGAGTCTTTTCATGTCATTCTCATTGCCTCCTTCCCTGAGCTTTTCCTAGTTGTATGATATCCTGAAAGGCATGATGTCATGGCATGATGCAGTGTTTTACATTTTCTATATTATGTTTACTGTTTTTCAATCTGTTTTCTTCGTTTATTTTAGTAATTCCAAATCATATTTGACTTTTGACTGTGGCTGAGCTTTGAGTTAATGTTTTCACAAATATATTCAAAATAACTATGAGGTCTTTGAGAAGTAATAAGAAATTCAGACGCACATTTCTGTATCTGTCCTTAGGAGTTTTTTCCCCCCTGCATACAGTTTTTCACTTTCTGGATAATGACTTTCATCTTCAGGCAATTTAATTGCCTGGTAACTCTTTCTAGTGAAAACTTTTTATTGCTCTATTCAGCCAGTTTTAGATTTGATGATCCTGAGTACATCTGTGTCATCTGTGAACTTGGCAATATTTGTGAACTCATTATTTATTCCATTTTCCACATAACTTCTGAAAATGTGGAGCAGGAAAAAAGACCCGAGAGCAGATTCTTCCCATTTCAGTGCTTGTTTATTTCTGCCTAGCTTTCTGTCTTAACTAATTTCAAATTTCCTAGAAGACTTTTTCTCTTAGTGCATGATAGTTTCTCTTCTTCAGTTTAGCAAGGAATTTTACTGACAAGCTTTGAAAAATCAGACATACTACATTCCAATGATCATCCTTATCTGCTATTGATGATTTTTGTTTGCCTTGCTCTGGTTTTACATTTACAATTTAAATATTTTCCTCTGGTTAGATGTTGATTTAGTTATTTAAACTGCTTTCTTACTTTAATTATTTTTATTTTCTCCTTTTCTGCTATTTGTTTATACTTTTTTCTTTCTTTTGCTAAGTTCCTAACTTGCTGTTTAAAATGTCTCTATCATGCCTGCAAACCTCTTTAGTCATTTTTTTTTTTTTTTTTTTTTTTTTAGTGAGTCCTCCTGTTTAATTGTTCTCCTCAGTAAAGTTAAAGTAGAAGGAGATCTGGGGGAAAGGGAGAGGGATTTTTCCATTCTACAAAGATGCTGAGTGTACACTGTGCTTGTTACGTTTTTCTGTAGCTGCATTTTGATTTTTGTCCTCTTAATTACTCAGGAAACTCCATAGTTACTTCTTTATGGATTTTCTGCCTAGATTTTGGCAGTCGTGTAGTCATATCTTGTTTTGCTTGAAAGTTCATATTTTTTCTATTTCCTCCCAAAGCCATGCTTTAAGTTATACAAACTTGTTGAAAGCATGACAATAGTAAACAAGATTTTCTCCATGGAGTACTTTGAGACTTCTGTGTTACACAGTCCACATGTACTATAAAGTATTAATGTTATCATCCAAGTCAAATGCATTGAGAGTGTCTCAGAGAACATATTTGAACAATAAACCCTTCATATTTCTTCTGAATTTCAATGTACAGCATAAAATAGCTTAAATGATATATTTAAGACATGTCAATTTTATCTCTAAATATAAGAAGTTTTCTCTGTGCTTTGAAGATACGCCTAATAATATTCTGATGTAGAGGAAAAGGGGAAATATAGTAGAATACAAGAAATATAAAGTATTCTTCAATGACTGGAAAACTAAACAAATCCCACTGAAAGCAGGAACAGACATATTTCTGTGCTCTGAAATGGGGCATGTGTGAGGCATAAGTGTGCAGGTGTAGAATCAGAAAGATGAAGATTTAAATAGACTTAAAATTATCAAGAGACAAAAAGGAAAACTTAGATTAGTAGAAAATTTGGCTAAACCAAAATGTTTTATTACAATTCTTATTATCATTAATGTTAAGAATATGGGACAGGAAAGGAGAAAGGTCATTAGTGAATATTTAGATAAATTAATATAGGATGATACAAGACTATGGAGTTTACTTAGGGAAAAACATGAATCAATTTCTGAATCATTGTGTGCTTGGGAAACTCATGGAAGGCTAGGGAATCCTTGAGAACTGGCAAAAGGCAAAGAAATTACATTTAACATAGAAGGAAAAGTAGTTTTCAGTGGGGCCTATTTGTTGAGAAAATAGTAAATTGATAAAAATGCAAATCATTGCTTGTCAATAAAATGTCTTCTCAAAGAAAATTAATATCCTTCCTTGTAAGAGCAAGTAGTCTAATGGAAATAGGGAAACAGCATTTATGATACGACTTGTCTTTTGTAGGCTTTTGGTCTGCCCCCCATGGGACTGTCGTGAACAAATTAGGAAGTATAGTTGGCTGTGAGGTGGATACAAAACTGTACAGAGAGCTATAGTCAAACAAAAAAGTGTTTCTGGTAGCTGACTCTTAAGGTGACATATCAGTGAGGTGAAACCAGCCTCCCCTTCTAAAACAGCTGGTGCTCTTCTAAATTTTTATGTGTGCTCTGTACTTGGCACTGGAGAAAAACAAGATGTTTGCAGAAGACAGTCAACTGACAGACGTCAGAGAAAACATGACTGCAATTCAATGGCATTGCTAAATTGGAATAGTCTGAAATTGATACAATGAGTGATAACTTGATAATTTCATGGACACCCTAAGAATTGTTTTCTAGCTTCTCATCCTGACTCACTTCTGCCTGTTTTAGGAATCCAATATAAGAGAACAGTCATTCTCTTTTGTATCCAAGAATTGCTCATTACACTTTGATTGCTTCTCCTCTGTGTGAAATTCATGTGACCATATGTAGACATAAACATTGCAGACATTTATATCTGAACTTGTAGTCCACAGTCAGGAGAGTGGAATAGGCTGTGATTTTTTCTCATTTTAAAGTAAATGTCCAAATTAGGCTAGATTACATCCTTTCTAAAAGTGCCTGGTTTTCTTTACTGAATACTAAGGATTACTATGTTGGGAGTAGCATCTACATTGGAGGTATATTAAAAACTGGCAAGATGAATCCTTCACTCTGGCTGAATCTGTACTAGAAAGTGAAGCAATGCCAGTGAATGTTTCTGTGTCAGTGAATTGTTGGAAAACTCTGTGGCATGATGACTGATCTTCTCCCAGATAATTGCCAGGTACAGTTCAGAAGTGAAAACACTCCAGAGACCTTCTCACTAAGCCGTGTGCATGTAGGCACCATGTTTTAGACACCAAGAGAGCTGATCACATTAGACACAGCCAACTCCATACTGGTTGACCTTGCTGTCTGGGGAAGTCACTAACTCATTTGCCTGGGAAAGTTAATAAGTCATTAGTTTACTAGTATAGAAGTGTTAATTTCCCCTTTCTAATTTAGAGCTCCCAAGAGGACCAGCTTTTCTGCTCTGGTTATTTATACTGGTTGCCCCCACAAAAGCTTTTGTCCACTTTCTGAACATGAGCCAGCAGTGTGCCCAGGTGGCCAAGAAGGCCAATGGCACCCTGGCTTGCATCAGAAATAGCGTGGCCAGCAGGGACAGGGAAGTTATCTTGCCCCTGTACTCGGCACTAGTGAGGCCGCACCTCGATTACTGTGTTCAGTTTTGGGCCCCTCACTACAAAAAGGACATTGAATTACTCGAGCGTGTCCAGAGAAGGGCAACGAAGCTGGTGAAGGGTCTGGAGCACATGTCGTACGAGGAGCGGCTGAGGGAACTGGGGTTGTTTAGTCTGGAGAAGAGGAGGCTGAGGGGAGACCTCATTGCCCTCTACAGCTACCTGAAAGGAGGTTGCAGAGAGCTGGGGATGAGTCTCTTTAACCAAGTAATAAGCGACAGAACAAGAGGTAATGGCCTCAAGTTGTGCCAGGGAAGGTTTAGACTGGATATTAAGAAGCATTTCTTTACAGAACGGGTTGTTAGGCATTGGAATGGGCTGCCCAGGGCAGTGGTGGAGTCCCCATCCCTGGAGGTGTTCAAGAGTAGGATCGACATAGCGCTGAGGGATATGGTGTAGTTGGGAACTGTCAATGGTAGGTTAATGGTTGGACTGGATGATCTTCAAGGTCTTTTCCAATCTAGACGATTCTGTGATTCTGTGATTCTTGTTACTGTTTTAGGTATCTATGGACAACCACTGTTGTCCTTACCAGCAGTGTGGTCACTGTTTCCCTCTACCCTAAATCCTACATGAATATGTATCAAGCCATGATTTCCAGGTAACACCTAAATGACCTTCCTACCATATTTTAGTTCTGAACAAGTAAAATCTTCGTGAAAGCTATATCCAGTAAATATCTGTTATTCCAACTGGGTCATAATTTTGATTATATGAAGGCTTCCAGATTTTGCTAGCACTCTTTGCTTTAGGATGAAGTCATGTAAGGTATTCAGCAAGTTGACAAGTGACCTTTTATGTTTTTTCTGATTCTCATGCCACCTTAATCAATAATCCTTAACAACTGGAATTTCTTCAAGAGTTTCAGATGACTATATCTAAAAAGTTTCTTTCCTTTCTTTTTGGGTGTCCCATCTCTATGCAGCAGTCTATCTGCAGCACAGAGAAGGAAGCCAAAGTATATATATCTCCCCTCTGCTAACTGCTTTTATTTTGTCCTTTTGTCCCTGAAAGTGTGTGTATACATCATATTATCCAAAGAGGTCAGTTGTTGTCTAGCTTTTTCATACTTATAAAAGAATTGAGGAGAATATAATCTGAACCTTTGGCTCTAGTAATTTCTGATCTGACCACTTTTAGTCCCAGAGGAACCATCAGTACATATGTGGGTTAGTAATGTGGTGGAGTATTCTGTGATTCAGATGAGGCCTGGCAGCTTTTCTGTAGTGGATTTGGGGCCCTTTGCAGTGGCACTTTCTGATACTTCACAAGTCAGCAGATCCATTCTTCCAGCTTCCTCAGTGCTGAGTCCCAGAAGCACTGCTCTTTGAAATGTATAAGCACTACTACAAAGAAGAAGCAGAGTCCTTAGGGCATTTATTTATTCTTTTTTAAATCTGTAGGGTAGATTCCTTGCCAGTTAGCAAGATAACAACCGGTTATTGGCCTTGACTTTTGGGGGTAAGCAAGCAGCATTTTCTGCCCCAGGAGCAGCCACATTCTCTCCTGGCAGAGTTGCTTCAGATTCCCTAGATAACCTAGAGCCTTCATGCTTCCAGATATCCTTCTGCTTCAGACAAATATGTATTTCTCATGTTTCAGTCTGCCTACTTCCTTCTCAAGCTTTTCTGCTGTTCTTGAGAGGGTCTACTAACAGCAACTCTTGTAATGGATTTTTTATGTTATTTTCCTACCTACTTTCAGTAGATGTAAGACCCACTCTTTAAAAAATCCTGATCAGTACATGCTTATGTTTGTTGGAACTCCTGTTTGCACACAGCTTTCACAGAAGCAGTGGAAGATCTGCCAAGGGGATGTCTGCAATGAAACATAGAGGATGCATCATTTTTGTCCTTGCATATTACTGTGATCTTCATTTTCCTGTTCTGTAACTGTGACAGGAAACTCCTCTGCAGCTACCTCTTCACTTTCCTTTTTTCTATGGTTTTCTTTAGGTGATTACAGAGAGGGGAATGCTTATTGGATTCTAGAGTATGTTCCTACAAGATAGTGATTATGGAAATGCATACAAATAAGTGGTTATTATAAATGGATCTCTCCTTTGGGATTTTTGGTGAATGTTAGTAGCCAGGATCTCTTTGCAGGATAGAGAAACATAGAATAATTTACACTAGAAAGGACCTCTGGAGGTCATCTGGTCTCTGCTCAAAGAAGGGCCAGGTTTGATGTTAAATCCACCTTTGAAGCTAGATCAAGTTGCTGATCCATAAGATCAGCATTTTTATTAGGGCCCTTTAGTTGTGGACAATGCTTCCTATTTCATGTGATGGCAGAAGCTATTCTTTCCTATTAATCTTCTGTACCCAAAAAGTATATTTTTATAGATGCTTTATAGATTCCTGTCATTTAATGAAGAGGCTGCAATACTGGGTATGTTAAAAGCATGATGTAGAAGGGACCAGAAACCAAAGCAAAAAAGATGCCCAGGAGCAACTGACAAGGGTAGGAACAGAAAAGCTGAGTTATTGTTATAAAACCACTCATCACCACTGCACCAATCAAAGCAGAAGTAATGGAGATGATAGACTGGGAAAGCTTCCCTTTATTGACCTTTTGCATTGTTGGAGGGCACAGTTCTTTTACACAAATCGAAGTTTCTAGGTGTGGTATTCTTGAGAGAATGGAGAGAAGAGGAAAATAGGAAAGGCTAGACTGAGCCTAGCTCTGGGCAAGTAATAAATAAATTAGAATGGTTCCATGCATGCTGTGCATTCCTGTACAAAATGTGCATCAAAACAGCCTTGGGGTATGTGATCTGCTACAAACATCTATATTTTGTGGCCTTGTACAAACTTATTTGGAGCATGCTCATGTTTGATACTGGTTGATCTAGTTATGCTTTTGGTTGCACTGAATTCTGTAGTTAGTTCCCTTCTACTTTAGCTTTGCTGTTGTCAGATCAGGACATCAAATGAAAATATAGTGGATACTCAGATCTACTTCTGAAACTAATAGCTATTGTTGTCCAAAGCAATAACCGGTATCCTAATAGTAAAATTATTTCCTGGTGACATGGCAGCAGAAAGCTTTGATTTGCTTTTGATACCTCTAATTATTAACCAAAGTGAATCCTACCTAATTTGCAAGAATTTGCATCATAGTCTAGTTCCATCATAGACTATTCCAAAATAACCATGAAGGAGCAAGACAATGTTGTAAGTCTATTGAAATCAAAAGGTGATCTCAGAACACCATTAGAGTCATAGAAGTACTCACAACTTGTAAATAACCTTACTCATCAGAATTGGTTATTAGCTATTACACTGAAAATAATTTTGTAATGTATTCTAATATTTGCTATTATTCCTCTTTTTTTTTTTTTTCTTTAATTGTTCAAATACATTGAAGGCAAAACAAACTAGAAAGTTACTTAGCATATGTTCTTCCAAGCACTTAAAATTGCCAGGAACCGTCTAATTTCTAGCCAAAGTATTTGCAGTTTGCTGAGTTGGAAAAAAGTACATGTAGCTGACACAAAATTAAGCAGCTCCTGTGCGCAGCCGATCTTTGGGGATTCTTGTTTGAAAACTCCGAGCTAATAGAAGTACCACATGTGTTGGCTACCAAAATGCATCTTGTTACTTGTTGCTATGGCCATTGCCTATGGAAACTAACTTTTCTGCTTAATGTTAAAATACAGCACTTCTTTCTGTAAACATGGTAAGAAAACCTGGAACTTTGCTTACTAAGATACATTATTATAGCCTTGGGCTGGACTTCAACATGATGTGCTCTAAGTTCACGTATACTGTCCTTTTTAAACATGTAATTATAAATATACTGCTTTGCAGTTGAAACACTCCCTGGAATAATGGTAATATGCAACAAAGTCTGTTTCTTCAGTTTTTTGGCACTCTCCAACATGCATCAGTATTTCATAAGTGTCATCAGGATCTTTGAGGAAAACTTGCTTTTAAAGAAAATTATTTGGATGATGCAATCCATAATGATATAGATAACTTGTCACATCCTTACTACTAGACTGAAAAATGCATACAATACTTTTGGAAGCTGATTATGTGGTATTAGGCAGAGAAATACATAGGTCATTTAAAATGTGCTGCTTCTGAGGAAAACCAATAGGAAAACTGTAACGAAGAAGAAAACTGGAACTCTTCACTCTTCTAGTCATGGTGTTCCAGGGAGCACCAGATCATCATTGTGCACCTCATATTGCCTTTTATCCAATTGGATTTATTTTTAATATTCTACCAAGTCAAAATGGCAATCACTCAGTATTTTCTTTCATATAAATAACAAGCAGAAAAGAACATAAGTAATGCCATACTGAATCAGATCATGTGTCCATCATTCCTGTTATTTTGTGCCTTGCAGTGACCAGTAACTTAATATAAATTTATAGAAATAGACTATGCTTAACCTGCTCGCTTCCCTGGAATGAGCTCTTCATTTATGGCCATCAGTGGTTGTAAGCATTTCCTGAACTGTGGGTCTCATCTGGAGTATCATGCTATGTGGCCTCTGACAGATCTATTCTCCATGAGAAATTTTTAATGCCTTTTAGACCTTTTGGACTTTTGACCTCCACAACATCCTGTGATAATGAGTTCCACAATTTAATTTTGCATGAGATTTAATTATGTGTGAAAAATTACTTCTTTTGTTTGTTTTAAACTTGCTGTCTAGTAAATAAATTGAGTACTCCCTGATTATTTTTCTAGGAAAACAGTGAATAGTGCACTATTCAATTTCTCCACATATTTCATGGTTTGTTGGACCTCTGGCACATCTCCCTTTTGCTATCTCTGTCCAAACTGAAGAGACTATGTCATCTCTTCTTGCATTAAAATGACTTCATATCTTTCTTCAAAGATGTGCAAGGATATATAATGATGGAACAGTGAAGGTAATAATGCTCTTTATGGTAATAATTCACACTAAAATGACTGTGACTCAATTCCTTTTCCAAATTAGTGGGACTTCTGACCAGCCAGTCCTTCTGACTACTGGGCTATGTTAAAGTGAGTCTCTGCTAATATATATACTTTTCTCAACATATCCATAACCATGATGGGTGACTAGCACATGACATTAAATTCAGAGATTCAGGTTAAATTTCCAATCTGGAATTACTCTGTCACCTTTACTTTCCCCTCTTCAGTCTAAAATCAGTGTACCTATCTATGATTTTTTTCTAATCTAAGAATTAAAAAGTGCCATTTAATTGCTAGGTATTCTAGACATCATCTGACCCAGTCACTATTAAAGCTACACTATGTCTTCATGACCTGCTTAGATATTAATGGGTTAGTAATGCAAGTACCTGATTAACAAAATTCACACCTACAGAAAATGAGTTTTCTACATCCGGCAGCTTTGTGTCACACCGCAAAGACATCTGAGTCATTGGATTTGCAGCAGGCAGCTGCTTTGGGCATTGCGGTCACTCAGAGGTGCATGCAGAAGGAGTTGTGGGAACTGATGGAACCAGAACTTCCATTAAAAGTGCTGTGCACAGAGAAGTAACTCAGATCCCAGATGTGCTGTGTTTTCTCGTATTTCCAAACATGGCACTTTCATTCGTAACCAAAATAGTCATAGCTGCAACAAACCCTATTTTTATCACATGAATACTTTTACCCTGTTTTGATTAAACATTATATTTTATGATAAGATTCAGTGATCCTTTTCCATTAATGTTTTTCAGGTGTGTACAAGTTGCAATCTGTTAAAGAAAGCAAGTATGTGGGGGAGCAGTCACTGTCTTGGTGACATTAAAATGTACTGACACCTTGTCAATGTGAACCTCTCTGCGCTTTGGCTTTTGTTATATTCTCAGGCCAGGTTCCCTAGGTTTTGCCAATCTTTTGGTGATTCTTGGTCATGTTCCATCGAGTTGGGGCCAAGTCTTAAGTACTCTGGAAACTGGACTTGGTTCAAAACTTAGAATAATTTATAGTTTGGGACAATATTTATATAAAACTTACTTTGATTCAGCCAGAAGTTGGTGGATTTGTATGAGTTTTATTTCTAGTTTTATATCCTATTTGAATGGATCTATGTAACTGGAATCTGAAGCTGATGAATGCATATGCTTATGGAAAAACAAAAAAGAAAAAATGCTTAGCTTAACTAAGAGTACTAGCTGGCTTTGCGTATTTCCGTGAAGCAAAGAGTGAGATGAGTAATTTTCTTCCATTCTACATGGTAAAATTAACAAGGTTCAGGGATCCATTGCAATATAATAGTTTTCTGGCAAACTGAGATGATGTTCTAATAAGATCACACTGTGATCTTAAATTGTTCTGTGCCTATAGGGGCAAACATATGTATTGTACACCTACCCTGTCAGTATGAATCTCTCCACGATCCTCCTACATTATCTAGAAATAATATAGCACACATGTTAGAAAACATCTGAGATCTATTTTGGAGTGGAACATGTAGTTCTCTCACACACAACATTTGGAATAGTTTACCTCTTGCATGTTAAAATGTTTCTCACTTAGAGAGGTCAGACCAGCAAAAGACAATTTAACTGAAGGCCTACATCTGAGGGAGGGTGTGCAATTGCAGAAGTTCACAATATTGTCACCTGTGGGTATGTTGCTGAATGACTTCTCACTGGAGGTTTTCAGCTCAGCCTGAAAACAGTTCCTGAAATAACAAATAGACCCCAGAAGTCTAAAATGTAGTCTGTGTAAAAGTCCATGACATGCCTAGCTTAAGTGAGATGGAAGGGCTTGATGTGAGCAGGCACAAGGATCTGTGGAGCTGGTGCCAGCACACACTAAAGGATGCTGCTAGTCTAGAGGGAAGACATCAGCTGGTCCAAAGAACGCATAAAGGATCATGAAGGTAGTATAGGCGCTAAGTGATAATTTAGTCCTTCTTTGCCAGTTTAAGTCAGTTTGCAAGATCAGGCTTCTTTGACTTAGCACAGTTCAATTCAGAAACAGACTTAAGACAATGGAAATTCCTCAATAATTTTTTTAAAATGCAAATTTTATCTCTCAGTTTGCTTTTTAAGTTGCCTGTGAAAAATTGTTTTCTCAGATGTAGATACAATACTTATTTAGTAATTTTGTAAAATTAATGTTGATCAGCGGCTTTTGCAAGAATGATTACATTGTGTGATACTAAGCTGCCTCAGTTTAAATTGAGAGGATAACAGGTCTGTTTCTCTGAAAATATATAATTGGATTTTGAGTATTTGGGATTGTAATTAATAAATGTTTTCAATGAATATTCTATAATATTTATTTAAAGTCAATCTTTGGGATGAAAACAAAAAAAAAGAATGCAAGCACAGTTGAAATGAACTGTTATGGTAATTGAAAATAACTATTTCCTTACAAGAGGGACATAAACATTTAGAAGCCTAAAATTCAATGGCATTTAATCTTAGGACAAATTTTGAAAGAGATTTACATATGCATGCAGGGGTATATATAGGCTTGAATATTTGTATGGAGTCCCATCAGGCTGAAAAATTTCATAATTTATATTTCTTCGCTATTGGTGGAGATGACTTTCCCTTGTTATTCACATATTCATACCCAAACTGTACTTCAGATGACTTTGCCTCAACTGGGTCCTCAGTAATTAACTGAAGATTTCCTGAGGGTGAAATTAAATTGTATTGTAATTGTTGAAGGCATTATCTGATCTGCTGTTTTATGTGAACACAGAGACTAGTTGGGTAAAATTTAATACTTGGCCAGGTAAGTCCAGCAATGAGAGAAGTTGTCTATACTGTAAAACATAGTTTACAAAATCACCTCTGTTGAAATTATCTTTCAGGTTCAGCACTAATACGCTGGAAGGTACAGGTGGCTGGTACCTTCAGTTTTTCTCCGGCATGTGTCTCAGGAAGGTCAGTATTAAATTAATGGTACTTATGATTAGATTACCTATTTATGATAATGCTACTTACTTAAACATTACTCCGACATTTGTTCTTTGTAATTCAGAATTTGATTATCTTAAATGCATTATTTATGCCAAGAGGAACAATACTCCTCTGCTTCCAAGACTACGCAATGACTTCTGCATATCCCAGATGGCACCAGATGCCTATGTGAGGACAAATGAATTGAACCATTTGTATTAGTGAAAAGAATGAGAATCTTTTTCTTTATTTTAGAGAGATGTCTTATTTGAGAAACAGAATTACATAAAACTTGTTTACTTTTTGACTTATATATTTTATTGCCATGTCTTCCTCTGCACACTTAACATAAGCCCCTGAAAAATAACTAAGCTGCTATCCTTCAAGCACTTATCAAAAGGAAGCCTTCAACTCACAGTATACACACAGTAGTTACAGCCTTATTGCTGTATCCAAAGTCAGTGGAGTATAGCTGTTGCGATTTCCTAACCAGAGAGCTCTTTGGGGAGAATAGCTGTGGGAAACTGACTGGAAGCTCATCTGGAGTCCTAGGCAATCTGCCCTAGTGTTACTACCTAGTCACTTCAGTTGATATATTTCATCCCCAGACATATTAAAGCAGTTGGAAAGACTCCAGTAGACTCCAATGGGCTTACATCAGGCAATGATATGATTGTTGGAGAACTGGAAATTGATGGGCTTTTACTTTAAGTAGAAATTCTTTTGAAATCAATGTAAAATTATACAGGACTATTTTAGCAGATATTCATCTTGGTGACATATGTGTGGTTTCCCCTAAGTACTGCCATTGCTGAATATTAAGGAGTGAATAGACATAAGGTTTATTCAAATATTTCTTTCTAACTGAGTCAGACAGGGATGTAAGCTTGTCAGTGTAGAAGTGCGAGCGAGCTGGTACTGGCACAAGACTGCAGCTGTCTGCCCTCTGCACATGTAGTGATACGATCACTGAGCCCTCCAGGCACTGGAATGGTTATTTTCCTAAAATAGTTTCAGTATTGCATTTCCACTGAAAAAAGTTTCCTTTGTATTGACAAATTGGTTGTCTGACGTAGACAATTGCAGATGTAGTTTTCATTACTTTGTTAAAAAAATAATAATTTATTATCTCAAGCAAGTCTTAGCATTCCATATTCCCTGAATATCACATTAGTATCCAGACTCCTCACCTCTCTGTGTCTGAAGCCATGAATTAGTGCAGACTTCCCTGTGGTCAGTTGAGAATAGCCCATAACATGTAAATGATATGTTAGAAACAATTATCCACTCTTCATTTTCCCCAGGGTGTTCTGAGCCTTCGCACTTAAACATATGAACTGCCTTGTTTAAGTCAGTGAGACTACAAGCAAACGTTTCAGGGTTGAGCCGTTTGTAATAAGTTTGGTCTTCAGGGCTTTCTCATTGATTTATTTCCATTTATAAGGTACTGTAAGTTGGGCGGTATACAAAACACTTTTGATGTAATATTAAAAGATGAAATTGTGGTTTTGGACTATTACTGGCCAGAAATTTTCAGATTCAGAAATAAATGTACTGAAGTCAGATTCAATCCAAAAAGCAATCCCATAGGCATGCTTGTTTCCAGGCCAAGCATTGTAGTCTTTCTATACTGATGCTTTGTGTTCAGGTTTAGAGTTTCCCCAATGGGCAATAACTTCTAACAAGACAGATTTTTATTTCTATCCTTTATAGACTCTCTAGCTCTCTGAGGAATGCCATGAAGATTTTTTGCTGGATAAAAGGTTAAGTCATGAACCAGCATTGGCTTTTTCAAATGGTTTTGTCTGTAGTGGTCTGCCATATATATGGTACAACACACAAAGAGTTAATACAATTTCATATCATGTGTGCTGACTATAAGAAATCAGTGTTGACATATATGCATGCTTATTTCTATAAGGAAGTACTTCAGTTATTGCCTTTGTCTCCTATTAGTTTCCTTTCTTTTTTGCCAAGAAACATGTTTTTTTCAAATGAATCACTAATTTTTTTTCCAACACTATTATTTTGTTTAGCTAAATTTTGAGGCCCTCTTAATAATCTGGAAGGAAATCTTGGCAAGAAACAAAACAGATCTTGAATTAGTTGTCTGAGTCCATTTTTACACTCTTTTAAAAAGACCAAGGAAACATTTCAAAGGAGTTCAAAGAGAGGGAGTAGAACATTTGGTGCAGATGTGACTTTATGGCACGTGACTAGAAATGAACGGTAATGCAAAATGTACATTTTGACTATCAAATGTAAACAACTTTGTTTCTTATTGGTTTTAAGGGTAGTTTTTCTCCTTTATTTATTTCATGGCATGTATTGATTGCATTTCAGCAGCTGGATTGACTCTGAGTTTTGGATTATTTAGGTTTTTTAATGTGACCTTAAATCTACATTGAGTGTAGATATCCATTATATGCTTCACTACAGTTTTCACTCAATTGCAATTACTTTAATGGGTTATTCAAAATTTATAAATTATAATAGCACATAGCTCTGTGAACAGAGTTTCAATGCAGTCAGATCTCCTACATACTTGTGTCTTGGGTAGATATTTAATAAAAGCTGAGATGATGCTGCAACTTTGAGGCATTAAAAAAACCTGTCTTCTGTTGATCTTCCTATTTCCACCAACTTCATGAGTTCTTTGCCAAATTGGGCTAACTTTTGGTTACCTTGAGATCAAAAGTTTGTGGGTAGGACTGACAGTATGCCATATAACACTGATTTCTTTCTTTCTTTTTTTTTTTTTTTAAGTATCCAGACAAAAGAATGACACACCAGTACTGAGCCTTATCTTGCTGTTATATGTCCATTCCTCTCTCCTTGGCTTTTGGCAATCAGTGGCTTAGGGATTTCCTGAGCTAGAGGCAGCATCTGGACCGTCATATTTTAATAGCCACTGGTGGACCCCTTCTCCATGAATTTGTCTGGTCTCTTCTTTGACTCCATTTATGCTTTTGGCCTTAACAACATCCTGTGGCAATGAGTTCCAAAATGTAATTACGTGTTGTGTGAAAAAGTACTTCCTTTTGCTAGTTCTTAAATACTTGTTATGGGCAAAGTACATTCTCTGCTGAGTGATAACATGGATTTCTGTACTGCACTGGGAAGCAATCGCACCCCGGACAATAGGTGTTCCCAGCAGTAGGCCAATGTGGTTATATGTGGACATCAGTGAGAAGAGTGACAGCAGACAAGAGAAGTGTGTAGTGGCCCCAAGTTTATTTGACTTTGTTCTGTCAGGAGACTATGTGCAATAACATTATACCCTTAAATAGGAACTGCACTGCTGGGTCATTTATTGATGATGTTTAACAAAGTGGACAAGTGTTTATTGTAGGCTCTTCCTCTCCCCTTACTTTTCAAATGAACTGAAATATAAACTCTAATTTACCATACATGGTTAGATGCAAGTTTCCACTGCTCTGTGTTTAACAATGTACAGTTAATATATTATGCACTAAACACTTGTGTTTGCAACATAGAAACGTTGCTGTCTGACCCACAAGATGTACTTAATGTGTCGCAGATTTCAGGGTAATTTTTTTCTGGCCAAGAGTTCAGAACTAGCAGCTGCATCACGGGATGTTGTTATCAAACCATGCCCCTGCGCATCAGGATGAATACTTTTGTTACTAAAGATGTTTTATTTGTTAATAAAATCTTTACCAGATATGCTGATTTAATTGGGATTGCTAATTGCTTAGAATTTAGGCTTTTTACTTATGCAGCAAATTAAGGATATAGGGAACTGTAACCCAACATTACTAAAGAAATCAGTGCCTAAAAGGTAGGAAAAAATTTGGCCAGCTAGATCCTCTTATTCATGTCATCAATGTCCCAAAAGAAGATTAGGACAAATAGAGAGGTTTGGGTTTTTTTCTGTACCACAGTAAGTTAGTTTTTAATTATATCAAGTCGTTTGTTGTTTGAGGTTATATCTGGAGAGCAATCCTAAACATTTTTAAGAGGAAGATTCAAGAACTAATATTATTGTAGAAGTAGACGAAGGTCACTCTTTTCACCTGGGTTTTGAAGACTAGAATGAAATTGTTATAGAGATATACCTGACTGCAGTATAATGTGACGTCTTCTTTCACTTTTCATTAAAATGAACATTTATTTAACAATTAATAAAGACAAAAGGTGACCAAAGAAATGCCTTATTTTACCTGTAAAGGGAAATGAGATATTGCTTTACATGGTGGTGACAGAATGTCATAATATTTCTAACCAGTGAAAGTGTCTTGAGCTGAAGCCATGAAAACGCAACAGGTAGTCTAAATTACTAGAGTTTCGGGAGGGACATGTGGCTTGTTCCGTGTTGTCAAGTTGTAGGCGTCTAACTCAAATATCTAAGTAAGGGGCAGTCTCCTTATACTCCCATGTATAGGAAACCATAAGAGAAAGGAAGGAATTCAAAGAAAAGCTTAAATTAAATTCAACTCCTATGCCAAAAAAGAGACACTACTATAGGAGTCAGTCCATTGCGCCTATTCAGAACTATGCTGTGGAGGGCCCTGTTTATCTCTATTAGCTGTATACAGATGTTAGTGAAACTAAGATATTTGCTTGAAGTTTGGTGATGTGATTTTCCTCTCTGAAGGTCTCACTTCAGGAAAGCATCATGATCTCTTGCAGGTGCTAAAGGAACTCAGAATAGTGTAGTAATGAAAGGGAGGGAAATTACAACATTCACGTGGACTGTGGGATTCAGTTAATGAAGAATTTCACTTCGTACTAGATGTTTTTCAAGCACTTGAATCTACTGCCATGATTTATGCAAACTTAGGAGGTCAGAGTGCAGTAAATTCAGTCAGTATCATTTAAGTTAAATTTCACATGCAAAATAATTTACAACAAAATGTTTTCTTGCTTTGCTTCAAAGGACACTAATAATTTTCTTGTTGGTAAAACATTCAGCAATAAAGTCAGTTGCTTACAGCCTTGCTTTCGAACTGTGCTTGCAAACCTTCTCCTTGAAAACACAATGCTTAGAGGAACTGGGACAGATGAACTACAACTCACAGTGTGGTACAGCATAGTCCTCAAATAATTTCCTAAAATTTACTGGGAAAGTAACAGGCTTTCTTAGTGTTAAATATATGACATTGTCTTTCTTGAATATCTGATTTCTGAAATAAATAAAACCTTGCTAATCAGTTAGGAAATATTACATTGTTTGATCTAAATGTAAATTGCTGAGTATTATTTTCCAGAACTGGCACTGCATACATAGGTCTATTCATTTACCTCATGGTAAACAATTTCACTCTAGTATTAAAATAATGTATTTTAATAATACAATGTTTTCTCTTTTTGCAGACCGTTATCTGATCACCATAAGCTGAGGTAAATTGCCAATTATTGTAATTGCTTTGGTACAGACTAATTACCTAATTACCATCTGCTATAAAATGAAGATACAGGCAGGTTCTAAAGGGGCAGCTTCTACCTCTTCTGCAGAGTTTCTCTTTGGGATGACCTAGTAAAAAAAGCCCATATTCTCAGGAGTAATTCATAACCAATTTCAGATCCCTAAAAGGATTGACTTGCAGGGGGAAGAGTGGGTAACTGCACAAAATTTCTGAAAATCAGTATTTTATGATACTCTGCATTGGTTATTCACAAATGGAGGTTACCTGAGCCATAACTCTCTTTAATAATGTCAGCTCACAAGTTTATTTGCCAGAGTATTTTGCTATTTTTAGCAAAGCCTACTCACTGAGAAGAGCTAAATGGAGGAGGCCTGAGAATAAAGAGTGAAATTCAAAAAGGAGAAATGCTATAGCAGGTGGAAACCTGTCAATCTTAGCTTTCTGAAGTTCATTCATCAATTTCTTCAGTTATTCCCCAGTACTTCTAAAATACATGGTCAAACTATTAAAAATCCTCATGCAATTAAAATGTGACCCTATCTGTGCAGGCACAACTGAGCTTGCTTAGACTAATTGACTTGGGTACTGTTCACAGCCTTAGAAGCAGCAGAGATGGCAGTATGAATCAGTACCAACATTTGTAGGCAGGTTCCCAGCCAGGTTTTGCTGTCTAAGTTAAGTTCCCTGTCTTTATCGTTGAGACTGTAATGAGTATGTGAGTGGTTAAGGTTCAGGAATGTACTACCTGTAGCTGTAAAGGTAGGCATAATAAAAATATATTGTGTGTTATATGGTATTTTTATCCCAATATACCTGCAGCATTGTCTCTGCTTGTTAGGGCTAGATGAAAACAGTTTTCAGGTCAGAAATGTTCCAAAATGGAGGAAAATGTCATTGGTTTGGACTCTGGCTTTTTTATGTAAGTGGTTAATTTTATTTTGGGCTGCTGCAAGTACATAAGGGCAAAGGAGTTAGAGCTGGGTTAAAAATAGTCACAGCTTTTATTTCTTTGACCTAAACTCTTTGTATGTCCTTCACAATCTGTGGAATTGTATTGAATTTGCACACAATGATCACTGTGTGTAACTTGTTTTTTCAGTCTCTGTTAATAGATGTTTATTTCCCTGTTTGGAAAATAATCTAGATAAGTGAATATTACAACGAGTATGATCCCATTAAAATCAAATCTTTGAATAATTGAACTTGTTATTCTGTGAAAACAGAAGCTAGACTCAAGTCTTGGTAGAGTTCTGATTGCCCACCTAAACCCAAAAATGTATCCAAAATCCCTTAAAAATATTGCAGCATAGAGGGACTGGTATGTAAAACTCACATTTAAAAAATATTTCACTTTTAAATAAAAATCAATAAATCCTTGTATCAGGAAGAGTAGGGAGGGTGAATAACACAGAGGATTTATTGGAAAATATTTGTAAGTGTTCAGGACAGGCTTAAAACTTCTAACCATATGGACAACATATGTATACATTAACTAAAACCAATATGTAGTTTCCACTGTTCAGGCACACAGAATTTATTTCATAAATGCATTTTTAGATCAATAATTGTAAGACATAATTCCCTATATAAATGAAACCTATAGTTATTTGTTTATTGACTGAAATAAGCACGAAGAATCAGCACTTAGATTAGCGAAACTGAGATGGCATCCCATACAACTTGCTTACATAGCGTATAAAACATTGTGGGCAACCCAGAGAACAACCCCACACACAGCCTTAGAACCATGACTATCTACTTTTCGTTAAACATTTTTCTCAAGGGTTTTGGAAAAGAGGTAATTATACATTCTTAGATATAAGAACAGGCCTTGGGAACAAAAATCCAGGTCAATGCAAACACAGACCCATCGTCAGTGAAAGAAGAGTTGGTATGCAAACTATTACAGGAGATTGTCCCCTACAAATTGATAGGCCCTGATGTTACCCACATGAGGCCGTTGAGATCTGGCTGATGTTGTCGTGAGGCCACTCTCCATAATCTTCAAGGAGTTGTGGAGATTAGGGGATATCCCAGAAGACTAGAAGAAGGATAAAGTCACCCCCATCTACAAGAAGGGCATCTACAAGGAGGATCCAGGAAATTATAGGCCCATCAGTCTTACTTCCATCCCTGGAAAAGTTATGGAACGTATCCTCCTGGGGGCTGTCACAAGTCAAATGAAGCACGTGATTGGGAAGAGTCAGCATGGATTCACCAAAAGCAAATCATGTTTGACAAACCTGATAGACATCTATGATAAAGTAACCTGCTCGGTTAATGTCAGGCAAGCAGTGGACATTGTTTACCTGGATTTCTCCAAGGCTTTTGATATTGTCCCCCGCAGTCTCCTCCTAGAGAAACTGATGTGTTACAGTCTAGACAAGAGGTCTGTGTGGTGGGTGGGGAACTGGCTGACAGGCCAACCTGGGGGGTAGTGGTAAATAGCTCCTTTTCAAACTGGCAGCCTGTCACAAGCAGGGTCCCCCAGGGATCGATGTTGGGCCCAACACTATTTAATATCTTCTAAAGTTTGTGGTTTGAGCTCGGCTGGCAGCCAAACACTGAAGTTTGCTGATGATACCAAACTGAGTGGGGAAGTGGACACTTTGGAAGGGAGAGCCACCCTGCAGGAAAACCTGAATAGGCTGGAGGAGTGGGCTAACAAGAACCTTATGAAATTCAACAAGGTCAAGTGTAAGGCCTTGTACCTGGGAAAACATAATCCAGGAGTGCAGCACAGACTGGGACCTCCCTGGCTGGGGAGCAGCTCTGTGGAAAGGGACCTGGGGGTCCTGGTGGACAACAAGCTCAATATGAGTGAACAGTGTGCTGCTGCATCAGTGACAGAGAAAGCCAACAGGATGCTGGGTTACATCAACAGGGGCATCAGCAGCAGAGATAAAGGAGTCATTGCCCCACTCTACTCAGCCCTTGTCAGGCCACACCTGGAATACTGTGTTCAGTTTTGGTCCCTGCTATACAAAAAAATGTGGACAGACTGGAGAGGGTCCAGAGGAGGGCCACAAAGATGATCAAAGGACTAGGAAGCCTGCCATATGAGGAAAGACTGAGAGATTTGGGTTTGTTCAGCCATGAGAAGAGAAGGCTTAGGGGAGATCTCATCACCATGTTCTGCAATTTAAAGGGTGGCTACAAAGAAGATGGAGACTCCCATTCTACAAGGAGTCACATGGAAAAGATGAGGGGTAAGGAGTACAAGTTACTCCTGGGGAGATTCTGATTGGACACAAGAGGAAAATTTTTCATAGTTCACTGGAATAATTTCACCAGGGATGTGGTAGATTCCTCAACAGTGGACACTTTTAAGATTCAGCTGGACAGGGTTCTGGGCCATCTTGTCTAGACCATGCTTTTGCCAGAAATGTTGGACCAGATGATGCTTGAGGTCCCTTCCAATCTCGTGGTTCTATGATTCTATGAAGCTGCAAATCTGTGGCAAGCCAGGCTGTGGTCTACCTGGGTGGAGCTGATGAAAGGTAGTGAAAGGCAGGAACCTGAAATTGCACTGAAACAGAGCTGTTATGATAAGCAGGATTAATACTGGCTTCCAGCTGGATGACTAAGATGGGACCTTTGGAAAAGACCATCAGGAAGTTTCCCAGCCATCACTGTAGAAAGCTGAGATCTGACCAAGACCTTGGAAGGGAGGTTGGGTCCACACTGGATATCTGGTGACACATAAGTCCCTGCTACTGGGAGACAAAGATCACATAAACTGTAAGGGAATATTTGTGTCTGGGATGGTGAAACTTCGGTTGCTGGAACAAACATTTATTTGGATCTCTTTCCATGGGGAAGGGTGTAGTTTTTCTTACTATGTTTGAAGACTCATTTCAGTATTCTTCCCTACTGGAATAACAAGACTAAAACCAATTCACTGCATGGAGATGAAGAAAGGAATTTGTATGAGAAACAGTTTTAATTATTATGGTGGTATGCTAAATACTTATATGATTTTTAGGCTTCTATTTCTAGGATTTTAAAACACACAGTCACCGTGCAAGTTGTGTGCCACTGTGGCTTAGCTGTTAGCTATGTTACTGCTCAGAAGAAAAGTCTAATAAATACATTCAAGATTTTTTTCTTTCTTACATAGATGGAGATTTTTAGGGTTTCACATATGCCTTGACCTCTTCTTCTATTGAATGTCTCTAGACACCTTTCTTTGACAACTTTATAGAGATGACAAGGTCTAGTACAAGGCTGAATGTTGTCAGATGAACCCCTGTAGACTTGCAGACTTGCACAGCTGAACACTAATGCTGTTTTACTATGGCTTTTTGTTTTGAGCACACTTTATCATTAGACTGTTTTAGAAATTCTCAAATAAAAAAGTGCCTACAATACAACTATTCATACAAATCTGAAATCTCTACATAAGCTAATTGGAGTATATAATACTAAAAATTGCCCTTTAAAAAGGAAGTGGAAATTCTACCCTGTGGAAAAGAAGGTCTCTGCTGAGAGTTTCAGGTGGAGATTCAGATCTGCTCATCAGAGCAATTGTATCAGTGTCTTCTGGGTTGGTCTCACTTCCAGTGACAGGTTAATCAATACAGTCCTGTAGATAAACTACTTGGAAATAAGAAGCAATGATCTAATGATCTCCGTGAAACAGTTCATTCAGCCATTTTTAAGAATACATTGCCATCTGGTGTACAAAATTTTGAATTTGTCTACTATTTAAAATCTAACAGCCCTGAGCAGAAAATCTTGCATCGTTTGAAATGAAATTTCTGGAATCAACCTATTGATCTCAATGAACTGAAAACTATTGTACCTTTCAATACTAGTGTGTTATAAAGGTTTTCTGAACCTTTGTGAGTTCATGCAATGGAAATAATACATTTAAATTGTTACAGAGACTAGTCACATTTAGGGGCTATTGGCTCCCTGTGTGACTGAAATATCTCTCTTGTTTTATCTCTAAGCTAAGAGAGGAAAATGAACATAATCCTACAAAAATAAATTGTGCTTATATTAATAAGACAGACACTACACTGAGGTGAAATATCTTTATTGGTTGTACCTTGTGCAAAAACAAGTTTAAAAATCAAGGGGCAGACCTTCATACCAGATTTTATAGATTTTACGGGACATTTCACTGATTTCAATTAAGTAAAAGTTTGATTTCTAATGTCTAGTTTGATTAAATTGCATCTGTGTCCAAAAAAGTGTGGTCAACAGCAGATTTTGATTACTTACTTTCATTTGGTCTCGTAAGAAGCAACTCTGAGTTTGTATTAGCTCTTTAGAATATGTCTTCAACTCTTCCATAAGGGTTGATCAAGGCTGATCATGGTATTATGAAAGCTAGTAAAACTGACTCTTCACATATTACATTTGTCACATGATAGACATCATACAATAATTTTCCTGCTAAAAGTACAGTCAATCTGTTAAAAAAAAGAGGCTTGCTTAAATGCATACGTTTTTCTGAAGTGTATATAAAAATCTCAAGTGTCTTAAAAGCAAACAAAAAAAACCACACCACCTCCCACAACCCAGTCTACACCCACCCACAATTACATCCAGTCTGATGAGAAATGGACCAGTCCCTATGCCCAAATTAATTTTGGGATTGGTTCTGAATTTTTAAAATTATGCTAATGAAGTTTTAAAAACTTGCCTTTTTTAAACAGATGATTTCTATTTTGGGTAAATTTTGGGTAAAGTAATAGAGTGACTTTCTGACAATGGTGTTATACTTGCTGCTCTGTGCCTCTGCAGTGTCTGGTACAATGGGGTCCAACTCTCCTTGGTCATGAAAGCCTGCCATGCTAATAAACATGTTTAATCTAATCTTTCTTATCTTGGGTTTCTGAGGACGTCTTTTTCTCTTCTCATGGAATCTGAGGAACAAATACATGAGGTTACCGGGTCAGGCTCTAGTCCTTCTAACAATGAACTTTGATTTGTTTAATTCCTCTGTCAGGATTTGTTTGGCTTTACATAATTACTTCCAGGCTTATCTGTGATAACTTAATGGCTTACTTTTGTTGTGACCTTTTTAGTAAGGTTGTATATAAAAAAAAAAGCACTGATTGCTTAAGAGGATGTGGACAGTATTATAGAAGACATTTGTTTGATTAAATGGTAATTAAAAGGAGAATGTAATTAAACATACAGTTATGACCAGCTCTTGTTCAGTATGACTCTTGTGGAGCTTAAAGGTCAGTCTATGCTATTACTTAGAGTGGTTATTACTATTTATTACATGTATGCTAAAGTAAGCACTTCACAAATAAAAAAACTACAAAATATTTCTTGCAGTCCATTTACAAAAAAATATTGTCTAAAGTAAACTTGTAGTGAATTTCGTTTAAAAACTCTTCCTATTTTTCATTCTGAAGTTGTTAGCTGCAGTCAGGTTGAAACTCACCTTAGAAAGCTGACCCTTAAAAAGACAGTAATTTTCAACACAGATAAATATTTTGGCACATGCTGCAGAAAGCTAAGGTTGTTTTGATTTTTCTACATTCTATTTTGGGATATTAATACTTCAAGGGAAGCTAGTCCCTGCTGTGTATGACGATATAAAGATATGGTTGCACAAGTGTGGGAAAACAGTGAATACACCTCCTAATGAAAGAAGGAAGAGTCCCTAGATCCCCATCTCACTAGGACAGCTTTATCTTATCCATATTAAACTATGCTTTGCACCTGATTGCTGCTGAGTCAGGAAAATAAGGAAAAGACCATGCTACAAATTTGAGAGTTGTTTAATTATAAATGTAAGTAAGAAAAAGCTAAAGCTGTCTGATTAGGCAAAAGAATCAAGAAAAAATGTCAGTTTTAATATCAGCTATAGACCTTTATTTCTGCTTCTTCATCAGGATGATTTGCAACATTAATTCTATGATCACATTATAATTTTTAAACAAGACAGCAATCTGTGGTTTTCCAATACACCCATGCAGTCATAACAAATTAATCAAAGGATAAACTGATGCATTTTGTTTTCTTGCTGAACTGCCTTTTAGTCTGGGACAGAGGCTAAGGCTGGAAGCCATGAAGTCTTGATTTCTCTTTTGACCCTTTTCTTGTTGGTCAGTTTTAATAAATTTTAAAATTATCTTATGAAGCTTTGCAACATATCAGAGATGGTCGCAACACCTATGTTTAACAATGGTCTCAGAGACATAGAAAATTGAAATGACATGTCCACCCAGAATCTTGATGGACACATTTGAAAAAAACATTCCGATCTTGGAATAAACTAGTTGTTTTTATTCTTCGTCTTTTTTTTTTTTTTTTCTTGTTATTATTTTGTTCCTACATAGTTTTCAGGGGGAAAAATATTTTTAATCTACTTGCTTCATTATGTTATCTGTAAATAGTGACTGTTCTTCTCTGTCAAAGATTTGTAATCAGCCTTGAATGGCAAGGTGGTTCAGTTAATTTGTGTTTGGATTTTCAATCAAATAAAAGTCTTAATGAGTCTGATAATATTAAAAAGAAAATAATAGTAATTTTTCCTCAGGCTTAATGCTAAACTTGGATTCCCTTTCATGTTTTGCTAGTAGAGTTAGCTGTAAATTCATCTTGGTGTATGTTTTTAAAGAACTTTAATATTGCAGTGCAGTTCCTAATCTGCTGTGCTTGTGCCAGATCCAGATCTCTCGTCATCTATATTTCTTCTTCTGGAGTTAAAATCCTAATTCAGGCCAGCTGCTTAGGTAGCTGATGTCTAGTTTTTTCAGCCAGTGAAAAATGGCAAATACTAGTAAACACTCACTGTGGATGTGGAAGATCGGCAGCTGAGTCTCTGCTCTAAATCAAGCATGAGCTGTACCAGCTGTAGCAGGTATTCACATGCCAGATGCATCTCCCAAATATTTCTGTGCTGACCTTTGGCTGTAATTATGCTCTGAACAAGTCTGTAGGCTTGAGATCAACTAACAAATTGGGTGTTTTCTATGAAGTTACATCTGTAAATGACAGTAACTATAAATTGCTTGAGAAGCTCCTTAGTGGAAAGTGTACCTTCCTGTGTGACTTGAGAGGACAGCAGCTTTGAGACCTAAGCTAATACAACTTTGGCTGTCCCTTCCTTTCTCTCCTGCTCATTTTCTGTTAGGAGAAATATATGATGTGAAGTTCAGATGTGAACACCGAACAGTTTGTTTCATCTCTTTTTTCCGTTTGGCATGCAGGACAGTTGGCTAATCCTCAACTGAATGTTAACTGCTAGCTTTCGAAGCTAACCAAAGCCATCTTCTGGTGTGCCTCCAGTGAATCCGCTTGCCCCACAGCCCTACCTGGCCACCTGAAACAGGATTGCTCCTGGGAGGAACAGCTGTGGCATATACAGGGGAGTTAAGACAAAAGTTCATAAACGGGAGTTTCAGGTGTTTTCTTGTCTCTGTTTCAGGATTAGAGGGAGTTCACAAGATGGCCACAGAGGAGAGGGCTGGATACTGCTTTCATACCCAAGACAGAGATATTTTATCACCCAGTAAAAATTAGGTCAGTGAGCGTGTTTTATTTTGTTGTTGTTTTCACACTTGTTTGCTAGATTTAGTGTAAATGTTTAGACCATTGTGTCACTTGAAAAAGGGTGGGTTTGAGCCAGACAGGAACAGTAAATAAATATTTTCCTGATGCTTTTAGTTACTAGGGACCCTGTGGAGGGAAAACAAATAATGTAACAAACACATGCGTGGTTAGCCTTACTCTAGTATTAATTTTATTTTTACTGTAATAAATAATCTTCCAATATAGGATGTATTATTTCCTTTACTGCTACTTTCAATATTATAAAAAATAACTAATTAAAACCTAGATTAATATTAATCTCTAGACCTCAAGCTATACTGGGTGGGGGGTGCCCTTGCACTGGCAGCGTGGGCTGCAGGGCAGCCTCTGAGAAGCGGCCGGGGCTGCCCCGTGCCGGATACAGCCAGTTCCAGCCGGCTCCAACCCACCCACAGCAGGGCACGGTTGAGCCCCCCGGCCAAGGGGGTGGTGCCTCAGGGAAAATATATTTAAGAATGGGCAAAAGCACTGGGGGACACACAGGTGAAGAGAGAGGGGGAGAGAGGAGGATGGAACTGAGTAAGGAACAACAGAGGGAACAGCAAGGTCAGAGGAGTAGAAGGTTCTCCATGGCAGAGCAGGCACACCCCCAGAGGGACTGCAGCCCATGGAGGACACATGCTGGAGCACAGGAAAAGTGAGAGAAGGAAGGAGTGTCAGAGAGAAACCACCATGCACTGACCCCCATCCCCTGTGCCACCCGTCACGTCACCAAAGAGAGTGTGACCTGTGGCAAAAACAAGGAGGGAGGAGAAGTGGCTGGAGGGAAAGAATGAAGTGGAGACCAGATTAAGGAGATGAGATGTGCCTGAAGTGAAGCTGAGCCTGGGAAAGGAGGAGGGGTGGTTTTTTCCCTAAGTGCTTTGGTGTTTATCTTTTTTGTTTCCCAATACCTGTACCAATAATTAAATATTTGTTTTAACTGACAATGAATTAAGTTCCCTAGGTTGTGTCTGTTTTGCCCATGACAGTGCTTGGTAATTGGTCTCCCTGTCTTCATCTCAACCCATGAGCTTTCTCACTTCTGTTTGTCCTCTTTTCTCCCTGGTCCCACTGGAGGGGCAGGGAGGGGGGGGGGGCGGGGAATGATCGAGTGGCTGTGTGGGAGATTAGCTGATAGCAGGGGCCAGCCCACCACACATACCCTTTCCTGATGACCCTTACTGTGACACCAGGGTCTCTTACACCTTGATCCTGAACGTGAGTCCTTGTGGCCGGAATTTGGCCCAGTTCTGAGGTCAGTGAGGGATTTCAGAAGAGTAACACCTACCTAGTCAGTGACATAATGAGGATAAAATGTCCAATTTGGATAGGCCTGAACTGTGATTTTTCATATTCAATGTAGATCAGAACAACCTCTGCTGAATTCAGGGCTCCTGAATCTAGCATTGGCCCTTCTCTGTGCACAGTCTTTGTGAGTTTAAGCTGTAATATCCTTTATCGCTTGACTCTGGGAGTGTGGAGGAACATTGTAGGAGCTCTCTTGGATTCCTGTCACTTTCCTCCAACAAAAGTACCCAGCACAGCTTTCCAAGGTATACTTCAAGGTCAGGATTGTGACTGTGTCTGTAAATACAATAATATATTGCATTTTAGAACTGACAGTTCTGACTTGTTTATGTGAGGTATTAAATTCCTTTGAAGCCCAGCTAAGAGGAAAACCAATGATCAACTACAGTACTCTCAGAGCAGCATGGAAGAACCTTGCCTGAAGACAGCCTATGAGACATGTTGCCCACTAGATGGCAGAAGATACTTTGGACCAGAATATTCAGCCATTTATACAAAAATTACAATTACTGGATTTAAATACTGTGTTTTGCCCACAACTGCAGAGGTTTTATTTATTAAAAGTGTGTCTGGTCATACATTATCCAGATTCTTTTGAGTATGTAGGCCCACTCTCTCTACAAATAAATGTCAAAATTAAATCACAAAGGTTTGATTCCAAAATTCTCCTGTGCATAGGTGACATTGAAATTGTATACGGATTATAGAAATTTCCATGACATAAATACATAGAAAAATCTACTAACCCAAAAGAAGCTGCAAAGGTGAAATGAAACTGATGCAAATACTATTATTATAATATTTCCATTACAATGTGTATCATGTTTTGAGACTGTATGTATAATATACTATATGTATTTTAAGTGCTTTATATTAGGTAGCATATCGAATTGCTGTATGGCAAGCTTTTTACCTAGTAATAATTTTCACTAACATTTTCATGGATGCTCAATTTAATGTGGTTTTGGTACAACACCGTGACAAAGCAGTAATCTTTGTTTTGTCAGCTCTTGCTAGACCGTTTGCAGTTCCAGCAGCTGGAATCTTCACTGAATAATGCAGCAAGTATGCACTGCACATATACATAGAAATCCCCCTCTCTCTAGCGTACACACATGTATGTAAATATGTATCTATGCTTTGACTTATTTTTCCCTAAGTGCTTCTCTGACCATCAGGCAATGCTGCAGTTGCTAATGCCATTGTTTACTGCGAATGTTTTCCATACAAGTTTGGCTTCAATAACATCTGCAGACTGGAAACATTGAAAAACCCAGCTACCTCTCAGGTTGAGAGTGATATAATGTATTCTAAAACATTCAGTGGAAAGAAAAAGGGTGTCAAAGACTCCAGCAAAACTTAACCCTATTGTTTTATATCCACAGAACAGATGAACTGCTGAGTATCAGTAGAAAGTTTCCAAATAAAACAACACTTGGAGCTCAGTTAGTTTGCCTTAATTAGTTATACTTAGTTAACTTGTCCTTGTGACTTGAAATGTTTCCTAGATATTATGTAAATTGTATGTTATTGAGACTAAGAGAAACACCTCTACTTTTAATGTTGCCAGATCTAACCCCCAGTTTTTAGCCCCTTATGATTTTCTGAACTGTAACATTTCTTCAGGGTAGTATTTTATATCCTGGCTGTACCTCAGGCTGAACTTTTTGGAAATTTTTGGCTGAGAAGTTTCAGCCATTTCCAAGAAAGCCTAGAGAAAATGAGTTATTTATTCCATCTTTAAAAAAAAATCTGGGATCTTTTCTTTGAGTGACTCTTGCTGTCTGGTGTTCTGAAGTTAGAATTTGAAATTACGCTGGGGAGAAATGGGTAAGAAAAGGCAATTTAGTCAGAATATGACCTTTGCTACTCATGGGAAAATCTGTTACAGACCTTTGCAAAATTGATCCTTGCACATAGGCAGTATGATCTCCCTTAATTTTTGTAGAGAATGTCTCCAGAGAGCACACTTATGCCAGGGAGGGCATGCAGCATCTCTGCATCGTGAATGAGAACGCTACCCTCTGTCACTGCTTCTTCACGTGTCAGGTTGGTCCGTGTAATGTTTCCCAGGTAACTGAGCACATGCCAGTCCACGGGACTGTGGCCAGAGATGGAAAAGGAGCCAGGTGAATTCATCACTTCCCATTTCAGATATCTGCATCTACGTCAGCTGCAGCATGCTGCTCCCTGTATAGGCTTTCTTAGGCACAGTTCTTATCACCTCTTTTAAACTCTTAAAATGAGCTGCTGCCATTGGGTGGGGTAACCTATCTGAGTTATATATATTTCTAGTCTGGATGAATCTGATCTGATGATTTCAGTGAAAGAATAGGATATGCAGTTCTGGAGAAGGAAATGGGCTGGCTGAGCATAAAGAGGGTGCATATTCTCAGCATAAATTGGTTTCAGATACCTTGTTTTGCTTGACAGAGGAGACTTTCTAACAGTACCCAAAAGCACCTCTGTGCTTTTGGCATCAGGGACAGTCCCCAGAGTAGCTTCTGCAGCTTAGTAACAAGCCTGTCCCCCAGTTCCCAAAAAAAGCAATTTCCTTGGCATGCTTGGACTATGCTGGCCCACCATGAATAAGAATTCACTGTTCCTTAAGAACTCCTAAATTACCACAAATGTTTAAGAATGGAAGAAGTCTCTTTTATTCTGTTAAGATAAAGAGTTAGTGATTCATTTGGATGAAAGGAAACAGTTACCAAAAGACAGGACAGTGATATGCTGTTGGAATTCAATTAAACTGTTTTCTCTCTAGCTTGTGGTGAGCTTTAGGAAGGAGAATGTGTTCTTGCACAAATTGTCTTGTGCAGAATAAAGCTGAGAAAATTTACCCCAAAACTTCTAAATTCTTACCTTGCCTAAGGAAGAACAGAACACAAATGGTTTTTCAAAAGACACCCTTCTTTCTATTGCATAGTTTGAGGAAGTCTATTGAAACTACAGAAACCATGTGCTGATACAAGCAAATTATTTTTTAACTTATTAGAGCTTGCCCTTTATTTTGGATGTTTGGGGTTTTTTATGCTCTCCTTCATCCTTTTATTAGGCAGAAAGTATAAACATTGTGAAATTTGTTTCCCTTGTTTTAACTGATATCTCTTTTCTTTTATAGAAGCAATATGCTGTCTGTTAAGTATGTTTCTTAAATGAGCTCAACCTTGCCTTCTCAGATAGCATTTTTAGATCTACTGTTTCACAAAACATATATCTCAAGAAATAATTATTATATTAGAATCTTAATAGCACTGTAGAAATCAACTTTTCCTCAACAGTTCATAGAGACCAATTAGTGTAAATAAACATATTTTATTCCAAAATTGGAAGAAGATTCTCTGGACAGTATAATGCTTCTCTCTACACTGCTTTAGGGAACTGTTCCAGTAGGATCTGTCACACAGAATGGTATCATGGTCTAGAAATATCCTTGTGTATGAAAAGTTGGTTTTATTTATTTATTTATTTACATATCTATCTCAAGAATTTCATTAAAATGATTGCCTAGATGGGTTTTTTCTACTTTTCATAAAACAGAGGGAAAGTTTTAAACAAAGGGAAGTGTTAGTAGTTTCTTCTGAGAAACAGCTTCTTCTTATGACATTTCCAACTGATCTGAGACCCGCTAGAATTCTGGCCAGGTTAGGGTAGCTGGTAATGCTGCTTTGTGGTTGTGGTTCTAAACAGGTTTTAATGCTCTTGCTGATACCATATAAATATTCCAAGAAGACTTACACTTGAAACCAGTTAAAAAATCAGCTGTGTCATTTGGCGGTATATTTGGGTCTATATTCCCTTTGTTGTTGCTGTAAAAGATAACACAGCACTCCTTTAAATATACGTTTCCTGCCTCCCATAAAAATCTTGGCTCTTAGTTTGCTTTCATGTTAACAGAAGAGATTAGTTCCAAATGACATTAAGAATCAAAGAAGCTCAGCAAATAAAGGTGTCTTGAAAAATCTGTCAAATAAATCCAATAAAATTGATTGTTTGGTCTTGATAGCGAAACAAACCAAACAAAAACAACATCCCGTGTCTTCTAAAATTTCAGTATGGTGCTGGAATGGAGGTCAGAGCTTCCTCGATATGAAAAGGAATCCTGTTACGGGGATAAGTAATCAACCACCTGGGAGAATATAAAACTAAAATGAGAGGTGTCCATGGAGACGCAGCAGTGCTGCCAAGTTAGAGATTTAAATCCAAATAAAATATTACAGTAGTCTCAGGTGATAGCATCCATAGAAGTTTGGACCTCATTAGGGGAATTGAAAAGCTTAGAGCTGTTTCCAGTAATAACACTCAATTTAGTTGGTTAAATTAAAGCCAAACTAATCTCCTTTCCATGAAGTGTTTGAGCGAGTTGTAGAAAACTCTCCCATCAGTTTTCTTGTAGAAGAGAAGTCTCATATAAATAGGGCTGCAAGACTGAACTCAAACTCTTTGCACCAACCTGGCAATTCCCATTTACACTTTGGTGTGGTCATATCTCTTCACCTATTAAACAAATCTAAGACCTCACTGTTTCATCCTTCATCAGATCTTATAAAATGAAACTTATGGAGAGTGTTTGGGTTCATGAGTGTCAGCTTTACTCTTGTAAAGAAAGTGGTGAGTTCATGATTTCAACAGAAGCTGATGGAATTTGATTTGAAAGAACTGAAGTAGAGTTTTCCTTTTCATGTGGCATCCTTGGTGTTTTTTCTGGTAGTCCTCAACTGCTTATAAAGATTCTTAGGAAACATTTATCTAGCCAGAATTAAAATGAAGAGATTACTTTAAAGGAACTATTGAAGTAAGAAACAAAACGTGTCCCATGCATTAGAAATCAGTATTAAGCTGAAAATTAACCAAACTAAGCAAAAGCTATACTTAATTCAAGGAATGGCGAATCCCGAAAATGACTCTGTACAGTGTATGTGAATATCCTTCAGCAAAGATTTTTCTATGAACCATGTTCACAATGTGTCAGTCAAGTTATAAATTCCAGTGTTTATCAGTGATTAAACTTAATTAGTGTCCATCTCAGTTTTGGTCTAGTCAGCCTTAAACAGTACTATTTCCTCTCACCCTTTGCAGTTTTCCATGACACTTCTGAAACAAGTGTCAGTGGTACAGCAAATTTGTTTTTCCAGTTTTCCTTGGCATTTTTGAATATATGTATAGCCAGACTGAAAAAATTGTGTGAAGAGCCATGAGCACATTGGAAGCTTAAGGGTAAGAATCAGTGACTGAGGCAACAAAGGGACCTTGTGGTTGGTGTCTACAACAGGCCACCCGATCAAGGGAAGCCTGTTTATGAAGCCTTCTTATTCCAGCTTCAGGAGGCATTGGGCCCACAGGTTCTCATTCAGCTGAAGGACTTTAACCACCCCAACAACTGCTGGAAAAGTATCACAACAAGCTCTAGGCAATCCAGGAGACTCCTTGAATGCATTGAGGATAACTTCTTAAGCCAGCTAATAGACAGACCTACTAGAGGGGATGTGATACTGGACCTACTGGTCACCAGTGCAAGTGAGCTAATCGGTGACATCAAGATTGGAGGCAGCCCGGGCTGCAGTGATCATGCACTGGTGGAGTTTGCAGTCCTGAGGGATATGAGTCAGACAAAGTGTAAAGTCAAGACCCTGAATTTTAGGAAAGCAAACTTCCAGCTCTTCAAGAAGTTAGTCAATAAGATCCCCTGGGAAACTGTCCTCAGGGACAAGGGAGGAGAACAGAACTGGCAGATCTTTAAGGGCACTTTCTCTAGAGTGCAAGAGCTCTCAATCCCCAGGTATAAGAAATCAGGAAAGAAAGACAAGAGACTGGCATGACTAAGTCGAGACTTGCTGGACAAACTAAAGGGCAAGAAGGAAATGCACAGGCAGTGGAAACAGGGACAGGTATCCTGGGAAGAGTATATGGACGCTGCCCAGTTGTGTAGGGGTGGGGTCAGGAAGGCCAAACGCACCGATGGAGGTGAACTTGGCAAGGGATGCAAAGAATAATAAGAAGGGCTTCTACAGGTATGTTAGACAGAAAAGGAAGGTCAAAGAAATCGTACCCCCCCGCCCCATGAACAAGACTAGCAAACTGATAATGGACGATGAGAAGGCTGAGGTATTCAACAAGATTTTTGCCTCAGTCTTCACTGGAAATCTCTCTTCCCACATCTCTCGAGTGGATGGACTGAAAGACGGGGACTGGAGGAGCAATGTCCCTCCTATTGTAAGAGAAAATCAGGTTCATGACCACCTGAGGAACCTGAACATATATGTCTATGGGACCTGATGAAATGCATCCCAAAGTCCTGAGAGAATTGGCTGATGTAGTTGCCAAGCCACTCTCCATGATATTTGAAAAGTCATGGCAGTCAGGTGAAGTCCCCTGTGACTGGAAAAAGGAAAACTTTGCACCCATTTTCAGAAAGGGTAGAAAGGAGGACTCTGGGAACTACTGACCTGTCAGCCTCACCTCTGTGCCTGAGAAGATCATGGAACAGATCCTCCTAGAAGCTATGCTAAACCACATGGAGGACAGGGACGTGATTGGAGACAGCCAGCAGGGCTTCACCAAGGGTAAGTCCTCCCTGACCAACCTTGTGGCCTTCTATGACAGAGTGACTACATCAGTGGACAAGGGAAGAGCTATGGATGTTGTCTATCTGGACTTCTGTAAGGCCTTTGACATGGTTCCCCACATCATTCTCTCTAAACTGGGGAGATGGATTTGATGGGTGAACTGTTTAGGTGGATGAGGAATTGGTTGGATGGTTGCATCCAGAGGGTAGTGGTCAATGGCTTGATATCCAGATGGAGATTGGTGGCAAGTAGTGTCCCTCAGGGGTCTGTACTGCAACCAGTACTGTTTAATATCTTCATCAATGTCATAGACAGTGGGACTGAGTGCACCCTCAGCAGGTTTGCAGATGACACCAAGCTGAGTGGTGCAGTTGACACGCCTGAGGGATGGGATGGCATCCAGAGGGACCTGGACAAGCTCGAGAAGTGGGCCCATGTGAAGGTCTTGAGTTCAACAAGGCTAAGTGCAGGGTCCTGCACATGAATCGAGGCAACCCCCAGTATCAATACAGGCTGGGGAATGAAGGGTGGATGAAAAGCTTGACATGAGCCAACAATGTGAGCTCACAGCCCAGAAAGCCAACTGTGTCCTGGGCTGCATGCAAAAGAAACATGACCAGCAGGTTGAGGGAGGTGATTCTGCCCCTCCATTCTGGTGAGAGTACCTGGACTACCTGGAGCACTGTGTTCAGCTCTGGAGCCCTCAGCACAGGAAAGACATGGACCTGTTAGAGCGGGTCCAGAAGAGGCCACAAAAAATATCAGAGGGATGGAATACTCTCCTATGAGGACAGGCTGAGAGAGTTAAGGTTGTTCAGCCTGGAGAAGAGAAGGCTCTTGGAGACCTTATTGCAGCTTTTCGGTGCTTAAAGGGGGCTTATAAGAAAGATGGGACAAAGTTTTTAGCAGGGTCTGTTGCAGTAGAAAAAGGGGTAATGGTTTTAAACTAAAAGAGGGCAGATTTAGACTAGATATAAGGAAGAAATTTTTTACATTGAGGGTGGTGAAACACTGAAATAGGTTGCCCATCCCTGGAAACATTAAAGGTCAGGTTGGACGGGTCTCTGAGCAACCTGATCTAGTTGAAGATGTCCCTGCTCATTGCAGGGGGGTCAGACTAGATGACCTTTAAAGGTCCCTTCCAACCCAAACTATTCTATGATTCTATGGTTCTATGTCTATGTTTAGATTTACCAAGAATTTTACTCTAACTAAAATTAGAGCACTACAGCGAATGTGAGCTTGATATCATAATAAATTGAAAGTTGTGGACACCACGAAGGCAAAATCACCTTGTTTTGTATACAGTTTTAGTAAATGCATAGAAATAAATCTTGAAAACATGACATGTCTGTTGGCCTGTTTTGTTACTATATTCTACAACTTATCCTGGATCCAATAAAGTACTTAAGAGGAATTGGCCTCAGTATATTTCAGCATGTGTTTAAAGGTTAGCATATGCTGGAAGGCTTTGCTGAACTAGACATCTTGCTTGTGTCTTGTGATTTATCATGCTTTTATTATGCTTTCTAAGTTTTTCATGCTTGTCACCTTTGCTTTCACAGCTTAGATAATTTCTTACTTTAAAAATTCTCTTTGCTCTTGATAAGTAGTGTAAAATTTCACTTTTCAAAGCAAAAAGTGTCCCATGGAAGCAGTGTACAGCAGGAATGAGAAACAAAAGATGAGATCAATCAGAATTGTTGAATCAAGAGGACCAAAATCAAGAAACTGCTTTCTTACCATCTGAGGGAAGGAGGCATTTTACCATAAACTCTCTCTATCCCTCAGTGTGCTGCCACCATCATGTCAAAAACTCTCCACTGTGGTCCATTTGAAGCTTATTGGGTGGTTTTGGAAATGTGCTAAATGTGCTCAGGGATAAGGATAGAGTTCCACAGACATGCGTAAATGAAGACACTGCACCATTAGGGATACAGACCCCCACTGGACTCTTCTTGGCCAAGTTATGGCTACTTTTCTTAGGAGAAATAGATGACATGCACAGAGCATGGGTGCTTCAGACTGATCTGTCCAAGTCTCTGCTCTGCATTTATCTACAGGATCCACAGGTCATGAAGTTTAGCTAGACTATGTTGTTAATGAGGGCAAAGCTGTTGACTTTAGGTTGCAAAACTTCAGCTTGACATGTCAGTCTTGCAGGTATGGTCATATAGTCACTGAACAGTGACTTCTGAAAAAACTGCTTCTGCCTCAGATGGGCAACTAAACTGTTGGATTGTGCTGTACAGGTTGGTCATAGAAGCCTGGGGTGTCACAGGAGCAGAAAGACTGTTTCCCATGTCACGGATGTTTCCTTGCTAACCTATGCATGCAGAGCATCACCAAGACATTGCTAATAATATCCGAAGTCTTGAGTAACCTACACATGTGTTTAAAATTTATGATTATAAATGCCTTAATAGCTTGAAAAGTTGTAGAGAAGAAATAAATTAACAGCCTTGTTTAAAAATAAAATAGCAAAAACTAGTGCTAGAAAGTTCAAAGGTTAAGCTGATTTTTCATGTCAGATATACCCTGCTTTTGCAATAGTTGAGGCCATTTACAGTCTTCAAAGTACCTTGTGTAATCTATGTTACCTAACACAGCCTTAAAGAGACAATGATGCTCACCTCACACTGTGTTGTTGATTTAGTGGGGTGTTTAGTCAGTACTCTCTTCCTTTCCATGCCTTTTTCCTCCTTATTAAAGTCTCTTTTTGCCCTTTACTAAGTCCACTGACACACAAATCTAAGTACCATGAGTCAGTTAAATAGATTTTTCTTTCTAAAAAGCAGTTGATCCAACATCTTCTTCAACTCTCATTCTAGATAATAAATATTATAATTAAACCGTACCTATTTAAAAACCACCCTATAAAGAGCCCAAGATAACACTTCTTGTTGAGACAAAATCCAGTGGAAGCTGTGCTGTTGAAAGGAATGAACACTTGGACCTCAAATAATCACAGAATTATAATGTGATTTAATTTTATTCAGTGCTCATGAAATTGCTAATTGAAGAAATTAGATTATAGGAATAAATCGTGCTTGCTGAATACAGCACATTTGTGAAACTAATTTCTCATTTATGCTTTATTCCTATTGTATAGACAGTCTAGAGAGTTTTGGGGGTTTTTTTAATAACCATGTATAGCTCTCTTAAACTGCGAGAGTCTCTTTGGAATATAAGCCTGTTTATTTTATTGTGCTCTGTTTAGTTATTCTAAAAAAAAAAAAAAGTTACAGACACATAATTGTAGCCATCTGTTGTGTTTTAAGTCCAATCTAGCCCAAAAGTCAAAAAAGTCATGGCAACAACTTATAAAAACAATGGCAATAATATGAACTCACTATGGTTACTGGTGAACCTTTATTTCTCCCCTCAAATGAAGTAAGTTTCCTCAGAGAATTATTTTAATGTTTGATTTATTTCTTTATTAAATTTGCCCACAGTATTACCAACTTCTTTATCAAGATTGTCATATAGCTGTCTTCTTGACAGTAAATCTGTGTTTCTTTAAAAAAGGTGAGTTCAGTTATTATAAAAAATCAAGCTCTAAGGGAAACACCAGTGCTTGCCATATATTACTTTAGCAAAACCAGCAAGCAGGATTAAGATAGTTTAAGAAAATTTATTAGTGCGGTTGAATAATATTTATCATATAATATATTCAACCCTTAATCTGACAGATTTAAATTTCATTATTTATAGATTTTAGTTATTTCATGTATTTGGTTTAATAATTCACCGAGATATTTAGTGAATAGTTTCTTCAATTAATTTCATTTAAATGTCAGTGACTTTTATGAGAGATTGTTAATTTCCAGTATTATTCTGACTTCCAGACATACTCAGTTTGTAAGTGTACCACAGCTATTTTAGCTAAGCGTGATGCATTGATACTTGTACTGTGAGCAATAAATGGCACATGTGTGTTGAAAATGACCTCTAGATGTATTGGATAAAGTCAGATAGATAGATGCGTTCTGCTACTGCAAATTGTTGACATGGTGTATTTCATTTGTTCGCTTTTCTCTGTATTTATTGAAGAGTCACATGATAGAAATCCATGCACAACTGTTTTTACATAATCATTCACACACCTACCTCCTGTTAAACAAAAAAGCTGAAGAGTGTTTGGGGAGCAGTGCTATCCTTTTAGGAGAATTACAGAGCACAGATTTCTAGTGGCTTGTAATTTCTTGAGAAAGGTGAGGATGCTGGAGGCATGAAATGTATCCTGGTTAGACCTGTTTCTCTATTTGATTGTGAAAAGCCTAGCCTTATGACAGTCATAATTTGGAGCCTCGTGCAGTGCTTGCCATTAGGCAGGGTGGATATGACTCCAGGCCATTGCCAGAGAGATGGTGGTCCAATGACAAGAATCATCTTTCCCCCAGGTAATGAAGCAGTGGGCATCGTTGTCTGACCTACAAAGTTCTCTAATAGTCACCAACAGGGAACTGGGTTGTTTCTGTCAAACCAAATCGGGCACTGTAATGGTGAAGTTAAGACAAAAAATAACAGAGATCCGATTCCAGTTGTTTAAGCCACCTCCATATGAAACGAGAGGAGATGCTTGTAGATTGCAGATTGGTTTATTTAGCTAACCTAAATAAAATGGCAGGTATTTCACAGTGCTGTAAATGGGAGGTGAAATAAGAAAAGTAAATGATGGTGTCTGTGAAAACTTCATTCACACATATAAATGTAAAAACCAATTGCTTTTCTTTCACTTCTCATTTATGGGGTTAATTAAGATTGTGTGTGGATGTCTTTGCTTTTACTCTTGGTTCTTTTCATAAATATGTCTAGTGAGCATGGAAGTGAACACACTCTCATTAGCATCTGCCTCATACTACCATTAAAAGTGATGGTGGGGACTTGCTTTTACAGGTTATTGCTAACTTTTTTTTTCAAGGGTGCACAAAAAATATTGGTTTGTAATCTAAAGATGACATATTTACAGAGTGATAGTAACCAGAAAGATCTGAGCCAAAAAATCAACTGTGATTTATTTTTTTCCTGAGAAACTTACACTGAACTATTATTTACACAGTCAGACTTTCCCTGTATTTTCTTGAGTTACAATGAAAAACTTTCTACACAATATCATCTTCTCATTTATGTGTCCTTGGAGTCCTTCCCCTTTTTTGCTCTCCTACTTCTGTTTTTATCAGACTTCTGATTCTCTCCCATTTGAGGTAATTTTCCAAGTATTTATCATTATTTCTTGTTTATGTGTGCATTTGTGCAACTGGAACTGTCTGTAGCTACTGTCTTTTGAGTCTTAATGCCTGAAGTTATCTGGTTTGATACATTTAAAAATCAACTTAGCTTATATCATCCATACAAAGCACTCATTTCTTTGCTACTTTATCATACAAATCTCTCTCAGGCTTCTTGTATTATTGCATTAGAAGAAGGTCAATGTGTAAAAGTATGGCATGCCCATGGCTCAGAAGACGGCATGTGGCTGCAAAAAAGAAGGTGTGCCAGACTGGAGTCTCATCAGTAGCACTGCTGGTAACCTCCCTCAGTCATCACCCACAGGCAGCTGGGACTGCCTTATGCAACTGCAAGTGTTTCTGCTTTTTTGGATACTGTGTCACCCACAGCAAATAAAAGAAATAGTTTTAGAAAAAGGAAAGACCTTAGGACATTCTCAGTATGCAGGTCAGGAAGCTGAAATACTGATGACACCAATTTAAATGCAAGTGGGATGATTTGGGATGACTTAAAACCCAGGTTATTTAAAAAAAAAATAGTATACCTGAAGATCAGAGACTTAAGTTTTTAATCAGAGATCTTATCTGTTAAGCAGGTGGTTGTAGAAACCATTTCAAAAGTATTAGCAAAATCAAAATATCACATTTGTGTGTTGCAGTGCTTGGAATGTCAGTTCGTTCTAAACCTCTCTCCCCCATTTCATCTCTTTCAGTCTCTGCTTAATTTTAATTTGGGCTAATGGTGCAAACATTTTGGGTGTGATGCAATAAGGCATAAAAGCGTGTTCATAATTTGCAGTAAAATTGAGTCATCCTTTTAACTGATAAGCATATGATTAAGTGTTCTGCTGGAATGGGACCAGAGTACCTTTTACTGCTAGCTAGAATGGGTTTTCTTGCACACTGTAACACACAAATTTAAATCTGACTCCATCCCTACACAGGATGGAGTTTGGTACATCATAGACTGGATTATTATCACATTAAACAGACAGGCAGTGTTCAAACCATTCTCTAGTACTGCACAAAAGAAAAAAAAAAAAAAAAAAAAAGATAGGAATCATAATCTGCGAGTGAATAAAGAAACCAGGCCCATTTCCACAGTTTGCATGAAGGGAAAATCTCCCACTGACTTAATTAGGTGCACTGCCTGACTAAAGGCTGCATGATTTGGCCAACATTTCCTATCATTCCAGTGTTATGACAGAAGTCACCACAACAATTCCAGCTGAGAAGCAGTCATGCTCCACAATTCGTTTGGAGAACAAATGGAGGATGACTGCAGAACCTGCACATGGATTGACAATAACTAATGATACCACATAATCCTGTTGCTCAGCTCCTGTTGAGCTCTTAGATTTAATGACCCTTCTATTTACACAATGACATGAGACAGAAAAGGTTTCCTGTCAGGTAAACAAAATTAAGCTTTTGCTCTTAGCTCTCGTTCATTTTGTATAGGAAGTTCTGTTTTGACAAATCCTGTAAAAGTAGCATTTTATTTCCAATAGAAACCCTTAATCTTTTATCCTACTTATTATATTTTTCTGTTATTGATATCTGGTGCAGAGATTTAGTTTCATTAGTTTCCTATTTGTGTATCATTCTTGTGAGACCTAGCAATCACTCCCCATAGTATTTTTGGTTATCTCTCTTTTCTTCTTGAATAGCCTAAATCTTGACAATAATGAGATGCTTCAAGTTGAAAAGCTCTTGGTTTTCAAGGACTTCTGTGTCTGTAGCTTGATCACAGAAGCTTAACCATGAAGTTTCTCCTGTTGACCGTAGAAGACAGAATCATCCTCTTTTATTTGCTTTTTCTTCCACACCTTTTTTGTAATTTTATTTCTGAAATACATCTTCTTTTTCATATTTTTGCTGTTTTAAAAAGGCCTTATTAACTTCCCTTCTACAGCACAGAATAGCAAAGTGCTGCAGTCAAAGACATACTCCTAGGAGATGGACTCCACTAGTTTCTGCTTTCATCTTCATAGGCATCCTTTTCCGGGAATTAGAAAAAGGTCCCAAACCCCCCAAAATATGTGGAATTGATAAGCATGATGTCAAGGCAATCAGTCTAGTCAGTTTGGATAAAAGAGTCAGATGATGGGCTGGTGTTTTCTCTTATTCATTGTCACACACAGTCTGTTTGTTGGTCCCTCTCATTTCCTGTGTGATGAAATATTGCTTGAGCTGTATTTGGAGGATCAGATAAAGAGGTGTTTTAGCATATAGCCAAGCAGAGAATTTAGGGAACTGAACCTACAGTAGCACTTACTGCAATAATTATTCATTCTCAGTCCTTTTCATTATCAGGTTTTTCTAAATCCCTGCTGTCGCATCCCACCCTGCTTCCTTGCTTTCACCTCCACAGCTCTGCTTGAGCAGCGCTGGGTACCTCTCCCCTTGGACAACCCGGCCAAGGGTGCTCCTTCCCTGGCATAGCATCAGCTGATTGGAACTTACTTGAAATCTCACCTTAAAAGCTTTTCTCTTTCTCATGATTAAAAGCAGAGTTCAAGTCAACATACAGAAAATGATCCATTGCTCCATCAATTGGATTTTGTTTTTCCTAGGGACTTCACTGGACCTTGGCTAGATGTGGGCATCCTAGGCTCAGACTCCAGCTTTTCTAGTCATCCTATAGATTATTGCTTGTTCACCAGTTTTTCTGCCTGAGCATTATCACTGAAGCATACCTTCCAGCCTTTTTTACTCATGCAGTTGAAATCAATGCCACTTAATAAATAGCTGGTGAAGAGTGATATTTGAGATATTTGAAACCTCAAATATAGATATTTGAGAAAGGCCTGTGATATAATTTCTGTGAATTTTCTATCAATTTTCTTGCTGTGTATTTTTCCCTTCAATTTCTCTTCACTTTGCATTTGTTCTCCAGGGACACAAAATAAAAACAAATACCCTATTTCCATTTTCATTCAGCTGTTTGGCCATAATTATAACTCTTCACTAACGTAATACTGATAGCTGTTTCAGGACACAAAAGAAAATCACAAGACAATGCCATTATTTTCTTGCCTTTTTTTTTTTTTCTGAAAACATGTAGTGGTAGATTGTCTCCTATGCTCTTTATCCTGTGCTCCACTTGGAAAATCCAGAGGCAGCAAAGACTTGATGAAGGTCCTCTTGGCAGGAGGCAAACTTCTGTAGGAGGAAGAAGGGAGGGATCTGCTGGTAAGGCTGACTCCTTTATCTCTTTTCTTAGCCTGGGAGTGTGTTGGAGAAAAGAGAGGAAGTGACATAATTAACTTTGATAATCTCTCCATTTGGTAGATAGTCCTGGGGGAAAATGACTGAATAGTGTTTGTTAGAACAGCATCATTCCAAGGCCAAACAGAGAGAAAGAAAGGGTCTGTGAGCAATGCTTTTAGCTGAGGCTTTGCTGTACCCAGTGCCAGCCAGCAGAGGAAAAAAAAAAAAAATAATGAGAAACATATTCTTTTAGTCCTGGACTGCTTCAATTCATGTTTTATTTTTCAGTTCAAAATGTTAAACACTTCTATTGATCTCATTTGTGTATGTGCCTGTGTGGTACTAGTATTACAGTATGTTACATTACACATGTGCTGGTGTGACCTACTTAATTTTGTGCATATCAAGGTCCTTCTCTGAATATCTAATTACCGCCACAGTTTTCCTGTTAAAATTAGATACCCAGTGCTTATAGAGCGTACACATAAAGAGCTGATACCATTTGTCACTGTTGGCTATGGAAGGACACACACTCCAGCAACATGAAGAACAACTAAAAAGAAGTCAAGAAACAAAAGCAAAGCCCAAAAACTGACAGAGGATGTTGGTAGTAGCAACTGCTGCGGAGGGAAAGGGTGAGGGCAAGGCAGGTGGAGGGAGCTGGGAGGTGACAGCATCCCATGCAGCATCACCTCACTGCCCATCCGGCCCTCACCCCCACTGCTGGCTGATGTTTCTTGGGCTACTATGTGCTGTAGCTTTTATTCCAGCCACGTATAAAAAAAAGGAGCTTGTATGCAAATAGTAAATATGAAATGGTGTCCAGGAACAGAAATTCTCCATAGCATCTCAGCAGAGATGTCACACGGCAGGAGCTGCGGTGATGCCTGTGTCAGAGCAGCATAGAGACGGTCTAAGTGTTTCGGTGTCACTGGGTAACAGAGTTGTGGTACCTGCCTAGGGCATTAGGAGAGCATAGCCAGAGAACATGCTTTCCTATGGAAGGCCTGAATGGTACAGATTAAGGCAGATAACAGAGATGCTATAGTGTTATACTTCTCAGAGACCTAAACTGTAAACCTCTTCTGGTCACAGATGAGAGGAACAAAAATCTCCATTAAAAAATATAGAACAACTGAAGTCACCAAAAGACAGTTAATGATGACCTATAAAATGCATGTAATCTTCCAGTCAACAATATAAAATGTATTTGAAATATTTAACAAAGAAAGACTACTAGAGGCAAGAGTCTCTTTTACAAGAGTGTCCTGGCAAGAGGGGCGGCATAACAGTCAATTATTACAAACAAAATCCAGGTTTCTTAATTAAAATACAAATACTGGCTCTGCTGCGTAGCCTGTAATAAGTTATGTCTTGAGAAGACTGTAATTACACTGGCGCCTGCTAGTGCCGCCATAGTTAAATCTGTCACCATTTCCATTATAAACCCCATTTTTAAGCAATTTATAATGTAGCCATAAAAAATAATTTTAGATTGAAACTTGGCAAAGAAATTCTTAGACCAAAAAGTTTTGTTTCTTTTTTTTTTTAATACAAATAATCTGTTTGGTCATCTTTATGTTTTTTAGGAGAGCACTAAACAAGCCAGAAGTTTTATGGTTTTCAAGCTTTCTGGCCATCTTGTAGTATAAACATATTTTCTTTTTTCGTCTGCTTCAAGAGGATCCTTCATTGCTTGGAAGCAGAGAATTTTAGCTCTTTGAAGGTCCATGAATACAGGAAAATAAACTTCATGATTCTTTACAGAAATAGTGAAGACTGATTAACTTTCACTTACAATGAAGTGAGAACAAATAGAAATTAGTTAACCTTGGGCCTCAGAATAAATCATTGCAAAATGCTTCTGCCATGAGACTGACCTCGGCTTTCCATCCCCCTTCTCATGCCAGGGGAAGATGTGGCCAGAGCTGGAGACAACAGCGTCTCAAAAGTGGATAACAAAGCTGAGGCTGAAGCTTTCCTGGCAGCCCTTTGTGTCTGCTTCTTCCAGTGACATTCACAGGAGCATACGGAAAATATCTGCCCAGAAGTCATAGAAAATTCTCATTGATTTGTCCCAGTGCACATTTTATCACCAAAGGGTGATAAAGAGGAGAAAATGAGCACAGAAAGTATTGGGCATTTGCTCTGAGAAATTGCCGTGAGGAGGTACACCTGTATGCTTGGGCTATGCAGAAGTAAACTATACCTATTGACCACTATTGATACAACAGCTGAGTAAACTAAAGAGGTTCCCCATGTATCATCCTAATCTAAGATATGAATGAACAAAATCCAGTTTATTTTTATGATTCAATGTTGAGTTTCTAGAGAGGCAGATACATTTTTTGATGAGTAGCACTGAACAACAAATAATAAAACCTATGAAAATATCATTGAGAATCTGCTTCCCAAAGGAAAAGACTGTTCTGCAGTCCCAGTCTGCATCTGTGGCTGTTTTATAATTTACATGACTTAACTAGAATTCCTCCAGGAAATACCATTTGTTCCAAATTAAAGGTCTGAATGCTAAGGAAGGAGCACTGAAGGTAGTAAAGCTAAAGAATCAGAAATGAAGGACTCTGTGTCTCTGCCATGTTTAGATTACAATGCAGTTTCAGATGCAAAGGTTGCAATGTAAATCACGATCCTCTTGCCTAAGTTTGGTTCACGAGGGACATGGATTACTCTTTTTAACATCATGCAGATCGTGTTTTCAGACCTCTGGTTACATAAAGTTTAGGTTAGCAGCTAAAGTGATCTTTCAACTTCAACATACAGATTTTAGTGCAAAGTAGACATATACCTTCTCCAGTATTTCAGTCTTTCTCAACCACTGTAGTTCTGAAGGAAACAAATGGGTTTTCTAGGCCAGCAGTACAAACTGGCTTTTTGCTTTATTTCTTTGCTTTGCCAGCTTAACAAATTCTGTCTTGAACAGACTGTTGTATTAAATTTTGGCAACGATTACCCATTGTTGATTAAATAATTTTCATCAGCTGTGGCCAATTGTAATCATTTTGCAAGATAAAGGCATTACATGCTAGAAGGGAGTATGTCTAATGAGAGAAATTCAGGAAACCAATATTTTATTTTAAGGACTTTTCCTGACCTGTGTTATGACCATTGCCACCACTGCTACTGCATGTTGGCTAATTGAATAGACTCAGCCCTGGAGAGTTTAAATGATTTCTGTGATGTGTTCACACACTTGCCTGTCTCAATGCAGCTTGTTTGCTACCATCTTTAGGGTTCTTATGATGATAATTTAGTACAAACACACAGGACAAATAATGTCCTTTCTGACTGAGCTAGTATGGAAACAGTGCTAGCAGAACACCATTTGCTAATATTACTGGGCAGTCCACAAAATCCCTGGTTTCGTACTGCTGATTCTTAGCTGACTCTGATGTTGTCTGTTTTCCTGAAAATGCCTTGCGGTAAAAACTTTACAGTATTTTGTAGCTGGGTTGTTTCCAGTTCCTCAGCTGGGACTGGCCTGCCTCCCTGATGGATCCCCACACCTGAAAAAGTCCATATAGAAAGATCAGTCAGCACACATCGAAGATTTTAGGGTGTGCATAGTCTAGCAATGGTCCCATGCACATCTTTTTGTTTCACAATCCTCCTACAACAGCAAGAGATGACTGGTCTCTCAAGGACTGTGTGATTCATGGTAGTGCTCACTTAATTGAAAGTACTGGAGCAGCAGCTCCTCTTTTACTGCCCGAGAGGCCAGCTGATCTCTTACAAAAGGGGAAACTTTGTTAAACAAAGGAAGTAATTTTAAAAGAAGAAAATAACATCTGTCTACAGATATGTGGGGAGGGAAAGAAGAAATGTGAAAATGGAGACGGTGGGGGAAAAAAGTTAAAAAAGCTGAAAAGAAAGTCCATGCGGGATCAGAGGCAGCACATCCAAGTGGTAGCCTAAATTATAGCCTCCCTATAATGGGAGGAAGTACAGGAAAGAGAGGGGGGGTGTGTGTAACACAAGACACAGGAAAAAGGTGTAAAACCCCCCAAACTAATTTACAGAGATTGAGAGACTGCTGCATCATCCAGTTGCCAGTAGAGGTGCTAAAGCCACGGCTATAGAACTTAGTAGCAAAATGCTCAAGGGAAGAAATAATTCTTATATTTAGAGATGTACAGTATTTCACGACATGAACAATAGTGCAATGTAGCTACCTAGAAGGCATCCGTTTAGGAATGAATTTCTATACGTATCTGTGGTTGAAAACAAAAAGACGGCCAGCAAGAGGCAGAAGAGATTCCCTGAAAAAGCGCTGGGGCCAGCCCGGGAACACCACAAAATGCTTGAGGCCGTGCTGCAGCCAGAGAAGGAGACCAGCAGGTACCAGTCTGCAGCTGGGGCACAATAAAACCCTTCTACAAGCTGAGCCAAGAATAATCTTCTCAAAAAGTGCTATGCTTTGCTACTTACATATGTTGCTCTTGTCCAAGTGTTTTGTATTTGCCTCAGTGCAGTTCCTTTTTCCTTTTTTTTTTTTTTTTTTTAAACTAATTAGAATCTTATTGTAAACCAAGGGGGATTTCTGGGAGCTCTTTGGGTTTGTAAATTATGCAAATGACAGCACTCTGATGTTGGATTATATTATTAATTGTATATTTTGCGGTTCATGTATTCTGAGGAGTATGTGTGAAACAAGTTTTTCTTTTTTTTTTTTCAGTCCTTCAATACAATAAGTTTTAAAAAAAGTCTTCAGGCAGATTACAAAATTATTTTTTCTCTATTTTCTTGATGTTAGAATATATTTTTAATGCTACAGACTATTCTGTGCTGATAGCTTTACAACATTGTGAGTGTACTATGAATAGAACAAACTTCACAGATGATTATACTTAAAGCTGGAGGTCTTTCTGTAAATTTTAAACAAAGTGTTCTATTAAATGCAATCTATAAAATGCTTGATGACTTACCTCCTAGGCTGATTTGTGACTTTGCCTGAGCTTTTGAAATCCTGGATGAAAAACTCTTTTGCTACAGGAAACTGATAGTAACTGAATAAATAGCACTGTAATCTAAGTATTGAACACTTCCACATAGCAAGTAGTATTTTGGAATGCATTCCTCTGCCTGCAGCATAAAATGGAAGTACTCTATATAATGCTTAACAATCCCCAGGAATATGTGTAAAGTGTATAGATGTCGGGTAAAACCCCAGTGGTTACCCTAAAATTTCCCTGTGTCTGAGGAGCACAGTCAGGACAGCTATCTTTCTGTCCTGATACAAAGTTAAATAAAATAATAACATTGAACTAATTTTCTGTTCCAAAAACCATAGTGTTTCTGCATCTGACATGATTCCTGTCTATCAATTGGCAAATGTTGTGAGATTATTCAGAATAAAAGCCGTTTATATGGATATGCAACATTTACAAATATCATACTCGGTTTATGTCTCAACGGCCAGTTTCTGCAGCTAATTCTACCAATTTTCACATTGTGTCCATTACAAATGGAATTCCCTTTGTATTAGGAGACACATCTTTTATTGATACAGAAAAAGATTTTTGTGTTTCTTTCTTATGTTTGCAGAGTAATACAACTATCATACAACATCCAACTTGATAAAATTTTAAAAAAAAAAGAGTGAAAGATGTCATACATGTTTTGTAGATTGGACATTTGGAACATATGAACATATACATACTTAGTCCAAAGGCTTGAATGTACGCCTCATGCAGTCTGTACCATTGTAAATATGACTTGGCTACAGGTATGCCGTGTCTGTGTAATGCTTCTGTCCCAGGAAGAGTTCAGACGACTTGCTTTCTTTTTGCTGGGCAATCTGTAGTTTTAACCTTTAATGATTTTCCTGATTTCATGAAACCTTTTCATAAAAGCATTTCTCCATGTACCTTTTGCAGCAATAGCCTTGCAGAGAGATAACAAGGACAGATTTACACATTTTTAGTGGTGGATCATCTATTTATGCATAATATTGATCTGAATGTCAAATTTAGCTGGTCATTAAAAGGAAAAGGGCCAGCAGAATCATTCAGTGTGCATGTGTAGGTTTCAGATTTAAGCTGAAAATATCTTGGAGATGGTCTGCATTTTAATCTATTTTGTCAGGCAGTTACAAAGAACCATTGTTGTGGAAAATCATTCTCAGTTGACATGATATTGAGAACCCAGAGGGATTCTGCATTCAGTAGTCATTCACGGATTTTACATATTTTCAAGTAGTGGGCATTGCCCATAAAAACTATTGCAACCTCAGTGATTGCAGTGACCTGCTGGGTAGTTATAATTTTTTTCACTGTTGCAATGTTATGATCCATTGGAATCTGACGTTGGTGAGATCTGGATTCCTGGGTTTCATTACTTCCCTTATGATATTTGCTTTAACATTGTTTAGGTTAGTACAAACAAAATGAGCCCTGAATTCACTCATCATGTACATATATGCCACAATGTTTAAGAAATTCTTGCAACTACTTCCTCTCTCATGCTGCCAGGGGTGCCTGCACGGTGCTCTGCTGCTCTCCTGCCCCTGAGACCCTGCTCTCCAGGTGCTCCGCTGACTACATGTTCCACTGTCAGAAATCTGTCCCTAATGGGAGCTCACTTCTGGAGTTATTTCAGTTTTCCTTTTGTTTTTAAAGGACCGGATAAGGGCTGGTTAGGTAATTTCTTATGTTGCTTCCAGGTTAAGAACCTGGGGAAGAAAGAAGATCTATTTGTGTGCAGGTTTTATATTTCAAAATTTCAGTTTTAGAGGCAGGGTAAAACTGGAATCTCTGGGGCATCTTGTTCAAACCCCTGGTTTTGATTTTTGGTCAATACTTTATACTGACCTCAAATGTTATTTAGATTTGACTGCATCTAAAAATGGCATGAACGTGGCATTTCTTTTAAGTTTCAATGTTATGCAAACAGCTCGGAATAATTTTTTGTTGTAAAACTTGAAACTTAGATCTAAGGTGACTTTGAAACTGAACCCTAACCTAAACTACATCCAGATATCTGTGCCAATCTATTTTTATGTATTATCAAATAAAATATCTTGACATGCTGAAATTGTATGTGGTATTTTTTCTTTAGAAGTAAATTGTTTCATATTGGAAATATGAAATGGGACCTATCAGATATTACAGATCCTTTTCATTTCTTTAGCAAAGACTTTCATTTTTAGAGCTAGCTATCTCTCCCATGTATGAGATATCCATGTTAACGATTGTTTATGGAACACAGGTTTATTACAAAAGGACATTGTGTTTATATTAATAAAAACTATTTTTATTTTTGTGTTCTAGTTAAGGATGTTTGGTGCCTCTGTGTAGGGTAGGTTAATGTAAAATAAATCCTTTGCATTTATGTTACATGCTTGGTTGTGACTCCATCTGAAAATAACAGAAGCTGTTTTCATCAAACATATGATTACTAGCTTATATGTTTTCTTACTCAGTTTCTGTCTGGAAAAATGTTTATTACATAGAAGCATCCTCAAACTTGAGGGCATTTTTTGCTTTTTAAATGCAAAAGATTAACTAAATGTGGAACTCCAGACACTCTGGTGGGATAATATAGGAAATTTCTATTGCTGGACATACTGATGGGCTGAGGACTTAAATCCCCTGAGCAATCAATCCACTGGCTTTTATGAATGCTTAGGGGAAAAAGGAAAATATATTGCTGGAAAAGAGAAATAAACCTTGTTGCAGGATACATGATGGCCAAATTCAAAAAAGACATATGTATGGTAAAGTCTCATGTATCATTGCAACTGTCTGAGCAGGACAAGTGAAAGAAAAACAAAACTGGGAAATAACGTTTTTCTTACAACAAATGGATTTTGAGGGAAAATCTCAATGACAAGAGAAAACATTCTAATTCTGACTGTTCTTCTGCTGAGAAGAACAGAACTTCTGTGAAATAGCCTCATAATTAATTTTAGTGTTAATTCAGCAGGTCTAGTATGATATAAATCTTTCCTTGAGAGAAGCATTGTCCATTACGTGTGCTGATTTATGAGAGAGAATCAGCTGCATTTTAATGATAGCTGGACTAGACTGTAAATATAGGCTAGGACTCACAATATATGAGAAAAGCTCATTTGCGCTTAATATACTAGATAAATTGTTCCTGCCTTCTTAGGGTGTGACTATACTTGCTGTCACACTCCCAAGCTTACGCAAGAACTGTGTGATTTGCTGAGTAGGTGCTAGTCATGTAAGGGAAAACCCGACAGGATGCATTTTATATACTTGTTTTTTTCCTCAGTGTCATGTATTAACTTTTTTGTCCTTTTTTTCTCCCCTTCATCAAAGGAAAGTCTCCTCAAGACCAAAAGCAAATCATAGGAGTGGTGAAAATGATCACCAGTAATCTGTACAATATGAAATTTAACACTGTGATTTTGTTTTAGTGAGAGGAAAACACCAGTTGCTGGCTGTCAGAAAATTCTAAGCTGAACCTTAACTTCATGGGCAGCAGCTTTAAAATCTATTTAATATTTCTTATTTCTTCAGTTAAGCTGTTTCTTTCTGCAGTTAATAATAGGCTGTGGGATTAAATTTTAGCTTTTGATATTTACTGAGGAATGTAGTATAGCAATTTATGAGTCAAAATGTACTTTGAATAAATTATCATTGCAAATTACAGTTTATGAAAGTTGTGATTATAACCATAATTACACCATTGGCTATGCACAACTTAAAATCTCACTTGCTGAATAAATTTGTTTTCACTCAGATTGCATTCCCAAAATTTTTAGAAGAGTGAATCAAGCCTCACAGACAAAATTTCCTACAGAGTTTATTAAAAAGGTCACCTTTGTTTGCTAAACTTACCTAAAATATAAACATTTCTTGAATTAATGAGATGCTATTTAAGTCTGTTATGAGAGTTTCCTATTCAAGTTTACTAAACCATAGACTCATAAGGAGACTCACAAGGGCTTCCACATTACGCCATGCCTTTAGCTATCTATATATCCTAAAATTGTTAAAGTTAAAATTAATTCTGCAAGCTGTTAGGAAAAAAACAGCCGACAGACAAAATTGGGTATATTACTGTAAATTGAGGGGGGGAGAGGTTTAAAGCTCTGTCTGGCAAGAGAAGGGTTAAGGACTTTTTTGCTATACCCGTTTCAAATTACAATGAGAAGCCTCTTCTTTCCCAGCAGGGTTGTGCTTACATTAGTCTTTAGATCTCTCTTGAAGAGAGCTGTTATATTTGTGCCTGCTAGAGTTGGAAATAACAGTTCAGAAGCTGAAAAGGGTTGAATGGATTTACAGAAGGTTTTTTTTGCGAGTAAATTCATGGCAACACATTAATTTGATTAGTACATGCTTTAGATTTACTTTACACTCAAGCGATTCAAAAGATGTTAAAGTTATCACCAGACTGCTGGACAAATATGTGTTACACCACCAAGGTACAGATCAAGACAAATCTGTGACTCAGGATTTTATCTTGGGAAGAGCGCAAGGTGTACGAAGAACTCAGAATAACGAGGGAAGATAACTCTGGGAACTACAATGTGTCAGAAGAACAGCTCTTGCTAATACAGCTCCCCACCAAAGACCTGGTTATCTAAGGTTTATATAGGAATGCCTAGGTCAGCTGACAAAATACTGGTCTTCTGCTCCATAAATGCAGAAAAAACGATAACAACAGTGGAAAATTGGAAGTCTGAATTTCAGCTTTCTTAGAAATAACTGCAACCTGACACATTCCATAATATTTAAACAGGGTGGGGGGAGAGAAATCACGAAAGATGTTACGTTTAGAGATGACATTGACATGAAGAATAGGTAAATTTTATTTTTCAGCCACTGGGAAAGCAGACCTCATAGGAACTCAGAACAAGTAGGAGAAAAGATTTTTTAAAATTTTTTTTTCCTTGTTCTTTTTCTTTTCAAAGATGAACCTAACTGTGCTCAAAGCTTTCATGGGCTTGCTCTGGAATTGCTGGGTTCTGGTGGGTCACGCACAGGGAGGTTTAGGAGACAATCATGTCCATTCGAGTTTTATTTACAGGAGGCTGCGGAACCATGAGAGAAGGGAGATTCAGAGAGAGATTCTCTCTATCCTGGGTTTACCTCACAGACCCAGACCATTTTCACCAGGAAAGCAGGCTTCTTCTGCACCCCTCTTCATGCTGGACCTGTACAATGCCATGACAAATGAAGAGGATACTGAGGAGCTGGAGTATTCACTAAAGGGATCAATGGCAGGGGAGAGCAGAGGGATGCGGAAAGGATACCCTGCCTCTCCAAATGGATATTCGCGGAGAATACAATTATCTCGCATGACCCCCCTGACCACACAGAATCCTCCCTTAGCCAGCCTGCATGACACCAACTTTCTGAATGATGCTGACATGGTCATGAGCTTTGTCAATTTAGGTACGTGGAAATTTTTTTTTTTTTTCTGCTCTCTCTGACAGACTGTTAGCCCGATCTTGCAAGGGGCAAACCTCCTCGGCCGGACTGTAACAGGTTCTAAAAGGGCAGGATCGGGCCCAGGCTGCTGTGCCACCGGTAAAAGAAAAGTCGCACTGATGGTAAAGTAGCTACGTTGTAGGTGGCCATGGAAAAAGATTTTTCTCACTGTTTATATAAAGTCAGTTTCTATAACTCCCCTCTGCTGGCTTCTGTTTTCTTTCTTTCATTGATGTAATGAAAATTCTAGCCTTAGGCCAACTAACTCCTTTTTTTTTTTAAATCTCAAAAATCAAACACTTATGCCTATTGCTTGGTTATTTCCCTCACTGTTTTGCTTAAAGCTCAGACATGAACAAACATCAGTTGTTAATATTTTAAAGCCTAGAATGTTATGAAAAGGGAAAAGTTAAGCCATTTCTGGAAAAAAAAATTCTTAGGTTATTTAGGGTTTTTTTGCTGTTGGTAAGAGTCAGAGTTTTATTATCTTTTCAGCTGGATGGCTGGATTTTAAATAATCTGTTGCTGTTTCTTTGTTATTTCTATTTAATAACCACAGACTGTGTTTTATTATACTGCCATGGTGCTCAGAGTCTGCAATGGTTTTTATTTTGTGTCATAAATAAATTAAGTAACAAGTAGAGCATTAAACATCAGAAGCATACAAGCAAAGAATGCTTTTGAAACTGATATCAATTCAGACACAAAAACTGATACAACTAAATTATATTGGCTTCTGAGTATAATAAACATGTTTACCAGTTATGTTGTGGTTAAAAAAGCAGTTACAGATTTCTTTAATAGAAGGCAACTTAAATCTCATTAAGAAAGCTGCAAATAATTCATGGAATGTATTTACTATTTTTATAAGTATTTTAAATGCTGGAGGACTCATAAAGTTAGCTAAAACCCCCTTCTCATTTGATCCGAATAGCAAGAGATTTAATTGAAAACTTGAAGTTTCTCCATAAACTGGTAGAAAATATGATGAACTCTTGCTTTCCAGGATAATACTTTCTATAGAAACTTTTTAAGCAACGGCATATGTTCCAAAATACCTTCAGATTTTCACACACATTCTGTACCTTTTATGTCTACCAGGTCTTTAATACTTGCTGCAGGATTAAAAATGCTTCCAAACACTAAAATTCTCAACAACTCGAATTTCTAGGAAAATGACACCCTAGAATTTAGTTGTTGTAATAATAAAATTACTTTTCATTAATTATTTGGCAGATACTGAGGTGTTCATTCTGAGACCTTTTCCTTAAGAGCAACATACATCCACAACTCTAAATATATTTGCTTGTTGCTCTTGCTCCTGAAATAGCAGACTAGAAAAAAAAGAAACCTCTGTTTTTTGAAAATGTGTTCCTCATCCCTAAGGAGTTACATATTATACGTGTATTACTTTTAAGTTATCATTTTATGCCTCGATTTACCCAGAGTATCTGGAATCAGCTGAATTTAAAATGGCAATGTTATAGAGGAAAATAGGAAATTATCTGATCTCCTAAGCATTAGTCAAGGCCCTGATCCCGCAAAAATTTTCCTTGTGTGTCCTGAGAAATACCCTCAGTAAATATGTTGCAGACCACTTCATCAGTGGCTCTGAGGACTATTTAGCTGGGACTGAGCCTTTGATTTCTCAAAATGTCTTTGATTTCAAGAGGACTTCTTACAGTGTCTGAGTAGAAAACTCTTTGAAGGCTCAGTGTCAGATATGTCCTAGCCTGATCCTGCCGTGCTTCCCCAGACAAAAACCGTCTCTGGAAGCACGCAGGTTTCCACTGAATGTCTTACCTTGACTGGGAAGTTTCTAATATTTGTCTCATTCTGTTGGGAAGCCAGTGTTGCCTTAAGAAAGTAATTTTGAGAAGCTAAAGCGTATCCTGTGTTTCTAAACTGTGAAATCTGGGGGTAACATGCTTTATTTTTCTTGCGATTATGATTAATAGACACCATTAACATATAAAAGATTACTGTGTAAATACCAGGTTTTATTTGGCCTTTGTAAAATTAAAATGTGTCTCAGCATTAAGTGAGTCTAAATCCTAATTCACTTTAAATGCCCTTCCATACATGTTGGATATTGTGGTTTATCGCGCATTCCACCATGTAACATGCGTAAGAAATATTGATGACCAATATGGATTAGCTTCAACGTTTTTATTAAACAATCCTATGTTTCAGTATAATTAACATAAAAATGAAATAAATCATGGAAACAAGTAACCATTTTATATGATTTATGCAGTATAAAATCATGACAGATGAGGGCAAGCTCTTTTAATATACAATGGGGAAAAATATGCAGTGATAAGTGAATGCTAACACTGTACCTTAAAATCAATAAATGCTGATGCAGCACAGTAATAACTCAACTGGTTTTAGATTTGAAGCCTCAGTCAACCTGCATCAAATTAATCTGCTCTGGAAATAGTATTCACCATGTTCATACTTGCACACCATTAATTACATAAGGTGTAATTATAAAGCTTTATTAATCACCATGATATTTTAAATTGAAACTTTTGTATATAGTTGTAACCAGTTATAACAATTTAAGATATATATATATATTAAAACGAGAAATATGTAGCTGAGACGTTGGTTAGGAATTACTAAGCATAAGATTGAAAAGGCTGAATAAGATTTAAAAGTAAAGTAAAAAAATAGACAAGGACAAGTAATTTTATATTAAAGAGTAAAATTTGAAACATATGCTAATTTTGATAAATATCAACATGTAAGAGTTGCAAATACCTGACTTTCAAAAACATGTTTAAAAAATAATCAAGGGAACTGCAATTATAATTCTGTCAAGCAACCAAGGAGAAAAACAAGACAGCATTTACTTCTGAAATTAAAATTGTAAACACCTTCTCTTTATACTGGAATTTATACCAGAATTTCCATCTCTTTCTTTCTTCAAAGATACAACAAGACAAAAACTATGTCTTGTCCTGTATTTTGTATAAGACTGTGAGCGTTGGCAGCTCTCCATAAATATTGATGAGTGTAACAGAAGAGTTAACTGGGGTTGGTCCAGCAGTCAAAGAATAAATCCTCCACTAAATACACTGGGGTTTTCAAAGATCTGATTGTATCACCTACAAGTTCAGGACTTTGTTTTCCTCTCTGGGTGTTTTTTTATCCTGTTGTTATGTTTTATTATATTGTTGCAAAGCCCTGACTGTTTAGAGTTCTGGCATCTTCTTTTTGGCCGATCTCCCAAAATGACTTATATAGGATACCCTGTTCCTCAGAGAACAGACAAATAATACTCATGTAGTCCTACTCACTTTTCTGCTCACTGAAAATTTAGTTAGGGAAGGACTTTGTTAAGATAAATGTTAGTGTTCCCACTCTTCACCTTTCACCAAAAGAGGGGGATTGAATAAAAAAATATGTACATGACTGAGGCTTGGAGAAACAGCAGCACTTTTATAAACTACATTTAAAAATTTCAAGGGCTGAATTTTCCATTAGCATCAAAGTGATCATTAAATCCACTCTACTTAAGTGTTCCTTCTCATGCCATTCAAATGGTCTGTATTTTCATTTGTTTACAACACATCTGTAAGTTTTTCTCTAAATAGATTTGTGCATTTGTTTTCTTTCTCCATATTTTCCTATTAATTGATATGAATTTTCAATAAGATAGGGGATAAATATATACAAGTTTTGTGATTTTCTGTTATGTTTTCTTTCTTAGCATATAAAATTCATTTCAAAAACTCAGATGTGAAGATCACTATAAAATTTGTGACCCTGACCTACACATGCTAATTTAAAGAAGGATACAATATTATGGAGATTTTTAAAGTAACCAATATACCCCAGAAAGACAACTTATCTTGTCCACACACAATGTGATTCTGCAATCTTAATTATAATAATCCTCAAACCACATGTGTTGTGATCAGTTCTTAAATCAGATATTGAAATGAAAAGAAATTTTGCCTGTTTGAGGCATAGAAGACTGTTCATATTTCTCCAGCTTCTCTACCCCAAGTTTGTACACTGTCTTGAAGATTATGTTCTTCTTAAAAACCTGAATCACTAAGCAAATACATAAATTCACAAGATTTACAGCCCATTGTCTTTATCGGAGAATGCTAACATGGCAGAGAACAACTTTTATACAACTACATTGAGAAACCTACAGTACATCAATCTACACTGCATATCTGTACAAATGTATTTTCGTTACACATGAAAAAGAAAGGATTCCTAACTGCAATCAGACCTTCAGCATATATAGTAGCTAGTTTCTTAAATTAAACTAATTCAGTTTCTACAGCCTTCCACTCACAGCTAACATATCATCGGCGAGGGATATGGAGTGCTAAGCTATAAAATGCCAGGAGCTGTGGAAAGGGAGCTGGGTTTGAAGGATACACACAAAAAGGCCTCAGGATCATTAACTTCTCTCCTGAAGGCTTAGGAATGAGCACACTTTCTTTCTTTCTTTTCCACTGGATTTCAGATGTTGCTGTCTTAATTTTAACCTTACGTGAATTTCCTTGGCTGTGGTACAGTTTTAGTCCATAAAATGCAGGCTTCTAATGAAAATATTGACACAGCCTTAACTGAAGTGATGGAAATACTTCTATTATCTTGCCTTGGACAGAGGGATGCTATTACAGAGATAAAACTTGTTAAATAACAAATAAAGCCCATGTCTTTATTTGTGGAGCTGGATCAATACTGAGAAAAAATGAGGAAACATTTGTAAAGTTCTTCTGAATGACAACCCCAAGTCAATAAGATGTTATTTTTCACTCTTTTACATAAAATTTAAAACAAAATAGATCAAGCAGGTCTCATTTAATCTTCACCCAAAGTAGACCTCACTGGCATCTTGAAATCCTGATTTTTTTTCCCTTAATAAAATTTTAGTCACCCAGCTAGTGAGCTGAACTGATTTGTTGTGATCTAGGTATGCAATCAAGCTTTAAAAATAACTATTAATGATTAAATAATTTTCTACAGTCAATTTAAATATTAAGACAGCTTTTTGCAAAATAGGTTTATTTATTTCTAGAACAAAAGGACTTTACCCACAGGATGACATTCCCTAAAAATCCTCACTGAATCCTTACAATTCATTAGGCAGTTTTAACCAATTTTTGTGTGATGACAGAGCAGGTTGTTAAGGATTGGGTTTGATTTTGAGCAAGAAATATTCTCCATATTCCTTTTTGGAATTACACTACATTTGTTGTTTTATATTGAAATATTTTATACTTCCTTTGAAATCTCTCATGTTACATGAACCTTATGAACTACATAGCTCTACCTCAAAATAGGTTTGTGTGTGATCCATAAATATCATCTAACAAAATAATGTTTTTATAACTGTCAATTATTTTTTTTGCCAAAGTTAACACTTTAAATCCAAGTAAATTATTGTATCTACCCAGCCAAAAAAATGTCAAGCTCTCCATTAACTGGGGTATAAAACTGTCTGACTTTCCTTGCCGACAGATTTGAAAGAAATTGCAGATAACTGAAGAGAAACTGATTTAGCAGATGGTTAGACGTGCATGGTGAAAAGCTATATATATGTATGGATATATAAAAATATATATTATTATTAATATTTTTCCCATTGGGAAGAACGGCTGACCCAGTTCCGCTTCTTCTTTAGAAAGTGCTCCTTTCCAGACTAAACACAGACTTTGGGTGGGGTTGTGGGGATTGTATGTATTGTACAGTACATACTTTCCCAGGAAAACACAATCTTGGAGTGACTCTGACTAGCCATGAAAGACAGAGAGGGAGGCTTGTGGAGAGGCCTCTGTGCGGAGGATATTAGGGGAGGAATCCACTTGCCATGCAGTGGATGGAGAGCCTCTTGGTTGTCTTCCTAAACCCCAGGTTATTTGTGTAAATAACAGGACAAGTTTGGCACATACATGATCTCCCACACTTATTGCCCCTGTTATTATTTGCTCTGAATGTTAAATTATGCAAAGAATTTTACCATGGCTACCTGCCTACTTACTGCCTGAGTTATGGAGATAATTATGACATGGGCAGTTCCTTTTTCTTCTCTTTTTAACCATGGCAGTTCCTTTCAGCTTACCCACAAACTAATAGAGTTTCACAGAAAATTGATTGATTACAGTCTGATCATTCTAGGTGTCATCTGGTGTTTCCACATAACAGAATGAACAGTTTATGAAGTGCCAATTGCAGCCTCAGCTAAAGAAAGGCTCCCCAGGGCTTCAGAAGAACTCTGGCTGCTACCAGACTTTATAATTATTTCCCACACTTTTCCCCATCCTCTTCTACTTGTCCTTTCCCTTGTCTCTAACCCCTGCCGTCTAGGCAGGGTCACTGAACTTTAATTTTCTGTCAGTGGCATTTGGCTGCAGAAGGGATTAAAGGCGGACAAGCAGTGAGACTAGGCGACAGGACAGGAGATGGAGAGGGAAGGAATGAGAGCAGGCATGAGAGAAAAATGGCAAAGCACAGACCAAGCCTTGCAGGGAGGATAGCCCTCTTCTTCTCAGTAGGCAACAGCCAACCTGTGGGGCTGGATACAGACCTGCTGAGCATGGGAAAAGTTCACAACAGAGAAACAACAGCCTCTGCAGGAACTGGTATTACTGGGAGAGTTAGTCCCACTCCTCTGTGCCTTACATGGAGCATGATGTTGTAGCACTCAGAGCATTTCCCACGCCAGCAGAGTTACAAAAGCGGAGGAAAGTTCATCATGGTATGGAGAAGAAGGTGCATCCAGACAGAGAAAGGACAAATAACATAATAAAGATAGATAATGTGCAAATGAAAGAGAAAATGAGTCCCGTTATGGGTTTCTTCTCCTAGTAAGCCTAGCAGGTGATGGAAACTGTTTTCTTCTTAGTCCCTCATGGCAGAGCAACTACCTCAACCTCCCCAGGCACTTGGCTCCCCAGGCAAAAGTTTTCATCCTTGCAAAATAAAATGTAGCTCCCCCCACCCTTCAGTGTGTGTATGTGAGGAGTACACAGACTGGCTACTAACATTTGCAGCCATAAATAATGTAGAACCTAGCTTTTAAAAACCGCAGGTTAAAGGATGAGGGCTGCCATGACGCACACAGAGAGGTTGAGATCAGAGGAGCAGCTAAAAGGGGTCGGGAGAAACAATGAATCCCCTTGTTCTGAGTCATATTTATGAGTGCTCCATTGCACCTAAAGTTCATATTTTATTGGCTCCACCATGGGGTTTCCCCATTTGCTCATCTCTTAAAATAACACCCCTGGTTAAAATTTCCTATAAACCACAGAAATGCTACAGCAGGCAGAACTTGTCAACCCTGACAACTACATTATTTAAGTTTTTGGGTGGGGTACACCAAGCAGGAGCTGGTTTGTGTTTTGTACTAAATTATGAATTTGTTTCTGTACAGAAAATTACTATAAAGCAAGTAGAAAAGGAGAGCTCTTACAGCTCAGCTCTCCCATAAGAAACTTCTCACTATTACTGAGGGATGCTCCAAAAGGTGAATCTAAATGTTTAGTTACCAGCTCTTTTTCAGCAACTGCTCCAGTGCAATAGAACTTGGCTTTATTGACCACTATCAGACAACTCAATGACATCTGCGGTACTTTGTCAGAATGTGGCTTTACTTTTCGTCCTGCTGTAATTCAGGGCAAACTGAGAAAACAATTATTAATGAGTCAGAGCCTAGAAAACTAATCAGGACAGCTAGTGCTGGTACATGATATATATCCATAGCTGACAACCAGTGGCTTTGCAGAAGCAAAATTCCACCTAACTCTTTATGGAGGAGAATCAGGAGGAGGTAGGAATTCAAATAGCTGAAATTTCTGTTAGGTTTATCGTTATCTGATTTAGCAATATTACATTCAGACCCTATGAGAACCTAAGGGTCTTTTCCAACCCGAATGATACTGTGACTCTATCCCTTTGTAGACTGTCTATCAAATGAAATTATTGTTCTAATTCTCATGTATTTAACTGTAGTCAAATTAATGAAGCTATATTCATATTATGTGGAAAAGTTGTACCCATAATCCAGAGTAATTATTATAAATTGATAACAATTTGTCTAGGCATATCCATATAAATCATCCCTTTTTTAAAAGTGAGGGGGAAATACGGGTGGGGTATTCAACTATAAGGTACTGCAAAATAATTTCAGAATGATACTGTGTTGGACTTTTATGATATGGATGGCATCAGGTTTGGAGGTAGAGCTGTTAAATCCTGTCCTGGCAAACCTAGACTACAGAATATGAAAGAACAGAGACACAATGCTTTGTGAGTCTGATCTTGGAGCAGCGGGCAGACGGAACCTGATGGCACGCTGGAGCTGTGGGATTCTAGCTGTATGGTTTGCAAAAACGTTAGCTGAGAAATCAAAAGACTGGGTGAATAGTACCATGGATGATAAAGCCACGGGAGCAAGAGCAAGCCCCATGTACAACCCCATGACAGCTGCAGTCTTTGTGGTGATTTATGATGGCTGAGATCCAGCAGGAGCATAGCTTTGGGAAGGTTGTTCCCAAGGTTACCTCAGCTGGGGTATCTGTCAATAGCTACAAGTCTTAACATGTTAGTGATCCCGAAGGTTAATCTGCTACTCCTAACCAGGTTACCTTGCCACCTTGTACATGAAATGTGTGCAACTGTTTTACAGTGAGTCTGTCCCAGCCCAAGTCTAGCCTAAATATGAAAGTCAGAGGGTGAAATGTCTGAGCAGCCAAATAGGAAAAACCTGAAGAGCCTCAGATCGAGAATGAAAATAGTGTGCCTGTTTTCCAATCCATAAAATGAGGATGGGCAAATACTTCTGTCTTCATTTTCCCTTCTCTGCACTCTTATTCTTTGAACTTGCAGAGTACTGGAATAGGTTTCTTACTGTGAAGCCTTTTTTTTATCTGGCTGTACGCTCTGTAAAATACCTCTCTTCTAAGAGCGTCGCAACACCTTGTGTTTCCTCATGGTGATCTCAAGTGTTATTTTAGAAAGGTCTAAAAAAAGCTTTTCTATAAGGGCAACAAGTCTATTTACTGTTCTTAAAATAGACAGTTTTACAAAATAATGAAAAAGAAACACTGGAATAAAAGCACCAAAACTGAGATTTGAGATCTGGTGCAATGGAGTGAGGGTGTGTGGTTAGTTTAGCTCTTGCTTTCAGAATACAGATTTGTGCTTCTCCGAGGCATGTGTGCATGTGTATCAGTCTGTGTGCATAGCTTTGTGTATGTACTATAGAAAGCATGTAAATCTCTTCAGTTTTAGTCATTGGGATTTTTTCCCTCTTAAATCATAATATGCTTTCCCATCAATATTATGTAGCTTTAGCAGCCCTGACCTTTCAAGTTGCCTGTTTGGGCCAGTGTTTATCAGATGACCGTTTGACCTCCTTGTTAATTGTACTTAATTACATCCTGTTGTAACATTTTGAAATAAGGAGGAGAGTTTATGGATCTGCTCCAAAGAGCTGAAGACTAAAACAGCAGCAGAATTCAGTGGTATGAGGTGCTGAGTAATCTCATTGTTAGGTCAATAAGAGCTGTGCCTTATCCAGTTGTTTGCAAAATTGGATCCTTAAACCAGTCCTTTTCCATTTAGGATCCTTGGTACTTCTGAGAATAAAATCACACAATTTTCTTTGTTCTGAGAAGGGCTTCTTCTCTCCGATCTCAGTTTGGAGTTTTCTCCAAAGAGATCAAGGAAGGAGTGAGAGGTCTATCAACAGTACTGCAAGAGCTGAAGCTCACAATATGAGGATATAAAAGAGACAAGCCTCTGTTGTTACAAATAATCTCTCTGTGGTTTTCCAAAACTTCAGAGTTCCTTATGCATCCCTAGAATTGCCAGTTCCCATGAGCTTTTTGAGACTTGTATAATATGTGCTATGAGATTTTCTGTGCATTGATGATTTATGGGCACATCTAAGTTTTCATTGAAGAGACAGAGTTACCCCCTGTAGTTGCAGAAAAACAAAAATGAAAACAAATCAACATCCAGAAACAGATGCAGTTCTTGAAAACGGGCACTCTAAAGGCTTGGAAAGCAACTTCAAACACTTCTTATTTTATAATGTTTTTCATATAGCTGATAGTTTTTGAAACACATGGGTTTGACCATATTGCTCTCTTCTCACTAAAGATGATATACATATATATATATGCTTCCTTTACTGTTGTTGTTCCATAGTTCACTTTCCACAAACTTGATTTATAAGAATACAGTAAACTTGATTTCCTAAAATGAATGAACGCAAAAAGGAATAGAAGCTATAAAACTATTAATACCAGGTGAAAATCTAGTCCCAAGACTTTAAGGGTCACAAGACAAAAGAATACACCTTCAATTTTATTTTATTAAAACACCGATAGTTAGAGTTATTGGGAAATTAAGTGCCATGAAGAATTAATTGTCTGCAGTAGTAAACTACACACGATTATGGCATTATTGTAAATAGTTTATCATCCAGCATGCATCATGTTCTAGATATAAAAGACAAGTGCTGTGCTGTGAGACTAGGCTGACACAGTACTGCGTATGATTATCACCATGAACTGAACAGTATTGTTGTGAAAGCTAAAAGTCTGTACTATGTCTTTCAGGTACCAAAGGTTAAACCTACAGTTCAACTACAGACAATTGCATTTACATAATTAAAAGGTTTTTACATGTTGATTTAAGTTACAAACTTATATGATTACAAACAAAACACACAATTTGCTCAATATCATAGTAAGGTATTCAAAAGATCATAATGTTTAAATCCTCTTTGGTGCTAAACATTGGTAAGTGTAAATGAAATCATAAAATTAAATATGATGACTTTCAGGGAGGGCTAGTTTATTTTTCAGAATTTTGAGTGATATATGTAGTGTGGCACAATATTGTTTTGCTTATCAAAGTAGTTTAAAATTAGGTATTATTTCAGAATAAATTTCTTTCTTTTCTTTGGTTCCTTGGTGTGCTCCTTTATTAATGTCATCTTATAGCTATCAACTATGGGTCTTCAAAAAGTAATATTTTTTTTCATCACCTCATAAACTGTTGAATTTATAATTGTGTTTACTGAGGCTATATATCATAATGAGATCACATTTACAAGGAGATTAATTTTTATATATATAAAAAATTAATTTAAGGAAATATATTTAAATAATATTTTATAAAGTGTATGTACATATATATTTCTATATATAGTAATGGAAAATCCAGAGACATTTTATGCTATGAAGTGAATACCAAGTAGATCGAGTTCATGTTGCACTCACTAGGTCAGAATGGAGGGAGTACTGTCATTAAAATTAACAATATATTGCCCCCATTTTGGTTTCCCAACAGTTGAGGTTTGCTTTCTCCATATTTGTACGTATTCCTTAGAAATGGAAAAATGCAAAGGATGTGCTTACTAGCACATGGGTGTGTACAGGAGACATCTAATGTGAAAGGGGTTCATCACAGGACTCGAGTCAATGAAACAGGCACATGTGTGAATTGAAAACTTGGCTCTATGGGCACAGCTGCCAAATAAGTTATGACCTGTTCATCCTGTGTTTACATTACCATCTACTGTTGGACAGGAATGAAGCTTCTTTTATTAACATTATATCACCTTGGGTCAATGAGATTTACCATGGACTCCATTGAATCATGCTGCAACAATGTAGGGAGTGTGCTCTCATCAAAATGGGAATGAAAGCAAGTCCCCAAAAGAAGAGACTGTTATGCTTCCAGTTTTGGGGATGGGCAGCAGATGGTTTTAAATGACTGGAAAAAGAAAACCAGACCTATCACCAAAGATTAAGGCAGTAGTCACTTCTAGCCCTAGTAGAAACAAAGGTTTGGCACAAACATCTGCAAAGGCTGATCAAATGCTGTAAAATGCATGCCAAATATTCTTAATGGTGTTGTACCAAAGAGATTGCATTTAAAATAAAAGCATTATGTTAGTGGTCAGGTTCCCACTCCCTGCTCATTCTTACACTCTGCTCAGAAAGAAACCCAAATTTTGTCAGAGACACATCAGCCCAACTATTGAGAGTGAAGAGAAGCCAGTATTATAACACGTAATACAAGCTTTAGAACATCTTTGCTGTTCTAGAGATGTGTTACACCTATAGATACCTGTACAATCAACCTGGATATTGTGTTTGTAAGTAATTTGGTGAGGAACATGAGAAATGCAGTTCCAGATGGAATAACAGCGAAAATGCAAGAATGATACAAGCATGTTCACGGTCCTGGGCGACCAGCTCTAGGTTGAAGCAGATGACCTCCTGAGGTCCCTCCCAACCTCAGCCGTTCTGTGACTGTGGCAGAGTGGTTACAGAGAAGGAGGATCTTACTCTTGTCTTATACATTGACATCAATCATTGCTACTTTTTTTTTGGAGTGGAGTGATAATCTTGCTCAGACAATTGTTGCACAAACAGTTTTGTGTGTTCAAAGTGTCATGCTTTTTCTTTCTACTTTGGAAATTGTTTTATTGCTTTTTATGTAATTTTGAGACTCCTGTGTATCTCTCCTCAAGTCTGTCCAAAGTAAACTACTGTGAGGGATCACCACCTATTTTTCTGTTACCTGGAGCTAATCTCAGATCTTTTATGGCATAAATATTTTTTTGAAGACTGCTTTTCCTTTCCTCTGGCAGTGCAGGTGTAATTCTGGATGGCCAATCCAGAGATCTTTTAATTCACTAACAGTCAGTGGGTTTCTGCCCTGAAAGAGGATCTAAATATTCATTAACTTTGGTAAGATTTAAGTTTCATTCAGGAAAAAAAAAGTCCAGGTGTTTTTTCCTTCTTGTTGAGGGGACTTATTCCATATGGAGGTTTATATGTGGGTGAAATAATCTCTGTGAGAATAAATCATGATCAGATTAGACTACCAGAGCTGCAGAGGAGAGGGTGAGGTTTGAATCAGTATAAAAAGCTGTTAAAGTCACAGCCAGCTCCTAAACTGGCTGCTAAAACCTGCTGTCTGAAAGTGTCACTCCTCACCATGGCTGCCCAGTCTCCTAGCTGCTCTTCCTCCTCATCTTCCTCCTGTTTGCCCCCAGGTATAATGTCTGGGAGGGCCTGTCTCTGCTGTGCTTCTGGCCCCATAACTCTGTTTCTCAGCACCACTGCTTAGGCTCTCCTAGGTGGGTCCTTGGTGTTGGCCAGTAGCAAGCAAGCACAGAGCAAACCTTCAAAATTAGGGCTAAAAATTTATATAAAATGAAATTCCAATCTCTTTTTAATTTTTAAGGGATGACTCAGTTACTACAGCAATTAGTTCAGAATATATTTGTGCACACAAAGTATAAATCTGAGGAATTCTGAATTTATTTGAGCCATGAGCTTTTGAATTCATTTGAGCACATGGTCTGTGATCAGCTATTTTTTTACAAATGTATTTAACATCCTATCTATAATATAGCATATCAAAATAATTTTTAATTTATTTTATGTAATAAAACATTTTTCTGCTCTCTAAGCAAGATGTTCTTGAGGGTTTTCTTCCTCATTGTTTTTACAGCTAGACTGTTCTTTGTGGACTGTCTGGTCAGTGTTAATGGGTATGGGTAATACTAAAATACTAAGATGTGAGCACAGGATAAGCAGAAAATAGTGCCTATCCAGTTTTATCCAGTTTGGCATGCAGAAACAATTCATATGGAAGCTTTTCTGACAAAGTCCACAGCAGGAAATGGATGGAGTTTATTAGATGACATGTGTGAATGCTAAATGGTGGAGTGACTTGCCACCTCTGGGTGGAAGTGAGCAGAGGGTTAACATGAGCAGGAACTAAGGGGATGTGGGAAGATAGAATGGGCTTTAATGTTTAGCTTTTACTCCCCTGCCAGTTGCCCTATGATGATATATGCCCTTTCACCCTCCTGAAAAGTTATGTTCCATCTGTATACTTTTACAGTGTCAAAACAGTTATAACTTACACCTATTTTCTGACCATTGGATCTCAGAGGTATAACTTTTGTTCCTATTCAGTTGCAGCTGAACCCAAGAGGGATCTTTTTTTCTGTCATTTGTTAACCTTGAGGTTGTGTTGATCTGACATCCTGACTTTCACACACAGTCAGAAACCTGGGAATAATTGTTAGTTTTCTTTGTGATGATCTGTGATTAGAGAAAAAACAAAACTAAATATGAGAAAAAAAATTGACAGATGGTATCAAAATGTACTGGCTTTGCCAAAGCCCAAGCAAATTAGACATCATTGAAAATGAAGACAAAATTAACAACCTCAAGCATGGTGGTGTAAGTATTAGCTGATTTATCTATGCATTAGCTCAGAACTACATAATACAGTGATCTTTGATCTGTTCTATTCTTTCAAGTAAAGATTTATCATTGATGAAAATTAACACAACCAAAAAACTAGCAGATATGTATTTTTAACATAGGTATTTGTGATTGGAATGCCTTTGTAATACAGTGTGACTTAAAACAATGAAGAAATCCAGGGCCCTTACTTATCACATTCAAAATAGTAAACTGCATGTGATTTTTAGTTCATTGCCTCCTCCCAGACCCTTGGTTACGATGCTTCCCTCTTTTGTCACACTCTACTACTGAAAGCACAAAGTAGGTCCAAATACAACCTGTTACTGTTAATCCTAGAAGCTGTGACCAGCTGGACTTTCAACTTTAAAATGTATGGAAGAAGATTCAGCTGAGATTAATTCTACCACTGTTGGTAGAATTAAAAAGCACATGTATGCAGTTTATCTTTTGTTGTGATTCGTGATACAGCTGAACAACTGGAGTGAAAGTTTTGCATTTCGGAGACTGAAGGATACAGTGCTTTATACTGTTGAAACCAGAAGAAAAATTAGACTTTGAGGAATCACTTTGTAAACTACCTTTTGTATTAAGATCGTGATAATACCCAGACTTATACTCTCGTAATTCTGGTCACTTCCAGAACTCAATCTTTTTATTGTGGTAACTTCCTCCTACTCTTGCATTGGCCAGGATCAAACCAGCATAAGAAAAGCAGGGTGTTGCTTTTCCACTTGTTTTGTATCAACAACAGAAAGCCTTCCAGCATTTAGTTATTACTGGAGCAGCTGCAGTGTAGCACTTGTTTTGACTTGTTGAGCAAGTGCATTTGTCTTGGAAGAAGAGTAAATTGAATGAATAACACATGTTTACCAATGAAATTTTCAACAAAATATTGGCTATTGAATGAAGACCAGCAATGTCATTAAAACATCTATTACATCCCATATTTTAGTGTGAAGTAACAAGAAGGCATCGTAGGTAATCTCATGGTGTACAGAACACCTGGGAGATTATGCATGAAAAAGCCAAGCACAGTTGTGTCTGTGGTCGAGGCGTTTCTTTAGGTCTGTGCTTATAAAAGTTGCTGGCAGGCACTGTTATACAGTCCCTGGGAACTCTTTCCTGCTCAGGTTTTTTTCATTGACATTATCTTGACTTGAATTACTTTGCAATTCATACAGTTCAGTAATTCTGTGCAATTATGGAAGGGATGTTCTTCCATTAAAAGTCTGGATTCAATAAACAATGGATGATTTTTCATTTATTGAAACTGCCACTAACTGCACAGTATTTCATCAAACAATTTTCAAACTGTCCCTAATTTAGTTAAGCAAAATAGCCAAATGTTGGTCATTGATGTCAGTAGCTGAACTGAAAATAAAGAATTTAGTGAAATAACTCTAAATTTACAGCAGTATAACTTGCTTCAGAATATGACCTATCAAGTTTTCTGCTTTGTGTTTTAATAAGAAAGTATATTTTATGTAAAAGCAATTTACATCATTCTTTCAAAACCACATCTGTAAATCTATAATTACTTTAAAGACAGCCAGTCTAATAATAATAAATACAGAGAAACTCAAATATACAGCACTGCAATAAAGTAGTTCTTAAGAAACAGAACTGTTTCAATGAAAAAAGAAGTAAATTTTCTACAGACTTACCCTCTTTAATTAAGCAAAATTCTCACTGATTACAGAAATAGTTTTGCATCGTTTGGAAGTGTATCAGAATTTGAGTTAAGTTTCTGACAATGATTTTCATGTTTAAGACAGGATATGTGTGGAATGTAATTTTGGGGATACCTGTTTTCAAACTCTGCCTACATTTTTGACTTAAAGGATCAGAGAATCATAGAATCATTTAGGTTGGAAGAGACCTTTAAGATCATTGAGTCCAACCTAGCACTGACAAGTCTATCACTAAAACATGTCCCGAAGTGCCACATCTACATGTCTTTTAAATACCTCCAGGGATGGTGACTCAACCACTTCCCTGGGCAGCCTGTTCCAATGTTTGACAACCCATTTAGTGAAGAAATTTTTCCTAATACCCAATTTAAACTTTCCCTGGTGCAACCTGAGTCCAATTCCTCTTGTCCTATCGTTTGTTACTTGGGAGAAGAGACCAACAGCCACCTTGCTACAACCTCCTTTCAGGTAGTTGTAGAGGGCGATGAGGTCTCCCCTGAGCCTCCTCTTCTCTAGACTAAACAACCCCAGTTCCCTCAGCCGCTCCTCATAAGACTTGTGCCAGCTTCATTGCCCTTCTCTGGACACGCTCCAGCACCTCAATGCCTTTCTTCTAGCAAGGGGCCCAAATCTGAACATGGTATTTGAGGTGTGGCCTTGCCAGTGCCGAGTACAGGAGGACAGTCACTTCCCTTCTTCTGCTGGCCATGCTATTTCTGATACAAGCCAGGATACCATTGGCCTTCTTGGCCACCTGGGCACACTGCTGGCTCATGTTCAGCTGGCTGTGACAAACACCCCTAGATCCTTTTCCACTGGGCAGCTTTTCAGACACTCTTCTCCACACCTGTAACATTGCATGGGGTTGTTGTGACCCAAGTGCAGGACTGGCACTTAGCCTTGTTGAACCTCATAAAATTGGCCTTGGGCCACTGATCCAGCCTGCCCAGATCCCTCTGTAGAGCCCTCCTACCCTCAAGCAGATCAACACTCCCACCCAACTTGGTGTCATCTGCAAACTTACTGAGGGTGCACCCAATCTCATCGTCCAGATCATCAAAAAAGATATTAAACAGAATTTGGCCCATTACTGAGCCCTGGGGAACAGCACTTCTCACTGGCCGCCAACTGGATTTAACTCCATTCACCGCAACTCTTTGGGCTCAATGACACAGCCAGTTTTGTACCCATCAAAGAGTACACCTGTCCAAGCTGTGAGCAGCCAGATCCTCCAGGAGAATGCTGTGGGAAACAGTGTCAAAGGCTTTACTAAAGTCTAGGTAGACAACATCCACAGCCTTTCCCTCATCCACTAAACAGGTCACCTTGTCATAGAAGGAGATCAGGTTAGTCAGCAGGACCGGCCTTTCATAAACCCATGCTGACTGGGCCTGATCACCTGATTGTCCTGTATGTGCCATGTGATGGCACTCAAGATGATCTGCTCCATAACCTTCCTGGGCACTGCGGTCATGCTGACAGGCCTGTAGTTACATGGATCCTCCTTCCGGTCTTTCCTGTAGATGGGTATCACATTTGCTAACTTCCGGTCAACTGGGACCTCCCTGGTTAGCCAGGACTGCTGATAAATGACTGAAAGTGTCTTGGTGAGCACTTCTTCCAGTTCTCTCAGTACCCTTGAGTGGATCCCATCTGGCCCCACAGAATTGAGTGTCCTAGCAGGTCACTAACCATTACCCCTTGGATTATGGGGGCTTCATTCTGCTTCCTGTTCCTGTCTTCCAGCTCAGGGGGCTGAGTACCTGGAGAAGAATTGGTCTTACTATTAAAGACTGAGGCAAAGAAGGCATTAAGTACCTCAACCTTTTCCTCAGCCTTTGTCACTATGTTTCCCCCCACATCCAATAAAAGATCAGATCCTAAGATTCTCCTTAGCCCTCTTTTTGTTGCTAATGTATATATAGAAACATTTTTTATTGTCTTTTATGGCAGTAGCCAGATTAAGTTCTAGCTGGGCTTTGGCCCTTCTAATTTTTTCCCTGCATGACCTCACAACATCCTTGTAGTCTGCCTGAGTTGCCTGCCCCTTCTTCCAAAGGTTATAAACTCTCCTTTTTTCCCTGAGTTCCAGCCAAATCTCTCTGTTGAGCCAGGCCGGTCTTATTCTCCATCGGCTCATCTTTTGGCATATGGGGATGGACTGCTCCTGCACCTTTAAGATTTCCTTCTTGAAGAACATCCAGCCTTTCTGGACTTCTCTGCCCTTCAGGACTGCCTCCCAAGAGACTCTCTTAACCAGTTTCCTAAACAGGTCAAAGTCTGCCCTCCAGAAGTCCCAAGGTGGCAGTTCTGCTGACCCTTCTTACTTCTCCAAGAATTGAAAACTCTGTCATTTTGTGATTGCTATGCCCCAGATGGCCTCCAACCATCACATCACCTACAAGTACTTCTCCCTTCACAAATGACAGGTCCAGCGGGACACCTTCCCTAGTTGACTCACTCACCAGCTGTAACAGGAAGTTATCTTCCACACACTCGAGGAACCTCCTGGACTGTTTCCTCTCTGCTGTATTGGATTTCCAGCAGACATCTAGTAAGTTGAAGTCCCCCATGAGAACAGGGGTAGTGATTGTGAGACTTCTCCCAGCTGCTTATAGAATATTTCATCTGCCTCTTCATCTTGGTTGGGTGGTCTATAACAGACTTCCACCATGATATCTGCCTTGTTGGCTGAGGGAAGGCGCCATTCTTACCCATAAACACTCAACCCTATTGTCACCATCATTAAGCTCTAGACAATCAAAACACTCCCTAACATACAGGGCTACCCCACCCCCTCTTTTTCCTTGCCTATCTCTTCTGAAGATTTTATAGCCATCCACTGCAGCACTCCAGTTGTGTGAGTCATCCCACCATGTTTCCGTGATGGCAACTATGTCATAGTTTTCCTGTTGCGCAATGGCTTCCAGCTCCTCCTGTTTGTTGTCCATGCTGCATGCATTGGTGTGTATGTACTCCAGTTGGGCTATTGATCCCACCACCTTTTTGGGGGGACAAGTCCTAATTCCTACATGACCATTCCCAGGTGCTTCCACAGTTTCTAACACATCAATAATCCTTGGCATGGATCTCCATTCTCTACCTCCACTGAGCTGGCAGATCAAAGGACCTCACCAGCACACTGTTGCACAAGCATTGGTCTGCTGTCCCCAGGCTTATCTCTAGTGAGTCTGGTTTTATCCCTTTCCATCTTCAAATCTAGTTTAAAGCTCTTTCAATGAGTCTTGCTAACTCCTGTGCAAAGAACCTGTTTCCCCTTTGAGACAGGTGTAACCCCGTCTGTTGCTAGCAGGTCTGGTGTAAACTGACCCATGATCAAAAACCCCAAAATTCTGCCAGTGACACCAGGCTTGGAGACAGGTATTAATCTGCTGGCTCTTCCTGTTTCTTCCCTCATCGTTCCCTGCAACTGGAAAGATAGAGGATAATATTATTTGTGCTCCTGATCCTTTAACCAGTGGTCCCAAAGCCCTGAAGTCTCTCAATTGCCCTTGGACTTCTTGTTGCAACTTCATTGGTGTACTCAATCCCACTGTCCATGTCCCCAACAAAGATGTTAAACAACACTGGTCCCACCACTAACCCCAGAGAAATGCCACTTGTCACTGCTCTCCACTTGGACATCGAGCCATTGACTGCAACTCTTTGAATGAGACCATACAGCCAGTTCCTTATACACTGAGTGGTTCATCCATGAAATCCACGTCTCTCCAATTTACAGACAAGGATGTCATGCGGGAAAGTGTCAAAAGCTTTGCACAAGTCCAAGTAGATGACATCAGTTGCTCTTCCCTTATCTGCCAGCACTGTAACCCTGTCATAGAAGGCCACCAAATACGTCAGGCATGATTTGCCCTTAGTGAAGCTATGTTGGCTGTCACCAATCACCTCATTTTCCATGTGTCTTAGTGTATTTTTCAGGAGGATCAGCTCCATGATCTTACCAGGCACAGAGGTGAGACTGATGGGCCTGTAGCTCCCCGGGTCTTCCTTTTTTACCTTTTTAAAAATGGAGGTTATGTTTCCCCTTTTCCAGTCAGCAGAAACTTCACTGGACTGCCACAACTTCTCAAATATGACAGATAGTGGCTTAGCCACTTCACCTGCCATTCCCTCAGGACCCATGGATGCATCTCATCAGGTCCCATGGACTAGTGCCCCTTCAGGTTCCTTAGATGGTCTGGAACCTTATCTTCTCCTACACTGGGCTGTTCTTCCTTCTCCCAGTCCTTGCCTTTACATTCTGCATCTTGGGTGGTATGGCTGGAGCCCTTGCCAGTGAAGATTGAAGCAAAAAAGTCGTACCTCAGCCTTCTCAAGTCTCCCTTTTCCTTCCAGAGAAGGTCCACATTTTCCCTAGTCTTCCTTTTATCACCAACTTACATGTAAAAGCTTTTTTTGTTGTCCTTGACATCCCTGGCCAGTTTTAATTTTACCAGTGCTTTGGCCTTCCTAACCTGATCTCACTTTCCCTTACTACTGTCTATAGAATATGCATGGGGGCACCAGCCCTCTCTCACCCTGATGGTGAAAACCGGTAAAAAGAAATGCAGAAGACTTGGTACTAAAAGGAGAGCAAGCAAATGAGTGTATGACTCTGAAGTTTTGTAGTTAAAACACTTAGCTGAATGATTATCTAGGAAATGCCTAATGTCAAATGAATAAAAAAATCAGATGTGGAAACAAAAACTTATTTTGTTCTCATTTTGACCCTCAATCCCTGCATTTCTTCTGTGCAGTGTCACAGGATGTCCCACTACTGAGCTACTCAGCATCCTAGCAGTTAGGATACAGTCATTGAAAGTAGCTGATAGGGATGGAAATGTCCTTTGACTAAGCAACAGCTATCTCTTAGTCCTATTGTCTGGAGCTGCAGATGACTAAAGAGGAAATGTAGATAAACTCCTGTTCTTCTGGCTGGTGCAAGACAGCTGACCCTTAACAAACAGAAGTGTCTCTCCACTGACTGTATCAGGCAGCCGTCTCTGGTGTCTGAAACAATCCTTTCAGGACAGGTGACTATTTTTATCAATTTCAATGTCTAACTCAAAATAGATTTCTTGAGTCTAGATCAGGTTTCTTACCATTCTATAAAACAGATTAAACCTATTAAAGAAGTAGTGCTTAGACAATTATTTACATTGTCTGCTTCTTTTTTTTTTTTTTTTAATAATCACTTTGGAAAAGTATTTTTCATCACATGTGGACTTTAAAATTCCACTTGATTTAAAACCTTTTTAGAAGACTCTAGTTCTCTTTCAGAGGCCAATGGGCAGAATGAAAAGGTTGCCATTTACTTCAACAAACTTTGAATTAGATTTTGCATTTTTAGGACTTCCAGAATAAAAAGATGAAAGATATACTTGCTGAGATAAGCTTAATCTGTTTCTAAACTTAATGTTTATTTTCTACAGTGTTAACAGCATAAACAAAGTTACAAAGCTTTAAAATATATTTTTAAAGATCTGTTATCTGGTCTCCTCAACTAAGAATGATATTCAAATGAATACGCTTCTTAACTTCTCTTCGATACACTTCATTAAAATATTTACATCTAGTGTAGCTTTTTTTTAAAAAAAACCCCTTAATTCTGCTCTAGGATCACATCTTCTATCCACATGCCCTACAAAACATTTGTTGCCTTGTTTTCTAAAAAGTGAGTCACTTTAAATAGTCTAATTGTGGAACAAAGAACATGTTTCTAGAATTTGAATGTTGGAGAGAGGAGCAAGAATGAGGTAAACAGCTATTTGATGTCTGTCTTTTCACAGTAGCACAATAGCTAATTCCTAGGGCCTCTGACCTTTTAGTGTCCTGTAACAGAGTACTTGCATTAATCTGTTGCTTATCTGTCACCTACCACATTCGATATTTCCAGCCTCTGCTTTCAATTATCAGTCATTAGAGGCAGCACTGAGTAATTTCAGGAGAAAACGCCTGGAACCTTTGACCTGTTTTTGTCAGATAACCACAAGTGTTCACTGTAGATAAACTATCATTTCATTATATTCAAGATGTAAACGAGTGTCGTTTGTAGTGTATCAGCTTACTGTAACCTTTATCACCTTGAAGTGATTAAAACTGACTGGTTTACTTAGTGCTTATACAAAGAATTCAGAGTCAAACAGTGAAACTCAGTGAGATTAGTGCAAATGGCCCCTTATAGTTACGCGTGGTCTGTAAGACCCTCCATTTTGCCTTGGCATGTATATTTAGTAGTTAAACAGCATCATTAAGTTGATTAGTGAGGCTTCGCTATTTGTGAATCCAGTTGGGATCTTGGGATTTTTCATTGTAAAATCAGCTTATTACAACATACCTTTGGTTTGTTCCCCAGTTTGCCAAAGAAGCTTTCGCTTTCCCTACACGTCACCACATACCAACCTCTTCAGCAAAAGCAAAGCACATGTCAGTGGGGAGCTAAGCACTAATGAAAGAGTACATCTAATAGTCCCTCATGCACTATGACCTAAAGCCATTGCTACCACTTTTGGCATTTTTTAAGCTCAGTCAACAGTTAGGCAGACATTTGTAGTTGAATTTGTAAAATATCGGTTACTTATTATAGTGTCCATCCATATATGTGCTTTGTATGTTTTTCCAGAAGACAAATACTTTTTAAAATGAAAATTGGTGCATGATATTTTCTCTTAGTGTAAAAGATGACCCCTTTTCCAAAATATCTTTTTGGTGTAAATTTGTCTTCATTCTTCTTAGAGTTGGTCTTAGTGTTAATACAGTATAAATATTTCATCGGTTTGCCACATGGGTGGAAAATATCATTCTTTCCCATTTTAAACACAGGTGTTTGTGATATTCCCCTGACCCATGATTTGTCTGATGTAACCATAGTGTTGAACATATTAGTTTCAGGTGGTATAAAAATAGCATTTTAAAAAGTTGATGCTAAGAATCCTGATTAATGAGAGCAAATGAAGTATTTAGTTGTAATCAACATTGACCCTAATATTCTAGTTATTTTTATTTAGAAAAATTATATTCCTCCAACGGTTAAAAAAGGACTTCCTGATTTTTCTGGTCAACCAGTTTTTAGATGCTTTGATCGGTCCCACAGAGATGCATTTTGGCAGATGACCTGAGCAGAGCTGGAATGACATGAGAATGCTCTGGAAGAACTCAATACTTAAAAATCTTAACTTCTATTTTCTGGGCTGCCAGTGTTGAAAAGCTCTCATATGTGAAATAAAAATATTTGAGACATGGTGTCCCCCTTGTACTTTGTGCCATTTCAGCAGGACAAAGGACCTGAGAGATACTCTGCCAAGCATTCACAGTCTTCCTCGACAAGGCATTTATTGTCGGGGCAGAGGGGATCAAAACTTGTGTATTATTTTCAGTATTAAAATACTCAATATCATTAAATAACATTTCACTTTCATAACTTGGCTATCATTCTAGCCATTAGTCACTATTGCAACATCACCATCACTGCTTTTTTTACAGTCTACTATATAATTAACTTGTCTAAATTTGTAAAAGTTGTTTTTATATTTTGTGCATTGGCCAACAGAAATTTGCAGTTTGAACTTCTGGCTTCATTGCGGAGAGTGGGACCTCCCTGGATTCAGGTGTTCAGTGGATGTTTCCTACAACCCTTCATTTCTGCAGGCTTTTGCATCTCCCAAGTCCTGGCCTGCCTGTAAATGCTGTCTTGACACAAGGAAATTTTGAACTTGTGTCTCTTTCGGATGGCAGTGTTGTCTCTTCCTTGGGTATACATGGAATCACAGATAAGTACTATCTGTGTGAGCTCTAATAATTAATTTTGGGCCTGTCAAGATGTGGCTATCAGTATTCTTTCAGCAGCTATGAGTGGTCCTGGGAGAACTCCACAGATGCTGTCTCAGGGTATTGTAGAGTTTTTGTCCAAACTATAACATATAGGGAGAGAACTGCTGTTTCCAAACTAATAGCACTAAATAGAAGATACTTGTAAGAAACTAGACAAAAGGAAACCTCAAACCCAAATAAAAATGAAACAGGCCAGGAGTACTGGCATTTAAACCTTTTGTTCAGCATCTAATTCTCAATGCTTACTCATAGTGAGTAGTGCTTAGTTACTCATTCATGCTGGTAAATACTTGTTGAATAAAAACTAACCAGAGATATCAGAAAGGGTTGCTACATTGTCTGCCTTTAACATATTTTTCATTTGAAGGTTATTGACATATCTATTCCACATCAGCTTTGAAATGCTCAGTTATAACCTTAGAAACTTGCAGCAGACTCTCCACTCGAAAAAATCCTCCCCTCTTCAGTGCATTTGCATATGCTAATCTCTGCCAAGTTCTCTCTGAAATGAAAGGCTTTACATGGACATTAAAAAAAAAAAAAAACAAACAAGCCCCAAACCTCAAGTCAGATGTCTGTATATATCTCACAGTTTAGAACCGGGCAGTGGAGCTGCTAAATAGACTGTATCCTGTTTCTCTTCAGTAGCGGCCCATTCATCTTCAGGTACAGAGCAGCCAGTTTACATGCTTCTGTCTCTTTTCTGCTTTACTTTTTTCTACATAGTGTATGATGGCAAACCCATGTAAGCTAAATACGCACTCGAGCCAAGTAAACCTCAGAGTTAGCAGACAATTTTCCTTTTGTCAGCCAGGAGAAAATTAATTTTCACAGAAGATAAAGTGTTCTTATAGCCTATATATTTTATTTTTTGTGATTCTTAAGGCAACATAGATTTGTACATTTTTAAAAAATATATGCTAATGAAAACAAGGATAGTTTAAATTTTGAAAGGGTGAAAGGGAAGTACACTATAAGGGACTAGTTACATGGCCACAGGTGATTTAACTAGTAACTACTGCTCTGAAAATAATGTAAATACTTTTTCTTCAATAGCTATCTCTTTAATATGTTGGAACTGTACCCTTCTATGGCAAGCCCAAAGCATTTTTTTTTCTTTTAGTGCATTTCTATTTTGTAAGACCCCATATACAGTACAATAGTACACATATGCAGGTTTATATATAAATATATATATTTATACACACATACAAACATACACATTGTGCATGTAGACAATATTTCTTGGGTGTACACATATACATGAGCATTTACATATAAATATACATATATATTGTAATAACATACACATTTTATTCTTTATAAATGTAATATTTAGTAATCTAAATATGCTCTTCTTCAGAACTGACATTGTTCCTCCCTCAGATCTGAGGACTGTTAATACTAAAATGCAATAAAAGAGCAGGGATTGTAGGAGGGAGCATTTAGTGGAGCTGGGTGCAGTCATAAATGTTTAGCTGGTTATCCAAACTGAATTCCAGCTCTGAATGTTTTAGGCTTTGTCCACCATCAGTAAAACAAAACACCTATCTCACAAGGCAGGTAGACTTTCTTTTAAGTGAGTTGTCTCTTCTCACAAAGCACAGCTTCTTCACAGGTCAATGACACGTTGTACTCTGTGGCAGTGGAAACCATGGATCATTTTCCTTTCCACATCCGTAAAATCTGAAGTATTAATCCCATAAAATGGTCATCAGCCAGTATTATGGCCTGTAGGTTCCCTTGCCACATCAAAACATGTATTCCATTGAAAAAGTCTCTCATAACTCAGGGTCAGAACTGCAGCAGACAGTGGAATTAGCTCCAAATCAGTTGTAAACTCAAACTAAAATCCTCTTTTTACTCCCCCTTAAAATTCCGTGCAATCCTGAATTAAGCAATGTTGAGGTTAACTTTCTTGGTTTTAAACTGTGGCAGTGTCAGAGCAGTGGGAACTGCACCTGCCCACCCACAACAGGTTTGAGGGGACTTCTCAAGCCAGGAGTGTGCTCCCTTTGCTGCCGGGGTGCCAGAACCACTCAGCCCTGATTCACGGCTCCTTCTTCTGACCACTGGCAAGATGATGCTTTATACCATTAGAGTACAACATGTGTTAATTTATATGATGCAATTGCTTCTTAAATATATAGTTGTTGCAGTGCACTTTAGTACCACCTCAGAATTTATTACCTTGAGTGGAAATGAGCAACTTTCTGCTCATCTGTCTGGTTATTAGCAGCAATTAGTGTTTTCCAAAGTCATCTATGGCTCTGACATTACTACTGCTGTGCTTATGACTACACTGAAGTCCTAAATCCTTTCACAGCTTTTAGTTTGTCCATATTTCTAGTTACTTTACAATATGACTCCTTTCAGCTTTTTTTGATATTCTTTCCACTCCAGCTTCTGGAATTTGTATAAAAGCCACTGAGGTTTTTTTTTTCTTTTGAACTGAAGACACTGGGCTGGTGGAATTTCCTTTAACTGGAAATATGTCTGGGCTTGTGGTTTTATTATTTGCACAGTTTTATATTGTCCTGTTTGTTTACTCCCAAGCACAGGGAACGCTTCATTAATCATGGGAAATGGGCATTCATTTCACCTCTTTAATTTACATTCAACTCTTTTTCTCACAGTTGAAAGGGACAAAGACTTCTCCCACCAGCGAAGGCACTACAAAGAGTTTCGCTTTGACCTTACTCAGATCCCGCATGGAGAGGCAGTGACAGCAGCCGAATTCCGGATATACAAAGATCGAAGCAACAGCCGCTTTGAGAATGAAACCATTCAGATTAGCATATATCAGATCATCAAGGAGTATCCAAACAGGTATCCTGTTGGCATGAACATGTCTCATGTTGAATAATGTCTCATGTTTCTATCTTAATTAAGGAGACAATAACTGATCATAAGTGTACCCTCGGCAAAGCATCATTGCTATCACTGTGACTTCTGCAGTATTAATTCCTAGGCAACGACAACAAATACTGAGCAAGAATAAAAATTATCTTCAGTGTAATTTATTCTAGGTTTATGGAGAGTTACATGTCCAATGTCACCAAATAATTTGCCCATGCACAGAGGGGGTGAGGGACTGTGTTCTCAGTGAGCAAACGGTGGAGTTGTATGCAGAGTCTAAGTGTCTGGATTTGGGAAATGCACCATTTGCTGACACTGAGGTACTACAAGCCAAGATTCACTTAGCTCATTAAAGACAGATAGATTGTTCAACTTCATTTACTTTTGAAGGAGCATGGCTTTTCTGCATGTGTTTTAATACTCTGCAAAATGTAATTAAAAGATAAAGTCATACACTAATTTTAAGATGACTATGCACACTTAACACATGCTGCTCACCATAACTGAAAATTAAAACAAATCATAGAATCATCAAATCATTTAGGTTGGAAAAGATCTTTAAGATCGTCAGATGTAACCATAAACCTAACACTGGCAAAGCCACCACTAAATCATGTCCCCACATATGATGCTACACATGAGGAAATCTCTGATTCTGAGTTTGTAGAGCTCTGTGTGTGACAGATTTCCAAGACTCTATAAGACCTGAGTAAATGACCAGATTTCACCAGGCAAAGTAGCTAAATACCTGAAAATTCCCATCAAAAACTATTAACAATTCCAAGATGCTTCTGGGAAAAGCTACATATGCCCAAAATTTGGGTTTTGAAATTAAATTAGTTTATGGCTTTTTTCAGAAAAGTGGGGGGGGGGGAAGTTTTGTTTTGAGATAAAAAAAACTTCTCCCTCATCTTGGAACAGATAAAATGTTTCTATCCTGGCATGTTTAGCAAAAGCAAAGACAATGGTAGCCTAAAATTGCAGAAGAAAAATGCCCCATCACCAGTTAGCTTGAAGGCTGGGCCAGAGTTCAAATATCTTTTCTGCCCACAGAAGCATGAGCTTGCACAAGCTTCCAGATGAGATCTCTGAACATCAAGTTATAAAATATTTATGGCTATAAACAGGGAGTCATTTTATATCAGTGGTGCAGAATCAACAGGAGGGAAAGCACTTATCCTTCCAGAATAACTTCTGCTTTCTTAGTAAATCTATGGATGAACAAAACAGTGCAGGACTTTTTTTTTTTACCTCTCTCTTCAGCTTGCAAATTCTTTTGACATAGGTTCTAAAAGAAACTTTTTGGAGGAAGGAATGAAACAGGAAGGAACAAAACATATCTTTTTAAAAAGCACTGGTCAAGGCTAGGGTGATGAAACCTCTTCACCTGAAAACACAACAGATTTTGTTAAGAACTACTGGGAAAAGTTAGTTTTTCTAAGCCATTTGATGTTTTCTTTTTTGTTGTGTTTTGGTTTTTTTAATGTTTTCCCAGTAGGTGGTTTCTATTCTATTTTAGAGAAAGTAAAACTTGCTTACTATTCTGAAGCAAGATCACAATTTAATATTATCTGACTTGTTACAATGACAACTGTCTTTGTGAATCCATTAAAGAATGCTCTTGATTTCTTTCAATACATAAACATAAACTTATATTTTATATTTCCATTTATAAACATAAAAGTGCCATGTCCTCTACTGGAAGCATGATGCTGGCAAGGGGGACATGCAACGACATGCCACCCATTTGGTTTCACCAGTATAATTACAGAAGCTTCAGATGTAGACTCTGTGTCCTTCCTATTGTTGATCTTGCTAGTTTCTACTCATATATGGAGTATATAGAGGCAAAAGCCTCAGTGGGACAGGATGAGAGAAGACCACAAGCTCTCCACTTTTCAAATTAGAAACAAGGAACTTTCTCACTAGCTTCTTGATACCTCCAGACAGAAGAGCTCCCAATAATATTTCCTTTTTTTTTTTTTTTTCTTTTTTCTTTTTTTTTCCAAGAAAGCTTTTGTATAGCTTTTGCTTTGGGGCCCAGACTTCATTAGTGTTATTCTTGACTTTGTCACCTCAGGTTTGTCCTACATACATACATGACATTTTAGGTGAAAAATTTTCAGAAGCTGCAACTGCAGAATGTGAAGGTGAGAGAACAGTGAGGGTGGTGAGGCACTGGAACAGGTTGCCCAGAGAAGTTGTGGATGCCCCCTCCCTGGAAGTGTTCAAGGCCAGGTTGGACGGGGCTTTGAGCAACTTGACCTAGTGTAAGGTGTCCCTGCCCATGGCAGGGGGATTGGAACTAGATGGTCCCTTCCACCCAAACCATTCAACAAATCTAGGATTCTATATTGTCCCACACTTATTACCAGTGCCATACCACAGCAGAACTGCTGAGTTTGACCCTGCTCCTTCACCCTTCTTTGCTTTGAACAGGAAACATGGGTGTCTGACAGGGCTCTGCAATCCCAAATACAGTCCTGCTATGCTTTCAGGCAAGGAGTGGTTAGGGTTTAGGGTTTTTGAGTTGCAGACTAAGGACTATGTTGTAGTCTCAGGCATTTTTCTGTCTCTGTGGCAGCATGGCTGCTGAAGTGTTTGTGTATTGAATTCACTAGGAGTTTGCTGAAATTACAGTCTTTGGGATTTAAGTTTTCTATTTGTTCTAAGGAAGCATATAAAGCACAGCCCATGGCAAGGCAAACTTTCCTATGCAGTCCTGCCAATGTACTCCTACCCGGATCTTTTCTCATGACGAAAGTCATGTAGTCCAACAGGCTAAATCCTTGTTCATGATCTGGTGGCAGCTAGCCACTAATTTAACTAAACCCCAAGGATTCTTCCCACATTAGGGAATCCTCAAGTGGCATTAAGATACTAAAGCAGCTTTCTGGAATGAGGCGAGAGGTGAAGCAGTATTATGGGGATGGCCTATTACAAATCAAATCGTGATTTGATCTGGTCGAAAACTTTGCTGGGTTTCAAGGAACATGTAGATGGTTTATTCCACCTTTACTTCCTTAAGTGACCCAGGAGATGTGGGGCTTCTTAGATGTTCTGCCCACAGCCTCTTTGCTGAAATTCTTGACTGTGGTAGCATTTCTGCTGTAGACAACTGGCCACTTGGGACCAGACTGAGATCACTAAACTTAAACTGCCTCCATAAAGGTAAAGCCAATCAGCTGTATTCTGCCTGAATGTGTTCACTGTTGGGTTTCAGGCCATTTAAGACATAATGCCTTACTTTTTTATTATGTGTTGTGGGCTATTTTTTAAATAGAAATATTTTTTAAAATTAGAGCCAAAATTTGCAGCTGTTTTTCATTTTTAGAGTGATCTTTTTTTCTTTTTACAGAATAAAGGAGAATTTTAAAAATAAAAATGTCACAAAATGTGATGAGTGAATGACACCAGCTAATGGGGGAATCCTGATCCCAGAGCTCTTACTGCCTTCTCAGGGATCAGGTTTTCACCCTATGTTTGTATCAACTGTGAAAACAGTTGGATTTATTCCTGACAAATACTTCGAATTTCTGTAGTAAATTGCTGTTGTGTGGGCTAAATCATTAGCATTAGTCTGGAGACATTTTCTCTATTCTACTATGTGTTCTCGAGAATCAGCTCTAGTTTTCTCTAGGTACTCACAACTAATTTTTGGTTCATTTGCTGAATTAATGGGTAAGAACAATCTGTCTCTGAGTTTATTACCTTAACCAGATCACTATGCTTGTAGGAAGGTAGACAAGAAGATTGACCTATCGATGCCAAAGACACTTCTGTGTGAGATTCTGCTGCAGTACAAAGTAATAAAGTCACATTGAGGAGAGATCCACGGGGAAACTTTGTTCTTTATAGGGATTTCTGGACTGTATCATTAGAAGCGCCCTATTCTGATTTGGCATATGAGACATTGTGCATCCTAAATTTTGAGAACATTTCGTATCAGTCCCAGCAATGGTTGGAGCTGAAAGAACCTATATGGGAAAACAGTTATGTATTCTAGGAGGAGACAAGACAAATGTGAAATTATAATATTGTGATATTGTAATATTTTATATTGAAAAAAATTTTACAGTTTTCTATTAAATCTATGAAATGATACAAGAAATCTTTATAAATAAACATCTTAAAGGCTGTCACATTCAGAATTAAAACTTTCAGCTTTAAAGTTCTGATAAAACTGCTTATTAGAGGAAAAAGTTGGTATTTAAGACTCCAGAGACTACTATTTATGAGCTAGTGGTACGTTGTTAATTTGTTCAGTGCTAGCATAGCAGGTCAAGCTCTTTTGAATTGTAAGACTGTTTTCATGTTAGCTCCAGAGGGACAATCTATGTTTTCTTCTTGTGTGGTCATTAGCACGATTCTACTAGAATGGAAGTGATGAGAGCCCAGCAAAAGATTATCCTTTAACAGAAGGAAAAAAGGTGACTTGAAAGAAAGCCCTTTCAATTTTCTTTTTTCTTCTTTTTTTTTCTTTTTTTTTTAAAAAACCCCTCCTTTATAATTTCTGAGCTCTTTAACCTAATTCTGTAGATATTTCCCACAGGTAGGTAAACATATGCTAGTCATAGCTCATTTGGTCTTACTTTCCTAAGTGTTGAACAACCACAGTCTTAAGAGCTACACAAGATGTTTTTTTCAGTATCAGATGTTCTAGGTGCATTTACAGTGTTTAGACTAGATAAGACAGTAACTTCTTATGATGTCATTACGATTAAGCAACATAAGAATGCAGTGACAGGACCGTCGTAAATTTAAATCCCCTTTTTATACACAAAACCTATTATTTCTGTCTGTCTTACTTCTTTAAACATATATTCATGCTGTCTGTAAGGTAATAGTATGATTCCAAGGTCTGTGTAAGCCAAGTCTGTCTTTAGTTGACTTGTACAGTCAAAATCTACAATAAAATATTTTTTCTTGCTTATTATTGTTTTGGTTACTATTTATGGCAGAAAAGAAATAGGTTTCTATAAGTATAGATTTAAGTTTAAAAGGCTAGATGGTGAAAACAGTTTTTAATAACACATGCTACTTTGTAGAAGCATGGAAAATGAAACTGATGAGAGTTAAATATCTTAGGTTTAGTGTGGCCATTGTAGTAAATTATTTGTGATACAGATGTGGTTCTGGAACCAATTGTGTCAGGAGATATGTGAAAACAGAACAAATAAATGATCCATGCTAAACATTTAGTAACACAATTATACTAACTCCCCTGAGCAGCCCTTCTGAATTACTAGAAGATTTCATGGGAAAAAAATTGAGAATATTCCAGGAAACTGAGGGTTAAAATGTAATAATTACCTTATTGAATAGATATATAATTTCTAATTTGATATAAAGACTTATTTTCTAAACATTTGTACTAATATGAAGCTGTCTGAACTGTCATCTATTCATGTTTTGTCATAAGATATAGTTGCTGTCATATGTTATTAATAACAGGTTTTAGTAACACTATGTCTTTGCATTTTATTTGAAATTGAAATGTGATTTTGACATTTTTTGGTTTTTACACTGAATGGTTTATAAAAGTTATTCTTCCTGAGACATTCTAGTGCTGAAAGATGAATACTTTATAAACAGCCTCAATTATATTTTTTGTGTACTTATATCAGGAATCTGGATTTTTTAGATTTTCCAGAGCTGTAGTTTTTACATGCTAAGACTAATTTCAGAAAGGTGTCTCAGGGGAAATACCTGTATTATACCTAACAATTACATGTTAGCTATAGCACATGCTGTACTGTGTCATGACAAGGATATGTCAAACTGTTATTCATTTGGACTCCAGGAAGTTATTGTCAGCAAGGAAATTAAGGTCAAAAAATAAAAATTTTTGAATGCCTTAACTCTCTATTTTCTTTAACTTAGGGATGCAGACTTGTTCCTGTTAGACACAAGAAAGGCTCAAGCTTCTGATGTGGGCTGGTTTGTGTTTGACATTACCGTGACCAGCAATCACTGGGTGATTAATCCACAGAACAATCTGGGCTTGCAACTCTGTGCTGAAACTGGGGACGGTAAGATCATAATTGTAGATCATAACTCTATATATGTTCTTGCCATCTCTTGCTAGGAAACTTTTCTGAACAGTTGTTTTTTAACTTGACTGGGTGACAATTCACTGAGAGTTTATAAGCAAAGAACACAAGTCTTATCCTGCCATAGCTATAGTTTGCAAACTTTCTGTTATTCTTAAGTCCATAGAATATGGCAATTAAAAAGCTAATTGAATCAAGTTAAATTAAACTAAGTTTAGGATAAAAGTTCCTACATACAAAATGCAAAATTAAGTTCCATTTTAATGTTCTTCCACTGATGATTAGATTCAGGAAACTCAAGATTTGCAAAATTTTTGTTTTAGAAAGTTTCTAAAGAACTTTCTGGGCTGAAGCACAGGAGAAAGGTTTAAACATACCTCAGGACAGTTCAGGAGGTATCTCATGGCTGCTGGTACTGATGTTGGAGAACGGTTAACAATAGGGTAATGTGGGAATTAGTTTACTATCACTTGGGAACAAAAATTAATTTCAAAACTTTTTATCTTGAAATGGGTTAAAAATTTGGAATCTTGAAAATTTTAATAAGATGAAAATTAGAAAGAACACTGTCAAAACTGAAATCAGAGCTGTGGGTTTTTAGTACAAATTTACTGGGCTACTACATTATCCACAGTTATGCTCTTCATTAAAAAGTGAAAATGCATCTCAATGCAAAATAATATTTTTGGAAGAAATGTTCTTTACCTAGACTTCTTTAGAAACTAATAAAAAGAGACTTATATACTGTTTTTTCTGTGATGGTTCACTTAATCCATACTACTTTACAAGCAAACTTTCAGATTTAGCTCTTTTTGTGTCAAAAAGCTTTTTATGTCAGAGGTCAAGGGATCTATGATGCCAGTTAATCTAAACCTTAGCTGACATAATGTTAATGAGTAGCAGAAGAAACCCCGGTGTAAGGATTAATATTTTTTTCTTCTTTCTTTGTTCTGGCTACATTTTCTCATTGTTTTTGATCTGAATTCTCCCTCAGGCTCAGCTGGGCTGTGAACAAAGCCTCTCATACTTTTTCAGCAAGTGTTTCGGCTGCTGGAGTGTTATGCAAAAACTGTCCTTTAGGCATGATGCTTAAAAAGGGAGTTGGCAGGCTTGAACCAGGGCAGTCGACCATTTCACCTAATGCCGTCTATATGGTCAGAGTACAGTCAGTGGGAAAAGGAGGCAGCAATGCAAAGTAGACCACGTTGTTGCTGCGCTCAACCAGCCTTCAAAGGCACCACACCTGAGCTCGGGCTGTATGGGGAGTGGCTCTGTTAGGCAGCCTGGTTCTGTGAGGCCATGTTTAAGCCCTTAAAATTCTGGAGAGGTGACACCTCCGTCAGGCATCCAAATTAGGTGGACTGGCTTCTGGCCAGCTTTCCTGCTCCAGAATAAACTCCATCCTTGACTTTTTTTCCGGGAGATTCAAATACAGAAATTCTTAAAAATTAAATATCCATGAAAGGCATTCATTAAGAAGCCCTGGAACCAGGAATTTGTTGGTTCTAGCCTCAAAATTATATCTGTTCAGTAAACAGCAGGAAAGTTTGTATGGGTAAAAGGAAACCTTTAGGTTAACACACAGAAGAAATTGTAAAAGAATAGTTTATGTAAATATTTCCCCTGTCCTACTCCCAAGATCAGAAAGGTGATAGATAATTTTCTATTTTAAATTCCAAGGACACAGCAGCTTTACTTTCTGCACCTCACTCATTTGAATTTCTCAACACAGCTCCTTGAGTGAAGAGGGAATTCCCCTCTTCCCTCACTGTCTGTTTCTTTTTCAGTTTATTCATGCAAGAAGAGTGCCCTTCTAGGGACTACATTTTTCAAAATTATAGAGAAGACCTGTACTATACCACTTCAGCTTAGCATAAGGAAAATCATCCTTTCGTGCTCTTACAATTTTGCTCTTAAGGCTTTGATTATTTTTATTGGGTTGCTGTTACTTCTGGAAGCTATTAGAAACACCAGCAGTTGAATGACACGTTTGTGTACAGATGGAACATGAATTTTTATACATGACTCAGTATGTAGTGGACTCAGTTTGTAGCCCAGAGAACCCCACCCGCCTTCCCTCCAACCAGTTTTTGGAAGGTAGAGGAGTTCTGCCGCCATAAGTGGAGGACATTTATGATAGGACCTGAACCTTTCTGTGGCAACAGACCATTAAACTAAATGGCATTCTATTAAGTCAGAAGATCCCCGTTTGAGGTATTTAGGTGCTGCACCGGGGCGCTGGATAATCAAGTCTGTAAATACATACTAATTTTTAGATTTATTCATACAGCACCTTTAAAATGGGGTGCCATTAATTACTGAGACTCTGGGGTGCTACTATGTTGTTATCACTACCATTAACAATAATCTTTCTTATAGTTATCTTTCAGTGACTTTTTAGGCAATTACTTCTGTAGATATACTTCTTTGGTGATCCCTGAAGATGGTGCATATATAATAATAATGTCTACATGAGGAATAAAAAAATTTGTAGCTATTTAATATAACAGTGTGATAAAAACAACTTTGAAAGAATGTCTGGTTGTTGTAATTCATATTTTTCCCCCTTTGAAAATGCTGAAAAAGTACAAAAAGCCACATGACATTGGAATGTGTTTTCTTTTTTCTTTAAGACAGTATTTGGTATCATACGTCTCATTTTAGCATGAAATGTAGACTTTTTCTCTTAATGGGACATTTTATTTTGAACAGTAAGAATAAAGGTTTGCATGACACATATGGAAGCTGTCAACATATAATGCACTGTTTCCCTGGGGCTGTGGTAAATTAAGGATCAGGTTTTTTTGATTCTCTTTTTTAATGTCTCCTCAACATTCTGCAGCATCCCCCTTTTGGCCAATTCCCTCCTTTTGACACCAAAACTCTCCATGGTGTTCAAAATGAGAGGTGATCATTTTCACACTGATGGAAGTGCGGGTGTTAGATGAATTGCAGCATAAAATCAATACAGATGCAGAAACAATTCGAAAAGCTCCATGCAACGCTTTTCCTGTATATATGCCATATGTCTCCTAAGACTTAAAACATGTTCCAGTGAATCAACACCTTTGTATTAACATTTAACATTTTTATAATTGGTAGTTAGCAATGGTTTGAACATCACTTGTACTGGAGGAGTGTAAATAGCTGCAAAAGCATTCCTCTTGCTGTTTATATCATTGCTGAAGAGAATCTAGTGTTATCCACAAAAAATGGGAGAGGGAGATAATACGTAACAATGACTATTAGTGATCCACAGTATAAAGCATGTTCCAAGTACACAGCTCTAAATACAACATCCTGAGTAGCCCCCACAGCCATGTAGTTCTGTGCCTTTTCTTAGATTACTGCAGCTCCATTATTTTTCATCTGCCTGAACATCAGAGAGGAAGAAACTGGTGGTAACTTTGAAAAGCCCAGGGTGATTAAGGTGATATCTATTACCACATAGTCCTATGGAAGGTTTCTTTGGGCTTTCCTGCTGTTTGAGGTGGGCAGGCAGCAGGAATCTTCAGCTCCTCAACTCCGACTCTTATTTCAGGTTTTTTTTTTCCTCAGAACAAAGGGAAACTTGAAATAGATAGGTTCCTTGATCCAAGTGAAGTCTGGGGAAGGCCAATTCTCTCTCCAGCACGTATTTGGGTACACTCTGAAATATGTTGCCTGGAAGGAGGTTTGGCTCCTAATCCTACATGCTGCAGGAAGGATTGGTGAGGTCCTTCTCCAGCAATGATGGGGGAGATATTAAGAGACACATGATCTCTTTTTTAGGCTCTCCTCCTTTCAGCCCAGGCCTTCCAAGGTCTCTTTCTCCTACGAAGCCTTCAAAGAGGCAACATGGCCACATTCTCTGAGTTGCAGAGGGTGGCTGGCTTGTTTTCAACCCACAGCAACCTGTGGCAGCACCCTGGCTTCTTCAGGTAGTTGGCTGCATACTTCATATTGGCCTTGGCCTCACCTTTACCACACTAAATGTTATCAATCTCAGCCCAAGGTTACCCCCAGTCAATCTTGGCACCTAACTTACATGACCATGGTAGCCATCAAGTACTCTGGAGGATGCTGCTGAGTTGTTACATTTAAGTCTCTTGGTGGATCTGGTATTTACAAGGCAAAGTATCAGGAGTGAGTTCACCTTCATTAGTGTCCTTACAGTGGGGGAATTTAGGATATATATATTTATATTGATATATATATGGACTTTGGCAGGCAATAGCTCTGCCTAAATTCTGAGCCATCTGGAAGCCATATAGCCATGTTAGCACAGCACTGAACCCAAGCTAATATATCCTGCCCCTCAGCAGGTTTTATTAGCTTGGGCTCAAGCACTGCCTAAGTACAGCTACATGAGTTCTAGTTCAGAGCTGTCTTTGGCCAAAGTTACACTAGTAAATTAAACATGATCAGGAATACTGTGGTGTGAAATGAGCTGGATGGATGACTCTCTCAGTCTCTGAAACAGGGTAACCTCATGGCAGCTGCCCCTCTGGGAGAGGTCCCTGCAGCACTGCCTTGAGGTGCTGGGGACTCTGTGGTGGAGCTGGTGTAGGACATAAGTGGACCAGGAGCACCTTCCCACCCTGAGCAGAGCAGATGATCCTGCTCCAGTACCTGGGAATGCTCCTAGGCACTCTTTAATTTATTCAGATAGGTGTAACACCTGTTTCCAGCTGGGTCAAAAATACAGTCAGAATTTTCTTGTGTCTGCTTGTAGCAAGCAGGAGGGTCAGGGAGGTGAGATGGGTTCCTGCCCCTTCTCCTGCCACCACTGCATACTGGTACATACAGGTCCTGGTTGTACAACTGTATGACTACCCCTTCACCCTGTTCCTCAGACAGATGAAGGATACATCTGCTTCTTAGCACCAGTCTTTTAAAGATAATGGCATTTGTCTTTCATTTCATTCAGAAGGCTTTTATGCATTTTATTATTTGGTGGATGACCAATTAATCTAATGTCTGGTTGTTTTATCGTCTTCCTGAACACATTTTTAACTGTGCAGAAAAGTCCTAGGACTCCCACAAACCATTCACAGTTTAAGTACATTAAATTGAAAGGATAAATCAAGTACTTAGAAGCATATTTGTATATGATTACATCTGATTTTCTGTGTAAGCATACATGGTACTGCCACAGTATACAACATACCATGGTTCCTAACATGTTCCCAAGTGCTTTCTTCAAGAGCTTTATGAAGATCAAAATCAACACAAAAAGATACACAAAATTCCTTCAACTGAACTGAATAAAAACAACAAAATGTAAGATTTTAAAAACAAAAGCTGAATCTTTATTTTTTAACTAAAGCTGTGAAGCCTAGGAAATGCAGAGCAGACCATCCAAGACCACCTATATTTCAGAATCCCTTAAAGACTCCAGGGAGCAGAAGAGTTAATAAAACACATGAAGCTTGTGTCAAAAGTATATTTTATGTTGATATAGATAAATGTATCCACCAAAAGAAAAGTTTGCATAACAGTCTATGTAGCTGACACAATAAGGATAGTATAAAATACTTTGGAGTTAGAGCATTGAGGATGTCTTATATATGGACCATCACATTTGTGTTTTCTCTTTTATTTTATTTAATAGGCCTTCATTTAAGCTTTGGTAGCCAAACTATACCTCAATTCTTTTGTTTCAGTGAAGTCCCATTGCTCTCAGGAGCACTGTCCAGACATGAGAAACCACACAAGTTTCTATCTAATTTTGAAAACTACGTTGTAAGATTTCAGACTCAGAGCCTCAGGACAGTTTTTGCTCAAATATTAGATGTTATTGGACCTTGTATACTCAGGGTCTTTCTCGAAAAGGCCTTTCCCAATCCTTATTTCAGATACCACTCCCCATGAGGAGGAAACCATAGGTGTGGCATCGGAAATTTTTTTTTCAACAAACCAGAAATGAATTCTCAGCATCACTAAAGTTTTCATTTCTATCTACAAATGCATAAAATTATTACCAAAATAACTACTGTGACCTAGCAGTAGTGGTTAATCTGTAAAATGTGTTTTGTGGCTTGTTGAACATTTTTGAAAGTAAATAAGTGCTTGTTTTTCATAACAAAATGAGTGGTTTGCTGCAGTTTGATGACTCAGGACAAAATAATGGATCTTGGAATCACTTATTGTCCCGTGTTGCCAGTGTAAATCTGGCCAAGATGCATAATGGCTGAAAGCTCTTGCAAAATTAGTGTCTGCTCAATGCCTTACATAAAATATATACTGCCCGAGGAGAGACAGCCAAGTCACAAATCTTACCACTGTCATTGGCATCCATGCTGGCGATCTCAGAAGAAGTCAGCTTTCTGAATGTCGTGAAAAAGGAGGCGAGGTCTCCAGGTCCGGATTGTGAGACAGATTGTTATTGAAAGCTTGAAGGGCTCTTGCATTTCCATTTGGAGCAGCTGGGGGGGGGGGGGGGGGGGAAATGAACTTTTAAGATGGAACTTGATCAGTGAAAAGAATTGTATGACATAACTGCATGTGACAGCAGAAAAGAGGACATAGTACAGCAAATAGTTCAGCTATTCCTATCTTGTGGATTAAAAGAAAAAGAACAAAATCATCAGGATTGTTGAGGTAGGACCTTTTTATAAACTGAACTTCACAGTTATTTTTGCAACAGTGATTCCTTTATTATAAGGACAGAATGTGAAAAGGCAAGTAATATTCATTCAGTTCAGCCAGTCAAACCGGCACTTCCATACAGGCTTTTATGCAAACCTGCTAAGGGCACTTTACTATCAAATAGAATAAAAGCCAAAAATAAGTTTAAATGCCAAGTCAAACAAATGCATCTTGCCAAAGACTCAAAATCATATGAATAAGAACTATGGAGTTCAGCAGATTTGGAATATAATGCTTTACATAAGTCTTAGTCTCCAAATATATGGAGAAGAGATAATAAATTATCATAGGAGGACTGAGAAGCGCATGCGAGAATGTGAGGAATATAAAGGCTCTGGACTGTCCCCACCCAGAGTAGGTTCAGCTGTTATGCTTATTTGTTTTTGTTAGGTGTAGGGGCAATTGCAGTGGCTAGGTTCAGTGGAGCAGGTAGGTGACTGCTGGTTTCTTGTAGTTTCTTCTTCTTCTCTTCTAAAGGCTGCAGAAAAGGCTTTGAAATCCTCAAGATTAAAAATATGACAGAAGGATAAAACCAAACCCATTTTTCAGAATGCTTGACCACGTTCAATTCTTGTTCAAGAGAAGCAGAGAGACACACCTTGCTGTTTTGGTTTTACCAGTTTCATGTGGGTGAATTTCCAAGGGAAGGTGGAGTTAAGCAGGTCAGCCTGAGTCATTCAGCTGATTTTAGAAAATATTGCTCTAATACCACAGTATGGAACAAATGCATGCTGGAGAGACCTGGCTTTTCAGTTGTCATCGAAGCCAAGAGTTTTCTAAATGCTTACAAGAAATGATAGACTAAAACTGCTTACTAAAAATGAAGCCCATGAATGTTTCTTGCTATAAGGCCAATTCAGGTTAGGGAAAGGTTTTTCTTACTGTATTATGAAATCCACACTGTGGACAAAGGTGAGGACTACCTAACAAGACCATGGCACACAGATGGAGCTACTGCTGTGGCAGAAAACGATGCATTTCAGAAGCAGGATACTTTGAAATACCTCCTGTTCAGGAAGGGGCAAAGCTTTGTGTTCTTAGAGAAGGAAATCTCCCACATGCATCCCTTTTATTTTTTTTTAAATAAAGGGTAATAGAAGTTCTGTAAATGCAAACTTTCTTTTGCACAGAAGCAACCTAAAATGGAGACAACATATGTGGTTTGAATTTCCTAACCAAACAGTTCATAGATCCTCCTCGGAAGAAATATAGTGTCTCAAGGGCAGTGTATATTTTGATTGCTTCGTCTTCTGAAATTTGCAGTTAAGCTAAGGCATATGATAAACCAAGAGAGAAAAGTTTAATGATGAACTCACAGAAATCAATAAAAGTTTTCCTGTTGACTGCACTAGAAGCAGAGCCAGTGCATATACCATTCATAAATTGAACAAATGGATCCTAAAAACTCAGGTTGGCTGCTTAAAAGATCAAGCAAATCAAGAAATAAAGTCACATAAGATGTCTCTGTGTGTAAAAAGGCTGTGGGTTGCAGGATTAATTTTTTATCATATATCTCTATACTGTGAATAACCAAGTAAGCCTTAACTTGTGGAATCTTAATAGCCATCTCATTGCTGAAGTCTAAAGGAAACCCAGAGGAAACTTAATAATATTAAAAGTTATTTTAAAGGGAGTTCACATTAGTTTGAAGGATATTTAGCTTCGCACACAATATCCACCATTGTAAATTCAGAGAACCTAGATTTAAATTCAGAAAACCTCCACACATCTTTACAGCCCTCAGTATATAAATCTAATAGTATTCTTAAAATGTCCACTAGTAAAGTATTAATCTTTTACAGATAAAATTAAAATTCTGAAAGTCATTGGAACAAAAACTAAAGAAAAATAGTAAAAATATTCCCTCTAGAAATGAGGGGAAACTTGGAACTTTGTGGTAAGAGGCTAGTTTGTCCATGTTGCAATGAATAGAGAATAGTCTGTACAGTTTTTCATATCTGACTTGCAACAGAAGATTGGAACATATAGAAATTAATGTAACTGAATTATTTAATAGTAACTCAATCACATGAAAAGAAGAATTAAAGAAACACAGGACTAAAAAACCATTTAAAATGAAATCAGAAGCTTCAACAAATATATTTTTCCCTTGCAGTCAAAAAAGTAATTATCAAAATTGTTCAGAGTATGCTGCCAATTACTCTGCTCCATAACTGCTAACTTTCTCAGTTCTTCTCTTGCTTTTGCTGGGCTCTCTGTCACTGGAAACATCTTAAACCAATTTAAAGTGCTACACCTGAATAAACATGTTGTAAAAGTGTTTATGTATTGAAGTGGGTCAGTTCAAGGTATGGTATTTGGCTGGAACTTCTAATTTCTCTTTTTACTGCAAAAGGGCTGCCAGAAGGAGGAAGTCTGAGCTGAATTAATACATTTGTTACAGTGGAAGTAGAATGGAAACTACTTTAACCACAAATCAAACTGCCTCTTTCATTTACGCCAGTGATAGAGTTTTTCTAAGAAATATAGACTCTGGCGTACAGCCACTGTAAGTTTGTGTTTGAAAAGGAAACCTATATGCTTATTTCTATAAGGTTTACTCCTATGCTTATTTGCAAGTTCTTTTTCAGGATCATTGAGTTAATGGCATTATATGTTTGTGAGGCAGATGCTCCTTTGTCGCCCATGTAGCAAACTTTTCCAGTTGGTGTAGAGGGATCCCCAGGCGGCCTGATGCTGCACAGCGCAAGTGGTGCCTGTGCCTGTACCTTCCTGCTGAAGGACCTCTGTGTCCCCCACCCAGCACAGCTGCACAGCTTCACATGACACTGTCTCATTTTCTGACGGTTGAAGGGCTCTGCATAATACACGTACGCACAAAAGTGTTTATGCTGCCAAAATAAATTCTGTTAAGAGCAAGGGTTTATTTGCTAAAATGTCACTGATGCAGTTCAAGTGACTTGTTTTGCTTTCTTTTCTTTCAGTGAAGTTTAGATCCTATAATATAGCGAGGTTACCACACAGTACTGACTGAACAAATATTTTAAAGAAATATGCACATCCCCTGGGAACAGAACCAGAGTCAATAATGTACATATTTCAGACTCTGTTCTCTTGAACAACTAAATGCCTTCCTACCTTTACTAGTGAATGAACATCAGTTTGAGTAACACTGCACAATATTTATTTTTAAAGCAGAAGTATATTTATTATCTACACTTCTACTTGCTACTGATTTGCTTTGGGTATATAAGGTTCCACATCTGACACTCAAGTGACGTAAAAATTAGATGACCGCATTACATTATCCTTTCTATAGCCTATAGACTTTAATGGGGCTCATTTATTTTTCAGTTCTATAAATGTGTACATGAGATTGAATTAAGATATCTGTGTAATGAATATATTATATAGTGCACAAGAGACAACAATTTTATGCAATGACAAACTAATGCTGTCGAAACTTTCGTAAATTGTTGAATTTTTTGTCTTTTTAGTTCCATTCAACAAAATGTGGTCAGGATTCTTAATCACGTAAATTGAGGATTATGGGCAAAATCCTTGCCATGCTTCAGTCAGCAGTTGAACTCCCACTGTGGCTTCAGGAGGGGCAGAAGTTCACCTTTTAACTTAACATTTCCATTACTTTATAGGTCGAAGTATCAATGTTAAATCTGCTGGCCTGATTGGAAGACATGGGCCTCAGTCAAAGCAACCATTCATGGTTGCATTCTTCAAGGCAAGTGAAGTGCTTTTCCGTTCTGTCCGAGCAGCCAACAATAAAAGGAAAAATCAGAATCGCAACAAATCCAGTAGTCATCAGGAGTCTTCTAGGATGCCAAGTGTTGGGGGTAAGATGAAGCTATGATTTACTAGCCTGCTTATAGGAATTATGGGCACCTGCTCAAATGCAGTGGAGCCACAGCAGCTCAACAAGATACTGCTCATTGGCTGAACTGTCAAAAACTGTGTTACCACTCCATTTCTACCTGCCCCTCTAGCTTTGCTTAAGCATCTTTTGTTATGTTGATCCTGAGCATGATTTACATTCTGTGAGTCAGGTCACTTACAGGTATAATGGTCGTGAAAGTGTCAACCCTTTATGAATTTAGATCAGCTGACACGTACTGATGTAAATACACAGTGTATCCCTGAATGGAGTGAATTCAATCCCTTATTTACCTGAAAGGTACTGACAATAATGCATGTAAAAATGTTTTCAGTCCCGTTAGAGCCTGGAATAAATTTTGCTCCCGTTCTTTTCTGAAATGTTCCTTTCAGCTGGAGTCAAAGTCACTTCTAAATATTCTCACTTTTGAACAAACATTTCTACTTTTCAGGGACAGTGTGTGAACATGCATCTTTCTAAAAGTATGGCACATCTAGTACCAGCACATGAAAACCTCAATATAGATGTTATTGTTAAACCCCATGGATGTCTACAAGTAAGCAAATTAGTATTTAGTGTAAAGAATTCAGCCCTGGAGTAGAATTCATCTATTATGCATTACTTATATCCATCTCAAGAACCTTTACAGTGGCAGATTAGAGACCTCTCTGATGTAATGCATAAGCTTTTCCCTGATCTTCTGCACAAGGATGAATTTTACCTTCACAACCACAAACTGTTACTGAGTTGCTAAAGAAATCATAGAAATTAGTTTAATATCTTATCTTTCTAAACTTTTTTAAAGTTTACCTGATGATCTGCTGGAATAACATTCCACTTTAAGGTTAAAAATTAGTATGAAAACATACCTGGAAAAAAAGTTTTTTATTCACAGCAATAGTTATTACTGCTTCAGTAGTGGGCTCAATTTTATTTGTATATGGTGTATAGGTAGAAAAACCACTGAGCTATTTCTCTAGTTTCCACAGAGGACCTGGAGCATAGTTCTTTCTGAGATAGATGACTTAGAGATGTATGTTCCTTCGGAGCTTATGAAAAGCCCCTGACATTTGTTAAGCCACCAGGGATCTCTGTTTACAACTGGTTTTTGTTTGGGGTTTTCTTGAGTGTTCTAAAATTTTCTGATAGTCTGTATGACTACACAACAAAAGCTCATCTGCACAATTAACTTCTAACCTGTTATTCGTCAATATTGCAGGGAAGTAGTTATAAATAAATAATGAAGTCCCAAAATGGACAATTTCAGCTTTTTATTAGTAAAAAAAGAAATTAAAAATCTATAGCAGAACAGCATTTTTTAAATTATTCATTATTTATGAAGTTATATTGACTAAACACTCCATTAACTGCTTAAAGTTCTTCAGATTTTTTTGAAATAATGTAAGTTAAAAATTGACTTAACATCTTGTAATTCAGATGTGGTTTAAACGTGCACATCAGTTAAGCTTGCTAGCTGGTGCTCACTCTAAATTCATTTACTTCAGTAGACGAATCAAATATGCATTTTGTGTTGTTCCAGAATGACCAGCTTTTTTTCTGCAGAAACTGTTCCTTCTATTTTTCTGGTACCATATGATGCATGTCCCTATTTTCATAAAAGGGCTTTGGATTGAATGACATAACATGAGCATTTTCTTGTGGGTTTTTCTGGTTTTGGTTTTGATTGGTTTTTGGGTTTTTTTACATATGGTCAAACATGATCTGTGCAACTGCATTAACTCCAAAATACAATCTCTTATCTCAAGGGTAAGTAATGTCTCTGCACAAAAAATACTAAAAAAAGATTTTTCATATTTCCTTGAAAATGTCTACTAGTTTTGAGAATCATATTATTTTGGGGGAACGGAAAATCATCTAAGTACATGGTACACAGAGGATACCTAAATATAAATATCATACTTTCAGATTGAATCTTATGATTCTAGTCCATGAGGAAATAAGAATTGAACAGATTTGTTAAGCCACCTTCATTACAGCAGGAAAGCTGAACACAAGCTCTCTGATGGTTTAACCAGGGAAAAACTCACACTTAACACATGCCAGCAAGTTGCATCATCATGAGAACTACCTCAGGAATAGCTGTCTATATGTTTCAAAAGACCAGTCAGCCTCATCTGTGCATTCAGTCGTGCTCCAGAGCTGTTGCAAAACAACAAAAATCAGAACATCTCTAGTGAAATGTGCATTATGAAACAAATTTTCTCCTAACCTCTTGAAGTACATGCAGTTGCATCAAAGGCAGGGGCATTGACCTCTGGCTGGAGATGAAGGCATCAAGATATGGGCAGGCTGGAACAGGTGGCAAAGCTGAAGGCAGACGAGTAACCTCAACCTCACACAGCAATGTTCTCTGTAGCAAAAGAGGAGTAGTTCCCACACCATGGCAAATCAGTTTCCATGCTCTTGTCTTGCAGTTTGCCTCAACAGTTCCCATATAACAAATAAAAAACCTCCTTTTATTTGGGTGCCATTAATGATCAGTGATGGGACTCTTCATGCTATAAGTGATTCAAAAACACATTTTCTTTTAATAACTATTGCAACAATACTCATTAAAATCTGCAGATGAACATGCTGATGGCTACAAAGGCAATGTGCAGATTCTATCCAGATGCTCCAGTGTGCAAAAAAACACATGGAAGAGGGAACACATCCTTATTTCTCATATCTTTGCGTCTTTGCAGAATACAGTCCTTCCATGGGGAGATCCTGTTATCACGGAAAAGCTATGCCCTTTTCCTCCTGTTCACCAGTTCCAGGAACTGGGGAATATGCTGAAATCCTGCAGGCTTGTGGGAGAAGGCTGATTCTCCTAGTTCTCTACAGCTTCCCAGTAATGAGCAGTGCTTTAAAAGTATAATTCATCACATCATATTTAAACCACAGAAAAACCCTAAGAATACTGCCTATCATCTTCCGCATAGCAGACTGTCAGTGGACCATACTCAGTTCTCATTCAACCCCTGATGCAAGACAGTGTTGACGTAAATGACACAGCGATGGGCAAATGCCATTGTGTGATGTAGGTCCTTGTTTCTGAACTTGTAACATAATCTTGTATCTACAACACCTACATCACACATTGACTGTGAAAAATGCTCATCTACATAGCCAGAGATTATGTAGCCAGACCCAGATAGATATGCTGTCATTTCTATGTCACAGTCTTTGATTATACTTCTCTTTGCATATCAATCCCAGCTTTACTACAGTCATGCCTTCCTTTTCTCCTTGCTTTTTTCTTCTTCCTTTTCTGTTTCTTTTTCCCCCCTTTTTTCCCTTTTTTCCTTTTTTCTCTTTCTCCTTCCATTTGCCCTTGCTTTTTGTCATATTTCTTTTGCCTCTTGCCTTTTGTCTTTTGCCTTATTCGTTTTTCCTTCTTTTTTAAGTTCTTGGACCTCAGCGATTAGCTTTACTGTATTCTCAGCACATCAAAAAGGAAAGCCCCACTGGCCAACTCAGTTCTTCCCTTCCAATGGACAATACAATTTTATCCATGAAGATATACATAAACACAATGTGAAGAAAATAAAATCTATATCTGTCAGTTATTATAACAGCTGGGCAACTGTTGACAGATTTGGGGTCAGCATCCCTGTGTTGCTAAGATCTTCAAGAGAAGATGACCTCAATGCAGTGTGAAGGCAGACAGAATTAAACTTAGCATTCAGACTCCACCTGCCTGCTATGCACAGAGGATTGAACTGTTTATTACTTACCCAGTTGTATTTTTGTCAAACTATAGATAAAAGGAAAAATAATTAAAACAAATCAAAACAAGACAACATTTCCCAAAGTACATCACGTAACCCTTCCTTAAAACAAAGGCTGGCTTAATTTAATTTTTTTTTTTAACATCATCTAAAAAGAGTTACAGTGTAACTGGGCACTAGAATATATTCACATTTAAATAGTGAATAGTGACATACACCAGGAAGCTCGAAAGCAAAGCTACATATTTTTTGTTCATAATGTAGTGAGATAAAAACAAAAACAATACTTAACTCTGCATTTCCTGAATTTTACTGGTTGGTGTCCCACTAATTAAAAACATAGTACTTTGTGATAGTATATATAGACATGTCTAAATAACTTTATTTCCCTTGCAAAAAAAAAAAAAAAAAATCCTCATTAAATCTCTTATATTTTCTTACCCTCTTTTCACAGCTCTTTCTGCTACGTAGGGGTTTGGACCCCAACTGCAGTCCCTGAATAGCTGAGGAACAATGTTTTCTTAGTCACAATAGCCTATGGTTTTGGTTCTTGACAGAATAAGCATATGGGTCTTGAAGCTACAGTATGTGAAATTGAATCCTTGGCACCAGATCTTATAAATGTCACATTTGATACTTATATGAAATTTTACATTACACACAACATTTGTCTCATATAAAAGATAGAATTCAAAGAAGAAATACAGACTTGCCTGAGTCTCACTTTCTTCGTAGGTGTATGGGCTAGGTGGCTTGCATATGAAATGCAGACCATCTTATCAGGTGTTCTGGTGTGACTGTTCATCATCCACCTGTTAGTCTATATTCAAATAATACAGAGTATCGAGACAATGAAGGCATCTATTATTCAGCCTCTCTCCTTTAACTGTAGGGATTCTGCTACATTCTGGTGCTAAAACTTCTGTAGATATTCTTAAATATGAAAATGTCACAACTGAGGGAAAACTGGCAGAAGAACAGTCTTCAGCTTTCATTTATTTGCCTGCTTGGGTGCTATTTAAAACCAGATTGTGACTTTCTCATATGCATATCTTTCCACATTTTTCAGTCATGTTTTTTCTGCAAAGTGACTTGCATTCTACATGACTGAATTTGAAATTCCCACTAACAGCTAAAACAGAAAAGTTCAATATTTAGCTCCTATGAGCACTGTTATCAGTCAAAATCAGTATATAGATCCTTGTGAAGAGTGATCAGTGAAACATAGTTCAACTTTTTTTATGCTAAAGTTCCTTTACTTTCCACTACCTTCACCTTACTTCTAACATGTGTGCAGAACCTACTAGATTATCACAGACAACTCAGCACAAAGTATGACTAAGTGGTTTCTGTTATATTAAAGGCATAGAGATTTTTGAAAACTTGTGATGTTTTAGGGTATCCTGCCTTGCTTCTAGTGGCTATTCCAGAAAGACACAGGACTCCCATCAGATGTGGGTATATATTTTGACCCTACATGCCCTGGGGCAACTGAAAGTATCTGAGATGGCAGCAGGTAACTAACTGCTTGTGGAGAATCTTTAACGACCATCATTGAGAATCAGCCCATGAAGGGCCAGGAAAATACCATAGGAAAGAAGGTAGTATTCACCTCTAAAAAGGAATGAGGATTTGAGGTATTATAGTTTAGAAAGCCTAACTTAACATCTCTGGTGGTACTAGAACAAGTTATTTAGTACTGCAAATGGATATATCTTGACTTGGGCAGTTTTTGACACAGTATCAGGAGACATATGGGGCCCCAGGTCTGTTCAACAGAAAGTAGGTACATAGCCTGTTAAAAGAAAAAATAAAAGCATATTCAAAGAACATGTTACCAATAAGAGTAAAATTTGGGTGGGTATTTTGAATGACATCTCATTGAGTCTCTTCTGGATCTGATTCAGATGAATATTTCATTAGTAATTTGGATGATTGATCACTCCTCCTGGATCTGTGAATTTGCAGAGAGCACACTCTGTTCTATTGTCCAGATTACTAACAAAGAAATTAATCAGTATTGGCACCAGTACTGATCCTTTAGGGACATCCCTAGTAACCAGCCAGCTGGAATTTGTACCACTGATCACAACCCTTTAAGCCCAGCAGCCCAGCCAAGTTTCCACCCATTATATTCTTTACCTATCCAAACCATATCTGACCAATCTGGCTCTAAGAATACTATAGGACACTGTACCAAAAACCTTCTTAAAAGCAACATGAACAATGCTCAGTGCTCTTCAAAACCCCACAAAGCTCATAATCACAGAAAACAATCAAGTTGGTTAGGTACAGTTTGAAGTAGTAAATCTGTGCTGACTGTTCTCAAACACCTTCTTGTTCTTCATGTGCCTGGACACATCTTCCAGGAGAATTTGCTCCACAGACTTCCCAGAAATTGAGGTTAAGCTGATTGCCCTTCTTGAAGATTGGTGTGACATTTTCCACTTTTGAATCATCAGAAATATCTTCCAGTCACTGTGAACATTCAAAAATGGCAATTTCAATGGTGTTGGTTAGCTCGTTCCCCACCCTGAAATTCATCCCTCCTGCTCACATGGACTTGTGTATCTTCAATTTGCTTAAGTGGTTCCTAACTCTGTTTTAATGTGGGTAGAGATTCAGTCACTAGGCCTGGGGACTTTGGAGTCCTTAGGGTAAATCTTGCCAGTAAAACACAAGATGAAGAAGTCATTGAGTACCTTAACCTATTCTGAGACCTTGCCACTAGGTCCTCTGCCCCACTGAACAATGAATCTATATTTTTCTTTTTTTTTCTTTTGCTATGGATATACCTATAGAAGTCCTTCTTGTTGACCTTCACATTCCTTACAAGTTTCAATTCCAGATAAGCTTTGGCTTTCCTAACATCCATCCCTGCATGCTTAAGCAATGTGTTTATATTATTTCCATGTAGCTCATCTCAGTTCTACATTACGTTTACTTCTTAGTTGAATTTGAGTTCAGTCAGGAGTTTCCTATTCAGTCACAGTGGCTTTGTGCCATACTTGCTTGACCTGCACAGGAGAGTGGACTTATCTTGTGCTTCTCTCAGAGGTTGTCCTGGTAGATCAGCCAGATCACCTGGTCTCCTTTGCCCTCCAGGCCAGTCTGCCACGAGATCATGTGAAGATCTCTGAACAAGATGAAAACTGTTCTCCTAAAGTCCAGGGTTGCAATGTTGTGATTAATCTTTGTCATCTCTCAGAACCTTTTAACTCCACCATATCGTGGTTGCTGCAGCTCCATCACTCTGCAGTTCTCATCAACATCCTCACCCCCAACCTGTTCTTTATTCATTGATTTTTATAAATACAACATAATCCTAAAGACACTAGGCAGGACTATAAGAAAAAGGATCAGAAACTGATCATTTGACAGTGTGGTTTTGCTGCAAAACTCCTGTTCTGGAATATACTCTTTGAATATAATCCGGAAATTGTAGGAAATGATTATTTTACTTTATTTGGCATTGTGTTCAGTTTTGGTCATCACATCTTCAGAAAGACACAGATAAATTGGAGAGAACCCAAAGAAGCAATGATAGCACAGATCAGGACAACTGACAAGAAGCAGTTGACGAATTTGCAGAAAAGCTCCTTTAGGCCAACTATTTGAAGAGTTTTCTGCAAGGATAGTGAAGTACTACAGAGAGTTCTCTCACAGTCTGTAGAACTCCCTTTGATTTTATGTGAAAAAGGCCTCTCTCTTAATTTTCCAGGAATTTTTCAACAGAGACCCTCCCATCCCAGCCTCAAGTCTGGGCTTAATGTTAAAAAACTGTTCCTAAAAAAATTCTATTCCTGAAAATGAAGATTTTGTTTCTTTTTCAATGTCTTCCTTGTTTGTTCGGGTGGTTTTTTTGTTGCTATTGTGAATTTTAGCCAATTTTTTTTTTTCCTGCCAGAATGGTTATTTTTGTCTGAAAAAGCTACTTTAAGCATTTTTGAAATGGAACCAGAGGAGACAGCCTGACCTTCCTGCATGCCTCACTGATAGCATCACTTGAATAGCACTATAAACCAACTCTGGGGTGCTAATGTGGTGAAGGCATGACCGTATTCCCTTCCTTTCCTGTTACTCAGGAGAAGTAAGGAACAAGTACTAGATTTTCTCCAAGATAAAGATTGCTCTAGAGAAGCATGTATGGAAGGTTCTCTGTGTCCTTCTATCCTGACACGTCAAACAATGCAAAAACATCCAGGCCTTTAAAAAGCATCTCTTAGTCTACTTGTTTACATTAGTATTACCAACTAAAGATCCTCAACTGGTGAATATTTCCAGAAAATATGGTAAAAAATGGAGGAGTACAAAATGTGCTAATGTTTAACAGACTTGGAAATTCTGTTGTTTCAGGACAATTTTTATCATTGTTAATTTATCTTTTGAATTGGGTTACTTTCTTTACCTGGTAATTAAACCTGCACCATCATACAGATGACTTCTCCATATCTTGGATCAGGGTCTTATTTGTCCTTCTTTGATTACCTGTGTGTATATTATCAGAGTTGTTACCTAGCTAGCCAGCAAACAGACATCTTGTAAACCTGTTTCCCCTAACGCTGTATGCATTGTCTTGTCTGTGTACACCAATTTTATCAGGCTGACACTGCTGATTCTGCATTTTCAAGTTCACATTGCCTTTACGACCAACCCTAGGAATATAAATGACAGTGTGTTTGTTTCTTTCCTTTGTACAGCTTGGTCAGGAGCTCAAAAATACCTATTTGTTGTCAGTTCTAGCAATGCTTCTAAATATTTTATTATTATTTTCTTCTTGTAGATTATAACACAAGTGAGCAAAAGCAAGCATGTAAGAAACATGAACTTTATGTGAGTTTTCGAGACTTAGGATGGCAGGTATGATTATAAATGCTGTTTCCTATCAATTCAAATCGGGACAATCTATTTTACAGTACCCCGTTATGTACAGTCTGTTTTCTTCATGGTAATTGGTATTTGATGACAGAAAAATTCTTTAGATGCATGTTGTAATTAATCCCTATCACTATCGCTTTACCATTTTGTCTGCTATTCTCTCAAAGATTTTGCATACATTAATGGCTCTATGATCTGGGTTTATTCACAAAAAGATAAATCTGACCTATTACTCAGATATGAATAGATCTGCAGTAAGTGAAAACAAAATCCCCACACTGACCAATGGAACTTTAGAAATTTGCACTTGAATTCTCCCTGGTTCAATGATGTCTACTGCAGGTCAGAGAGATTTCACTGGAGTAGGGTTCTTAGGTACCTAGAGCTTGGATCACTGGTCAGTGGTCTTTATAACACCATAGCTAAATTTATATAATTTCTGGAAAAACCTCATCCTGCCATACAGCAACAAAAAAAGAAGGTAAAAGGTCATAAAGAGAGAGGCAAGGCATTATGAGAAAATAGAGATCAATGTAGGTTTTTTTTCCAGAAAGCAAGGAGCTCTCTATAAAGAAAGAACAAGAAGGCCATCAGCAACCTATAACCTAGAAATATTGCATAGGTAGGTAAGAACTCAGAGATGGCTGTCTGTGCATTTCACATTTCTCTGAATTATTTCAAAACAATTGTCCATGAGCAGAACAAGTCTATGAGGAGAAAAAGTGTGCTATTATCTCTTTAGTGACAGCTCATCCTTTACATATCTAGCTTAGATTCTCATACGGCCTCATTAGTCTGCCTGGTATTTTGTAGTATACTTATCCTCACAGCAGTCTGAAGAAGTAGGCAGAGACTGTTTTCCCAAGTCTGCAGAGCATAATCACCCTGTCCACGGCCACAGACCAGACTTGTGGTATTGACTTGAACTCAGGCTACTGAACAAGTGAGCCATTGTCTCTCTGTAGATCACAGGTTTTTCCAGGTATCAATCATTTTTTTCATTTTTTGAAACAGTAAATTCTGATATGTCCCAAGATGTGCAAGGCTCTCAGATCAGTCACTCAAGGTGGTCATAGAGAAAAGAAAATCAAGGTTTTTACAAAAAATACTTGAAGAATTCAAAGTTTCAGTTGGAAATCCAAAGCTACACTGTACAATATTTGATCAGTGAAATTCAGGGTGAAATGAGATAAAAAGAAACAAAACCCAAGAAGTAGGCACTTCATCCTGTCTGCCCTTCCTACAGCACCTCCATTACCTTTGCCTGTCAAAGGAGGAATTCAGCAAACTAAACACATAGCTTTCATTAACATTTTAAAATATTTTCCCTCTTGTGGTGTTTTCCCCATGCTGTGTTGCTAGAAATACTCAAAATGCATGATTCGGCAACATTCCAACTGGTAATCTCTAGCAACCCTCAGTCTCACGCAATAATACAATTAATGGTATTGAGTATGCTGAAGAAAGAGGATTCATTTTAATTACTTTTGCACCAAGAAGTGCTCAAGATTTTTGGTTTGGGAACAAAAGTATTCTGACAAATATATTTGGACCTTTAATTTTCCTTATAGTTTCATTAGTTGGTATTCAGTACAGATTTCTAAATTTAATTTAATTTTCATCTGAGTTTTGCATGAACAAAGCAAATACTTCTTTTATTTTTTTGGCAAAAAAAGTAATTTAACATGCCACATTCTGAAGTTCATTTTGTCCTTGGACAAGTCTTAGTTAGTTTGATATAGTTTTAAATTCTCTGAGAGATGAAATAAAAAAAAAAAAAAAAAAAGATTGAGTGGGTTTATTTGTTCTTGTTTTAGGATTGGATTATTGCACCGGAGGGCTATGCTGCATTTTACTGCGATGGAGAGTGTTCCTTCCCCCTCAATGCCCACATGAATGCAACAAATCACGCCATTGTTCAGACTCTGGTATGCCTCTGCCTCTGTTGTAGTTGCCTATTTTGCAGTTGTAAGTGTCTTGGCGCGGAGCTGTCTCTTCGTCTCTGTTTACTAGTATTAGATTTTGGTTGTTTCTGGGTAAATGATAACCCGTTTCAAAGACATGTTTTGATGATTATGCTGGAGAGAGGATGAACTGTCCAGAGTGGCCTCTGTGGTAGGTTTCCCTTCCATTTCAAATGCAAGAACCCATGAGAAGACTGTCATATTACTGGAGAGCTGTGTAGACAGGAACCAAAGGGGCCCCCTGGTCCCACTTCCAAGAGTTTTTTGCAGCTTATTGAAGCTCCATGTTAACATCTACATGCTATACCTTCCAGAAATGTTGACACTTGGCCACTCTGTGGACCTCTGTTGTCAACTGTTGGCAGAGATACTTAAAATGTAATTCAATGTGAAGCTTTGCAAGCAGATGCGTTTGCATGTAAGAAACGGTGTTCAGTCATGCCTGGCTAACAAATGCAATTTATAAATAAGTGGATCTGTTGCTCTGCCTGGTACATGTAAAAAGGGATTTGCAGCCAGCTTTCTGCCTCTGCTAGTTCTTATGTTAGTCTTGTGCATCAACTGGAGCAGCCAAAAAGATGATCTTAGTTGAAGCAGCTGGCTAAGCCTCCTATACATCAGCAGCATTCAGCTACAGAAATCAAGACCTTTAGACCATGCCTAAATGTAATGCTGTGAGTCTGATGTCTGGTCAGGATTTTTCACCTGTGCCAGCTGAAGCACTGACTCTGAACAGCATCAGTATTAGCAGAATGATTAAGAAGAGGAGGAATGAGAGACACACAAGGAGGGAGCAGGAGTACAAAAGCAGAACAGGAAAGGGTTGCCATCCCTGATTAGTTCCTGGAAAAGGTCAAGGAATTCGACTGCAATTAAAGAAACATGGGTTTAAAGCTTCCTCTGTTTTAAACCGATGATAGGAAAGTATCCTGACCATCAGAATACGCTGATGAGTCTGTCCATGAATGATGATCTCTTTGTTGATTTTAACATTAAAAATCTGAGCCTGAAAAACATTTCCTCTTTCAGAAATGAGTGCAGCTACTACCCTCCTGGGAAACCACCCCCTCCAAACCAAAACCCCACACCAAAGGAAAAAAACAGAAACAAACAAACAAACAAAGTTTGATTTCTTTCTGATAGAAAACAAATTCTGCTTGTGAAAATTGCCAAGTATTTCTGCATGAGAGGGGTATTTTAAACCCTCAGTATGTGCAGAGACCTTTTCCTTTCCGTTCAACTTTTAATTTATGCACCTTCTCCAAGTCCAGCCACCAATGCAACATTATTCCTCTATACCAGAATTCGAGTCAGCAAGATTTACAAAAAGAAGGGAAAATGTCAGAGGTTGGAAATAAATAGGGGTGTGGTAAGGGGTTCAGGTGGAAAGGAAGAGCAAGTGCCAGTTGGCAAGGAATATAGCAATGTGCCTGGGAGACAATGAAGAACAGCATAAATGCAATCATGAGCTGAAAAGAAATAGGTCAGCAAAGCAATAGTTTAACATTATGCAAACATTGTCCAGAAAAGTTGCCAGTTTCAATGAGATCCCCAGGTCAGAGTTCCCTCCTGCAATTATGGACTGTTGAATAAGACGTGGTCCAGTGCTACTTTCTCTTGTGTGTCTATCCTTTCCAGAAATGGTTAATTTTCCATTATTAAGAAATTTGTAGTTTGTCCTATTTTTTAAATTGAATACTTAAATTTTCCCTCCTTTTCATGGCCACTTTTGGAATTGTGTGTCTCCCTCTGCATGTACTGTACATGCATTCAATTGTGCAGCCAAAAAATCATGAGGCTAATTAAATTTTAACTGCACATAAATTAGATGAGATAACAGTAGTTGAATGCTTTCTGGTTTAAATTATACAAAATTCAGATTTACACAAGGTGTGCACATGGGGATGGCTTGGGAAACAACTATTCATGCACCCCACCCTAATCCATATGTAATCATCTCCCAGCCATACTGATTACACCATTCTAAAAAAGCCCACTCTTTGGGATGGGAAGTGATTTTTCCTTGGTACCCCTCCAAACCGTAATGACTCATTTTTTTTTTCTTTTGTAACAAGAATAGGAGAAATGCTGGGCCAGTACCTCTCTCTCTCTTCTTTTTCTGAAACTGAACTTAGGCAGACAGATGATACATATAAATACAAGACAGACTGCATTTAATGAATTATATAAGCTTTGTTCTCCTCTCTCTCTTCCCATCACCCTGAGAACAGGCGCTGGAGTAGCATTGACTTCCTGGTCATGCGAGTCAGTGGATCAGCAGGTTGGCTTGCACTGACTTCCAGGCTCACTCTTGAAAATGCTGTGAGCATCACTGTTGTGCAGGGCTAGCAGGGCCATGGAGCTCCCAGCTGGGGTGGCAGGGGCTGGTGGGACCAGGAGTTATGGCAGGGCAAACATCTGCCTAGACAAGGCACAATCATTCTTTTCTTTAGTGCTTTGCTATTCATTTGTTAAACTGTTTTTAAATGTGTGTCTAAACCCTTACTAAACTGCTACTTCAGGATTTATTATTGTTCATTTCAAAAGACCTTCTCATGGTAACAGTTATGTAAAAATCGTTTCCTGATAGACTGTTCTCTGTTGTCTGGCAAAGGCTCTGGGCTTATATCAACTGCAAGACAGATGGCTCTAACAGATTTACAAAGACTTAACGTACAAACGAAACCTATTACTGCTGAAGTCTTCATCCATGCCTTAATAATCTCTTGCCCTCTCTATTACAACTCCCTCTTTTATGGCCTCCCCAGTTTCCAAGTCTTCAGCATGTGTAGAATATTACATCCAACCTTCTTTCAAGTACAAAGAACTTGTATTTCCCCCATTTTCAGATATTTCCACTAGATCTTGTTCGTTCTGGGATGATGTTCAAAACTCTTTTCCTTCTCTTTAACCTTTCATTGATATATTTCAGCCCAGTGAACATAAAGCCTTCTCTGCCTCAGCCTTTCCCCAAACCTTCTGTCCAGCTGACACCGACCTTTAGAATTGATTTTGATTTCAGTGGAAGTAAAATTGGATCCATGGATGCCTAGATAAGACTTTAAAATGCACTCATGCTATTTGAAAACCCACATCTTACCATTTCATAGGCTGAAAGCGGTTTCAGTACGAGCCTTTGCCTGCACAGCCTTTGCTGTCTAAAACAGACTTTCCTCCATGCTGAGACCCTGACACAAGAAAGCATTTTAGCACATGCTGGGGTCCCAGTGAGACGGGGACTTCAGCCTGTGCTTCATGTTAAGTACTGTCCTTAGCAGAGATGGCACTGACTATGTTTAAGTGTTTTCCTGAGCAGCTGCCTAACTCTTTTCTAAATTTCATCTGAAAACCAACTTTCTTTCTTGGCTGCTCCTCCTCATTTATCTCTCCATCTGCTATTATTGTATAACTCTGCCTGCACAATTGAAATTGGAGCAATGTTCTGGAGGTAAGCTGTGCTTTAAAGTTGCTAACCAAGGAAAATCTGTGACCACAGCACTCTCTGAATTGCAAAGACATGTTTTGCATTGACGTTGCCCTTGTACCTCTCTGTTTGATATATGAGCTATGTATTTATCTGTCTTTCAGGTTCACTTGATGTTCCCTGATCATGTACCAAAGCCATGCTGTGCACCAACAAAACTGAATGCAATCTCCGTGCTCTACTTTGATGACAGTTCCAATGTTATTTTAAAAAAATACAGGAATATGGTGGTGCGTTCATGTGGCTGTCACTAGAATAAAAAAAATAATCTAAAGCAGAGGGTTTTATTCAGAATTGTAATAAAGTCAAGATAGGAACCTTGCTGATGAAAAGGCAGTCCTAAATTTATTCCATTTCATGTCATCTCTCATTTAAATGTACAGTATAATGTGTATAGTAGCTTTTATTTATTTAAAAGTATAGTTTCTTTTGTATGAGCAAAATTTCAGAACCATTTATTTTATGGGTCACCTGACTACACAGTAGAACTTCCCAAACTAATTTTTCAATTGACCATACTGGAATCTATTTCATTCCATTTCAGTATTTTAAAGTAAAGCCTTTGTATAGATTTTTTTAAAGCTAGAAACTCCAGAACTCCTGTAACTGCTTCGTATTGTTAAAGGAACTAAAATACATTTGGTCATATTGTGCCAATGAAAACTGTGGCGGAGTATTTATTTAGAAAAAGGCACAGAAAAAAAACTAAACAAAACTGCTTGGCTAAACGTATTTTTTCTTTTAGAAGTTCTGCTCCATTAGAAAAAGTGAAATGTTGAACAGTGCTTAAGTAAATAAATAGTAGATAGAAAATAGAAGTGAAAAGATTGCACATAATTGTTCTAACTATTTTCTTTAACAAGATGACTGTAACTGGAGTAGTATGTTACTTCTTGGCTTGTGGGCTGCAGAGTTTGCAAAAGGATCAAGAGCTTCATGAATTCTGTGGAGACACTCTCATCTCTATCTTTGACTTTTCAAGTTAACACTAAAAATTGAACTACAACATTCTTACCTCAAATCATACCAGTCTATTATCTATTACATTGCTCCGGCAAATATTTTTATAACAGCACAAGGTAAAATCAAACAAAAAAAATCACACAAGCCTTCCCATTATATACACAAATTACTATATACCCAAAATATACACAAGACAGGCTACGGAAGAGCTTTGCTTTACTTAGCTCCCACTTTTAGATGGGTTTTCTGAGTGTGCAAGGGACGGCACAGGGGATGCAGCAGTTGTCACCTGTTGAATCGAAAATCTTGTCCCTGATAGTGACTTTTCAGGCAAAGATGAAAAACACATTTGGTAATGAGCCATTGGGTAATTTGCAGCCCACTTTTGGTCTCATCTGTTTTTCTGTCTGGTGGAGATTGGTTTAAATCATGAGACTTAAGATGGGATATCTTTCCCTTTTTTTAGCATTAACTATTGGAACTTTGAAAATTCTTAAAAGCATATAAATAATTTTTAATCTCCCTAAATTTTTGGCCTCAAAGGAAATCCTGTGGTTGTGAATTGCACAATTAATTACAGATTATAATTCCCACCACCACTACCCATATTCTTATTTTGAATTAAGCTAATTTAATATCTTTGGACAGCCCTTTGTTTTAGTGTTATGAAAATGGGAAAATAGAAACTCTGTTTCCTCTTTATTACATGGTGGATTATAATATATGCTTTTATCATGAATTGTCTTGATTAAAAATGCTTCATTTAAACAGTTCTCAGAGAGTTGTTAAAAAATGAATAGGACATATCAATTTCTTCTTAGACAGTCTATTCATATAAACTCTGACTTCTCTGGTTATTTAAAGCATATTTCAGAAAACTCAGATTATTACAGACCGATAACATCAGCATGTGCGTGTGACTGTGTATACATGTGAATAAGCAACTGTCTTTTTTGCAGAAAATAATTTATTTTGTCTTGCTATTGGAGTAATACATAAATCCTTTTTATGGATGCACTCTGTTTTTTTAAAAAAATAACAGTTCTGTTTTCAGTCTTGGGAGCTATTTCACCTTAATACACCAGTTCCACTTTACACTTGCATTTCTATTTTATACTGACATTACTTACATATCTATGGTTAGTTGCAGTTCATGCACAAGGTTGTGTAACAAAATATAATGTCTCCAACTGAATTACCATTTTGGAACAGTTAAAATCCTGGGTTGTCTTAAAAATTTACTGGTTTCTGTATAAATTGGTAAGTGGATATGCTTATCTGAACTCAATTTATTCTAAATGGAATTTGATGGAAACTAAATTTTGGGTACATTAAGTAATATATTTTTTATTAATGGTGTACCATTTTGAGAATAAGAAACTGAAGATTATTGTTATTTTATTCTTAAAAATATGCTGTTGGAATATATTTCTATATTTTGAGACATAATAAACATGTAATACTATTTTTTTCTGCTGTGATTTTGTTTCTGAGACACATGGTAAAATGACACTGACTTCGTATATTCTTTTAAAGGTAGGTAAAAGCAATCACCAATAATTATGGATAGGTTTTGTTGCAGTTCATTTTTGCAAAATTAGTTTTATTTTGCTACTACTTAAACTGCAGCTGGCGAACTATCTACAATATTAATAAAAATCATGCCCTCAAATCATGCCTCCAAATGCTAATACTCTACTCAAAATAGGAGAAACAAAAATAGTTCTCAAAACAAAGGAGAAATAGTTCTTAAAAATCTCCATAAATGCCTAACTGTTCATTCCTCTGTCTGAAAGGAAGGATAGTGGCGCCACACCTTCTGCATGCTCTGGATAAGTGTATATATGTGTGTTTTCATGTAAACTTGTTCAGTAGTTCTTAATACAGGGCTTTTTGTTCTTTTGCTTGGTCCTATCAAATACCTGTTATTTTATGTATATTTATACATAATATATGCACACATATCTATAACAGAATGTTTATGTAATTATATTAAATTATATTAAATATATACCCATATCTATATCTATATCTATTTCTACAGTGACAAAGACCATTCCGTTCAGGACACAAGAGCTTTGTTCTTTTTAAAGTTGTTCAAGTTTTCTGCATCCTTAACAACTGGAAAGAGTCTAAAGGGATGAAAACCAGAAAAACAGAAGCAGCTCTGTACAGAATTAATGTTATGTTATGGCTTAGAGCTTCTTAGTCTTTAACTAACTCATAATGTTAATACCATTGCTACATATTCTGATCCAAAACTAAATGTTTACAGGATGTTACTAGTGACCACTTGTATTGCTTAGGAGTATTCACCCAGTGGAAGTCAGAGTTGAAAGGTGAATAGTATTGCAACAGGGATTTCATTTCCCTTTGGAAGCGCGTTGTTCTCCAAGTGTGATTTTGATGTCCAAGACAAGGTGAGGTCTGACTGGCTGAAGAATGGAGCATTTATAAATTCTCTGATGTGCTAAGCTGTGAACCCACATAACAGCCTTCATTCAGTTAGACCACTTGATGGGCATCTCTCTTTTATCTGGATGCCCTTTTCCACAAAGTGTCTACAGAGTCAAGTTTTTCTGATTTTTGGCTAAAGTTTTCAAATTCATTAATTAGGGAGCAGGGGTGGGAGATGTTTTCTGATAGTTGAAAACATACTTGTTTGGATAGATCAAGCTAAAAATTAAATTCCTGTAAAGCTGTCTGGTAGCTGACAACACAGCAATACATCCAATTTCAGCTAGAGATATCTTGGGCAAAAAAAATTCAGCTAGAGATATCTGAGGCAGATAGCAGCATGGATGTCTTCAAACAAAAAGGATGACCATTCTTTGTTCTGTAGTGTATCTGTCTGAAGGGCTGTCCTGACTGACATGTCCTTTACAACCCCATGACTCTTCCTTCTGCAGTGGCCTGTTTAGGCTTTTAGGTAAATATGCATTTGTGTTGAGTGATTAGGTAGGTAATATAAATGGAGCCGTATGAGGAGCTCAGGTATCTTCAGAAACAAGAAACCAGTCCTTTATAGCTGCACAGGAGAATGCAGCTGTTTATTTCGCATACTGGCACCTACAGAACTATAGAACAGTAGTTGGTCTTTATATTATGATAGGAGTCAATTGTCAGACAATTTGGGGCTTCGTTTTAGTAAACGGTATATACATGAGTGTTGTGGGTTACATCTATACTGTAGACACCCAAACTGAGACTTTCTTTAGGGACAAGATAGAGAGATTACTCTTTTGGATTGCGATTCCCTTATTTCTCTTCAAAGACCTCAAAGTGGGTTTGGGGCAATGGCTCTGCTACAGACCTTATCTGAGCAACTGTAGTCAATGACAATTCCTGACACCTTTAAAATAAAGTTACATTGTTGAAAAAGTTTTACTGGGATGTCTAATTGGGATGTGAAACTTTGAGAAATCTTCTGTTATCATGATGGGATGTCAGACACTTCAATTTCAGAATATAATTTTCTCTGCCTTTTACTTGGAAAAGGTTGGATTGCTGACTGCATATTTCTTTTGGTTTGTCAGCTTGTCTTTTGAAACAGTTTCATGTTAAATTGATTTTGACTCAAAGATGTTTAAAAAATGGTTTAGGCTTGTACTCATAAGTTTCTGAATTGTTTCAACAATAACTAAAGGATTCTAACAACCAGGACTTTAAAATTATGTACTTTGCAATCTCTACCAACATTTCTGCTCACAGTCAGCTGTGCATAGGGAGAATCTGACATGTGGTGCCTGAATGACGAAGAAGCCACATGTGAATTATACAGCATTATCTTTTACTATCTCATCTGCAGTCACAGAACTTGCAAACTGTGATTTACAATGTGTTACTGAATTCTTACTCACATGGCTTGAGCAAGAGCTTGATTAAAAACAAAAGAAAACTAAACTAAAAATCCAACAGAAAACAGAGAGAGGAGGTTTTCTTGCCATCTTAATTCAAATAAATCAGCACCAAACGTGGTACATGAGGAATCAGTAATCTCATGTGAATTAAATGGGCCTTTTGTATTCTGTTTTCCATATTTATAACACATGACACAGACACTTCTCCTGACTGCTATATTTCCATCCACATACTTTCTGTTCTGTTCCTGCACTTTTTTGCTTCCAGATGGGCACCATCAATTATTATTATTAATATGAATGAAGATACTTTCATTGCTTTAGCAGATGTTAATGCTTTTCAGAAGAGGTATTTGTTATTAGTATTCTTAATTTACAGGTACAGAAAAGTGGAGAGACATGTCGAAGAGAAGAGCAGATGAGAGGCAGCACAGGGGAGACAACCAGATCTCCAATATCCTAGTGCTCTAACCCCTATCCCACACTCTTGGTGGAGTGATCCATACATTCGTGTCCCTGAAGCTTATAACTTTAATGAATGATAGGCAATCTTCAGGGTTACCTATACTTTGCATTTACTAAGTAGTTTTCTAGTTTCATAACTGTGGAAATCTGGGCAGTTACTGGTAAAACTGGGAATGTGCCGGGTGCAGACCACACCTTTTCTATGTGGGGTTGGTTATATTTTAAAGCTACTTCTCGGGAACCAACCAAGATCTCCTTGAAGCTGATCTTGGGGCACTTTTTCAACTGCGTCGTAAATCTGCACCAGTAGAGTTGAAGGCAGTGATGCATCCCTCCCTTTTCTTCCTTACATTTTCCTCCTGCTCAGTGGGAAGTTCAGCAATGCGTTAAGACTGAGACTGTGTTAATATCTGTGTAGCAGGGGGTCTCAGGGCAGATGTTGGCTGGAGATATGAGAGCAACATATTTCCTAGGGAACAGCTCTCTCAGAGAATAATATTGAAGCAGAGATGTGGGAGCAGGATCTTCTCTCTATAACTTGTCCTGGTCTCTTCTGGACTTGTGAGCAGAAACATTTGTAAACATGAGAAAGCTCTTTAATTAAATTGTGAAGAGAAAACTTGGAGGGGGCTCTTTCTGGCATCTTTGCCCCTGATAAGTCCTTCCACAAAGGAGAAATCCAGGCTCAACCCTGGAGCTACTCAACTGCAGAGACCAAAAGTTGGACAAGATGTGGTGGAGAAACATGACACATATATCAAACTCCCTAAACTGATCTAATCGGAAAACAAAGCTTTTCACACCTGATTACTCTCTTGGTTGCTGAACTGTCTTGCATTAACTTGCCACAAGAAAGTGTGTTCCCTTTTATTCAGGCAAATTATACATCCACCACTGGGATTCCTTTTCAAAATTAGTGTTTCTCCCTTAACCTCTGCAATGGCTCTTTTCAGCCTTCTCTGCATGTTATCTGTTTTATTATTCAAGACTAACAGCTCCCACAGGGAATGCTCTTTCCTAGACTGTGCTGCAGGGATGGAACAAAGACAAGACCTGCCAAGTCAGTTACTTGTTTAATTGGGATGTGAATCTTTGAGAAATCTTTTTGCTCACTTTTGCTTTCTTTTTCACACACGTTTGGGATTTTTCTTTGCTTATTATCTTAGTATGAATTTTTGTGGATAAAGATATGTAGGTAATGCATAGAGTTTCACGAAACCTTCCTGTGAAAAATATTTATGCATTTATCAAGAAACAAAATACCATAGTTGGTTTCCTCTTTAACAATATAATTGATTTAGCTAGTAAAATACTTGGATTCCCATTAAGGTAACAATTTTTAGAAAACTACTGAGCCTGGTTAAATTTCATGTTTTGAAATCTATTAATTTAGTCAATGTTAAAGAGTGGCCAACTAGCAGGACCTACGTTGTGTACCTCAGGACATATATCCAAGGACCAGATTTTTATTCTTGGGTACACTGATGTAAATACAAAATCTATTAAAGTTAACAGTGCCCTTGAAATACTTGTAGACATATTTCTGATTCTTTCTGTTTATCCATATTGGACAGTGAGGTAATGAGAACATTATTCATGTCAGAATACAATTAACTGCTTAATTCTCATTTTTTTCCTCCGTATAACCAAGCCCTTATGCTTTTACCCTTTCACCCATCTACAACAAAAAATGGCTGAAAGTCATGGCTTAAAGTTCTGGGGAAAGAATTTCATGCTTCAGAATTGAACTGAATGTGGAAATTCCCAAACTTCAATTAGAAGTTTTAAAAAAGATCACATAAACACTTTTAAAAACTTTTTAAAAATATCATTGCTGATATGCACAGCCCACACCAGTGCTGTGGAAGTGGCCACTCGGGCAGGGGAGCCCGGGCTGTGTCCATATCTTGCAGAAGCCCCGTCAGCCTGGCAGGGGCTGGAACCATGGGGTGCTGACATACCTGGACGAGGAGCCAGCGGCCCAGGGGACTGCAAGGTCCCACATTTGTGGAAAGGAGCCTGGAAGCTGCAGGGTTTCCTTCTCTGACACAGCCCAGACATGGGGGTTCTCCGGGAGCTCTGCATCTTTGTACCTAAGGCAGGGAAACAGCAGAGGTGTCTTGCAGAACGGTGCATGGTAGAGCCCTCTGAACATGCCTGCATTTAATCAGAAAAGTGCTTAAAGATATGGCTCTATTTCAAAGACAGAAAAGTATTCATTGTGAAATTCCCACACTGGCTAAAATTTCTCCTGACGTTTCTGAGTGAAGCTTCACTGACATTTTCACGGAGGTTTGCTCATTTTTGGCAGGAAAGAATTTGACCCCTCTCCTCAATCATGTTACACCCCATTTCCAATTACTGTCTCTAAGTCTTCTACCATTCTCTTAGTTTTTCCCATGATGTAAATACACACTGCATTAGAAGCAGTAGTCTTTCTCTAGATTTACTTTAGAATAACTAAGTAGCATTGCAAACTGCTTCCTACAATGTTTTCCTCTCACTTCTCTGAATCTTTCCCCTTAACTGACCTCTGCTGTTGAAAAAGCTATGAGTGAGCCAAATAATAATTGTAAAGGCAGGAATCAGCTGACATGCATGTATTTACATTTTTTTAAATTACATAACTAAATGTAATACACAGATATTATATCCTTCTCCTTACAGTCATTAGTTACACTGCCCTGACTCCAAGCACTATGGCCCATCAAGCCTTCCAGGAGAGTGGTCTGCTTGAGCATTCAATCAATGTCAGGCTAACCAAGCTGTTTCAGCTCACAAATATGATTTTTGCAATTTTTTAAACAGATTGCTCTCCTAGAAGTTTACTCGATACAGTAACATCCTTCAGAAGAAGTGCAGCCAGGAATAGTAACCCCTTAACATACCTGAATGATGATGAGGACACCTGTCCCCAGTTGGATTTTCATTATGTAAATGTACATTCATTGTATTCTAGATATTAAAAATTACACTATGGCTTTTCTAACAAGGAAGATAACTGTCAGACAGTAAAACCCATCTGTGGTGTTTTCTGCTTAATGGTTCTGCCTTTCTGTCTATAATCTAATTTCCACAATTGCCCAAAGCCAGCAGAATCCATCTCACTCATCATATCAATTAACGCAATTAGTTTTCCTGTGGACTACTCTAATTTCATGCATTTCTAATCACCCATTTGCTATGTGGGTAATTACCGCACTCATTTACATGCAACCAGATGTTTCAGTAATTATATTCTTTTTGCTCATTTTCACACCAACATCAGCTTTTTCTCCTTCACAGTCACACTTTAATCTTTTTAAATTGCATAAAATTTAGTATTCTGTTTATGAGAAGTTGGGCAACCTCCATTTTTTCCCTTTGAAAGAGAAAAGGAAGTGCTTCTAAGGTTACTTCTATGTGACACAGCAGTTCTATGTGGATACTTGAGCTAATCCTACTCCAGAGGAGTGCAATTGTATTACTGCATATTTCCAGGTTGTTTGCAATACCAGCAGCAATTTAGTCAGAACCTATATCTTGATATAGAAGTACACTATATGGTGTAGAAATACATAGGAATGTTGCTGATCATTCGAGGGTCTCTGAAGTGAGCTGCTAAGATCCAAGCGAGTTTGCAAAAGGTTGTGAATGGCAGTTTAAAGTGTATGTTTTTCTGTGCATTTCCTTTTTGATGTGAACAGTGCAAGCAAGCCAAGGCATACAATCAAAGGGTCTTTCAGTGAGTACATTTCTGTAAAGTGTATTCAGTGATATGCTAAGCATCAACTTGCATTGAAATCAACTTTCAATTTACACTTGGGGTTTACTTTCTCTTGAGACTGACTTCTGTGCTTTAGTTTCCTGTAGAGCTCCAGCTGCCTTATAAGTTCTATTATAATAGCACCATCTTCTGACTAACGTCCTGTCAGAAGTACTTCTAAGTATTTTTATCTTTGGTTCATTGCATCTCTGAGGGTCCTACTTCTACAAAAAAGGTGACTGCTCCCCTGCTTCATGCAGTGCTCCAAAGACATAGTGAAATGGTTACCTGCACTAGATACTGAGCAGTACAATCATTTGTGTAGAACTGAGAATTCCTTAACTCTGGCAGCGTGATATTGAAATGTACACACATTTCCAATGAAAATGACGAGAGAATTAAATGAAAATAGAAAATATTCCACTGACATTTTTGATGCTGGCTCAATTTTTTAGAGCCACTGACAGCACTTGTCTTCTCAGCATCTTCCAAGGTCAAGATTGTATGCTAGATATTTGGAAGAGTCTACTACAGTATAAATACAGTCCACCTAGTAAAGTTTCAACCTTATTTAACCTTTGCTTTGTAATGCACAAAGATGTAGATCTTCAAATCAACAAAAAAGTTTGCAACTATTGTCCTGAATGAGTTCATCTGTATGATTTTCATATCTACTTTAAGTCTTGGCTATGTTCTAGTACATATGGGTCTTCCCATTTTTGTCTGAACAGTAAAGAAAAAAAAGTAGTGACTGGCAGCTGACTATAAAATTAGTTAGTCAATTAATTTTGGAAAGGCTGTGGATTGATATTTAAAGTCACATATCCATTTCATATAAAGTAGTAAAACTTAAGGTACAGTTTCAAGGGCATAAAACCAAAGTTGAGGGCTCAGAAGTTCTGGATTGTTCCCCTGTTTCTGTCACTGATTCACTATGAAACTTTGGAAAACAAATATTCCATATCTACATGCATTTGTCATGCATTTATAAAGGACAAGTAAAATTAATTAGTTTGTGAGACATTTTGACATTCAAATCTGTTGAGAAGAGCAGAAATAGTGCTGTCATTGGTTTGTTTCTGAATTCTAGTCTACTATACGTTTCTTTTTACGATAGGCCAAAATTTTCAAATATATGTTTACCTCATCCAGTTCTCATTTGTAATACAATAATAACATTTATCAATATCACAGGAGAATTAAGAGGATAAATACCCTAATAATAATGAGGACTCAGATACATCTGTAGTCAGGTAATTGCATATATGTTATTCGCATATATACACCATCTGATATATTTCCTCATTAGAAAATTGTACTTGTCACTCATCTGGGCCCTTCTTTTCCAATTTTTCTCTGATGTGCTCACTTGAATTCAAGGTAATAGTTTGCTCCATCTTAAAGAACTCCTTTAGTCATTACCAAAGGAGGTTATTTGCTCAGGCTATACATTTTTTTGGTATTGATTCCTTTCAAGTGACTTTCTTCAGTCTTTGAAATGTTAATGTTTTGTTCTCTGAATTTTCTACATATTGTGAAAAAATCTGAGAAAAACAATGTGCAGAGCTGATGGCTCACTGGAACTGAGAGGATTTTTCTCTAATTAGTGACATAGTGGGATGATTCATTGCATTATAGAACTCTTTACAAGAGGCTCATATGCTAATACAAGATGCAGAGCCGTAGAGAACTGAAATAAATGCCTAAATACACGTTGCAGTTGTGTTGATCTTTATTTCCCTGATGACATTGATCTATGAGTGAATAAACCAGACTAGTACAGGTGTTTACAGTAATATTCTTTGCTGTATAACTCCATTGGGATATTTGTTGAGTGTCACTAGAAACTGAAGGGTTTGGGGCTTACACACACTCAGTGCCATCTACAATTTTTCACTTTGAAAGCATATCTCCAAAATCATGGTGAACTTGCTGGATCAGAATACTCCCTGCTACCATTTCTCCATATATTTTCAGACCAAAAGAAAGGTAGGTTTAACTGTAGACCTCATCCAAAAGGTCATGAGAAAGTGGAGAACTATCTTTAAATAGCTTGGAGCAAGAAGACTGTGCATTCAGTTAAAATATTGGTGAGGTGATATCCCCAGATGTGTTTAGTTCTTGTTTTGCTTTCTAGCTATACATATTTGTTTCATCTCCTACACAATAAACGGTAAACTCAGAACATCCTGAGGGACCAAAAGCCCTTAAGGAAGAACATAGATGCCCTGAGAAACATTTCTGTATTAATTTTCTTCTTAACTTTCTAGGCTCTAACCCTGTTTACACTGATGAACTGTAATGTATATTCAATACATCTACATTAGGGATTCTATCATGCATATCCCCTTGATTTCTAAACACTTGAAGTGCAACCCCACCACCACCACCATCAAGGTCTCCAATCTGCACCTCTGTTTATTGCACTAGCACACATTAAGTCACTTTCTTGATGAACTGGTGATCAAAAATCACCACCTTCCATATTAAAGCCTGTTTGAACAGTTATTTGTCTGGCCAGTCTCTTCTTGTTTCTTAGCACATCTCTCATGCTAGCTGTTAAGATGCCAACCTTGCAGGCAACCTTGTTTGACTGCCTGCTTTTCATACAAATATCTCTGTACGTTTTCTAATCATAGTTCTCCATGACCTGATCCACAAATCTGCCTCCCATTTCCTTTAAATTGCTCTTCAAGCTAAGCTTTGTAGAGAGAAAAGGTAAGGCAAACCTGGTGAGTTTTGGGCAGTAGAAAGTTCAACAGAGGATGAAGCTGAGGAAATGCATCATCTCTCATTATATACAGAGTGGCAATGCAGATGTCCATTTCGCTACAGTACCATCTGTTCTTTCAGATCAATGAATGACAAAATACCCCAGAAAATTTATGAAAATCTATTTCTGTATTTATGCTACTTTAAGCCATGAGATGTGGTAGATGTTCTAAGTCATGATAATTCTCCCTTTACTGATTTTACCCTTCCTAGAACCACCATTTGTTCTGCCATCTTTCATTTTCCTCTTTACACGCTATTGTTGCAAAATGGTTTTAGATAACTGTTAGCATATATTCTCAGTATTGCATATCTGTGTGTCTTCCCATGTGATGTTTATTCTTCTTGTGCTGTATTTGCATGTATAAATAAAGAAAATGTCTCCTGTTGGGATACAGAGTGGCCTTTGAAAAGTATGTTAGCCTTTTTTTCACTCAATCTATTTCAAATAAGCAATGCACTGCTGAGTGCAACAAATTGGTTTATGGACTCAACATACCGCTGGAAAAGCCAGAACACAACGCGATGGTCCCAAGCTCTACATTTTGCTTTCAGCTTTTTGAATTCCTTGGAAAACAGATAAAAGTCAGATGAAAAAAACCATGTCTCTGGGCGATGCATCTGTGCTTGGCTGATTTGTGGCTTCTCCCAGACAGTGTATGCAGCATAGTGTCTTCAAAAGTACAAGACTTCTCTCTGAAGGACTGTACACATAGTGCATGGTTTAGAGCTCCCCTGTCCTCCCTCAGACAAGTTTTGCTCTTATTTTGGGACTTTTGAGCACAGGCATTCGGTCCACATGCATCAGTTCCAAGTGACATTGTCAAAAGGCAGCAGTGTCTTTGCATGAAAACAATAGTGCTTGGGCTTGTATGTGTTACTACTGTATATTACTTTGCTTTGAGATGTTGTGCATAAGACTCTAAGTTTCCTTGGGCTAGATCTGCAGCTGGTGCATTTTAGATCAGCTTTATTATATTTGACTGATATGACCTGGAGATTTGACACTCTCATCTCACTGCAGCAGTGAAAAATGAAGCTTTCTCATGTCACAGTACACTATGACAGTGCTGTACACACAGAAGGGAAACATGGATCTGGAGTTTATCCAACAGCTAGCATATATCTCAATGACAAATAATGGAAAGACGCAAAAAGCCCAGATTTTAGTCCCATGGGCTGTACTGGCAACTGAAAAGTCTTTAATTTCTATGATTTCTAAACTTCTGTTGTCTGATAAAAAGCTATATATAAGTTCACACTTTTACTAGGTGCTGGAAATCTGATTAGAATCCCAGTATAAACTCTTTTCCTTCTTTGGCTCCCATGAATTTTTCTGTTTTACTGCTGTTGAAATAGATTTTGAGATGGTAGAATCCTTCCTATTTAGGATTTTTCTCACTTCTCAGGGCTCAGACACCCCCAGGAAGATGTGGTTAATAGCAAATTACAATGCATGAAAATGCATAAAGATATGATCCTCTATTGCCCTTCTGGCTACCACATTTGTGCTGTGACTGCTGTACTTGCATTTTAAACTTCTTCATGAAGGTCTGAAGTATAGGTAAAAGTATGAGAATGGCAGACTGCTAACTTTGCTGGATGCTCCTTGGGGCCTTTGCCTTAAGGAGGATCTCAGAAACAGAGAAATCTACTCAAGATTTGTATGAAAGTGTCTTATGGACAATGAGACATTACAGATTGAGTTTTTTATAATTTATTTCTTAAGAAACAGGAAACAAGATTGTATGAGAGCAAGTTAATAAAGTAAGCACTATGATTTATATAATTAAAAAATTATTCATAGAACAATCTTTTTCAGCCACTTCTTCTAGCACTATAGTAGTAATAGTTATCAGAAAAGACTGCTCTGAGAGAACTTGTGACAATCATAGTGATAATCAGTCTTCCAAGACAGCTCTACCTGAGTACTACATAATATGTTACGTAGTACTATGCTGCAGTTGGAGTCAGGAGTCACTTGTAAAACACAGAAGTTATTACAGCATTTACAATTATCCTTGAATGGTTTGAAAATATAGTGGCTAAAATCCTCAAAGATACCTAGGCATATTAGGGACTTTCATCACATTTTCTAAAGTAGCTTTGATTCCAGGAGTTAGAAATCTTAAATTGATCTAGGAAACCAAATGTTATTTAACTGCTACAAAAAACATCTTTGTCCAAACATAAATTGAGAAAAATGTTAACTTAGGCATCATTGAATCCTCAAGTTGCCTAAAGTCTAATTTCTTCCAGTGAAGTACCCTGGATGTGCTTAAATACCTCCCCTTGACTGACTACACTTGCTTAGTAGCTAGACACCTTATGCTTACAGCAAAGCCCAGGCAATCCCTACCTGTTTCCTTGGCCGGTTCAACAGGCTCATGTGCAAGCATAACCTGACTTAACTATTGGCTGCCAAGGTCCCACCCTTTGCCAGAGTCCCAACCTCTCCCTTTCAGAGTTTGTTTGGCCCTCTCTGTGTTGAGTCACTTCAGCATGCAAATCCAACAGAAAATGGATGTGAAAAAAGGCAATTGTTTTCTCAGCATGCTGACTGGGCTCAACACAATGCTGGTCAAATGCTCAAGTCTGTAGTAGCAAGGGTGGGAGCAAAGGGTGGGCAGGACAACCAGCTAACTCAAACTGCTGTGGAAACCCAACATCAGAGCATGCTGGATTAGACCACATGAAAAACACAGGAATGAATATATTTTCTCCACCCCAGTGGTTATGAAGGTTTGGTTTCCAGTCACTTAAACTGTGGAAGGTTTGCACTTTTACTTTTTCATGTCTCTATTTGCTCATGAACACCTGACTGTATCACATGAGCCACTGCACATCCAGAATTGTCTCTGTGGTAGCAGGTGACTCAAGAACTGAAGGACACACTGCCAGATCTCCCTGGAACCCAGCTGTGCTTCCAGTCCAGCCTGCTCCATCCTATGGGAGTCTAGGCAGCCACTGTCATCTTCCACCCATGGACTATTTCTGCAGCTCCTCCTCGTCCTCTCTGCTTTCCCAGGTACATGGGATACAACCTGTCATTCAGCCATATATACCTTAACTAGGTATTACAAGGCGGCTTTCTGTTTTGAAGGATATTTGGGGATAAAGTGGTCTTAATATTGTCTGATAGAATTGTTCTTCTTTCAGTAGTATACTTAAATATTTGTGTAGGAGGAAAATATGCTTATGATTATGAGGGTCATTACCTTAATGACTGAAGAACTCACATGGGAGATGTGGGCTGTAATCAAGCTGCTCTGAACCCAATTTTACCACATCTTGGTGTCTAACATTCAGCTTTTTACGTAAAAGGTAACACTGACATGATTACCTTTTACCACCAACACAGCATTTTGTGTCTAAGACTGCAAAAATATTAGTTCACAAAGGAATTTGTGGCAAGAATTCCAGCTATGTGGGGCCTTCTTTTCTGGCAAATTTTCCAAAACTGCCTTAGCAGTATCAGCTCATTAGCTTAGTTGGTTCTCCATTCAGCTTCTGGACCCCAGAGACAGTAACTTCACTCTTGCTGAGCACTGTTGAGGATGGTGAGATATGTAAACCATTGGGGTTATGGTGATCAGCTTTTTGATGACTGTACCCTATACAGACCAGGGTCCTGGCTGGAAAGGGGACTTACACTTTTAAGTCCCTTAGAAGCTTTTGAAAGTATCATTGCTTGCTGTATTAGCTGAAAAATGTTTTATACAGAATGTGATACTCCCCAGTTGCTTTGGGATATATAATCTGGACTCTGAACCCTGTGGTCACTGTGAAGCCTCCCATTCACAGACATGTTAAAGAGATGTAGACCAAGAAAGCTTCCTGCATTTCTCTAGTGAATGTAATGTGAGACATAGTAGCTGATCTAATTTTCATTAGACTCAGCTCACTATTTTGGGGGATCTCACTGCAGAAAAGAAAGGAAATGCTTATACAACTGAATTTCAGCAAACAGCTTAAAAGTAGGCTTTTTCTCCTTGTCTTGCATTGTTAGCTTTAGTTCTGTTCTATGATTGTCAATTAAAGTTGTGTTTTCTGTGTGACTGAAGGAATTTTTTTGTGACTGCAGTGCTTGAGAATTGTCTATAACTAAAAAATAGTAAGACCATGCACAACAAATGCACACAAAAACTTTGTCCATTTGCTTCATCTATACTTTATAAATATATCTCATGAAGCTGGATGGCAATTTAAATCACTCTGACTAGGTCTACTCTAACTTAAACAAGGACAGGGCATGGGTTCATCTTGTTTCTGTGTCCATCCTGTTGTCCATCTCCAAACTGCTGGTCAATAGTTGCTAATATTCTCTCTGGACATAGTTTTGGCTCATGCTAGTTAGCACCCACTCATATCTAGGCTCAGTTCAGGGACAGTATGGGATAGAGGCCATCATAGGGGCCATCTTTCATAGGGGGACTGGAGTGGATTTAGTTTTATGGACATGCACCATGCCAAACCATTTGTTCTTTCAGCCATAGGATGAGCCCTGGGTCATTTTATTCATTAGTATGGATGTAGTTGCTACTGACAGAAAGAGATAGATCCACCTCCAGAACAAAAAAGAGCATTCAGCAGGGATGAGATCTTTGTTTCAGCCAGAGAAGACTGGTCTGTCCAGACTTCTCAAAGAGCAGAGTATAAAAAGAGTACCCAAGTGAACATGGCCATTTGACAATAGGGCATTTAATTTTTTTCCCCTCCAGATTGCTTTCCCACTTGATTCACTCTGATGTTTTAAATGAAGAGAGGTGGGAGAGGTTCCACTGTCAGGTAGAAAGGGTTGTGGTGGTGAACAAAGGAGCAGCAACCCAGGACTGTCCATGCTTCCTGCAGAGACCAGGGAAGACTGATGACAAAATAAATAGCTGAAGTGGAGGGAAAATATCAGTCTAATTGGGTAACTCTTACCTCATTTAGAGATGACAGACATTTTCTGATTGAATCCTACTGATTACTGAATTAAAAGAAAAAAATATATTTAAAAGATTAATTATTCAGACGGCTTAACATCATGTTCCTTTTTCATTTCAAGTTACATGTCATATTGGATTAAATTCATATGACATTTGATCTCAGAGGATTTTTTAAAATTTTCCTTAATATGAGTTGGCTCATTAAATTGGCTTTGAAGATTTTTATATTCCTCCTAGGATATACAACTTTGTTTATTAAGCTTAACTCTAATAAACTGTTTATCAGTAGCCATATAATTGATTGCAATAAGCTTGTGATATTGAATTTCACAAGTTAATGTTAAAAATATTTCTTTAATCTACCTTTTCTATTTTTGTTCTCCTTTAAATTCTTTCTCTTCAGTGTATCATAAAAAAAAATATTCGAAATACATAATTTCCCTTAATCATATTGCTTATTTAATGTTCTTTTTTCTAATGTAGCAGAAATGATACAATCTTTCATATGATTAAGGAACAAAAAAACCCAATGTCTAAAAGAGACATGAAGGTAAAATTAAGGGAAACCTGGAATCAAACACTGAGACATATGTTTGACAGAAAAATCTTCTTTAACTGAAAAAAGGAAAGATATTAGAAGTCTTTTGTGTTCCACAACACAATCAGAAAACACCAAGTTTCTAAAAAAAAAAATTCCATGATTGCTCTGAACAGCATACCATAGTCTGGATGTCTTTTTGCATGCTAAAGGAAGATTCTAAACTTTTTTTTCATTAGCCTGGCACTGGATTTGAAAATTGACAATGCATTCCTTGAATTAACTTTTGCTGAAGATGGCAATAACGTTACTTTTGAAGTGCATTTTCTGCTAATACAGCTACTTACGTTTGCACAGCTGGGAGACTTCTGGTTTTTCCTGCAGCCTTTCCCCCCCCACCCCCTCCCCC